>NW_027646317.1:0-600000 GCF_951394435.1 Stenella coeruleoalba
CCGAAAGAGAATCAAGCATGTGTACAGGGGCATAAACGCAGCAGTGATAGGATTGGAGAGGTTCGGTGAGCAAATGAAGACCCTTTGAAGTCATATTGCATGGTACCCATTCCACGGGTTTCAACTACACAGGTTTAAGGTATTCTTCCTTCAGCTAAAACATGCATGTGGAACCTAGAGTATGATCAACCATGTGATCGGGAGACGTGTTCAAATATGTCTCAGTTTTCCTCCCCTGGTACTCGGGTACAACATTCCAGACGCTTTACTAACACTCTCCCCACTTGGAGAGTCAGTCCCTTTAACCTCCTGTTTGGCCCAGTTTGCAATTCTGCGGAAGATGAACAGGAATAGCGAGAACCAATGAGAGGCTAGCTGGAGGTGTCTGGACGGGCAAATTTAACTCTCATTTCCCACCAGGAAGAGGAATTAACCAAAGGCTCAGCATGCCGGGCCGGAACCAGATTAGGGCCTGAAGCCATCCTGCGGTGTTGCGGCCAGGTCACAAGAAAGCGAGTTGAAGAAAGGAGCTCAGGGGCACTGTAATTCACAAACCTGCAGAGTTATAAATGACAGCTATCGTCCAAAAATAGACTGAAGTAAGGCTGCCAAGAGGACTTGAAAGCGGGGCAGAATTGCGGGAAACCGATTTCAGGAGGTAGACTGGAATTGCATTGAAAGCATAGGAAAAGAGGCAGAACGTCCACAATGATGCACTTGGCCAAAAAGGGCGTATGCGTTTTTTCCTGAATATATTCAGGAAAAAACGCATACGCCCTTTTTGGCCAACCAAGCAAGCTTGCAAAGGAAATCTGCACTACAATGAAGTCTCACTTCCCACCGGTCAAAAGGGCCATCTGAAAAAAGTGTAAAATCCAGAAAGGCAGGACAGGCCATGGAGAACTGGGAGCCTTGTTATGCTGATGGGCGGGATGTAAATTGCCAACAACCACTCGGGAGAAGTGTATGGTGTTTCCTGAAACATCTAAAAAACAAAGCAACAGAGCCTAGGGCACTTCCACTTATGGTCCTATAGCTTAGGGAAATTAAAATCAAAAAGACACAGCCACCCCAAAGTTTGGAACGGCTCTGTTTACAAGAACCTCGTTTACAGTACAAGTTCAACATCGCAGAAAGTGAAAAATGGATAAAGAAGTTGTGGTATTTACTTACAAAGCAATATCACTCAGCAATGAAATCTGTGTCATCAGACCCTTAGCAGCACAACGAGTGGATTCAGGTATGATGATTCTAACTGAAGTAAGTCACACAGAAAAAGAAACATCATAAGATATCAGTAATACATGGAATGTAAACTTGGCTACACAGGAACTGAATTACAGACCAGAACAGGGTCTCAAATTTAGAAAACCAACTTATGCTTGCTTAAGGGTAAAGGTGAGTTGGGGTGCTGCATAAAACCAGAGATTGAAATGAGCACAGATAAAGTTCCTTAAGTCAAATATGGAATAGACAAGAGCTACTCCTTGCTCAACGAAATGGACTCAACACCGCATATTAAACGCCTAAGAATGTACCTGACTAGTAAGTATCTTAAAAACCTATGGATTGCTATGTCTCCGAAAGAGAATCAAGCATGTGTACAGGGGCATAAACGCAGCAGTGATAGGATTGGAGAGGTTCGGTGAGCAAATGAAGACCCTTTGAAGTCATATTGCATGGTATCCATTCCACGGGTCTTAACTCTCCAGGTTTAAGGTATTCTTCCTTCAGCTAAAACATGCATGTGGAACCCAAGTATGGTCAACCATGTGAACGGGAGACGTGTTCAAATATGTCTCAGTTTTCCTCCCCTGGTACTCGGGTGCAACATTCCAGACGCTTTACTAACACTCTCCCCAATTGGAGAGTCAGCGCCTTTAACCTCCTGTTTGGCCCAGTTTGCAATTTCTGCGGAAGATGAACAGGAATAGCGAGAACCAATGAGAGACTAGCTGGAGGTGTCTGGACGGGCAAATTTAACTCTCATTTCCCACCAGGAAAAGGAAATAACCAAAGGCTCAGCGTGCGGTGCCGGAACCAGATTAGGGCCTGAAGCCATCCTGCGGTGTTGCGGCCAGGTCACAAGAAAGCAAGTTGAAGAAAGGAGCTCAGGGGCACTGTAATGCACAAACCTGCAGAGTTATAAATGACAGCTATCGTCCAAAAATAGACTGAAGTAAGGCTGCCAAGAGGACTTGAAAGCGGGGCAGAATTGCAGGAAACCGATTTCAGGAGGTAGACTGGAATTGCATTGAAAGCATAGGAAAAGAGGCAGAACGTCCACAATGATGCACTTGGCCAAAAAGGGCGTATGCGTTTTTTCCTGAATATATTCAGGAAAAAACGCATACGCCCTTTTTGGCCAACCAAGCAAGCTTGCAAAGGAAATCTGCACTACAATGAAGTCTCACTTCCCCCCGGTCAAAAGGGCCATCTAAAAAAAGTGTAAAATCCAGAAAGGCAGGACAGGCCATTGAGAACTGGGAGCCTTGTTATGCTGATGGGCGGGATGTAAATTGCCAACAGACACTCGGGAGAAGTGTATGGTGTTTCCTGAAACATCTAAAAAACAAAGCAACAGAGCCTAGGGCACTTCCACTTATGGTCCTATAGCTTAGGGAAATTAAAATCAAAAAGACAAAGCCAACCCAAAGTTTGGAACGGCTCTGTTTACAAGAACCTCGTTTACAGTACAAGTTCAACATCGCAGAAAGTGAAAAATGGATAAAGAAGTTGTGGTATTTACTTACAAAGCAATATCACTCAGCAATGAATTCTATGTCATCAGGCCCTTAGCATCACAATGAGTGGATTCAGGTATGATGATTCTAACTGAAATAAGTCACACAGAAAAAGAAACATCATAAGATATCAGTAATACACGGAATGTAAACTTGGCTACACAGGAACTGAATTACAGAACAGAACAGGGTCTCAAATTTAGAAAACCAACTTATGCTTGCTTAAGGGGAAAGGTGAGTTGGGGTGCTGCATAAAACCAGAGATTGAAATGAGCACAGATAAAGTTCCTTAAGCCAAATATGGAATAGACAAGAGCTACTCCTTGCTCAACGAAATGGACTCAACACCCCATATTAAACGCCTAAGAATGTTCCTGACTAGTAAGTATCTTAAAACCTATGGATTGCTATGTCTCCGAAAGAGAATCAAGCATGTGTACAGGGGCATAAACGCAGCAGTGATAGGATTGGAGAGGTTCGGTGAGCAAATGAAGACCCTTTGAAGTCATATTGCATGGTACCCATTCCACGGGTTTCAACTACCCAGGTTTTAGGTATTCTTCCTTCAGCTAAAACATGCATGTGGAACCCAAGTATGATCAACCATGTGAACGGGAGACGTGTTCAAATATGTCTCAGTTTTCCTCCCCTGCTACTTGGGTGCAACATTCCAGACGCTTTACTAACACTCTCCCCACTTGGAGAGTCAGCGCCTTTAACCTCCTGTTTGGCCCAGTTTGCAATTTCTGTGGAAGATGAACAGGAATAGCGAGAACCAATGAGAGGCTAGCTGGAGGTGTCTGGACGGGCAAATTTAACTCTCATTTCCCACCAGGAAGAGGAAATAACCAAAGGCTCAGCGTGCCGTGCCGGAACCAGATTAGGGCCTGAAGCCATCCTGCGGTGTTGCGGCCAGGTCACAAGAAAGCAAGTTGAAGAAAGGAGCTCAGGGGCACTGTAATTCACAAACCTGCAGAGTTATAAATGACAGCTATCGTCCAAAAATAGACTGAAGTAAGGCTGCCAAGAGGACTTGAAAGCGGGGCAGCATTGCAGGAAACCGATTTCAGGAGGTAGACTGGAATTGCATTGAAAGCATAGGAAAAGAGGCAGAACGTCCACAATGATGCACTTGGCCAAAAAGGGCGTATGCGTTTTTTCCTGAATATATTCAGGGAAAAACGCATACGCCATTTTTGGCCAACCAAGCAAGCTTGCAAAGGAAATCTGCACTACAATGAAGTCTCACTTCCCCCCGGTCAAAAGGGCCATCTGAAAAAAGTGTAAAATCCAGAAAGGCAGGACAGGCCATGGAGAACTGGGAGCCTTGTTATGCTGATGGGCGGGATGTAAATTGCCAACAACCACTCGGGAGAAGTGTATGGTGTTTCCTGAAACATCTAAAAAACAAAGCAACAGAACCTAGGGCACTTCCACTTATGGTCCTATAGCTTAGGGAAATTAAAATCAAGAAGACACAGCCACCCCAAAGTTTGGGACGCCTCTGTTTACAAGAACCTCGTTTACAGTACAAGTTCAACATCGCAGAAAGTGAAAAATGGATAAAGAAGTTGTGGTATTTACTTACAAAGCAATATCACTCAGCAATGAAATCTGTGTCATCAGGCCCGTAGCAGCACAATGAGTGGATTCAGGTATGATGATTCTAACTGAAGTAAGTCACACAGAAAAAGAAACATCATAAGATATCAGTAATACACGGAATGTAAACTTGGCTACACAGGAACTGAATTACAGAACAGAACAGGGTCTCAAATTTAGAAAACCCACTTATGCTTGCTTAAGGGGAAAGGTGAGTTGGGGTGCTGCATAAAACCAGAGATTGAAATGAGCACAGATAAAGTTCCTTAAGCCAAATATGGAATAGACAAGAGCTACTCCTTGCTCAACGAAATGGACTCAACACCGCATATTAAACGCCTAAGAATGTACCTGACTAGTAAGTATCTTAAAACCTATGGATTGCTATGTCTCCGAAAGAGAATCAAGCATGTGTACAGGGGCATAAACACAGCAGTGATAAGATTGGAGAGGTTCGGTGAGCAAATGAAGACCCTTTGAAGTCATATTGCATGGTACCCATTCCACGGGTTTCAACTACCCAGGTTTAAGGTATTCTTCCTTCAGCTAAAACATGCATGTGGAACCCAAGTATGATCAACCATGTGAACGGGAGACGTGTTCAAATATGTCTCAGTTTTCCTCCCCTGGTACTCGGGTGCAACATTCCAGACGCTTTACTAACACTCTCCCCACTTGGAGAGTCAGCGCCTTTAACCTCCTGTTTGGCCCAGTTTGCAATTTCTGCGGAAGATGAACAGGAATAGCGAGAACCAATGAGAGGTTAGCTGGAGGTGTCTGGACGGGCAAATTTAACTCTCATTTCCCACCAGGAAGAGGAATTAACCAAAGGCTCAGCGTGCCGTACCGGAACCAGATTAGAGCCTGAAGCCATCCTGCGGTGTTGCGGCCAGCTCAAAAGAAAGCGAGTTGAAGAAAGGAGCTCAGGGGCACTGTAATTCACAAACCTGCAGACTTATAAATGACAGCTATCGTCCAAAAATAGACTGAAGTAAGGCTACCAAGAGGACTTGAAAGCGGGGCAGAATTGCAGGAAACTGATTTCAGGAGGTAGACTGGAATTGCATTGAAAGCATAGGAAAAGAGGCAGAACGTCCACAATGATGCACTTGGCCAAAAAGGGCGTATGCGTTTTTTCCTGAATATATTCAGGAAAAAACGCATACGCCCTTTTTGGCCAACCAAGCAAGCTTGCAAAGGAAATCTGCACTACAATGAAGTCTCACTTCCCCCGGTCAAAAGGGCCATCTGAAAAAAGTGTAAAATCCAGAAAGGCAGGACAGGCCATGGAGAACTGGGAGCCTTGTTATGCAGATGGGCGGGATGTAAATTGCCAACAACCACTCGGGAGAAGTGTATGGTGTTTCCTGAAACATCTAAAAAACAAAGCAACAGAACCTAGGGCACTTCCACTTATGGTCCTATAGCTTAGGGAAATTAAAATCAAAAAGACACAGCCACCCCAAAGTTTGGGATGCCTCTGTTTACAAGAACCTCGTTTACAGTACAAGTTCAACATCGCAGAAAGTGAAAAATGGATAAAGAAGTTGTGGTATTTACTTACAAAGCAATATCACTCAGCAATGAAATCTGTGTCATCAGGCCCTTAGCAGCACAACGAGTGGATTCAGGTATGATGATTCTAACTGAAGTAAGTCACACAGAAAAAGAAACATCATAAGATATCAGTAATACATGGAATGTAAACTTGGCTACACAGGAACTGAATTACAGAACAGAACAGGGTCTCAAATTTAGAAAACCAACTTATGCTTGCTTAAGGGTAAAGGTGAGTTGGGGTGCTGCATAAAACCAGAGATTGAAATGAGCACAGATAAAGTTCCTTAAGTCAAATATGGAATAGACAAGAGCTACTCCTTGCTCAACGAAATGGACTCAACACCGCATATTAAACGCCTAAGAATGTACCTGACTAGTAAGTATCTTAAAAACCTATGGATTGCTATGTCTCCAAAAGAGAATCAAGCATGTGTACAGGGGCATAAACGCAGCAGTGATAGGATTGGAGAGGTTCGGTGAGCAAATGAAGACCCTTTGAAGTCATATTGCATGGTACCCATTCCACGGGTCTTAACTCTCCAGGTTTAAGGTATTCTTCCTTCAGCTAAAACATGCATGTGGAACCCAAGTATGGTCAACCATGTGAACGGGAGACGTGTTCAAATATGTCTCAGTTTTCCTCCCCTGGTACTCGGGTGCAACATTCCAGACGCTTTACTAACACTCTCCCCAATTGGAGAGTCAGCGCCTTTAACCTCCTGTTTGGCCCAGTTTGCAATTTCTGCGGAAGATGAACAGGAATAGCGAGAACCAATGAGAGACTAGCTGGAGGTGTCTGGACGGGCAAATTTAACTCTCATTTCCCACCAGGAAAAGGAAATAACCAAAGGCTCAGCGTGCGGTGCCGGAACCAGATTAGGGCCTGAAGCCATCCTGCGGTGTTGCGGCCAGGTCACAAGAAAGCAAGTTGAAGAAAGGAGCTCAGGGGCACTGTAATGCACAAACCTGCAGAGTTATAAATGACAGCTATCGTCCAAAAATAGACTGAAGTAAGGCTGCCAAGAGGACTTGAAAGCGGGGCAGAATTGCAGGAAACCGATTTCAGGAGGTAGACTGGAATTGCATTGAAAGCATAGGAAAAGAGGCAGAACGTCCACAATGATGCACTTGGCCAAAAAGGGCGTATGCGTTTTTTCCTGAATATATTCAGGAAAAAACGCATACGCCCTTTTTGGCCAATCAAGCAAGCTTGCAAAGGAAATCTGCACTACAATGAAGTCTCACTTCCCCCCGGTCAAAAGGGCCATCTGAAAAAAGTGTAAAATCCAGAAAGGCAGGACAGGCCATGGAGAACTGGGAGCCTTGTTATGCTGATGGGTGGGATGTAAATTGCCAACAGACACTCGGGAGAAGTGTATGGTGTTTCCTGAAACATCTAAAAAACAAAGCAACAGAGCCTAGGGCACTGCCACTTATGGTCCTATAGCTTAGGGAAATTAAAATCAAAAAGACACAGCCACCCCAAAGTTTGGGACGCCTCTGTTTACAAGAACCTCGTTTACAGTACAAGTTCAACATCGCAGAAAGTGAAAAATGGATAAAGAAGTTGTGTTATTTACTTACAAAGCAATATCACTCAGCAATGAATTCTATGTCATCAGGCCCTTAGCATCACAATGAGTGGATTCAGGTATGATGATTCTAACTGAAATAAGTCACACAGAAAAAGAAACATCATAAGATATCAGTAATACACGGAATGTAAACTTGGCTACACAGGAACTGAATTACAGAACAGAACAGGGTCTCAAATTTAGAAAACCAACTTATGCTTGCTTAAGGGGAAAGGTGAGTTGGGGTGCTGCATAAAACCAGAGATTGAAATGAGCACAGATAAAGTTCCTTAAGCCAAATATGGAATAGACAAGAGCTACTCCTTGCTCAACGAAATGGACTCAAAACCCCATATTAAACCCCTAAGAATGTACCTGACTAGTAAGTATCTTAAAACCTATGGATTGCTATGTCTCCAAAAGAGAATCAAGCGTGTGTACAGGGGAATAAACACAGCAGTGATAGGATTGGAGAGGTTCGGTGAGCAAATGAAGACCCTTTGAAGTTATATTGCATGGTACCCATTACACGGGTCTCAACTCTCCAGTTTTTAGGTATTCTTCCTTCAGCTAAAACATGCATGTGGAACCCAGAGTATGATCAACCATGTGAACGGGAGACGTGTTCAAATATGTCTCAGTTTTCCTCCCCTGGTACTCGGGTGCAACATTCCAGACGCTTTACTAACACTCTCCCCACTTGGAGAGTCAGCGCCTTTAACCTCCTGTTTGGCCCAGTTTGCAATTTCTGCGGAAGATGAACAGGAATAGCGAGAACCAATGAGAGGCTAGCTGGAGGTGTCTGGACGGGCAAATTTAACTCTCATTTCCCACCAGGAAGAGGAATTAACCAAAGGCTCAGCATGCCGGGCCGGAACCAGATTAGAGCCTGAAGCCATCATGCGGTGTTGCAGCCAGGTCACAAGAAAGCGAGTTGAAGAAAGGAGCTCAGGGTCACTGTAATTCACAAACCTGCAGAGTTATAAATGACAGCTATCGTCCAAAAATAGACTGAAGTAAGGCTGCCAAGAGGACTTGAAAGCGGGGCAGAATTGCAGGAAACCGATTTCAGGAGGTAGACTGGAATTGCATTGAAAGCATAGGAAAAGAGGCAGAACGTCCACAATGATGCACTTGGCCAAAAAGGGCGTATGCGTTTTTTCCTGAATATATTCAGGAAAAAACGCATATGCCCTTTTTGGCCAACCAAGCAAGCTTGCAAAGGAAATCTGCACTACAATGAAGTCTCACTTCCCCCCGGTCAAAAGGGCCATCTGAAAAAAGTGTAAAATCCAGAAAGGCAGGACAGGCCATGGAGAACTGGGAGCCTTGTTATGCTGATGGGCGGGATGTAAATTGCCAACAACCACTCAGGATAAGTGTATGGTGTTTCCTGAAACATCTAAAAAACAAAGCAACAGAACCTAGGACACTTCCACTTATGGTCCTATAGCTTAGGGAAATTAAAATCAAAAAGACACAGCCACCCCAAAGTTTGGGACACCTCTGTTTACAAGAACCTCGTTTACAGTACAAGTTCAACATCGCAGAAAGTGAAAAATGGATAAAGAAGTTGTGGTATTTACTTACAAAGCAATATCACTCAGCAATGAAATCTGTGTCATCAGGCCCTTAGCAGCACAATGAGTGGATTCAGGTATGATGATTCTAACTGAAGTAAGTCACACAGAAAAAGAAACATCATAAGATATCAGTAATACACGGAATGTAAACTTGGCTACACAGGAACTGAATTACAGAACAGAACAGGGACTCAAATTTAGAAAACCAACTTATGCTTGCTTAAGGGTAAAGGTGAGTTGGGGTGCTGCATAAAACCAGAGATTGAAATGAGCACAGATAAAGTTCCTTAAGCCAAATATGGAATAGACAAGAGCTACTCCTTGCTCAACGAAATGGACTCAACACCGCATATTAAACGCCTAAGAATGTACCTGACTAGTAAGTATCTTAAAAACCTATGGATTGCTATGTCTCTAAAAGAGAATCAAGCATGTGTACAGGGGCATAAACGCAGCAGTGATAGGATTGGAGAAGTTCGGTGAGCAAATGAAGACCCTTTGAAGTCATATTGCATGGTACCCATTCCACGGGTCTTAACTCTCCAGGTTTAAGGTATTCTTCCTTCAGCTAAAACATGCATGTGGAACCCAAGTATGGTCAACCATGTGAACGGGAGACGTGTTCAAATATGTCTCAGTTTTCCTCCCCTGGTACTCGGGTGCAACATTCCAGACACTTTACTAACACTCTCCCGACTTGGAGAGTCAGTCCCTTTAACCTCCTGTTTGGCCCAGTTTGCAATTTCTGCGGAAGATGAACAGGAATAGCGAGAACCAATGAGAGACTAGCTGCAGGTGTCTGGACGGGCAAATTTAACTCTCATTTCCCACCAGGAAGAGGAAATAACCAAAGGCTCAGCGTGCCGTGCCGGAACCAGATTAGGGCCTGAAGCCATCCTGCGGTGTTGCGGCCAGGTCACAAGAAAGCGAGTTGAAGAAAGGAGCTCAGGGGCACTGTAATGCACAAACCTGCAGAGTTATAAATGACAGCTATCGTCCAAAAATAGACTGAAGTAAGGCTGCCAAGAGGACTTGAAAGCGGGGCAGAATTGCAGGAAACCGATTTCAGGAGGTAGACTGGAATTGCATTGAAAGCATAGGAAAAGAGGCAGAACGTCCACAATGATGCACTTGGCCAAAAAGGGCGTATGCGTTTTTTCCTGAATATATTCAGGAAAAAACGCATACGCCCTTTTTGGCCAACCAAGCAAGCTTGCAAAGGAAATCTGCACTACAATGAAGTCTCACTTCCCCCCGGTCAAAAGGGCCATCTGAAAAAAGTGTAAAATCCAGAAACGCAGGACAGGCCATGGAGAACTGGGAGCCTTGTTATGCTGATGGGCGGGATGTAAATTGCCAACAGACACTCGGGAGAAGTGTATGGTGTTTCCTGAAACATCTAAAAAACAAAGCAACAGAGCCTAGGGCACTGCCACTTATGGTCCTATAGCTTAGGGAAATTAAAATCAAAAAGACACAGCCACCCCAAAGTTTGGGACGCCTCTGTTTACAAGAACCTCGTTTACAGTACAAGTTCAACATCGCAGAAAGTGAAAAATGGATAAAGAAGTTGTGGTATTTACTTACAAAGCAATATCACTCAGCAATGAATTCTATGTCATCAGGCCCTTAGCATCACAATGAGTGGATTCAGGTATGATGATTCTAACTGAAATAAGTCACACAGAAAAAGAAACATCATAAGATATCAGTAATACACGGAATGTAAACTTGGCTACACAGGAACTGAATTACAGAACAGAACAGGGTCTCAAATTTAAAAAACCAACTTATGCTTGCTTAAGGGGAAAGGTGAGTTGGGGTGCTGCATAAAACCAGAGATTGAAATGAGCACAGATAAAGTTCCTTAAGCCAAATATGGAATAGACAAGAGCTACTCCTTGCTCAACGAAATGGACTCAAAACCCCATATTAAACCCCTAAGAATGTACCTGACTAGTAAGTATCTTAAAACCTATGGATTGCTATGTCTCCAAAAGAGAATCAAGCGTGTGTACAGGGGAATAAACACAGCAGTGATAGGATTGGAGAGGTTCGGTGAGCAAATGAAGACCCTTTGAAGTTATATTGCATGATACCCATTACACGTGTCTCAACTCTCCAGTTTTAAGGTATTCTTCCTTCAGCTAAAACATGCATGTGTAACCCAGAGTATGATCAACCATGTGAACGGGAGACGTGTTCAAATATGTCTCAGTTTTCCTCCCCTGATACTCGGGTGCAACATTCCAGACGCTTTACTAACACTCTCCCTACTTGGAGAGTCATTCCCTTTAACCTCCTGTTTGGCCCAGTTTGCAATTTCTGCGGAAGATGAACAGGAATAGCGAGAACCAATGAGAGGCTAGCTGGAGGTGTCTGGACGGGCAAATTTAACTCTCATTTCCCACCAGGAAGAGGAATTAACCAAAGGCTCAGCGTGCCGTGCCGGAACCAGATTAGGTCCTGAAGCCATCCTGCGGTGTTGCGGCCAGGTCACAAGAAAGCGAGTTGAAGAAAGGAGCTCAGGGGCACTGTAATTCACAAACCTGCAGAGTTATAAATGACAGCTATCGTCCAAAAATAGACTGAAGTAAGGCTGCCAAGAGGACTTGAAAGCGGGGCAGAATTGCAGGAAACCGATTTCAGGAGGTAGACTGGAATTGCATTGAAAGCATAGGAAAAGAGGCAGAACGTCCACAATGATGCACTTGGCCAAAAAGGGCGTATGCATTTTTTTTCCTGAATATATTCAGGAAAAAACGCATACGCCCTTTTTGGCCAACCAAGCAAGCTTGCAAAGGAAATCTGCACTACAATGAAGTCTCACTTCCCCCCGGTCAAAAGGGCCATCTGAAAAAAGTGTAAAATCCAGAAAGGCAGGACAGGCCATGGAGAACTGGGAGCCTTGTTATTCTGATGGGCGGGATGTAAATTGCCAACAACCACTCGGGAGAAGTGTATGGTGTTTCCTGAAACATCTAAAAAACAAAGCAACAGAGCCTAGGGCACTGCCACTTATGGTCCTATAGCTTAGGGAAATTAAAATCAAAAAGACACAGCCACCCCAAAGTTTGGGACGCCTCTGTTTACAAGAACCTCGTTTACAGTACAAGTTCAACATCGCAGAAAGTGAAAAATGGATAAAGAAGTTGTGGTATTTACTTACAAAGCAATATCACTCAGCAATGAATTCTATGTCATCAGGCCCTTAGCATCACAATGAGTGGATTCAGGTATGATGATTCTAACTGAAATAAGTCACACAGAAAAAGAAACATCATAAGATATCAGTAATACACGGAATGTAAACTTGGCTACACAGGAACTGAATTACAGAACAGAACAGGGTCTCAAATTTAAAAAACCAACTTATGCTTGCTTAAGGGGAAAGGTGAGTTGGGGTGCTGCATAAAACCAGAGATTGAAATGAGCACAGATAAAGTTCCTTAAGCCAAATATGGAATAGACAAGAGCTACTCCTTGCTCAACGAAATGGACTCAAAACCCCATATTAAACCCCTAAGAATGTACCTGACTAGTAAGTATCTTAAAACCTATGGATTGCTATGTCTCCAAAAGAGAATCAAGCGTGTGTACAGGGGAATAAACACAGCAGTGATAGGATTGGAGAGGTTCGGTGAGCAAATGAAGACCCTTTGAAGTTATATTGCATGATACCCATTACACGTGTCTCAACTCTCCAGTTTTAAGGTATTCTTCCTTCAGCTAAAACATGCATGTGTAACCCAGAGTATGATCAACCATGTGAACGGGAGACGTGTTCAAATATGTCTCAGTTTTCCTCCCCTGATACTCGGGTGCAACATTCCAGACGCTTTACTAACACTCTCCCTACTTGGAGAGTCATTCCCTTTAACCTCCTGTTTGGCCCAGTTTGCAATTTCTGCGGAAGATGAACAGGAATAGCGAGAACCAATGAGAGGCTAGCTGGAGGTGTCTGGACGGGCAAATTTAACTCTCATTTCCCACCAGGAAGAGGAATTAACCAAAGGCTCAGCGTGCCGTGCCGGAACCAGATTAGGTCCTGAAGCCATCCTGCGGTGTTGCGGCCAGGTCACAAGAAAGCGAGTTGAAGAAAGGAGCTCAGGGGCACTGTAATTCACAAACCTGCAGAGTTATAAATGACAGCTATCGTCCAAAAATAGACTGAAGTAAGGCTGCCAAGAGGACTTGAAAGCGGGGCAGAATTGCAGGAAACCGATTTCAGGAGGTAGACTGGAATTGCATTGAAAGCATAGGAAAAGAGGCAGAACGTCCACAATGATGCACTTGGCCAAAAAGGGCGTATGCGTTTTTTCCTGAATATATTCAGGAAAAAACGCATATGCCCTTTTTGGCCAACCAAGCAAGCTTGCAAAGGAAATCTGCACTACAATGAAGTCTCACTTCCCCCCGGTCAAAAGGGCCATCTGAAAAAAGTGTAAAATCCAGAAAGGCAGGACAGGCCATGGAGAACTGGGAGCCTTGTTATGCTGATGGGCGGGATGTAAATTGCCAACAACCACTCAGGATAAGTGTATGGTGTTTCCTGAAACATCTAAAAAACAAAGCAACAGAACCTAGGACACTTCCACTTATGGTCCTATAGCTTAGGGAAATTAAAATCAAAAAGACACAGCCACCCCAAAGTTTGGGACACCTCTGTTTACAAGAACCTCGTTTACAGTACAAGTTCAACATCGCAGAAAGTGAAAAATGGATAAAGAAGTTGTGGTATTTACTTACAAAGCAATATCACTCAGCAATGAAATCTGTGTCATCAGGCCCTTAGCAGCACAATGAGTGGATTCAGGTATGATGATTCTAACTGAAGTAAGTCACACAGAAAAAGAAACATCATAAGATATCAGTAATACACGGAATGTAAACTTGGCTACACAGGAACTGAATTACAGAACAGAACAGGGACTCAAATTTAGAAAACCAACTTATGCTTGCTTAAGGGTAAAGGTGAGTTGGGGTGCTGCATAAAACCAGAGATTGAAATGAGCACAGATAAAGTTCCTTAAGCCAAATATGGAATAGACAAGAGCTACTCCTTGCTCAACGAAATGGACTCAACACCGCATATTAAACGCCTAAGAATGTACCTGACTAGTAAGTATCTTAAAAACCTATGGATTGCTATGTCTCTAAAAGAGAATCAAGCATGTGTACAGGGGCATAAACGCAGCAGTGATAGGATTGGAGAAGTTCGGTGAGCAAATGAAGACCCTTTGAAGTCATATTGCATGGTACCCATTCCACGGGTCTTAACTCTCCAGGTTTAAGGTATTCTTCCTTCAGCTAAAACATGCATGTGGAACCCAAGTATGGTCAACCATGTGAACGGGAGACGTGTTCAAATATGTCTCAGTTTTCCTCCCCTGGTACTCGGGTGCAACATTCCAGACACTTTACTAACACTCTCCCGACTTGGAGAGTCAGTCCCTTTAACCTCCTGTTTGGCCCAGTTTGCAATTTCTGCGGAAGATGAACAGGAATAGCGAGAACCAATGAGAGACTAGCTGCAGGTGTCTGGACGGGCAAATTTAACTCTCATTTCCCACCAGGAAGAGGAAATAACCAAAGGCTCAGCGTGCCGTGCCGGAACCAGATTAGGGCCTGAAGCCATCCTGCGGTGTTGCGGCCAGGTCACAAGAAAGCGAGTTGAAGAAAGGAGCTCAGGGGCACTGTAATGCACAAACCTGCAGAGTTATAAATGACAGCTATCGTCCAAAAATAGACTGAAGTAAGGCTGCCAAGAGGACTTGAAAGCGGGGCAGAATTGCAGGAAACCGATTTCAGGAGGTAGACTGGAATTGCATTGAAAGCATAGGAAAAGAGGCAGAACGTCCACAATGATGCACTTGGCCAAAAAGGGCGTATGCGTTTTTTCCTGAATATATTCAGGAAAAAACGCATACGCCCTTTTTGGCCAACCAAGCAAGCTTGCAAAGGAAATCTGCACTACAATGAAGTCTCACTTCCCCCCGGTCAAAAGGGCCATCTGAAAAAAGTGTAAAATCCAGAAACGCAGGACAGGCCATGGAGAACTGGGAGCCTTGTTATGCTGATGGGCGGGATGTAAATTGCCAACAGACACTCCGGAGAAGTGTATGGTGTTTCCTGAAACATCTAAAAAACAAAGCAACAGAGCCTAGGGCACTGCCACTTATGGTCCTATAGCTTAGGGAAATTAAAATCAAAAAGACACAGCCACCCCAAAGTTTGGGACGCCTCTGTTTACAAGAACCTCGTTTACAGTACAAGTTCAACATCGCAGAAAGTGAAAAATGGATAAAGAAGTTGTGGTATTTACTTACAAAGCAATATCACTCAGCAATGAATTCTATGTCATCAGGCCCTTAGCATCACAATGAGTGGATTCAGGTATGATGATTCTAACTGAAATAAGTCACACAGAAAAAGAAACATCATAAGATATCAGTAATACACGGAATGTAAACTTGGCTACACAGGAACTGAATTACAGAACAGAACAGGGTCTCAAATTTAAAAAACCAACTTATGCTTGCTTAAGGGGAAAGGTGAGTTGGGGTGCTGCATAAAACCAGAGATTGAAATGAGCACAGATAAAGTTCCTTAAGCCAAATATGGAATAGACAAGAGCTACTCCTTGCTCAACGAAATGGACTCAAAACCCCATATTAAACCCCTAAGAATGTACCTGACTAGTAAGTATCTTAAAACCTATGGATTGCTATGTCTCCAAAAGAGAATCAAGCGTGTGTACAGGGGAATAAACACAGCAGTGATAGGATTGGAGAGGTTCGGTGAGCAAATGAAGACCCTTTGAAGTTATATTGCATGATACCCATTACACGTGTCTCAACTCTCCAGTTTTAAGGTATTCTTCCTTCAGCTAAAACATGCATGTGTAACCCAGAGTATGATCAACCATGTGAACGGGAGACGTGTTCAAATATGTCTCAGTTTTCCTCCCCTGATACTCGGGTGCAACATTCCAGACGCTTTACTAACACTCTCCCTACTTGGAGAGTCATTCCCTTTAACCTCCTGTTTGGCCCAGTTTGCAATTTCTGCGGAAGATGAACAGGAATAGCGAGAACCAATGAGAGGCTAGCTGGAGGTGTCTGGACGGGCAAATTTAACTCTCATTTCCCACCAGGAAGAGGAATTAACCAAAGGCTCAGCGTGCCGTGCCGGAACCAGATTAGGTCCTGAAGCCATCCTGCGGTGTTGCGGCCAGGTCACAAGAAAGCGAGTTGAAGAAAGGAGCTCAGGGGCACTGTAATTCACAAACCTGCAGAGTTATAAATGACAGCTATCGTCCAAAAATAGACTGAAGTAAGGCTGCCAAGAGGACTTGAAAGCGGGGCAGAATTGCAGGAAACCGATTTCAGGAGGTAGACTGGAATTGCATTGAAAGCATAGGAAAAGAGGCAGAACGTCCACAATGATGCACTTGGCCAAAAAGGGCGTATGCATTTTTTTTCCTGAATATATTCAGGAAAAAACGCATACGCCCTTTTTGGCCAACCAAGCAAGCTTGCAAAGGAAATCTGCACTACAATGAAGTCTCACTTCCCCCCGGTCAAAAGGGCCATCTGAAAAAAGTGTAAAATCCAGAAAGGCAGGACAGGCCATGGAGAACTGGGAGCCTTGTTATTCTGATGGGCGGGATGTAAATTGCCAACAACCACTCGGGAGAAGTGTATGGTGTTTCCTGAAACATCTAAAAAACAAAGCAACAGAGCCTAGGGCACTGCCACTTATGGTCCTATAGCTTAGGGAAATTAAAATCAAAAAGACACAGCCACCCCAAAGTTTGGGACGCCTCTGTTTACAAGAACCTCGTTTACAGTACAAGTTCAACATCGCAGAAAGTGAAAAATGGATAAAGAAGTTGTGGTATTTACTTACAAAGCAATATCACTCAGCAATGAATTCTATGTCATCAGGCCCTTAGCATCACAATGAGTGGATTCAGGTATGATGATTCTAACTGAAATAAGTCACACAGAAAAAGAAACATCATAAGATATCAGTAATACACGGAATGTAAACTTGGCTACACAGGAACTGAATTACAGAACAGAACAGGGTCTCAAATTTAAAAAACCAACTTATGCTTGCTTAAGGGGAAAGGTGAGTTGGGGTGCTGCATAAAACCAGAGATTGAAATGAGCACAGATAAAGTTCCTTAAGCCAAATATGGAATAGACAAGAGCTACTCCTTGCTCAACGAAATGGACTCAAAACCCCATATTAAACCCCTAAGAATGTACCTGACTAGTAAGTATCTTAAAACCTATGGATTGCTATGTCTCCAAAAGAGAATCAAGCGTGTGTACAGGGGAATAAACACAGCAGTGATAGGATTGGAGAGGTTCGGTGAGCAAATGAAGACCCTTTGAAGTTATATTGCATGATACCCATTACACGTGTCTCAACTCTCCAGTTTTAAGGTATTCTTCCTTCAGCTAAAACATGCATGTGTAACCCAGAGTATGATCAACCATGTGAACGGGAGACGTGTTCAAATATGTCTCAGTTTTCCTCCCCTGATACTCGGGTGCAACATTCCAGACGCTTTACTAACACTCTCCCTACTTGGAGAGTCATTCCCTTTAACCTCCTGTTTGGCCCAGTTTGCAATTTCTGCGGAAGATGAACAGGAATAGCGAGAACCAATGAGAGGCTAGCTGGAGGTGTCTGGACGGGCAAATTTAACTCTCATTTCCCACCAGGAAGAGGAATTAACCAAAGGCTCAGCGTGCCGTGCCGGAACCAGATTAGGTCCTGAAGCCATCCTGCGGTGTTGCGGCCAGGTCACAAGAAAGCGAGTTGAAGAAAGGAGCTCAGGGGCACTGTAATTCACAAACCTGCAGAGTTATAAATGACAGCTATCGTCCAAAAATAGACTGAAGTAAGGCTGCCAAGAGGACTTGAAAGCGGGGCAGAATTGCAGGAAACCGATTTCAGGAGGTAGACTGGAATTGCATTGAAAGCATAGGAAAAGAGGCAGAACGTCCACAATGATGCACTTGGCCAAAAAGGGCGTATGCATTTTTTTTCCTGAATATATTCAGGAAAAAACGCATACGCCCTTTTTGGCCAACCAAGCAAGCTTGCAAAGGAAATCTGCACTACAATGAAGTCTCACTTCCCCCCGGTCAAAAGGGCCATCTGAAAAAAGTGTAAAATCCAGAAAGGCAGGACAGGCCATGGAGAACTGGGAGCCTTGTTATTCTGATGGGCGGGATGTAAATTGCCAACAACCACTCGGGAGAAGTGTATGGTGTTTCCTGAAACATCTAAAAAACAAAGCAACAGAGCCTAGGGCACTTCCACTTATGGTCCTATAGCTTAGGGAAATTAAAATCAAAAAGACACAGCCACCCCAAAGTTTGGAACGGCTCTGTTTACAAGAACCTCGTTTACAGTACAAGTTCAACATCGCAGAAAGTGAAAAATGGATAAAGAACTTGTGGTACTTACGTACAATGCAGTATCACTCAGCAATGAAATCTATGTCATCAGGCCCGTAGCAGCATAATGAGTAGATTCAGGTACGATGATTCTAACTGAAATAAGTCACACAGAAAAAGAAACATCATAAGATATCAGTAATACACGGAATGTAAACTTGGCTACACAGGAACTGAATTCCAAAACACAACAGGGTCTCAAATTTAGAAAACCAACTTATGCTTGCTTAAGGGTAAAGGTGAGTTGGGTTGCTGCATAAAACCAGAGATTGAAATGAGCACAGATAAAGTTCCTTAAGCCAAATATGGAATAGACAAGAGCTACTCCTTGCTCAACGAAATGGAGTCAACACCCCATATTAAACGCCTAAGAATGTTCCTGACTAGTAAGTATCTTAAAACCTATGGATTGCTATGTCTCCAAAAGAGAATCAAGCATGTGTACAGGGGCATAAACGCAGCAGTGATAGGATTGGAGAGGTTCGGTGCGCAAATGAATACACTTTGAAGTCATATTGCATGGTACCCATTCCACGGGTTTCAACTACCCAGGTTTAAGGTATTCTTCCTTCAGCTAAAACATGCATGTGGAACCTAGAGTATGATCAACCATGTGATCGGGAGACGTGTTCAAATATGTCTCAGTTTTTGTACCCTGGTACTCGGGTGCAACATTCCAGACGCTTTACTAACGCTCTCCCGACTTGGAGAGTCAGTCCCTTTAACCTCCTGTTTGGCCCAGTTTGCAATTTCTGCAGAAGATGAACAGGAATAGCGAGAACCAATGAGAGACTAGCTGGAGGTGTCTGGACGGGCAAATTTAACTCTCATTTCCCACCAGGAAGAGGAATTAACCAAAGGCTCAGCGTGCCGTGCCGGAACCAGATTAGGTCCTGAAGCCATCCTGCGGTGTTGCGGCCAGGTCACAAGAAAGGGAGTTGAAGAAAGGAGCTCAGGGGCACTGTAATTCACAAACCTGCAGAGTTATAAATGACAGCTATCGTCCAAAAATAGACTGAAGTAAGGCTGCCAAGAGGACTTGAAAGCGGGGCAGAATTGCAGTAAACCGATTTCAGGAGGTAGACTGGAATTGCATTGAAAGCATAGGAAAAGAGGCAGAACGTCCACAATGATGCACTTGGCCAAAAAGGGCGTATGCGTTTTTTCCTGAATATATTCAGGAAAAAACGCATACGCCCTTTTTGGCCAACCAAGCAAGCTTGCAAAGGAAATCTGCACTACAATGAAGTCTCACTTCCCCCCGGTCAAAAGGGCCATCTGAAAAAAGTGTAAAATCCAGAAAGGCAGGACAGGCCATGGAGAACTGGGAGCCTTGTTATGCTGATGGGCGGGATGTAAATTGCCAACAACCACTCGGGAGAAGTGTATGGTGTTTCCTGAAACATCTAAAAAACAAAGCAACAGAACCTAGGGCACTTCCACTTATGGTCCTATAGCTTAGGGAAATTAAAATCAATAAGACACAGCCACCCCAAAGTTTGGGACGCCTCTGTTTACAAGAACCTCGTTTACAGTACAAGTTCAACATTGCAGAAAGTGAAAAATGGATAAAGAAGTTGTGGTATTTACTTACAAAGCAATATCACTCAGCAATGAAATCTGTGTCATCAGGCCCGTAGCAGCACAATGAGTGGATTCAGGTATGATGATTCTAACTGAAGTAAGTCACACAGAAAAAGAAACATCATAAGATATCAGTAATACACGGAATGTAAACTTGGCTACACAGGAACTGAATTACAGAACAGAACAGGGACTCAAATTTAGAAAACCAACTTATGCTTGCTTAAGGGTAAAGGTGAGTTGGGGTGCTGCATAAAACCAGAGATTGAAATGAGCACAGATAAAGTTCCTTAAGTCAAATATGGAATAGACAAGAGCTACTCATTGCTCTACGAAATGGACTCAACACCGCATATTAAACGCCTAAGAATGTACCTGACTAGTAAGTATCTTCAAACCTATGGATTGCTATGTCTCCGAAAGAGAATCAAGCATGTGTACAGGGGCATAAACGCAGCAGTGATAGGATTGGAGAGGTTCGGTGAGCAAATGAAGACCCTTTGAAGTCATATTGCATGGTACCCATTACACGGGTCTCAACTCTCCAGGTTTAAGGTATTCTTCCTTCAGCTAAAACATGCATGTGGAACCCAAGTATGATCAACCATGTGAACGGGAGACGTGTTCAAATATGTCTCAGTTTTCCTCCCCTGGTACTCGGGTGCAACATTCCAGACGCTTTACTAACACTCTCCCCACTTGGAGAGTCAGCGCCTTTAACCTCCTGTTTGGCCCAGTTTGCAATTTCTGCGGAAGATGAACAGGAATACCGAGAACCAATGAGAGACTAGCTGGAGGAGTCTGGACGGGCAAATTTAACTCTCATTTCCCACCAGGAAGAGGAAATAACCAAAGGCTCAGCGTGCCGTGCCGGAACCAGATTAGGGCCTGAAGCCATCCTGCGGTGTTGCGGCCAGGTCACAAGAAAGCAAGTTGAAGAAAGGAGCTCAGGGGCACTGTAATTCACAAACCTGCAGAGTTATAAATGACAGCTATCGTCCAAAAATAGACTGAAGTAAGGCTGCCAAGAGGACTTGAAAGCGGGGCAGAATTGCAGGAAACCGATTTCAGGAGGTAGACTGGAATTGCACTGAAAGCATAGGAAAAGAGGCAGAACGTCCACAATGATGCACTTGGCCAAAAAGGGCGTATGCGTTTTTTCCTGAATATATTCAGGAAAAAACGCATACGCCCTTTTTGGCCAACCAAGCAAGCTTGCAAAGGAAATCTGCACTACAATGAAGTCTCACTTCCCCTCGGTCAAAAGGGCCATCTGAAGAAAGTGTAAAATCCAGAAAGGCAGGACAGGCCATGGAGAACTGGGAGCCTTGTTAATCTGATGGGCGGGATGTAAATTGCCAACAACCACTCGGGAGAAGTATATGGTGTTTCCTGAAACATCTAAAAAACAAAGCAACAGAGCCTAGGGCAGTTCCACTTATGGTCCTATAGCTTAGGGAAATTAAAATCAAAAAGACACAGCCACCCCAAAGTTTAGAATGGCTCTGTTTACAAGAACCTCGTTTACAGTACAAGTTCAACATCGCAGAAAGTGAAAAATGGATAAAGAAGTTGTGGTATTTACTTACAAAGCAATATCACTCAGGAATGAAATCTATGTCATCAGGCCCTTAGCAGCACAATGAGTGGATTCAGGTATGATGATTCTAACTGAAATAAGTCACACAGAATAAGAAACATCATAAGATATCACTAATACACGGAATGTAAACTTGGCTACACAGGAACTGAATTCCAAAACAGAACAGGGTCTCAAATTTAGAAAATCAACTTATGCTTGCTTAAGTGTAAAGGTGAGTTGGGGTGCTGCATAAAACCAGAGATTGAAATGAGCACAGATAAAGTTCCTTAAGTCAAATATGGAATAGACAAGAGCTACTCCTGGCTCAACGAAATGGACTCAACACCGCATATTAAACGCCTAAGAATGTACCTGACTAGTAAGTATCTTAAAACCTATGGATTGCTATGTCTCCGAAAGAGAATCAAGCATGTGTACAGGGGCATAAACGCAGCAGTGATAGGATTGGAGAGGTTCGGTGAGCAAATGAAGACCCTTTGAAGTCATATTGCATGGTACCCATTCCACGGGTTTTAACTACCCAGGTTTAAGGTATTCTTCCTTCAGCTAAATCATGCATGTGGAACCTAGAGTATGATCAACCATGTGATCGGGAGACGTGTTCAAATATGTCTCAGTTTTCCTCCCCTGGTACTCGGGTACAACATTCCAGACGCTTTACTAACACTCTCCCGACTTGGAGAGTCAGTCCCTTTAACCTCCTGTTTGGCCCAGTTTGCAATTTCTGCGGAAGATGAACAGGAATAGCGAGAACCAATGAGAGGCTAGCTGGAGGTGTCTGGACGGGCAAATTTAACTCTCATTTCCCATCAGGAAGAGGAATTAACCAAAGGCTCAGCATGCCGTGCCGGAACCAGATTAGGGCCTGAAGCCATCCTGCGGTGTTGCGGCCAGCTCAAAAGAAAGCGAGTTGAAGAAAGGAGCTCAGGGGCACTGTAATTCACAAACCTGCAGAGTTATAAATGACAGCTATCGTCCAAAAATAGACTGAAGTAAGGCTGCCAAGAGGACTTGAAAGCGGGGCAGAATTGCAGGAAACCGATTTCAGGAGGTAGACTGGAATTGCATTGAAAGCATAGGAAAAGAGGCAGAACGTCCACAATGATGCACTTGGCCAAAAAGGGCGTATGCGTTTTTTCCTGAATATATTCAGGAAAAAACGCATACGCCCTTTTTGGCCAACCAAGCAAGCTTGCAAAGGAAATCTGCACTACAATGAAGTCTCACTTCCCCCCGGGCAAAAGGGCCATCTGAAAAAAGTGTAAAATCCAGAAAGGCAGGACAGGCCATGGAGAACTGGGAGCCTTGTTATGCTGATGGGTGGGATGTAAATTGCCAACAGACACTCGGGAGAAGTGTATGGTGTTTCCTGAAACATCTAAAAAACAAAGCAACAGAGCCTAGGGCACTGCCACTTATGGTCCTATAGCTTAGGGAAATTAAAATCAAAAAGACACAGCCACCCCAAAGTTTGGGACGCCTCTGTTTACAAGAACCTCGTTTACAGTACAAGTTCAACATCGCAGAAAGTGAAAAATGGATAAAGAAGTTGTGGTATTTACTTACAAAGCAATATCACTCAGCAATGAAATCTATGTCATCAGGCCCTTAGCATCACAATGAGTGGATTCAGGTATGATGATTCTAACTGAAATAAGTCACACAGAAAAAGAAACATCATAAGATATCAGTAATACACGGAATGTAAACTTGGCTACACAGGAACTGAATTACAGAACAGAACAGGGTCTCAAATTTAGAAAACCAACTTATGCTTGCTTAAGGGGAAAGGTGAGTTGGGGTGCTGCATAAAACCAGAGATTGAAATGAGCACAGATAAAGTTCCTTAAGTCAAATATGGAATAGACAAGAGCTACTCCTTGCTCAACGAAATGGACTCAACACCGCATATTAAACGCCTAAGAATGTACCTGACTAGTAAGTATCGGAAAACCTATTGATTGCTATGTCTCCAAAAGAGAATCAAGCATGTGTACAGGGGCATAAACGCAGCAGTGATAGGATTGGAGAGGTTCGGTGAGCAAATGAAGACCCTTTGAAGTCATATTGCATGGTACCCATTACACGGGTCTTAACTCTCCAGGTTTAAGTTATTCTTCCTTCAGCTAAAACATGCATGTGGAACCCAAGTATGATTAACCATGTGAACGGGAGACGTGTTCAAATATGTCTCAGTTTTCCTCCCCTGGTACTCGGGTGCAACATTCCAGACGCTTTACTAACACTCTCCCCACTTGGAGAGTCAGCGCCTTTAACCTCCAGTTTTGGCCCAGTTTGCAATTTCTGCGGAAGATGAACAGGAATAGCGAGAACCAATGAGAGACTAGCTGCAGGTGTCTGGACGGGCAAATTTAACTCTCATTTCCCACCAGGAAGAGGAAATAACCAAAGGCTCAGCGTGCCGTGCCGGAACCAGATTAGGGCCTGAAGCCATCCTGCGGTGTTGCGGCCAGGTCACAAGAAAGCGAGTTGAAGAAAGGAGCTCAGGGGCACTGTAATTCACAAACCTGCAGAGTTATAAATGACAGCTATCGTCCAAAAATAGACTGAAGTAAGGCTGCCAAGAGGACTTGAAAGCGGGGCAGAATTGCAGGAAACCGATTTCAGGAGGTAGACTGGAATTGCATTGAAAGCATAGGAAAAGAGGCAGAACGTCCACAATGATGCACTTGGCCAAAAAGGGCGTATGCGTTTTTTCCTGAATATATTCAGGAAAAAACGCATACGCCCTTTTTGGCCAACCAAGCAAGCTTGCAAAGGAAATCTGCACTACAATGAAGTCTCACTTCCCCCCGGTCAAAAGAGCCATCTGAAAAAAGTGTAAAATCCAGAAAGGCAGGACAGGCCATGGAGAACTGGGAGCCTTGTTATGCTGATGGGCGGGATGTAAATTGCCAACAACCACTCAGGATAAGTGTATGGTGTTTCCTGAAACATCTAAAAAACAAAGCAACAGAGCCTAGGGCACTGCCACTTATGGTCCTATAGCATAAGGAAATTAAAATCAAAAAGACACAGCCACCCCAAAGTTTGGGACGCCTCTGTTTACAAGAACCTCCTTTACAGTACAAGTTCAACATCTCAGAAAGTAAAAAATGGATAAAGAAGTTGTGGTATTTACTTACAAAGTAATATCACTCAGCAATGAAATCTGTGTCATCAGGCCCTTAGCAGCACAATGAGTGGATTCAGGTATGATGATTCTAACTGAAGTAAGTCACACAGAAAAAGAAACATCATAAGATATCAGTAATACACGGAATGTAAACTTGGCTACACAGGAACTGAATTCCAAAACAGAACAGGGTCTCAAATTTAGAAAACCAACTTATGCTTGCTTAAGGGGAAAGGTGAGTTGGGGTGCTGCATAAAACCAGAGATTGAAATGAGCACAGATAAAGTTCCTTAAGCCAAATATGGAATAGACAAGAGCTACTCCTTGCTCAACGAAATGGACTCAACACCGCATATTAAACGCCTAAGAATGTACCTGACTAGTAAGTATCTTCAAACCTATGGATTGCTATGTCTCCGAAAGAGAATCAAGCATGTGTACAGGGGCATAAACGCAGCAGTGATAGGATTGGAGAGGTTCGGTGAGCAAATGAAGACCCTTTGAAGTCATATTGCATGGTACCCATTACACGGGTCTCAACTCTCCAGGTTTAAGGTATTCTTCCTTCAGGTAAAACATGCATGTGGAACCCAAGTATGATCAACCATGTGAACGGGAGACGTGTTCAAATATGTCTCAGTTTTCCTCCCCTGGTACTCGGGTGCAACATTCCAGACGCTTTACTAACACTCTCCCCACTTGGAGAGTCAGTCCCTTTAACCTCCTGTTTGGCCCAGTTTGCAATTTCTGCGGAAGATGAACAGGAATACCGAGAACCAATGAGAGACTAGCTGGAGGAGTCTGGACGGGCAAATTTAACTCTCATTTCCCACCAGGAAGAGGAAATAACCAAAGGCTCAGCGTGCCGTGCCGGAACCAGATTAGGGCCTGAAGCCATCCTGCGGTGTTGCGGCCAGGTCACAAGAAAGCAAGTTGAAGAAAGGAGCTCAGGGGCACTGTAATTCACAAACCTGCAGAGTTATAAATGACAGCTATCGTCCAAAAATAGACTGAAGTAAGGCTGCCAAGAGGACTTGAAAGCGGGGCAGAATTGCAGGAAACCGATTTCAGGAGGTAGACTGGAATTGCACTGAAAGCATAGGAAAAGAGGCAGAACGTCCACAATGATGCACTTGGCCAAAAAGGGCGTATGCGTTTTTTCCTGAATATATTCAGGAAAAAACGCATACGCCCTTTTTGGCCAACCAAGCAAGCTTGCAAAGGAAATCTGCACTACAATGAAGTCTCACTTCCCCTCGGTCAAAAGGGCCATCTGAAAAAAGTGTAAAATCCAGAAAGGCAGGACAGGCCATGGAGAACTGGGAGCCTTGTTAATCTGATGGGCGGGATGTAAATTGCCAACAACCACTCGGGAGAAGTATATGGTGTTTCCTGAAACATCTAAAAAACAAAGCAACAGAACCTAGGGCACTTCCACTTATGGTCCTATAGCTTAGGGAAATTAAAATCAAAAAGACACAGCCACCCCAAAGTTTAGAATGGCTCTGTTTACAAGAACCTCGTTTACAGTACAAGTTCAACATCGCAGAAAGTGAAAAATGGATAAAGAAGTTGTGGTATTTACTTACAAAGCAATATCACTCAGCAATGAAATCTATGTCATCAGGCCCTTAGCAGCACAGTGAGTGGATTCAGGTATGATGATTCTAACTGAAATAAGTCACACAGAAAAAGAAACATCATAAGATATCACTAATACACGGAATGTAAACTTGGCTACACAGGAACTGAATTCCAAAACAGAACAGGGTCTCAAATTTAGAAAATCAACTTATGCTTGCTTAAGTGTAAAGGTCAGTTGGGGTGCTGCATAAAACCAGAGATTGAAATGAGCACAGATAAAGTTCCTTAAGTCAAATATGGAATAGACAAGAGCTACTCCTGGCTCAACGAAATGGACTCAACACCGCATATTAAACGCCTAAGAATGTACCTGACTAGTAAGTATCTTAAAACCTATGGATTGCTATGTCTCCGAAAGAGAATCAAGCATGTGTACAGGGGCATAAACGCAGCAGTGATAGGATTGGAGAGGTTCGGTGAGCAAATGAAGACCCTTTGAAGTCATATTGCATGGTACCCATTCCACGGGTTTCAACTACCCAGGTTTAAGGTATTCTTCCTTCAGCTAAAACATGCATGTGGAACCTAGAGTATGATCAACCATGTGATCGGGAGACGTGTTCAAATATGTCTCAGTTTTCCTCCCCTGGTACTCGGGTACAACATTCCAGACGCTTTACTAACACTCTCCCGACTTGGAGAGTCAGTCCCTTTAACCTCCTGTTTGGCCCAGTTTGCAATTTCTGCGGAAGATGAACAGGAATAGCGAGAACCAATGAGAGGCTAGCTGGAGGTGTCTGGACGGGCAAATTTAACTCTCATTTCCCATCAGGAAGAGGAATTAACCAAAGGCTCAGCATGCCGTGCCGGAACCAGATTAGGGCCTGAAGCCATCCTGCGGTGTTGCGGCCAGCTCAAAAGAAAGCGAGTTGAAGAAAGGAGCTCAGGGGCACTGTAATTCACAAACCTGCAGAGTTATAAATGACAGCTATCGTCCAAAAATAGACTGAAGTAAGGCTGCCAAGAGGACTTGAAAGCGGGGCAGAATTGCAGGAAACCGATTTCAGGAGGTAGACTGGAATTGCATTGAAAGCATAGGAAAAGAGGCAGAACGTCCACAATGATGCACTTGGCCAAAAAGGGCGTATGCGTTTTTTCCTGAATATATTCAGGAAAAAACGCATACGCCCTTTTTGGCCAACCAAGCAAGCTTGCAAAGGAAATCTGCACTACAATGAAGTCTCACTTCCCCCCGGTCAAAAGGGCCATCTGAAAAAAGTGTAAAATCCAGAAAGGCAGGACAGGCCATGGAGAACTGGGAGCCTTGTTATGCTGATGGGTGGGATGTAAATTGCCAACAGACACTCGGGAGAAGTGTATGGTGTTTCCTGAAACATCTAAAAAACAAAGCAACAGAGCCTAGGGCACTGCCACTTATGGTCCTATAGCTTAGGGAAATTAAAATCAAAAAGACACAGCCACCCCAAAGTTTGGGACGCCTCTGTTTACAAGAACCTCGTTTACAGTACAAGTTCAACATCGCAGAAAGTGAAAAATGGATAAAGAAGTTGTGGTATTTACTTACAAAGCAATATCACTCAGCAATGAAATCTATGTCATCAGGCCCTTAGCATCACAATGAGTGGATTCAGGTATGATGATTCTAACTGAAATAAGTCACACAGAAAAAGAAACATCATAAGATATCAGTAATACACGGAATGTAAACTTGGCTACACAGGAACTGAATTACAGAACAGAACAGGGTCTCAAATTTAGAAAACCAACTTATGCTTGCTTAAGGGGAAAGGTGAGTTGGGGTGCTGCATAAAACCAGAGATTGAAATGAGCACAGATAAAGTTCCTTAAGTCAAATATGGAATAGACAAGAGCTACTCCTTGCTCAACGAAATGGACTCAACACCGCATATTAAACGCCTAAGAATGTACCTGACTAGTAAGTATCGGAAAACCTATTGATTGCTATGTCTCCAAAAGAGAATCAAGCATGTGTACAGGGGCATAAACGCAGCAGTGATAGGATTGGAGAGGTTCGGTGAGCAAATGAAGACCCTTTGAAGTCATATTGCATGGTACCCATTACACGGGTCTTAACTCTCCAGGTTTAAGTTATTCTTCCTTCAGCTAAAACATGCATGTGGAACCCAAGTATGATCAACCATGTGAACGGGAGACGTGTTCAAATATGTCTCAGTTTTCCTCCCCTGGTACTCGGGTGCAACATTCCAGACGCTTTACTAACACTCTCCCCACTTGGAGAGTCAGCGCCTTTAACCTCCTGTTTGGCCCAGTTTGCAATTTCTGCGGAAGATGAACAGGAATAGCGAGAACCAATGAGAGACTAGCTGGAGGTTTCTGGACGGGCAAATTTAACTCTCATTTCCCACCAGGAAGAGGAAATAACCAAAGGCTCAGCGTGCCGTGCCGGAACCAGATTAGGGCCTGAAGCCATCCTGCGGTGTTGCGGCCAGGTCACAAGAAAGCGAGTTGAAGAAAGGAGCTCAGGGGCACTGTAATTCACAAACCTGCAGAGTTATAAATGACAGCTATCGTCCAAAAATAGACTGAAGTAAGGCTGCCAAGAGGACTTGAAAGCGGGGCAGAATTGCAGGAAACCGATTTCAGGAGGTAGACTGGAATTGCATTGAAAGCATAGGAAAAGAGGCAGAACGTCCACAATGATGCACTTGGCCAAAAAGGGCGTATGCGTTTTTTCCTGAATATATTCAGGAAAAAACGCATACGCCCTTTTTGGCCAACCAAGCAAGCTTGCAAAGGAAATCTGCACTACAATGAAGTCTCACTTCCCCCCGGTCAAAAGAGCCATCTGAAAAAAGTGTAAAATCCAGAAAGGCAGGACAGGCCATGGAGAACTGGGAGCCTTGTTATGCTGATGGGCGGGATGTAAATTGCCAACAGACACTCGGGAGAAGTGTATGGTGTTTCCTGAAACATCTAAAAAACAAAGCAACAGAGCCTAGGGCACTGCCACTTATGGTCCTATAGCATAGGGAAATTAAAATCAAAAAGACACAGCCACCCCAAAGTTTGGGACGCCTCTGTTTACAAGAACCTCCTTTACAGTACAAGTTCAACATCGCAGAAAGTAAAAAATGGATAAAGAAGTTGTGGTATTTACTTACAAAGCAATATCACTCAGCAATGAAATCTGTGTCATCAGGCCCTTAGCAGCACAATGAGTGGATTCAGGTATGATGATTCTAACTGAAGTAAGTCACACAGAAAAAGAAACATCATAAGATATCAGTAATACACGGAATGTAAACTTGGCTACACAGGAACTGAATTCCAAAACAGAACAGGGTCTCAAATTTAGAAAACCAACTTATGCTTGCTTAAGGGGAAAGGTGAGTTGGGGTGCTGCATAAAACCAGAGATTGAAATGAGCACAGATAAAGTTCCTTAAGCCAAATATGGAATAGACAAGAGCTACTCCTTGCTCAACGAAATGGACTCAACACCCCATATTAAATGCCTAAGAATGTACCTGACTAGTAAGTATCTTAAAACCTATGGATTGCTATGTGTCCAAAAGAGAATCAAGCGTGTGTACAGGGGCATAAACGCAGCAGTGATAGGATTGGAGAGGTTCGGTGAGCAAATGAAGACCCTTTGAAGTCATATTGCATGGTACCCATTCCACGGGTCTCAACTCTCCAGGTTTAAGGTATTCTTCCTTCAGCTAAAACATGCATGTGGAACCCAGAGTATGATCAACCATGTGAACGGGAGACGTGTTCAAATATGTCTCAGTTTTCGTACCCTGGTACTCGGGTCCAAAATTCCAGACGCTTTACTAACACTCTCCCGACTTGGAGAGTCAGTCCCTTTAACCTCCTGTTTGGCCCAGTTTGCAATTTCTGCGGAAGATGAACAGGAATAGCGAGAACCAATGAGAGACTAGCTGGAGGTGTCTGGACGGGCAAATTTAACTCTCATTTCCCACCAGGAAGAGGAATTAACCAAAGGCTCAGCGTGCCGTGCCGGAACCAGATTAGGGACTGAAGACATCCTGCGGTGTTGCGGCCAGGTCACAAGAAAGCAAGTTGAAGAAAGGAGCTCAGGGGCACTGTAATTCACAAACCTGCAGAGTTATAAATGACAGCTATCGTCCAAAAATAGACTGAAGTAAGGCTGCCAAGAGGACTTGAAAGCGGGGCAGAATTGCAGGAAACCGATTTCAGGAGGTAGACTGGAATTGCACTGAAAGCATAGGAAAAGAGGCAGAACGTCCACAATGATGCACTTGGCCAAAAAGGGCGTATGCGTTTTTTCCTGAATATATTCAGGAAAAAACGCATACGCCCTTTTTGGCCAACCAAGCAAGCTTGCAAAGGAAATCTGCACTACAATGAAGTCTCACTTCCCCTCGGTCAAAAGGGCCATCTGAAAAAAGTGTAAAATCCAGAAAGGCAGGACAGGCCATGGAGAACTGGGAGCCTTGTTAATCTGATGGGCGGGATGTAAATTGCCAACAACCACTCGGGAGAAGTATATGGTGTTTCCTGAAACATCTAAAAAACAAAGCAACAGAACCTAGGGCACTTCCACTTATGGTCCTATAGCTTAGGGAAATTAAAATCAAAAAGACACAGCCACCCCAAAGTTTAGAATGGCTCTGTTTACAAGAACCTCGTTTACAGTACAAGTTCAACATCGCAGAAAGTGAAAAATGGATAAAGAAGTTGTGGTATTTACTTACAAAGCAATATCACTCAGCAATGAAATCTATGTCATCAGGCCCTTAGCAGCACAGTGAGTGGATTCAGGTATGATGATTCTAACTGAAATAAGTCACACAGAAAAAGAAACATCATAAGATATCACTAATACACGGAATGTAAACTTGGCTACACAGGAACTGAATTCCAAAACAGAACAGGGTCTCAAATTTAGAAAATCAACTTATGCTTGCTTAAGTGTAAAGGTCAGTTGGGGTGCTGCATAAAACCAGAGATTGAAATGAGCACAGATAAAGTTCCTTAAGTCAAATATGGAATAGACAAGAGCTACTCCTGGCTCAACGAAATGGACTCAACACCGCATATTAAACGCCTAAGAATGTACCTGACTAGTAAGTATCTTAAAACCTATGGATTGCTATGTCTCCGAAAGAGAATCAAGCATGTGTACAGGGGCATAAACGCAGCAGTGATAGGATTGGAGAGGTTCGGTGAGCAAATGAAGACCCTTTGAAGTCATATTGCATGGTACCCATTCCACGGGTTTCAACTACCCAGGTTTAAGGTATTCTTCCTTCAGCTAAAACATGCATGTGGAACCTAGAGTATGATCAACCATGTGATCGGGAGACGTGTTCAAATATGTCTCAGTTTTCCTCCCCTGGTACTCGGGTACAACATTCCAGACGCTTTACTAACACTCTCCCGACTTGGAGAGTCAGTCCCTTTAACCTCCTGTTTGGCCCAGTTTGCAATTTCTGCGGAAGATGAACAGGAATAGCGAGAACCAATGAGAGGCTAGCTGGAGGTGTCTGGACGGGCAAATTTAACTCTCATTTCCCATCAGGAAGAGGAATTAACCAAAGGCTCAGCATGCCGTGCCGGAACCAGATTAGGGCCTGAAGCCATCCTGCGGTGTTGCGGCCAGCTCAAAAGAAAGCGAGTTGAAGAAAGGAGCTCAGGGGCACTGTAATTCACAAACCTGCAGAGTTATAAATGACAGCTATCGTCCAAAAATAGACTGAAGTAAGGCTGCCAAGAGGACTTGAAAGCGGGGCAGAATTGCAGGAAACCGATTTCAGGAGGTAGACTGGAATTGCATTGAAAGCATAGGAAAAGAGGCAGAACGTCCACAATGATGCACTTGGCCAAAAAGGGCGTATGCGTTTTTTCCTGAATATATTCAGGAAAAAACGCATACGCCCTTTTTGGCCAACCAAGCAAGCTTGCAAAGGAAATCTGCACTACAATGAAGTCTCACTTCCCCCCGGTCAAAAGGGCCATCTGAAAAAAGTGTAAAATCCAGAAAGGCAGGACAGGCCATGGAGAACTGGGAGCCTTGTTATGCTGATGGGTGGGATGTAAATTGCCAACAGACACTCGGGAGAAGTGTATGGTGTTTCCTGAAACATCTAAAAAACAAAGCAACAGAGCCTAGGGCACTGCCACTTATGGTCCTATAGCTTAGGGAAATTAAAATCAAAAAGACACAGCCACCCCAAAGTTTGGGACGCCTCTGTTTACAAGAACCTCGTTTACAGTACAAGTTCAACATCGCAGAAAGTGAAAAATGGATAAAGAAGTTGTGGTATTTACTTACAAAGCAATATCACTCAGCAATGAAATCTATGTCATCAGGCCCTTAGCATCACAATGAGTGGATTCAGGTATGATGATTCTAACTGAAATAAGTCACACAGAAAAAGAAACATCATAAGATATCAGTAATACACGGAATGTAAACTTGGCTACACAGGAACTGAATTACAGAACAGAACAGGGTCTCAAATTTAGAAAACCAACTTATGCTTGCTTAAGGGGAAAGGTGAGTTGGGGTGCTGCATAAAACCAGAGATTGAAATGAGCACAGATAAAGTTCCTTAAGTCAAATATGGAATAGACAAGAGCTACTCCTTGCTCAACGAAATGGACTCAACACCGCATATTAAACGCCTAAGAATGTACCTGACTAGTAAGTATCGGAAAACCTATTGATTGCTATGTCTCCAAAAGAGAATCAAGCATGTGTACAGGGGCATAAACGCAGCAGTGATAGGATTGGAGAGGTTCGGTGAGCAAATGAAGACCCTTTGAAGTCATATTGCATGGTACCCATTACACGGGTCTTAACTCTCCAGGTTTAAGTTATTCTTCCTTCAGCTAAAACATGCATGTGGAACCCAAGTATGATCAACCATGTGAACGGGAGACGTGTTCAAATATGTCTCAGTTTTCCTCCCCTGGTACTCGGGTGCAACATTCCAGACGCTTTACTAACACTCTCCCCACTTGGAGAGTCAGCGCCTTTAACCTCCTGTTTGGCCCAGTTTGCAATTTCTGCGGAAGATGAACAGGAATAGCGAGAACCAATGAGAGACTAGCTGGAGGTTTCTGGACGGGCAAATTTAACTCTCATTTCCCACCAGGAAGAGGAAATAACCAAAGGCTCAGCGTGCCGTGCCGGAACCAGATTAGGGCCTGAAGCCATCCTGCGGTGTTGCGGCCAGGTCACAAGAAAGCGAGTTGAAGAAAGGAGCTCAGGGGCACTGTAATTCACAAACCTGCAGAGTTATAAATGACAGCTATCGTCCAAAAATAGACTGAAGTAAGGCTGCCAAGAGGACTTGAAAGCGGGGCAGAATTGCAGGAAACCGATTTCAGGAGGTAGACTGGAATTACATTGAAAGCATAGGAAAAGAGGCAGAACGTCCACAATGATGCACTTGGCCAAAAAGGGCGTATGCGTTTTTTCCTGAATATATTCAGGAAAAAACGCATACGCCCTTTTTGGCCAACCAAGCAAGCTTGCAAAGGAAATCTGCACTACAATGAAGTCTCACTTCCCCCCGGTCAAAAGAGCCATCTGAAAAAAGTGTAAAATCCAGAAAGGCAGGACAGGCCATGGAGAACTGGGAGCCTTGTTATGCTGATGGGCGGGATGTAAATTGCCAACAGACACTCGGGAGAAGTGTATGGTGTTTCCTGAAACATCTAAAAAACAAAGCAACAGAGCCTAGGGCACTGCCACTTATGGTCCTATAGCATAGGGAAATTAAAATCAAAAAGACACAGCCACCCCAAAGTTTGGGACGCCTCTGTTTACAAGAACCTCCTTTACAGTACAAGTTCAACATCGCAGAAAGTAAAAAATGGATAAAGAAGTTGTGGTATTTACTTACAAAGCAATATCACTCAGCAATGAAATCTGTGTCATCAGGCCCTTAGCAGCACAATGAGTGGATTCAGGTATGATGATTCTAACTGAAGTAAGTCACACAGAAAAAGAAACATCATAAGATATCAGTAATACACGGAATGTAAACTTGGCTACACAGGAACTGAATTCCAAAACAGAACAGGGTCTCAAATTTAGAAAACCAACTTATGCTTGCTTAAGGGGAAAGGTGAGTTGGGGTGCTGCATAAAACCAGAGATTGAAATGAGCACAGATAAAGTTCCTTAAGCCAAATATGGAATAGACAAGAGCTACTCCTTGCTCAACGAAATGGACTCAACACCCCATATTAAATGCCTAAGAATGTACCTGACTAGTAAGTATCTTAAAACCTATGGATTGCTATGTGTCCAAAAGAGAATCAAGCGTGTGTACAGGGGCATAAACGCAGCAGTGATAGGATTGGAGAGGTTCGGTGAGCAAATGAAGACCCTTTGAAGTCATATTGCATGGTACCCATTCCACGGGTCTCAACTCTCCAGGTTTAAGGTATTCTTCCTTCAGCTAAAACATGCATGTGGAACCCAGAGTATGATCAACCATGTGAACGGGAGACGTGTTCAAATATGTCTCAGTTTTCGTACCCTGGTACTCGGGTCCAAAATTCCAGACGCTTTACTAACACTCTCCCGACTTGGAGAGTCAGTCCCTTTAACCTCCTGTTTGGCCCAGTTTGCAATTTCTGCGGAAGATGAACAGGAATAGCGAGAACCAATGAGAGACTAGCTGGAGGTGTCTGGACGGGCAAATTTAACTCTCATTTCCCACCAGGAAGAGGAATTAACCAAAGGCTCAGCGTGCCGTGCCGGAACCAGATTAGGGCCTGAAGCCATCCTGCGGTGTTGCGGCCAGGTCACAAGAAAGCGAGTTGAAGAAAGGAGCTCAGGGGCACTGTAATTCACAAACCTGCAGAGTTATAAATGACAGCTATCGTCCAAAAATAGACTGAAGTAAGGCTGCCAAGAGGACTTGAAAGCGGGGCAGAATTGCAGGAAACCGATTTCAGGAGGTAGACGGGAATTGCATTGAAAGCATAGGAAAAGAGGCAGAACGTCCACAATGATGCACTTGGCCAAAAAGGGCGTATGCGTTTTTTCCTGAATATATTCAGGAAAAAACGCATACGCACTTTTTGGCCAACCAAGCAAGCTTGCAAAGGAAATCTGCACTACAATGAAGTCTCACTTCCCCCCGGTCAAAAGGGCCATCTGAAAAAAGTGTAAAATCCAGAAAGGCAGGACAGGCCATGGAGAACTGGGAGCCTTGTTATGCTGATGGGCGGGATGTAAATTGCCAACAGACACTCGGGAGAAGTGTATGGTGTTTCCTGAAACATCTAAAAAACAAAGCAACAGAGCCTAGGGCACTGCCACTTATGGTCCTATAGCTTAGGGAAATTAAAATCAAAAAGACACAGCCACCCCAAAGTTTGGAACGGCTCTGTTTACAAGAACCTCGTTTACAGTACAAGTTCAACATCGCAGAAAGTGAAAAATGGATAAAGAAGTTGTGGTATTTACTTACAAAGCAATATCACTCAGCAATGAAATCTGTGTCATCAGGCCCGTAGCAGCACAATGAGTGGATTCAGGTATGATGATTCTAACTGAAATAAGTCACACAGAAAAGAAACATCATAAGATATCAGTAATACACGGAATGTAAACTTGGCTACACAGGAACTGAATTACAGAACAGAACAGGGACTCAAATTTAGAAAACCAACTTATGCTTGCTTAAGGGGAAAGGTGAGTTGGGGTGCTGCATAAAACCAGAGATTGAAATGAGCACAGATAAAGTTCCTTAAGTCAAATATGGAATAGACAAGAACTACTCCTTGCTCAACGAAATGGACTCAAAACCGCATATTAAACGCCTAAGAATGTACCTGACTAGTAAGTATCTTAAAACCTATGGATTGCTATGTCTCCGAAAGAGAATCACACATGTGTACAGGGGCATAAACGCAGCAGTGATAGGATTGGAGAGGTTCGGTGAGCAAATGAAGACCCTTTGAAGTCATATTGCATGGTACCCATTCAACGGGTTTCAACTACCCAGGTTTAAGGTATTCTTCCTTCAGCTAAAACATGCATGTGGAACCTAGAGTATGATCAACCATGTGATCGGGAGACGTGTTCAAATATGTCTCAGTTTTCGTACCCTGGTAATCGGGTGCAACATTCCAGACGCTTTACTAACACTCTCCCGACTTGGAGAGTCAGTCCCTTTAACCTCCTGTTTGGCCCAGTTTGCAATTTCTGCGGAAGATGAACAGGAATAGCGAGAACCAATGAGAGACTAGCTGGAGGTGTCTGGACGGGCAAATTTAACTCTCATTTCCCACCAGGAAGAGGAAATAACCAAAGGCTCAGCATGCCGTGCCGGAACCAGATTAGGGCGTGAAGCCATCCTGCGGTGTTGCGGCCAGGTCACAAGAAAGCGAGTTGAAGAAAGGAGCTCAGGGGCACTGTAATTCACAAACCTGCAGAGTTATAAATGACAGCTATCGTCCAAAAATAGACTGAAGTAAGGCTGCCAAGAGGACTTGAAAGCGGGGCAGAATTGCAGGAAACCGATTTCAGGAGGTAGACTGGAATTGCATTGAAAGCATAGGAAAAGAGGCAGAACGTCCACAATGATGCACTTGGCCAAAAAGGGCGTATGCGTTTTTTCCTGAATATATTCAGGAAAAAACGCATACGCCCTTTTTGGCCAACCAAGCAAGCTTGCAAAGGAAATCTGCACTACAATGAAGTCTCACTTCCCCCCGGTCAAAAGGGCCATCTGAAAAAAGTGTAAAATCCAGAAAGGCAGGACAGGCCATGGAGAACTGGGAGCCTTGTTATGCTGATGGGCGGGATGTAAATTGTCAACAGACACTTGGGAGAAGTGTATAGTGTTTCCTGAAACATCTAAAAAACAAAGCAACAGAGCCTAGGGCACTTCCACTTATGGTCCTATAGCTTAGGGAAATTAAAATCAAAAAGACACAGCCACCCCAATGTTTGGAACGGCTCTGTTTACAAGAACCTCGTTTACAGTACAAGTTCAACATCGCAGAAAGTGAAAAATGGATAAAGAATTTGTAGTATTCACTTACAAAGCAATATCACTCAGCAATGAAATCTGTGTCATCAGGCCCTTAGCATCACAATGAGTGGATTCAGGTATGATGATTCTAACTGAAATAAGTCACACAGAAAAAGAAACATCATAAGATATCACTAATACACGGAATGTAAACTTGGCTACACAGGAACTGAATTCCAAAACAGAACAGGGTCTCAAATTTAGAAAACCAACTTATGCTTGCTTAAGGGGAAAGGTGAGTTGGGGTGCTGCATAAAACCAGAGATTGAAATGAGCACAGATAAAGTTCCTTAAGCCAAATATGGAATAGACAAGAGCTACTCCTTGCTCAATGAAATGGACTCAACACCGCATATTAAACGCCTAAGAATGTACCTGACTAGTAAGTATCTTCAAACCTATGGATTGCTATGTCTCCGAAAGAGAATCAAGCATGTGTACAGGGGCATAAACGCAGCAGTGATAGGATTGGAGAGGTTCGGTGAGCAAATGAAGACCCTTTGAAGTCATATTGCATGGTACCCATTCCACGGGTTTCAACTACCCAGGTTTTAGGTATTCTTCCTTCAGCTAAAACATGCATGTGGAACCCAAGTATGATCAACCATGTGAACGGGAGACGTGTTCAAATATGTCTCAGTTTTCCTCCCCTGGTACTCGGGTGCAACATTCCAGACGCTTTACTAACACTCTCCCCACTTGGAGAGTCAGCGCCTTTAACCTCCTGTTTGGCCCAGTTTGCAATTTCTGCGGAAGATGAACAGGAATAGCGAGAACCAATGAGAGGCTAGCTGAAGGTGTCTGGACGGGCAAATTTAACTCTCATTTCCCACCAGGAAGAGGAAATAACCAAAGGCTCAGCGTGCCGTACCGGAACCAGATTAGGGCCTGAAGCCATCCTGCGGTGTTGCGGCCAGCTCAAAAGAAAGCGAGTTGAAGAAAGGAGCTCAGGGGCACTGTAATGCACAAACCTGCAGAGTTATAAATGACAGCTATCGTCCAAAAATAGACTGAAGTAAGGCTGCCAAGAGGACTTGAAAGCGGGGCAGAATTGCAGGAAACCGATTTCAGGAGGTAGACGGGAATTGCATTGAAAGCATAGGAAAAGAGGCAGAACGTCCACAATGATGCACTTGGCCAAAAAGGGCGTATGCGTTTTTTCCTGAATATATTCAGGAAAAAACGCATACGCCCTTTTTGGCCAACCAAGCAAGCTTGCAAAGGAAATCTGCACTACAATGAAGTCTCACTTCCCCCCGGTCAAAAGGGCCATCTGAAAAAAGTGTAAAATCCAGAAAGGCAGGACAGGCCATGGAGAACTGGGAGCCTTGTTATGCTGATGGGCGGGATGTAAATTGCCAACAGACACTCGGGAGAAGTGTATGGTGTTTCCTGAAACATCTAAAAAACAAAGCAACAGAGCCTAGGGCACTGCCACTTATGGTCCTATAGCTTAGGGAAATTAAAATCAAAAAGACACAGCCACCCCAAAGTTTGGAACGGCTCTGTTTACAAGAACCTCGTTTACAGTACAAGTTCAACATCGCAGAAAGTGAAAAATGGATAAAGAAGTTGTGGTATTTACTTACAAAGCAATATCACTCAGCAATGAAATCTGTGTCATCAGGCCCGTAGCAGCACAATGAGTGGATTCAGGTATGATGATTCTAACTGAAATAAGTCACACAGAAAAGAAACATCATAAGATATCAGTAATACACGGAATGTAAACTTGGCTACACAGGAACTGAATTACAGAACAGAACAGGGACTCAAATTTAGAAAACCAACTTATGCTTGCTTAAGGGGAAAGGTGAGTTGGGGTGCTGCATAAAACCAGAGATTGAAATGAGCACAGATAAAGTTCCTTAAGTCAAATATGGAATAGACAAGAACTACTCCTTGCTCAACGAAATGGACTCAAAACCGCATATTAAACGCCTAAGAATGTACCTGACTAGTAAGTATCTTAAAACCTATGGATTGCTATGTCTCCGAAAGAGAATCACACATGTGTACAGGGGCATAAACGCAGCAGTGATAGGATTGGAGAGGTTCGGTGAGCAAATGAAGACCCTTTGAAGTCATATTGCATGGTACCCATTCAACGGGTTTCAACTACCCAGGTTTAAGGTATTCTTCCTTCAGCTAAAACATGCATGTGGAACCTAGAGTATGATCAACCATGTGATCGGGAGACGTGTTCAAATATGTCTCAGTTTTCGTACCCTGGTAATCGGGTGCAACATTCCAGACGCTTTACTAACACTCTCCCGACTTGGAGAGTCAGTCCCTTTAACCTCCTGTTTGGCCCAGTTTGCAATTTCTGCGGAAGATGAACAGGAATAGCGAGAACCAATGAGAGACTAGCTGGAGGTGTCTGGACGGGCAAATTTAACTCTCATTTCCCACCAGGAAGAGGAAATAACCAAAGGCTCAGCATGCCGTGCCGGAACCAGATTAGGGCGTGAAGCCATCCTGCGGTGTTGCGGCCAGGTCACAAGAAAGCGAGTTGAAGAAAGGAGCTCAGGGGCACTGTAATTCACAAACCTGCAGAGTTATAAATGACAGCTATCGTCCAAAAATAGACTGAAGTAAGGCTGCCAAGAGGACTTGAAAGCGGGGCAGAATTGCAGGAAACCGATTTCAGGAGGTAGACTGGAATTGCATTGAAAGCATAGGAAAAGAGGCAGAACGTCCACAATGATGCACTTGGCCAAAAAGGGCGTATGCGTTTTTTCCTGAATATATTCAGGAAAAAACGCATACGCCCTTTTTGGCCAATCAAGCAAGCTTGCAAAGGAAATCTGCACTACAATGAAGTCTCACTTCCCCCCGGTCAAAAGAGCCATCTGAAAGAAGTGTAAAATCCAGAAAGGCAGGACAGGCCATGGAGAACTGGGAGCCTTGTTATGCTGATGGGCGGGATGTAAATTGCCAACAGACACTCGGGAGAAGTGTATGGTGTTTCCTGAAACATCTAAAAAACAAAGCAACAGAGCCTAGGGCACTGCCACTTATGGTCCTATAGCATAGGGAAATTAAAATCAAAAAGACACAGCCACCCCAAAGTTTGGGACGCCTCTGTTTACAAGAACCTCCTTTACAGTACAAGTTCAACATCGCAGAAAGTAAAAAATGGATAAAGAAGTTGTGGTATTTACTTACAAAGCAATATCACTCAGCAATGAAATCTGTGTCATCAGGCCCTTAGCAGCACAATGAGTGGATTCAGGTATGATGATTCTAACTGAAGTAAGTCACACAGAAAAAGAAACATCATAAGATATCAGTAATACACGGAATGTAAACTTGGCTACACAGGAACTGAATTCCAAAACAGAACAGGGTCTCAAATTTAGAAAACCAACTTATGCTTGCTTAAGGGGAAAGGTGAGTTGGGGTGCTGCATAAAACCAGAGATTGAAATGAGCACAGATAAAGTTCCTTAAGCCAAATATGGAATAGACAAGAGCTACTCCTTGCTCAACGAAATGGACTCAACACCCCATATTAAATGCCTAAGAATGTACCTGACTAGTAAGTATCTTAAAACCTATGGATTGCTATGTGTCCAAAAGAGAATCAAGCGTGTGTACAGGGGCATAAACGCAGCAGTGATAGGATTGGAGAGGTTCGGTGAGCAAATGAAGACCCTTTGAAGTCATATTGCATGGTACCCATTCCACGGGTCTCAACTCTCCAGGTTTAAGGTATTCTTCCTTCAGCTAAAACATGCATGTGGAACCCAGAGTATGATCAACCATGTGAACGGGAGACGTGTTCAAATATGTCTCAGTTTTCGTACCCTGGTACTCGGGTCCAAAATTCCAGACGCTTTACTAACACTCTCCCGACTTGGAGAGTCAGTCCCTTTAACCTCCTGTTTGGCCCAGTTTGCAATTTCTGCGGAAGATGAACAGGAATAGCGAGAACCAATGAGAGACTAGCTGGAGGTGTCTGGACGGGCAAATTTAACTCTCATTTCCCACCAGGAAGAGGAATTAACCAAAGGCTCAGCGTGCCGTGCCGGAACCAGATTAGGGCCTGAAGCCATCCTGCGGTGTTGCGGCCAGCTCACAAGAAAGCGAGTTGAAGAAAGGAGCTCAGGGGCACTGTAATTCACAAACCTGCAGAGTTATAAATGACAGCTATCGTCCAAAAATAGACTGAAGTAAGGCTGCCAAGAGGACTTGAAAGCGGGGCAGAATTGCAGGAAACCGATTTCAGGAGGTAGACGGGAATTGCATTGAAAGCATAGGAAAAGAGGCAGAACGTCCACAATGATGCACTTGGCCAAAAAGGGCGTATGCGTTTTTTCCTGAATATATTCAGGAAAAAACGCATACGCCCTTTTTGGCCAACCAAGCAAGCTTGCAAAGGAAATCTGCACTACAATGAAGTCTCACTTCCCCCCGGTCAAAAGGGCCATCTGAAAAAAGTGTAAAATCCAGAAAGGCAGGACAGGCCATGGAGAACTGGGAGCCTTGTTATGCTGATGGGCGGGATGTAAATTGCCAACAGACACTCAGGAGAAGTGTATGGTGTTTCCTGAAACATCTAAAAAACAAAGCAACAGAGCCTAGGGCACTGCCACTTATGGTCCTATAGCTTAGGGAAATTAAAATCAAAAAGACACAGCCACCCCAAAGTTTGGAACGGCTCTGTTTACAAGAACCTCATTTACAGTACAAGTTCAACATCGCAGAAAGTGAAAAATGGATAAAGAAGTTGTGGTATTTACTTACAAAGCAATATCACTCAGCAATGAAATCTGTGTCATCAGGCCCGTAGCAGCACAATGAGTGGATTCAGGTATGATGATTCTAACTGAAATAAGTCACACAGAAAAGAAACATCATAAGATATCAGTAATACACGGAATGTAAACTTGGCTACACAGGAACTGAATTACAGAACAGAACAGGGACTCAAATTTAGAAAACCAACTTATGCTTGCTTAAGGGGAAAGGTGAGTTGGGGTGCTGCATAAAACCAGAGATTGAAATGAGCACAGATAAAGTTCCTTAAGTCAAATATGGAATAGACAAGAACTACTCCTTGCTCAACGAAATGGACTCAAAACCGCATATTAAACGCCTAAGAATGTACCTGACTAGTAAGTATCTTAAAACCTATGGATTGCTATGTCTCCGAAAGAGAATCACACATGTGTACAGGGGCATAAACGCAGCAGTGATAGGATTGGAGAGGTTCGGTGAGCAAATGAAGACCCTTTGAAGTCATATTGCATGGTACCCATTCCACGGGTTTCAACTACCCAGGTTTAAGGTATTCTTCCTTCAGCTAAAACATGCATGTGGAACCTAGAGTATGATCAACCATGTGATCGGGAGACGTGTTCAAATATGTCTCAGTTTTCGTACCCTGGTAATCGGGTGCAACATTCCAGACGCTTTACTAACACTCTCCCGACTTGGAGAGTCAGTCCCTTTAACCTCCTGTTTGGCCCAGTTTGCAATTTCTGCGGAAGATGAACAGGAATAGCGAGAACCAATGAGAGACTAGCTGGAGGTGTCTGGACGGGCAAATTTAACTCTCATTTCCCACCAGGAAGAGGAAATAACCAAAGGCTCAGCATGCCGTGCCGGAACCAGATTAGGGCGTGAAGCCATCCTGCGGTGTTGCGGCCAGGTCACAAGAAAGCGAGTTGAAGAAAGGAGCTCAGGGGCACTGTAATTCACAAACCTGCAGAGTTATAAATGACAGCTATCGTCCAAAAATAGACTGAAGTAAGGCTGCCAAGAGGACTTGAAAGCGGGGCAGAATTGCAGGAAACCGATTTCAGGAGGTAGACTGGAATTGCATTGAAAGCATAGGAAAAGAGGCAGAACGTCCACAATGATGCACTTGGCCAAAAAGGGCGTATGCGTTTTTTCCTGAATATATTCAGGAAAAAACGCATACGCCCTTTTTGGCCAACCAAGCAAGCTTGCAAAGGAAATCTGCACTACAATGAAGTCTCACTTCCCCCCGGTCAAAAGGGCCATCTGAAAAAAGTGTAAAATCCAGAAAGGCAGGACAGGCCATGGAGAACTGGGAGCCTTGTTATGCTGATGGGCGGGATGTAAATTGCCAACAACCACTCGGGAGAAGTGTATGGTGTTTCCTGAAACATCTAAAAAACAAAGCAACAGAGCCTAGGGCACTTCCACTTATGGTCCTATAGCTTAGGGAAATTAAAATCAAAAAGACACAGCCACCCCAATGTTTGGAACGGCTCTGTTTACAAGAACCTCGTTTACAGTACAAGTTCAACATCGCAGAAAGTGAAAAATGGATAAAGAATTTGTAGTATTCACTTACAAAGCAATATCACTCAGCAATGAAATCTGTGTCATCAGGCCCTTAGCATCACAATGAGTGGATTCAGGTATGATGATTCTAACTGAAATAAGTCACACAGAAAAAGAAACATCATAAGATATCACTAATACACGGAATGTAAACTTGGCTACACAGGAACTGAATTCCAAAACAGAACAGGGTCTCAAATTTAGAAAACCAACTTATGCTTGCTTAAGGGGAAAGGTGAGTTGGGGTGCTGCATAAAACCAGAGATTGAAATGAGCACAGATAAAGTTCCTTAAGCCAAATATGGAATAGACAAGAGCTACTCCTTGCTCAATGAAATGGACTCAACACCGCATATTAAACGCCTAAGAATGTACCTGACTAGTAAGTATCTTCAAACCTATGGATTGCTATGTCTCCGAAAGAGAATCAAGCATGTGTACAGGGGCATAAACGCAGCAGTGATAGGATTGGAGAGGTTCGGTGAGCAAATGAAGACCCTTTGAAGTCATATTGCATGGTACCCATTCCACGGGTTTCAACTACCCAGGTTTTAGGTATTCTTCCTTCAGCTAAAACATGCATGTGGAACCCAAGTATGATCAACCATGTGAACGGGAGACGTGTTCAAATATGTCTCAGTTTTCCTCCCCTGGTACTCGGGTGCAACATTCCAGACGCTTTACTAACACTCTCCCCACTTGGAGAGTCAGCGCCTTTAACCTCCTGTTTGGCCCAGTTTGCAATTTCTGCGGAAGATGAACAGGAATAGCGAGAACCAATGAGAGGCTAGCTGAAGGTGTCTGGACGGGCAAATTTAACTCTCATTTCCCACCAGGAAGAGGAAATAACCAAAGGCTCAGCGTGCCGTACCGGAACCAGATTAGGGCCTGAAGCCATCCTGCGGTGTTGCGGCCAGCTCAAAAGAAAGCGAGTTGAAGAAAGGAGCTCAGGGGCACTGTAATGCACAAACCTGCAGAGTTATAAATGACAGCTATCGTCCAAAAATAGACTGAAGTAAGGCTGCCAAGAGGACTTGAAAGCGGGGCAGAATTGCAGGAAACCGATTTCAGGAGGTAGACGGGAATTGCATTGAAAGCATAGGAAAAGAGGCAGAACGTCCACAATGATGCACTTGGCCAAAAAGGGCGTATGCGTTTTTTCCTGAATATATTCAGGAAAAAACGCATACGCCCTTTTTGGCCAACCAAGCAAGCTTGCAAAGGAAATCTGCACTACAATGAAGTCTCACTTCCCCCCGGTCAAAAGGGCCATCTGAAAAAAGTGTAAAATCCAGAAAGGCAGGACAGGCCATGGAGAACTGGGAGCCTTGTTATGCTGATGGGCGGGATGTAAATTGCCAACAGACACTCGGGAGAAGTGTATGGTGTTTCCTGAAACATCTAAAAAACAAAGCAACAGAGCCTAGGGCACTGCCACTTATGGTCCTATAGCTTAGGGAAATTAAAATCAAAAAGACACAGCCACCCCAAAGTTTGGAACGGCTCTGTTTACAAGAACCTCGTTTACAGTACAAGTTCAACATCGCAGAAAGTGAAAAATGGATAAAGAAGTTGTGGTATTTACTTACAAAGCAATATCACTCAGCAATGAAATCTGTGTCATCAGGCCCGTAGCAGCACAATGAGTGGATTCAGGTATGATGATTCTAACTGAAATAAGTCACACAGAAAAGAAACATCATAAGATATCAGTAATACACGGAATGTAAACTTGGCTACACAGGAACTGAATTACAGAACAGAACAGGGACTCAAATTTAGAAAACCAACTTATGCTTGCTTAAGGGGAAAGGTGAGTTGGGGTGCTGCATAAAACCAGAGATTGAAATGAGCACAGATAAAGTTCCTTAAGTCAAATATGGAATAGACAAGAACTACTCCTTGCTCAACGAAATGGACTCAAAACCGCATATTAAACGCCTAAGAATGTACCTGACTAGTAAGTATCTTAAAACCTATGGATTGCTATGTCTCCGAAAGAGAATCACACATGTGTACAGGGGCATAAACGCAGCAGTGATAGGATTGGAGAGGTTCGGTGAGCAAATGAAGACCCTTTGAAGTCATATTGCATGGTACCCATTCCACGGGTTTCAACTACCCAGGTTTAAGGTATTCTTCCTTCAGCTAAAACATGCATGTGGAACCTAGAGTATGATCAACCATGTGATCGGGAGACGTGTTCAAATATGTCTCAGTTTTCGTACCCTGGTAATCGGGTGCAACATTCCAGACGCTTTACTAACACTCTCCCGACTTGGAGAGTCAGTCCCTTTAACCTCCTGTTTGGCCCAGTTTGCAATTTCTGCGGAAGATGAACAGGAATAGCGAGAACCAATGAGAGACTAGCTGGAGGTGTCTGGACGGGCAAATTTAACTCTCATTTCCCACCAGGAAGAGGAAATAACCAAAGGCTCAGCATGCCGTGCCGGAACCAGATTAGGGCGTGAAGCCATCCTGCGGTGTTGCGGCCAGGTCACAAGAAAGCGAGTTGAAGAAAGGAGCTCAGGGGCACTGTAATTCACAAACCTGCAGAGTTATAAATGACAGCTATCGTCCAAAAATAGACTGAAGTAAGGCTGCCAAGAGGACTTGAAAGCGGGGCAGAATTGCAGGAAACCGATTTCAGGAGGTAGACTGGAATTGCATTGAAAGCATAGGAAAAGAGGCAGAACGTCCACAATGATGCACTTGGCCAAAAAGGGCGTATGCGTTTTTTCCTGAATATATTCAGGAAAAAACGCATACGCCCTTTTTGGCCAACCAAGCAAGCTTGCAAAGGAAATCTGCACTACAATGAAGTCTCACTTCCCCCCGGTCAAAAGGGCCATCTGAAAAAAGTGTAAAATCCAGAAAGGCAGGACAGGCCATGGAGAACTGGGAGCCTTGTTATGCTGATGGGCGGGATGTAAATTGCCAACAACCACTCGGGAGAAGTGTATGGTGTTTCCTGAAACATCTAAAAAACAAAGCAACAGAACCTAGGGCACTTCCACTTATGGTCCTATAGCTTAGGGAAATTAAAATCAAAAAGACACAGCCACCCCAAAGTTTGGAACGGCTCCGTTTACAAGAACCTCGTTTACAGTACAAGTTCAACATCGCAGAAAGTGAAAAATGGATAAAGAAGTTGTGGTATTTACTTACAAAGCAATATCACTCAGCAATGAAATCTGTGTCATCAGGCCCTTAGCAGCACAATGAGTGGATTCAGGTATGATGATTCTAACTGAAGTAAGTCACACAGAAAAAGAAACATCATAAGATATCAGTAATACACGGAATGTAAACTTGGCTACACAGGAACTGAATTACAGAACAGAACAGGGTCTCAAATTTAGAAAACCAACTTATGCTTGCTTAAGGGTAAAGGTGAGTTGGGGTGCTGCATATAACCAGAGATTGAAATGAGCACAGATAAAGTTCCTTAAGTCAAATATGGAATAGACAAGAGCTACTCCTTGCTCAACGAAATGGACTCAACACCGCATATTAAACGCCTAAGAATGTACCTGACTAGTAAGTATCTTAAAACCTATGGATTGCTATGTCTCCGAAAGAGAATCAAGCATGTGTACAGGGGCATAAACGCAGCAGTGATAGGATTGGAGAGGTTCGGTGAGCAAATGAAGACCCTTTGAAGTCATATTGCATGGTACCCATTCCACGGGTTTCAACTACCCAGGTTTTAGGTATTCTTCCTTCAGATAAAACATGCATGTGGAACCCAGAGTATGATCAACCATGTGATCGGGAGACGTGTTCAAATATGTCTCAGTTTTCCTCCCCTGGTACTCGGGTGCAACATTCCAGACGCTTTACTAACACTCTCCCCACTTGGAGAGTCAGCGCCTTTAACCTCCTGTTTGGCACAGTTTGCAATTTCTGCGGAAGATGAACAGGAATAGCGAGAACCAATGAGAGGCTAGCTGGAGGTGTCTGGACGGGCAAATTTAACTCTCATTTCCCAACAGGAAGAGGAAATAACCAAAGGCTCAGCGTGCCGTACCAGAACCAGATTAGGGCCTGAAGCCATCCTGCGGTGTTGCGGCCAGCTCAAAAGAAAGCGAGTTGAAGAAAGGAGCTCAGGGGCACTGTAATTCACAAACCTGCAGAGTTATAAATGACAGCTATCGTCCAAAAATATACTGAAGTAAGGCTGCCAAGAGGACTTGAAAGCGGGGCAGAATTGCAGGAAACCGATTTCAGGAGGTAGACTGGAATTGCATTGAAAGCATAGGAAAAGAGGCAGAACGTCCACAATGATGCACTTGGCCAAAAAGGGCGTATGCGTTTTTTCCTGAATATATTCAGGAAAAAACGCATACGCCCTTTTTGGCCAACCAAGCAAGCTTGCAAAGGAAATCTGCACTACAATGAAGTCTCACTTCCCCCCGGTCAAAAGGGCCATCTGAAAAAAGTGTAAAATCCAGAAAGGCAGGACAGGCCATGGAGAACTGGGAGCCTTGTTATGCTGATGGGCGGGATGTAAATTGCCAACAACCACTCGGGAGAAGTGTATGGTGTTTCCTGAAACATCTAAAAAACAAAGCAACAGAACCTAGGGCACTTCCACTTATGGTCCTATAGCTTAGGGAAATTAAAATCAAAAAGACACAGCCACCCCAAAGTTTGGAACGGCTCTGTTTACAAGAACCTCGTTTACAGTACAAGTTCAACATCGCAGAAAGTGAAAAATGGATAAAGAACTTGTGGTATTTACTTACAAAGCAATATCACTCAGCAATGAAATCTGTGTCATCAGGCCCTTAGCATCACAATGAGTGGATTCAGGTATGATGATTCTAACTGAAATAAGTCACACAGAAAAAGAAACATCATAAGATATCAGTAATACACGGAATGTAAACTTGGCTACACAGGAACTGAATTCCAAAACAGAACAGGGTCTCAAATTTAGAAAACCAACTTATGCTTGCTTAAGGGGAAAGGTGAGTTGGGGTGCTGCATAAAACCAGAGATTGAAATGAGCACAGATAAAGTTCCTTAAGCCAAATATGGAATAGACAAGAGCTACTCCTTGCTCAACGAAATGGACTCAACACCGCATATTAAACGCCTAAGAATGTACCTGACTAGTAAGTATCTTCAAACCTATGGATTGCTATGTCTCCGAAAGAGAATCAAGCATGTGTACAGGGGCATAAACGCAGCAGTGATAGGATTGGAGAGGTTCGGTGAGCAAATGAAGACCCTTTGAAGTCATATTGCATGGTACCCATTCCACGGGTTTCAACTACCCAGGTTTTAGGTATTCTTCCTTCAGCTAAAACATGCATGTGGAACCCAAGTATGATCAACCATGTGAACGGGAGACGTGTTCAAATATGTCTCAGTTTTCCTCCCCTGGTACTCGGGTGCAACATTCCAGACGCTTTACTAACACTCTCCCCACTTGGAGAGTCAGCGCCTTTAACCTCCTGTTTGGCCCAGTTTGCAATTTCTGCGGAAGATGAACAGGAATAGCGAGAACCAATGAGAGACTAGCTGAAGGTGTCTGGACGGGCAAATTTTACTCTCATTTCCCACCAGGAAGAGGAAATAACCAAAGGCTCAGCGTGCCGTACCGGAACCAGATTAGGGCCTGAAGCCATCCTGCGGTGTTGCGGCCAGGTCACAAGAAAGCGAGTTGAAGAAAGGAGCTCAGGGGCACTGTAATTCACAAACCTGCAGAGTTATAAATGACAGCTATCGTCCAAAAATAGACTGAAGTAAGGCTGCCAAGAGGACTTGAAAGCGGGGCAGAATTGCAGGAAACCGATTTCAGGAGGTAGACTGGAATTGCATTGAAAGCATAGGAAAAGAGGCAGAACGTCCACAATGATGCACTTGGCCAAAAAGGGCGTATGCGTTTTTTCCTGAATATATTCAGGAAAAAACGCATACGCCCTTTTTGGCCAACCAAGCAAGCTTGCAAAGGAAATCTGCACTACAATGAAGTCTCACTTCCCCCCGGTCAAAAGGGCCATCTGAAAAAAGTGTAAAATCCAGAAAGGCAGGACAGGCCATGGAGAACTGGGAGCCTTGTTATGCTGATGGGCGGGATGTAAATTGCCAACAACCACTCGGGAGAAGTGTATGGTGTTTCCTGAAACATCTAAAAAACAAAGCAACAGAACCTAGGGCACTTCCACTTATGGTCCTATAGCTTAGGGAAATTAAAATCAAAAAGACACAGCCACCCCAAAGTTTGGAACGGCTCCGTTTACAAGAACCTCGTTTACAGTACAAGTTCAACATCGCAGAAAGTGAAAAATGGATAAAGAAGTTGTGGTATTTACTTACAAAGCAATATCACTCAGCAATGAAATCTGTGTCATCAGGCCCTTAGCAGCACAATGAGTGGATTCAGGTATGATGATTCTAACTGAAGTAAGTCACACAGAAAAAGAAACATCATAAGATATCAGTAATACACGGAATGTAAACTTGGCTACACAGGAACTGAATTACAGAACAGAACAGGGTCTCAAATTTAGAAAACCAACTTATGCTTGCTTAAGGGTAAAGGTGAGTTGGGGTGCTGCATATAACCAGAGATTGAAATGAGCACAGATAAAGTTCCTTAAGTCAAATATGGAATAGACAAGAGCTACTCCTTGCTCAACGAAATGGACTCAACACCGCATATTAAACGCCTAAGAATGTACCTGACTAGTAAGTATCTTAAAACCTATGGATTGCTATGTCTCCGAAAGAGAATCAAGCATGTGTACAGGGGCATAAACGCAGCAGTGATAGGATTGGAGAGGTTCGGTGAGCAAATGAAGACCCTTTGAAGTCATATTGCATGGTACCCATTCCACGGGTTTCAACTACCCAGGTTTAAGGTATTCTTCCTTCAGATAAAACATGCATGTGGAACCCAGAGTATGATCAACCATGTGATCGGGAGACGTGTTCAAATATGTCTCAGTTTTCCTCCCCTGGTACTCGGGTGCAACATTCCAGACGCTTTACTAACACTCTCCCCACTTGGAGAGTCAGCGCCTTTAACCTCCTGTTTGGCACAGTTTGCAATTTCTGCGGAAGATGAACAGGAATAGCGAGAACCAATGAGAGGCTAGCTGGAGGTGTCTGGACGGGCAAATTTAACTCTCATTTCCCAACAGGAAGAGGAAATAACCAAAGGCTCAGCGTGCCGTAGCAGAACCAGATTAGGGCCTGAAGCCATCCTGCGGTGTTGCGGCCAGCTCAAAAGAAAGCGAGTTGAAGAAAGGAGCTCAGGGGCACTGTAATTCACAAACCTGCAGAGTTATAAATGACAGCTATTGTCCAAAAATATACTGAAGTAAGGCTGCCAAGAGGACTTGAAAGCGGGGCAGAATTGCAGGAAACCGATTTCAGGAGGTAGACTGGAATTGCATTGAAAGCATAGGAAAAGAGGCAGAACGTCCACAATGATGCACTTGGCCAAAAAGGGCATATGCGTTTTTTCCTGAATATATTCAGGAAAAAACGCATACGCCCTTTTTGGCCAACCAAGCAAGCTTGCAAAGGAAATCTGCACTACAATGAAGTCTCACTTCCCCCCGGTCAAAAGGACCATCTGAAAAAAGTGTAAAATCCAGAAAGGCAGGACAGGCCATGGAGAACTGGGAGCCTTGTTATGCTGATGGGCGGGATGTAAATTGCCAACAACCACTCGGGAGAAGTGTATGGTGTTTCCTGAAACATCTAAAAAACAAAGCAACCGAACCTAGGGCACTTCCACTTATGGTCCTATAGATTAGGGAAATTAAAATCAAAAAGACACAGCCACCCCAAAGTTTGGAACGGCTCTGTTTACAAGAACCTCGTTTACAGTACAAGTTCAACATCGCAGAAAGTGAAAAATGGATAAAGAACTTGTGGTATTTACTTACAAAGCAATATCACTCAGCAATGAAATCTGTGTCATCAGGCCCTTAGCATCACAATGAGTGGATTCAGGTATGATGATTCTAACTGAAATAAGTCACACAGAAAAAGAAACATCATAAGATATCACTAATACACGGAATGTAAACTTGGCTACACAGGAACTGAATTCCAAAACAGAACAGGGTCTCAAATTTAGAAAACCAACTTAGGCTTGCTTAAGGGGAAAGGTGAGTTGGGTTGCTGCATAAAACCAGGGATTGAAATGAGCACAGATAAAGTTCCTTAAGCCAAATATGGAATAGACAAGAGCTACTCCTTGCTCAACGAAATGGACTCAACACCGCATATTAAACGCCTAAGAATGTACCTGACTAGTAAGTATCTTAAAACCTATGGATTGCTATGTCTCCGAAAGAGAATCAAGCATGTGTACAGGGGCATAAACGCAGCAGTGATAGGATTGGAGAGGTTCGGTGAACAAATGAAGACCCTTTGAAGTCATATTGCATGGTACCCATTCCACGGGTTTCAACTACCCAGGTTTTAGGTATTCTTCCTTCAGCTAAAACATGCATGTGGAACCCAAGTATGATCAACCATGTGAACGGGAGACGTGTTCAAATATGTCTCAGTTTTCCTCCCCTGGTACTCGGGTGCAACATTCCAGACGCTTTACTAACACTCTCCCCACTTGGAGAGTCAGCGCCTTTAACCTCCTGTTTGGCCCAGTTTGCAATTTCTGTGGAAGATGAACAGGAATAGCGAGAACCAATGAGAGGCTAGCTGGAGGTGTCTGGACGGGCAAATTTAACTCTCATTTCCCACCAGGAAGAGGAAATAACCAAAGGCTCAGCGTGCCGTACCGGAACCAGATTAGGGCCTGAAGCCATCCTGCGGTGTTGCGGCCAGGTCAAAAGAAAGCGAGTTGAAGAAAGGAGCTCAGGGGCACTGTAATTCACAAACCTGCAGAGTTATAAATGACAGCTATCGTCCAAAAATATACTGAAGTAAGGCTGCCAAGAGGACTTGAAACCGGGGCAGAATTGCAGGAAACCGATTTCAGGAGGTAGACTGGAATTGCATTGAAAGCATAGGAAAAGAGGCAGAACGTCCACAATGATGCACTTGGCCAAAAAGGGCGTATGCGTTTTTTCCTGAATATATTCAGGAAAAAACGCATACGCCCTTTTTGGCCAACCAAGCAAGCTTGCAAAGGAAATCTGCACTACAATGAAGTCTCACTTCCCTCCGGTCAAAAGGGCCATCTGAAAAAAGTGTAAAATCCAGAAAGGCAGGACAGGCCATGGAGAACTGGGAGCCTTGTTATGCTGATGGGCGGGATGTAAATTGCCAACAGACACTCGGGAGAAGTGTATGGTGTTTCCTGAAACATCTAAAAAACAAAGCAACAGAACCTAGGGCACTTCCACTTATGGTCCTATAGCTTAGGGAAATTAAAATCAAAAAGACACAGCCACCCCAAAGTTTGGAACGGCTCTGTTTACAAGAACCTCGTTTACAGTACAAGTTCAACATCGCAGAAAGTGAAAAATGGATAAAGAAGTTGTGGTATTTACTTACAAAGCAATATCACTCAGCAATGAAATCTGTGTCATCAGGCCCTTAGCAGCACAATGAGTGGATTCAGGTATGATGATTCTAACTGAAGTAAGTCACACAGAAAAAGAAACATCATAAGATATCAGTAATACACGGAATGTAAACTTGGCTACACAGGAACTGAATTACAGAACAGAACAGGGTCTCAAATTTAGAAAACCAACTTATGCTTGCTTAAGGGTAAAGGTGAGTTGGGGTGCTGCATAAAACCAGAGATTGAAATGAGCACAGATAAAGTTCCTTAAGTCAAATATGGAATAGACAAGAGCTACTCCTTGCTCAACGAAATGGACTCAACACCGCATATTAAACGCCTAAGAATGTACCTGACTAGTAAGTATCTTAAAACCTATGGATTGCTATGTCTCCGAAAGAGAATCAAGCATGTGTACAGGGGCATAAACGCAGCAGTGATAGGATTGGAGAGATTCGGTGAGCAAATGAAGACCCTTTGAAGTCATATTGCATGGTACCCATTCCACGGGTTTCAACTACCCAGGTTTTAGGTATTCTTCCTTCAGATAAAACATGCATGTGGAACCCAGAGTATGATCAACCATGTGATCGGGAGACGTGTTCAAATATGTCTCAGTTTTCCTCCCCTGGTACTCGGGTGCAACATTCCAGACGCTTTACTAACACTCTCCCCACTTGGAGAGTCAGCGCCTTTAACCTCCTGTTTGGCACAGTTTGCAATTTCTGCGGAAGATGAACAGGAATAGCGAGAACCAATGAGAGGCTAGCTGGAGGTGTCTGGACGGGCAAATTTAACTCTCATTTCCCAACAGGAAGAGGAAATAACCAAAGGCTCAGCGTGCCGTACCGGAACCAGATTAGGGCCTGAAGCCATCCTGCGGTGTTGCGGCCAGGTCAAAAGAAAGCGAGTTGATGAAAGGAGCTCAGGGGCACTGTAATTCACAAACCTGCAGAGTTATAAATGACAGCTATCGTCCAAAAATATACTGAAGTAAGGCTGCCAAGAGGACTTGAAACCGGGGCAGAATTGCAGGAAACCGATTTCAGGAGGTAGACTGGAATTGCATTGAAAGCATAGGAAAAGAGGCAGAACGTCCACAATGATGCACTTGGCCAAAAAGGGCGTATGCGTTTTTTCCTGAATATATTCAGGAAAAAACGCATACGCCCTTTTTGGCCAACCAAGCAAGCTTGCAAAGGAAATCTGCACTACAATGAAGTCTCACTTCCCTCCGGTCAAAAGGGCCATCTGAAAAAAGTGTAAAATCCAGAAAGGCAGGACAGGCCATGGAGAACTGGGAGCCTTGTTATGCTGATGGGCGGGATGTAAATTGCCAACAGACACTCGGGAGAAGTGTATGGTGTTTCCTGAAACATCTAAAAAACAAAGCAACAGAGCCTAGGGCACTGCCACTTATGGCCCTATAGCTTAGGGAAATTAAAATCAGAAGGACACAGCCATCCCAAAGTTTGGGACGGCTCTGTTTACAAGAACCTCGTTTACAGTACAAGTTCAACATCGCAGAAAGTGAAAAATGGATAAAGAAGTTGTGGTATTTACTTACAAAGCAATATCACTCAGCAATGAAATCTGTGTCATCAGGCCCTTAGCAGCACAATGAGTGGATTCAGGTATGATGATTCTAACTGAAGTAAGTCACACAGAAAAAGAAACATCATAAGATATCAGTAATACACGGAATGTAAACTTGGCTACACAGGAACTGAATTACAGAACAGAACAGGGTCTCAAATTTAGAAAACCAACTTATGCTTGCTTAAGGGTAAAGGTGAGTTGGGGTGCTGCATAAAACCAGAGATTGAAATGAGCACAGATAAAGTTCCTTAAGTCAAATATGGAATAGACAAGAGCTACTCCTTGCTCAACGAAATGGACTCAACACCGCATATTAAACGCCTAAGAATGTACCTGACTAGTAAGTATCTTAAAACCTATGGATTGCTATGTCTCCGAAAGAGAATCAAGCATGTGTACAGGGGCATAAACGCAGCAGTGATAGGATTGGAGAGATTCGGTGAGCAAATGAAGACCCTTTGAAGTCATATTGCATGGTACCCATTCCACGGGTTTCAACTACCCAGGTTTTAGGTATTCTTCCTTCAGATAAAACATGCATGTGGAACCCAGAGTATGATCAACCATGTGATCGGGAGACGTGTTCAAATATGTCTCAGTTTTCCTCCCCTGGTACTCGGGTGCAACATTCCAGACGCTTTACTAACACTCTCCCCACTTGGAGAGTCAGCGCCTTTAACCTCCTGTTTGGCACAGTTTGCAATTTCTGCGGAAGATGAACAGGAATAGCGAGAACCAATGAGAGGCTAGCTGGAGGTGTCTGGACGGGCAAATTTAACTCTCATTTCCCACCAGGAAGAGGAAATAACCAAAGGCTCAGCGTGCCGTACCGGAACCAGATTAGGGCCTGAAGCCATCCTGCGGTGTTGCGGCCAGGTCAAAAGAAAGCGAGTTGATGAAAGGAGCTCAGGGGCACTGTAATTCACAAACCTGCAGAGTTATAAATGACAGCTATCGTCCAAAAATATACTGAAGTAAGGCTGCCAAGAGGACTTGAAACCGGGGCAGAATTGCAGGAAACCGATTTCAGGAGGTAGACTGGAATTGCATTGAAAGCATAGGAAAAGAGGCAGAACGTCCACAATGATGCACTTGGCCAAAAAGGGCGTATGCGTTTTTTCCTGAATATATTCAGGAAAAAACGCATACGCCCTTTTTGGCCAACCAAGCAAGCTTGCAAAGGAAATCTGCACTACAATGAAGTCTCACTTCCCTCCGGTCAAAAGGGCCATCTGAAAAAAGTGTAAAATCCAGAAAGGCAGGACAGGCCATGGAGAACTGGGAGCCTTGTTATGCTGATGGGCGGGATGTAAATTGCCAACAGACACTCGGGAGAAGTGTATGGTGTTTCCTGAAACATCTAAAAAACAAAGCAACAGAGCCTAGGGCACTGCCACTTATGGCCCTATAGCTTAGGGAAATTAAAATCAGAAGGACACAGCCACCCCAAAGTTTGGGACGGCTCTGTTTACAAGAACCTCGTTTACAGTACAAGTTCAACATCGCAGAAAGTGAAAAATGGATAAAGAAGTTGTGGTATTTACTTACAAAGCAATATCACTCAGCAATGAAATCTATGTCATCAGGCCCTTAGCATCACAGTGAGTGGATGCAGGTATGATGATTCTAACTGAAATAAGTCACACAGAAAAAGAAACATCATAAGATATCAGTAATACACGGAATGTAAACTTGGCTACACAGGAACTGAATTACAGAACAGAACAGGGTCTCAAATTTAGAAAACCAACTTATGCTTGCTTAAGGGTAAAGGTGAGTTGGGGTGCTGCATAAAACCAGAGATTGAAATGAGCACAGATAAAGTTCCTTAAGTCAAATATGGAATAGACAAGAGCTACTCCTTGCTCAACGAAATGGACTCAACACCGCATATTAAACGCCTAAGAATGTACCTGACTAGTAAGTATCTTAAAACCTATGGATTGCTATGTCTCCGAAAGAGAATCAAGCATGTGTACAGGGGCATAAACGCAGCAGTGATAGGATTGGAGAGGTTCGGTGAGCAAATGAAGACCCTTTGAAGTCATTTTGCATGGTACCCATTACACGGGTCTGAACTCTCCAGGTTTAAGGTATTCTTCCTTCAGCTAAAACATGCATGTGGAACCCAAGTATGATCAACCATGTGAACGGGAGACGTGTTCAAATATGTCTCAGTTTTCCTTCCCTGGTACTCGGGTGCAACATTCCAGACGCTTTACTAACACTCTCCCCACTTGGAGAGTCAGTCCCTTTAACCTCCTGTTTGGCCCAGTTTGTAATTTCTGCGGAAGATGAACAGGAATAGCGAGAACCAATGAGAGGCTAGCTGGAGGTGTCTGGACGGGCAAATTTAACTCTCATTTCCCACCAGGAAGAGGAATTAACCAAAGGCTCAGCGTGCCGTACCGGAACCAGATTAGGGCCTGAAGCCATCCAGCGGTGTTGCGGCCAGGTCACAAGAAAGCGAGTTGAAGAAAGGAGCTCAGGGGCACTGTAATTCACAAACCTGCAGAGTTATAAATGACAGCTATCGTCCAAAAATAGACTGAAGTAAGGCTGCCAAGAGGACTTGAAAGCGGGGCAGAATTGCAGGAAACCGATTTCAGGAGGTAGACTGGAATTGCATTGAAAGCATAGGAAAAGAGGCAGAACGTCCACAATGATGCACTTGGCCAAAAAGGGCGTATGCGTTTTTTCCTGAATATATTCAGGAAAAAACGCATACGCCCTTTTTGGCCAACCAAGCAAGCTTGCAAAGGAAATCTGCACTACAATGAAGTCTCACTTCCCCCCGGTCAAAAGGGCCATCTGAAAAAAGTGTAAAATCCAGAAAGGCAGGACAGGCCATGGAGAACTGGGAGCCTTGTTATGCTGATGGGCGGGATGTAAATTGCCAACAGACACTCAGGAGAAGTGTATGGTGTTTCCTGAAACATCTAAAAAACAAAGCAACAGAGCCTAGGGCACTGCCACTTATGGTCCTATAGCTTAGGGAAATTAAAATCAAAAAGACACAGCCACCCCAAACTTTCGAATGGCTCTGTTTACAAGAACCTCTTTTACAGTACAAGTTCAACATCGCAGAAAGTGAAAAATGGATAAAGAAGTTGTGGTATTTACTTACAAAGCAATATCACTCAGCAATGAAATCTATGTCATCAGGCCCTTAGCAGCACAATGAGTGGATTCAGGTACGATGATTCTAACTGAAATAAGTCACACAGAAAAAGAAACATCATAAGATATCACTAATACACGGAATGTAAACTTGGCTACACAGGAACTGAATTACAGAACAGAACAGTGTCTCAAATTTAGAAAAGCAACTTATGCTTGCTTAAGGGGAAAGGTGAGTTGGGGTGCTGCATAAAACCAGAGATTGAAATGAGCACAGATAAAGTTCCTTAAGCCACATATGGAATAGACAAGATCTACTCCTTGCTCAACGAAATGGACTCAACACCCCATATTAAACGCCTAAGAATGTACCTGACTAGTAAGTATCTTAAAACCTATGGATTGCTATGTCTCCAAAAGAGAATCAAGCGTGTGTACAGGGGCATGAACGCAGCAGTGATAGGATTGGAGAGGTTCGGTGAGCAAATGAAGACCCTTTGAAGTCATATTGCATGGTACCCATTCCACGGGTCTCAACTCTCCAGGTTTAAGGTATTCTTCCTTCAGCTAAAACATGCATGTGGAACCCAGAGTATGATCAACCATGTGAACGGGAGACGTGTTCAAATATGTCTCAGTTTTCCACCCCTGGTACTCGGGTGCAACATTCCAGACGCTTTACTAACACTCTTCCGAATTGGAGAGTCAGTCCCTTTAACCTCCTGTTTGGCCCAGTTTGCAATTTCTGCGGAAGATGAACAGGAATAGGGAGAACCAATGAGAGACTAGCTGGAGGTGTCTGGACGGGCAAATTTAACTCTCATTTCCCACCAGGAAGAGGAATTAACCAAAGGCTCAGCGTGCCGTGCCGGAACCAGATTAGGGCCTGAAGCCATCCTGCGGTGTTGCGGCCAGGTCAAAAGAAAGCGAGTTGAAGAAAGGAGCTCAGGGGCACTGTAATTCACAAACCTGCAGAGTTATAAATGACAGCTATCGTCCAAAAATATACTGAAGTAAGGCTGCCAAGAGGACTTGAAACCGGGGCAGAATTGCAGGAAACCGATTTCAGGAGGTAGACTGGAATTGCATTGAAAGCATAGGAAAAGAGGCAGAACGTCCACAATGATGCACTTGGCCAAAAAGGGCGTATGCGTTTTTTCCTGAATATATTCAGGAAAAAACGCATACGCCCTTTTTGGCCAACCAAGCAAGCTTGCAAAGGAAATCTGCACTACAATGAAGTCTCACTTCCCTCCGGTCAAAAGGGCCATCTGAAAAAAGTGTAAAATCCAGAAAGGCAGGACAGGCCATGGAGAACTGGGAGCCTTGTTATGCTGATGGGCGGGATGTAAATTGCCAACAGACACTCGGGAGAAGTGTATGGTGTTTCCTGAAACATCTAAAAAACAAAGCAACAGAACCTAGGGCACTTCCACTTATGGTCCTATAGCTTAGGGAAATTAAAATCAAAAAGACACAGCCACCCCAAAGTTTGGAACGGCTCTGTTTACAAGAACCTCGTTTACAGTACAAGTTCAACATCGCAGAAAGTGAAAAATGGATAAAGAAGTTGTGGTATTTACTTACAAAGCAATATCACTCAGCAATGAAATCTGTGTCATCAGGCCCTTAGCAGCACAATGAGTGGATTCAGGTATGATGATTCTAACTGAAGTAAGTCACACAGAAAAAGAAACATCATAAGATATCAGTAATACACGGAATGTAAACTTGGCTACACAGGAACTGAATTACAGAACAGAACAGGGTCTCAAATTTAGAAAACCAACTTATGCTTGCTTAAGGGTAAAGGTGAGTTGGGGTGCTGCATAAAACCAGAGATTGAAATGAGCACAGATAAAGTTCCTTAAGTCAAATATGGAATAGACAAGAGCTACTCCTTGCTCAACGAAATGGACTCAACACCCCATATTAAACGCCTAAGAATGTACCTGACTAGTAAGTATCTTAAAACCTATGGATTGCTATGTCTCCGAAAGAGAATCAAGCATGTGTACAGGGGCATAAACGCAGCAGTGATAGGATTGGAGAGGTTCGGTGAGCAAATGAAGACCCTTTGAAGTCATATTGCATGGTACCCATTCCACGGGTCTCAAGTACCCAGGTTTAAGGTATTCTTCCTTCAGCTAAAACATGCATGTGGAACCCAGAGTATGATCAACCATGTAAACGGGAGACGTGTTCAAATATGTCTCAGTTTTCCTCCCCTGGTACTCGGGTGCAACATTCCAGACGCTTTACTAACACTCTTCCGACTTGGAGAGTGAGTCCCTTTAACCTCCTGTTTGGCCCAGTTTGCAATTTCTGCGGAAGATGAACAGGAATAGCGAGAACCAATGAGAGACTAGCTGGAGGTGTCTGGACGGGCAAATTTAACTCTCATTTCCCACCAGGAAGAGGAATTAACCAAAGGCTCAGCGTGCCGTGCCGGAACCAGATTAGGGCCTGAAGCCATCCTGCGGTGTTGCGGCCAGGTCACAAGAAAGCGAGTTGAAGAAAGGAGCTCAGGGGCACTGTAATTCACAAACCTGCAGAGTTATAAATGACAGCTATCGTCCAAAAATAGACTGAAGTAAGGCTGCCAAGAGGACTTGAAAGCGGGGCAGAATTGCAGGAAACCGATTTCAGGAGATAGACTGGAATTGCATTGAAAGCATAGGAAAAGAGGCAGAACGTCCACAATGATGCACTTGGCCAAAAAGGGCGTATGCGTTTTTTCCTGAATATATTCAGGAAAAAACGCATACGCCCTTTTTGGCCAACCAAGCAAGCTTGCAAAGGAAATCTGCACTACAATGAAGTCTCACTTCCCCCCGGTCAAAAGGGCCATCTGAAAAAAGTGTAAAATCCAGAAAGGCAGGACAGGCCATGGAGAACTGGGAGCCTTGTTATGCTGATGGGCGGGATGTAAATTGACAACAGACACTCGGGAGAAGTGTATGGTGTTTCCTGAAACATCTAAAAAACAAAGCAACAGAGCCTAGGGCACTGCCACTTATGGTCCTATAGCTTAGGGAAATTAAAATCAAAAAGACACAGCCACCCCAAACTTTTGAATGGCTCTGTTTACAAGAACCTCGTTTACAGTACAAGTTCAACATCGCAGAAAGTGAAAAATGGATAAAGAAGTTGTGGTATTTACTTACAAAGCAATATCACTCAGCAATGAAATCTATGTCATCAGGCCCTTAGCAGCACAATGAGTGGATTCAGGTATGATGATTCTAACTGAAATAAGTCACACAGAAAAAGAAACATCATAAGATATCACTAATACACGGAATGTAAACTTGGCTACACAGGAACTGAATTACAGAACAGAACAGGGTCTCAAATTTAGAAAACCAACTTATGCTTGCTTAAGGGTAAAGGTGAGTTGGGGTGCTGCATAAAACCAGAGATTGAAATGAGCACAGATAAAGTTCCTTAAGTCAAATATGGAATAGACAAGAGCTACTCCTTGCTCAACGAAATGGACTCAACACCGCATATTAAACGCCTAAGAATGTACCTGACTAGTAAGTATCTTAAAACCTATGGATTGCTATGTCTCCGAAAGAGAATCAAGCATGTGTACAGGGGCATAAACGCAGCAGTGATAGGATTGGAGAGGTTCGGTGAGCAAATGAAGACCCTTTGAAGTCATATTGCATGGTACCCATTCCACGGGTCTCAAGTACCCAGGTTTAAGGTATTCTTCCTTCAGCTAAAACATGCATGTGGAACCCAGAGTATGATCAACCATGTAAACGGGAGACGTGTTCAAATATGTCTCAGTTTTCCTCCCCTGGTACTCGGGTGCAACATTCCAGACGCTTTACTAACACTCTTCCGACTTGGAGAGTGAGTCCCTTTAACCTCCTGTTTGGCCCAGTTTGCAATTTCTGCGGAAGATGAACAGGAATAGCGAGAACCAATGAGAGACTAGCTGGAGGTGTCTGGACGGGCAAATTTAACTCTCATTTCCCACCAGGAAGAGGAATTAACCAAAGGCTCAGCGTGCCGTGCCGGAACCAGATTAGGGCCTGAAGCCATCCTGCGGTGTTGCGGCCAGGTCACAAGAAAGCGAGTTGAAGAAAGGAGCTCAGGGGCACTGTAATTCACAAACCTGCAGAGTTATAAATGACAGCTATCGTCCAAAAATAGACTGAAGTAAGGCTGCCAAGAGGACTTGAAAGCGGGGCAGAATTGCAGGAAACCGATTTCAGGAGATAGACTGGAATTGCATTGAAAGCATAGGAAAAGAGGCAGAACGTCCACAATGATGCACTTGGCCAAAAAGGGCGTATGCGTTTTTTCCTGAATATATTCAGGAAAAAACGCATACGCCCTTTTTGGCCAACCAAGCAAGCTTGCAAAGGAAATCTGCACTACAATGAAGTCTCACTTCCCCCCGGTCAAAAGGGCCATCTGAAAAAAGTGTAAAATCCAGAAAGGCAGGACAGGCCATGGAGAACTGGGAGCCTTGTTATGCTGATGGGCGGGATGTAAATTGACAACAGACACTCGGGAGAAGTGTATGGTGTTTCCTGAAACATCTAAAAAACAAAGCAACAGAGCCTAGGGCACTGCCACTTATGGTCCTATAGCTTAGGGAAATTAAAATCAAAAAGACACAGCCACCCCAAACTTTTGAATGGCTCTGTTTACAAGAACCTCGTTTACAGTACAAGTTCAACATCGCAGAAAGTGAAAAATGGATAAAGAAGTTGTGGTATTTACTTACAAAGCAATATCACTCAGCAATGAAATCTATGTCATCAGGCCCTTAGCAGCACAATGAGTGGATTCAGGTATGATGATTCTAACTGAAATAAGTCACACAGAAAAAGAAACATCATAAGATATCACTAATACACGGAATGTAAACTTGGCTACACAGGAACTGAATTACAGAACAGAACAGGGTCTCAAATTTAGAAAACCAACTTATGCTTGCTTAAGGGTAAAGGTGAGTTGGGGTGCTGCATAAAACCAGAGATTGAAATGAGCACAGATAAAGTTCCTTAAGTCAAATATGGAATAGACAAGAGCTACTCCTTGCTCAACGAAATGGACTCAACACCGCATATTAAACGCCTAAGAATGTACCTGACTAGTAAGTATCTTAAAACCTATGGATTGCTATGTCTCCGAAAGAGAATCAAGCATGTGTACAGGGGCATAAACGCAGCAGTGATAGGATTGGAGAGGTTCGGTGAGCAAATGAAGACCCTTTGAAGTCATATTGCATGGTACCCATTCCACGGGTCTCAAGTACCCAGGTTTAAGGTATTCTTCCTTCAGCTAAAACATGCATGTGGAACCCAGAGTATGATCAACCATGTAAACGGGAGACGTGTTCAAATATGTCTCAGTTTTCCTCCCCTGGTACTCGGGTGCAACATTCCAGACGCTTTACTAACACTCTTCCGACTTGGAGAGTGAGTCCCTTTAACCTCCTGTTTGGCCCAGTTTGCAATTTCTGCGGAAGATGAACAGGAATAGCGAGAACCAATGAGAGACTAGCTGGAGGTGTCTGGACGGGCAAATTTAACTCTCATTTCCCACCAGGAAGAGGAATTAACCAAAGGCTCAGCGTGCCGTGCCGGAACCAGATTAGGGCCTGAAGCCATCCTGCGGTGTTGCGGCCAGGTCACAAGAAAGCGAGTTGAAGAAAGGAGCTCAGGGGCACTGTAATTCACAAACCTGCAGAGTTATAAATGACAGCTATCGTCCAAAAATAGACTGAAGTAAGGCTGCCAAGAGGACTTGAAAGCGGGGCAGAATTGCAGGAAACCGATTTCAGGAGATAGACTGGAATTGCATTGAAAGCATAGGAAAAGAGGCAGAACGTCCACAATGATGCACTTGGCCAAAAAGGGCGTATGCGTTTTTTCCTGAATATATTCAGGAAAAAACGCATACGCCCTTTTTGGCCAACCAAGCAAGCTTGCAAAGGAAATCTGCACTACAATGAAGTCTCACTTCCCCCCGGTCAAAAGGGCCATCTGAAAAAAGTGTAAAATCCAGAAAGGCAGGACAGGCCATGGAGAACTGGGAGCCTTGTTATGCTGATGGGCGGGATGTAAATTGACAACAGACACTCGGGAGAAGTGTATGGTGTTTCCTGAAACATCTAAAAAACAAAGCAACAGAGCCTAGGGCACTGCCACTTATGGTCCTATAGCTTAGGGAAATTAAAATCAAAAAGACACAGCCACCCCAAACTTTCGAATGGCTCTGTTTACAAGAACCTCGTTTACAGTACAAGTTCAACATCGCAGAAAGTGAAAAATGGATAAAGAAGTTGTGGTATTTACTTACAAAGCAATATCACTCAGCAATGAAATCTATGTCATCAGGCCCTTAGCAGCACAATGAGTGGATTCAGGTACGATGATTCTAACTGAAATAAGTCACACAGAAAAAGAAACATCATAAGATATCACTAATACACGGAATGTAAACTTGGCTACACAGGAACTGAATTACAGAACAGAACAGGGTCTCAAATTTAGAAAAGCAACTTATGCTTGCTTAAGGGGAAAGGTGAGTTGGGGTGCTGCATAAAACCAGAGATTGAAATGAGCACAGATAAAGTTCCTTAAGCCACATATGGAATAGACAAGATCTACTCCTTGCTCAACGAAATGGACTCAACACCCCATATTAAAGGCCTAAGAATGTACCTGACTAGTAAGTATCTTAAAACCTATGGATTGCTATGTCTCCAAAAGAGAATCAAGCGTGTGTACAGGGGCATAAACGCAGCAGTGATAGGATTGGAGAGGTTCGGTGAGCAAATGAAGACCCTTTGAAGTCATATTGCATGGTAACCATTCCACGGGTCTCAACTCTCCAGGTTTAAGGTATTCTTCCTTCAGCTAAAACATGCATGTGGAACCCAGAGTATGATCAACCATGTGAACGGGAGACGTGTTCAAATATGTCTCAGTTTTCCACCCCTGGTACTCGGGTGCAACATTCCAGACGCTTTACTAACACTCTTCCGACTTGGAGAGTCAGTCCCTTTAACCTCCTGTTTGGCCCAGTTTGCAATTTCTGCGGAAGATGAACAGGAATAGCGAGAACCAATGAGAGACTAGCTGGAGGTGTCTGGACGGGCAAATTTAACTCTCATTTCCCACCAGGAAGAGGAATTAACCAAAGGCTCAGCGTGCCGTGCCGGAACCAGATTAGGGCCTGAAGCCATCCTGCGGTGTTGCGGCCAGGTCACAAGAAAGCGAGTTGAAGAAAGGAGCTCAGGGGCACTGTAATTCACAAACCTGCAGACTTATAAATGACAGCTATCGTCCAAAAATAGACTGAAGTAAGGCTGCCAAGAGGACTTGAAAGCGGGGCAGAATTGCAGGAAACCGATTTCAGGAGGTAGACTGGAATTGCATTGAAAGCATAGGAAAAGAGGCAGAACGTCCACAATGATGCACTTGGCCAAAAAGGGCGTATGCGTTTTTTCCTGAATATATTCAGGAAAAAACGCATACGCCCTTTTTGGCCAACCAAGCAAGCTTGCAAAGGAAATCTGCACTACAATGAAGTCTCACTTCCCCCCGGTCTAAAGGGCCATCTGAAAAAATTGTAAAATCCAGAAAGACAAGACAGGCCATGGAGAACTGGGAGCCTTGTTACGCTGATGGGCGGGATGTAAATTGCCAACAACCACTCGGGAGACGTGTATGGTGTTTCCTGAAACATCTAAAAAACAAAGCAACAGAACCTAGGGCACTTCCACTTATGGTCCTATAGCTTAGGGAAATTAAAATCAGAAGGACACAGCCTCCCCAAAGTTTGGGACGCCTCTGTTTACAAGAACCTCGTTTACAGTACAAGTTCAACATCGCAGAAAGTGAAAAATGGATAAAGAAGTTGTGGTATTTACTTACAAAGCAATATCACTCAGCAATGAAATCTATGTCATCAGGCCCTTAGCATCACAATGAGTGGATTCAGGTATGATGATTCTAACTGAAATAAGTCACACAGAAAAAGAAACATCATAAGATATCAGTAATACACGGAATGTAAACTTGGCTACACAGGAACTGAATTAAAGAACAGAACAGGGTCTCAAATTTAGAAAAGCAACTTATGCTTGCTTAAGGGGAAAGGTGAGTTGGGGTGCTGCATAAAACCAGAGATTGAAATGAGCACAGATAAAGTTCCTTAAGCCAAATATGGAATAGACAAGAGCTACTCCTTGCTCAACGAAATGGACTCAACACCCCATATTAAACGCCTAAGAATGTACCTGACTAGTAAGTATCTTAAAACCTATGGATTGCTATGTCTCCAAAAGAGAATCAAGCGTGTGTACAGGGGAATAAACGCAGCAGTGATAGGATTGGAGAGGTTCGGTGAGCAAATGAAGACCCTTTGAAGTCATATTGCATGGTACCCATTCCATGGGTCTCAAGTACCCAGGTTTAAGGTATTCTTCCTTCAGCTAAAACATGCATGTGGAACCCAGAGTATGATCAACCATGTAAACGGGAGACGTGTTCAAATATGTCTCAGTTTTCCTCCCCTGGTACTCGGGTGCAACATTCCAGACGCTTTACTAACACTCTTCCGACTTGGAGAGTCAGTCCCTTTAACCTCCTGTTTGGCCCAGTTTGCAATTTCTGCGGAAGATGAACAGGAATAGCGAGAACCAATGAGAGACTAGCTGGAGGTGTCTGGACGGGCAAATTTAACTCTCATTTCCCACCAGGAAGAGGAATTAACCAAAGGCTCAGCGTGCCGTGCCGGAACCAGATTAGGGCCTGAAGCCATCCTGCGGTGTTGCGGCCAGGTCACAAGAAAGCGAGTTGAAGAAAGGAGCTCAGGGGCACTGTAATTCACAAACCTGCAGAGTTATAAATGACAGCTATCGTCCAAAAATAGACTGAAGTAAGGCTGCCAAGAGGACTTGAAAGCGGGGCAGAATTGCAGGAAACCGATTTCAGGAGGTAGACTGGAATTGCATTGAAAGCATAGGAAAAGAGGCAGAACGTCCACAATGATGCACTTGGCCAAAAAGGGCGTATGCGTTTTTTCCTGAATATATTCAGGAAAAAACGCATACGCCCTTTTTGGCCAACCAAGCAAGCTTGGAAAGGAAATCTGCACTACAATGAAGTCTCACTTCCCCCCGGTCAAAAGGGCCATCTGAAAAAAGTGTAAAATCCAGAAAGGCAGGACAGGCCATGGAGAACTGGGAGCCTTGTTATGCTGATGGGCGGGATGTAAATTGCCAACAGACACTCGGGAGAAGTGTATGGTGTTTCCTGAAACATCTAAAAAACAAAGCAACAGAGCCTAGGGCACTTCCACTTATGGTCCTATAGCTTAGGGAAATTAAAATCAAAAAGACACAGCCACCCCAAAGTTTGGGACGCCTCTGTTTACAAGAACCCCGTTTACCGTACAATTTCAATATCACAGAAAGTGAAAAATGGATAAAGAACTTGTGGTACTTACGTACAATGCAGTATCACTCAGCAATGAAATCTATGTCATCAGGCCCGTAGCAGCATAATGAGTTGATTCAGGTACGATGATTCTAACTGAAATAAGTCACACAGAAAAAGAAACATCATAAGATATCACTAATACACGGAATGTAAACTTGGCTACACAGGATCTGCATTCCAAAACAGAACAGGGTCTCAAATTTAGAAAACCAACTTATGCTTGCTTAAGGGGAAAGGTGTGTTGGGGTGCTGCATAAAACCAGAGATTGAAATGAGCACAGATAAAGTTCCTTAAGCCAAATATGGAATAGACAAGAGCTACTCCTTGCTCAACGAAATGGACTCAAAACCCCATATTAAACGCCTAAGAATGTACCTGACTAGTAAGTATCTTAACACCTATGGATTGCTATGTCTCCAAAAGAGAATCAAGCATGTGTACAGGGGCATAAACGCAGCAGTGATAGGATTGGAGAGGTTCGGTGAGCAAATGAAGACCCTTTGAAGTCATATTGCATGGTACCCATTACACGGGTCTCAACTATCCAGGTTTAAGGTATTCTTCCTTCAGCTAAAACATGCATGTGGAACCTAGAGTATGATCAACCATGTGAACGGGAGACGTGTTCAAATATGTCTCAGTTTTCCTCCCCTGGTACTCGGGTGCAACATTCCAGACGCTTTACTAACACTCTCCCGACTTGGAGAGTCAGTCCCTTTAACCTCCTGTTTGGCCCAGTTTGCAATTTCTGCGGAAGATGAACAGGAATAGCGAGAACCAATGAGAGGCTAGCTGGAGGCGTCTGGACGGGCAAATTTAACTCTCATTTCCCACCAGGAAGAGGAATTAACCAAAGGCTCAGCATGCCGGGCCGGAACAAGATTAGGGCCTGAAGCCATCCTGTGGTGTTGCGGCCAGGTCACAAGAAAGCGAGTTGAAGAAAGGAGCTCAGGGGCACTGTAACTCACAAACCTGCAGAGTTATAAATGACAGCTATCGTCCAAAAATAGACTGAAGTAAGGCTGCCAAGAGGACTTGAAAGCGGGGCAGAATTGCAGGAAACCGATTTCAGGAGGTAGACTGGAATTGCATTGAAAGCATAGGAAAAGAGGCAGAACGTCCACAATGATGCACTTGGCCAAAAAGGGCGTATGCGTTTTTTCCTGAATATATTCAGGAAAAAACGCATACGCCCTTTTTGGCCAACCAAGCAAGCTTGCAAAGGAAATCTGCACTACAATGAAGTCTCACTTCCCCCCGGTCAAAAGGGCCATCTGAAAAAAGTGTAAAATCCAGAAAGGCAACAGGCCATGGAGAACTGGGAGCCTTGTTATGCTGATGGGCGGGATGTAAATTGCCAACAGACACTCTGGAGAAGTGTATGGTGTTTCCTGAAACATCTAAAAAACAAAGCAACAGAGCCTAGGGCACTTCCACTTATGGTCCTATAGCTTAGGGAAATTAAAATCAAAAAGACACAGCCAACCCAAAGTTTCGAACGGCTCTGTTTACACGAACCTCGTTTACAGTACAAGTTCAACATCGCAGAAAGTGAAAAATGGATAAAGAAGTTGTGGTATTTACCTACCAAGCAATATCACTCAGCAATGAAATCTGTGTCATCAGGCCCTTAGCAGCACAATGAGTGGATTCAGGTATGATGATTCTAACTGAAATAAGTCACACAGAAAAAGTAACATCATAAGATATCAGTAATACACGGAATGTAAAAATGGCTACACAGGAACTGAATTACAGAACAGAACAGGGTCTCAAATTTAGAAAAGCAACTTATGCTTGCTTAAGGGTAAAGGTGAGTTGGGGTGCTGCATAAAACCAGAGATTGAAATGAGCACAGATAAAGTTCCTTAAGTCAAATATGGAATAGACTAGAACTACTCCTTGCTCAACGAAATGGACTCAACACCGCATATTAAACGCCTAAGAATGTACCTGACTAGTAAGTATCTTAAAACCTATGGATTGCTATGTCTCCAAAAGAGAATCAAGCATGTGTACAGGGGCATAAACGCAGCAGTGATAGGATTGGAGAGGTTCGGTGAGCAAATGAAGACCCTTTGAAGTCATATTGCATGGTACCCATTACACGGGTCTTAACTCTCCAGGTTTAAGGTATTCTTCCTTCAGCTAAAACATGCATGTGGAACCTAGAGTATGATCAACCATGCGATCGGGAGACGTGTTCAAATATGTCTCAGTTTTCGTACCCTGGTACTCGGGTGCAACATTCCAGACGCTTTACTAACACTCTCCCCACTTGGAGAGTCAGTCCCTTTAACCTCCTGTTTGGCCCAGTTTGCAATTTCTGCGGAAGATGAACAGGAATAGCGGGAACCAATGAGAGGCTAGCTGGAGGTGTCTGGACGGGCAAATTTAACTCTCATTTCCCACCAGGAAGAGGAATTAACCAAAGGCTCACCATGCCGGGCCGGAACAAGATTAGGGCCTAAAGCCATCTTGCGGTGTTGCGACCAGGTCACAAGAAAGCGAGTTGAAGAAAGGAGCTCAGGGGCACTGTAATTCACAAACCTGCAGAGTTATAAATGACAGCTATCGTCCAAAAATAGACTGAAGTAAGGCTGCCAAGAGGACTTGAAAGCGGGGCAGAATTGCAGGAAACCGATTTCAGGAGGTAGACTGGAATTGCATTGAAAGCATAGGAAAAGAGGCAGAACGTCCACAATGATGCACTTGGCCAAAAAGGGCGTATGCGTTTTTTCCTGAATATATTCAGGAAAAAACGCATACGCCCTTTTTGGCCAACCAAGCAAGCTTGCAAAGGAAATCTGCACTACAATGAAGTCTCACTTCCCCCCGGTCAAAAGGGCCATCTGAAAAAAGTGTAAAATCCAGAAAGGCAGGACAGGCCATGGAGAACTGGGAGCCTTGTTATGCTGATGTGCGGGATGTAAATTGCCAACAACCACTCGGGAGAAGTGTATGGTGTTTCCTGAAACATCTAAAAAACAAAGCAACAGAGCCTAGGGCACTTCCACTTATGGTCCTATAGCTTAGGGAAATTAAAATCAAAAAGACACAGCCACCCCAAAGTTTGGAACGGCTCTGTTTACAAGAACCTCGTTTACAGTACAAGTTCAACATCGCAGAAAGTGAAAAATGGAGAAAGAAGTTGTGGTATTTACTTACAAAGCAATATCACTGAGCAATGAAATCTGTGTCATCAGGCCCTTAGCAGCACAATGAGTGGATTCAGGTATGATGATTCTAACTGAAATAAGTCACACAGAAAAAGAAACATCATAAGATATCAGTAATACACGGAATGTAAACTTGGCTACACAGGAACTGAATTACAGAACAGAACAGGTTCTCAAATTTAGAAAACCAACTTATGCTTGCTTAAGGGTAAAGGTGAGTTGGGGTGCTGCATAAAACCAGAGATTGAAATGAGCACAGATAAAGTTCCTTAAGCCAAATATGGAATAGACAAGAGCTACTCCTTGCTCAACGAAATGGACTCAACACCCCATATTAAACGCCTAAGAATGTACCTGACTAGTAAGTATCTTAAAACCTATGGATTGCTATGTCTCCGAAAGAGAATCAAGCATGTGTACAGGGGCATAAACGCAGCAGTGATAGGATTGGAGAGGTTCGGTGAGCAAATGAAGACCCTTTGAAGTCATATTGCATGGTACCCATTACACGGGTCTTAACTCTCCAGTTTTAAGGTATTCTTCCTTCAGCTAAAACATGCATGTGGAACCTAGAGTATGATCAACCATGCGATCGGGAGACGTGTTCAAATATGTCTCAGTTTTCGTACCCTGGTACTCGGGTGCAACATTCCAGACGCTTTACTAACACTCTCCCCACTTGGAGAGTCAGTCCCTTTAACCTCCTGTTTGGCCCAGTTTGCAATTTCTGCGGAAGATGAACAGGAATAGCGAGAACCAATGAGAGACTAGCTGGAGGTGTCTGGACAGGCAAATTTAACTCTCATTTCCCACCAGGAAGAGGAATTAACCAAAGGCTCAGCGTGCCGTGCCGGAACTAGATTAGGGCCTGAAGCCATCCTGCGGTGTTGCGGCCAGCTCACAAGAAAGCGAGTTGAAGAAAGGAGCTCAGGGGCACTGTAATTCACAAACCTGCAGAGTTATAAATGACAGCTATCGACCAAAAATAGACTGAAGTAAGGCTGCCAAGAGGACTTGAAAGCGGGGCAGAATTGCAGGAAACCGATTTCAGGAGGTAGACTGGAATTGCATTGAAAGCATAGGAAAAGAGGCAGAACGTCCACAATGATGCACTTGGCCAAAAAGGGCGTATGCGTTTTTTCCTGAATATATTCAGGAAAAAACGCATACGCCCTTTTTGGCCAACCAAGCAAGCTTGCAAAGGAAATCTGCACTACAATGAAGTTTCACTTCCCCCCGGTCAAAAGGGCCATCTGAAAAAAGTGTAAAATCCAGAAAGGCAGGACAGGCCATGGAGAACTGGGAGCCTTGTTATGCTGATGGGCGGGATGTAAATTGCCAACAACCACTCGGGAGAAGTGTATGGTGTTTCCTGAAACATCTAAAAAACAAAGCAACAGAGCCTAGGGCACTTCCACTTATGGTCCTATAGCTTAGGGAAATTAAAATCAAAAAGACACAGCCACCCCAAATTTGGGACTCCTCCGTTTACAAGAACCTCGTTTACCGTACAAGTTCAATATCACAGAAAGTGAAAAATGGATAAAGAACTTGTGGTACTTACGTACAATGCAGTATCACTCAGCAATGAAATCTATGTCATCAGGCCCGTAGCAGCATAATGAGTGGATTCAGGTACGATGATTCTAACTGAAATAAGTCACACAGAAAAAGAAACATCATAAGATATCACTAATACACGGAATGTAAACTTGGCTACACAGGAACTGCATTCCAAAACAGAACAGGGTCTCAAATTTAGAAAACCAACTTATGCTTGCTTAAGGGGAAAGGTGAGTTGGGGTGCTGCATAAAACCAGAGATTGAAATGAGCACAGATAAAGTTCCTTAAGCCAAATATGGAATAGACAAGAGCTACTCCTTGCTCAACGAAATGGACTCAAAACCCCATATTAAATGCCTAAGAATGTACCTGACTAGTAAGTATCTTAAAACCTATGGATTGCTATGTCTCCGAAAGAGAATCAAGCATGTGTACAGGGGCATAAACGCAGCAGTGATAGGATTGGAGAGGTTCGGTGAGCAAATGAAGACCCTTTGAAGTCATATTGCATGGTACCCATTCCACGGGTTTCAACTACACAGGTTTAAGGTATTCTTCCTTCAGCTAAAACATGCATGTGGAACCTAGAGTATGATCAACCATGTGATCGGGAGACGTGTTCAAATATGTCTCAGTTTTCCTCCCCTGGTACCCAGGTGCAACATTCCAGACGCTTTACTAACACTCTCCCCACTTGGAGAGTCAGTCCCTTTAACCTCCTGTTTGGCCCAGTTTGCAATTTCTGCGGAAGATGAACAGGAATAGCGAGAACCAATGAGAGGCTAGCTGGAGGTGTCTGGACGGGCAAATTTAACTCTCATTTCCCACCAGGAAGAGGAATTAACCAAAGGCTCACCATGCCGGGCCGGAACCAGATTAGGGCCTGAAGCCATCCTGCGGTGTTGCGGCCAGGTCACAAGAAAGCGAGTTGAAGAAAGGAGCTCAGGGGCACTGTAACTCACAAACCTGCAGAGTTATAAATGACAGCTATCGTCCAAAAATAGACTGAAGTAAGGCTGCCAAGAGGACTTGAAAGCGGGGCAGAATTGCAGGAAACCGATTTCAGGAGGTAGACTGGAATTGCATTGAAAGCATAGGAAAAGAGGCAGAACGTCCACAATGATGCACTTGGCCAAAAAGGGCGTATGCGTTTTTTCCTGAATATATTCAGGAAAAAACGCATACGCCCTTTTTGGCCAACCAAGCAAGCTTGCAAAGGAAATCTGCACTACAATGAAGTCTCACTTCCCCCCGGTCAAAAGGGCCATCTGAAAAAAGTGTAAAATCCAGAAAGGCAACAGGCCATTGAGAACTGGGAGCCTTGTTATGCTGATGGGCGGGATGTAAATTGCCAACAACCACTCGGGAGAAGTGTATGGTGTTTCCTGAAACATCTAAAAAACAAAGCAACAGAACCTAGGGCACTTCCACTTATGGTCCTATAGCTTAGGGAAATTAAAATCAAAAAGACACAGCCACCCCAAAGTTTCGAACGGCTCTGTTTACACGAACCTCGTTTACAGTACAAGTTCAACATCGCAGAAAGTGAAAAATGGATAAAGAAGTTGTGGTATTCACTTACAAAGCAATATCACTCAGCAATGAAATCTATGTCATCAGACCCTTAGCAGCACAATGAGTGGATTCAGGTATGATGATTCTAACTGAAGTAAGTCACACAGAAAAAGAAACATCATAAGATATCAGTAATACACGGAATGGAAACTTGGCTACAGAGGAACTGAATTACAGAACAGAACAGGGTCTCAAACTTAGAAAACCAACTTATGCTTGCTTAAGGGTAAAGGTGAGTTGGGGTGCTGCATAAAACCAGAGATTGAAATGAGCAGAGATAAAGTTCCTTAAGCCAAATATGGAATAGACAAGAGCTACTCCTTTCTCAACGAAATGGACTCAACACCGCATATTAAACGCCTAAGAATGTACCTGACTAGTAAGTATCTTAAAACCTATGGATTGCTATGTCTCCGAAGGGGAATCAAGCATGTGTACAGGGGCATAAACGCAGCAGTGATAGGATTGGAGAGGTTCGGTGAGCAAATGAAGACCCTTTGAAGTCATATTGCATGGTACCCATTCCACGGGTTTCAACTACCCAGGTTTTAGGTATTCTTCCTTCAGCTAAAACATGCATGTGGAACCCAGAGTATGATCAACCATGTGATCGGGAGACGTGTTCAAATATGTCTCAGTTTTCGTACCCTGGTACTCGGGTGCAAATTTCCAGACGCTTTACTAACACTCTCCCCACTTGGAGAGTCAGCACCTTTAACCTCCTGTTTGGCCCAGTTTGCAATTTCTGCGGAAGATGAACAGGAATAGCGAGAACCAATGAGAGGCTAGCTGGAGGTGTCTGGACGGGCAAATTTAACTCTCATTTCCCACCAGGAAGAGGAAATAACCAAAGGCTCAGCGTGCCGTGCCGGAACCAGATTAGGGCCTGAAGCCATCCTGCGGTGTTGCGGCCAGCTCACAAGAAAGCGAGTTGAAGAAAGGAGCTCAGGGGCACTGTAATTCACAAACCTGCAGAGTTATAAATGACAGCTATTGTCCAAAAATAGACTGAAGTAAGGCTGCCAAGAGGACTTGAAAGCGGGGCAGAATTGCAGGAAACCGATTTCAGGAGGTAGACTGGAATTGCATTGAAAGCATAGGAAAAGAGGCAGAACGTCCACAATGATGCACTTGGCCAAAAAGGGCGTATGCGTTTTTTCCTGAATATATTCAGGAAAAAACGCATACGCCCTTTTTGGCCAACCAAGCAAGCTTGCAAAGGAAATCTGCACTACAATGAAGTCTCACTTCCCGCCGGTCAAAAGGGCCATCTGAAAAAAGTGTAAAATCCAGAAAGGCAGGACAGGCCATGGAGAACTGGGAGCCTTGTTATGCTGATGGGCGGGATGTAAATTGCCAACAACCACTCGGGAGAAGTGTATGGTGTTTCCTGAAACATCTAAAAAACAAAGCAACAGAACCTAGGGCACTTCCACTTATGGTCCTATAGCTTAGGGAAATTAAAATCAAAAAGACACAGCCACCCCAAAGTTTGGAACGGCTCTGTTTACAAGAACCTCGTTTACAGTACAAGTTCAACATCGCAGAAAGTGAAAAATGGATAAAGAAGTTGTGGTATTCACTTACAAAGCAATATCACTCAGCAATGAAATCTATGTCATCAGGCCCTTAGCAGCACAATGAGTGGATTCAGGTATGATGATTCTAACTGAAATAAGTCACACAGAAAAAGAAACATCATAAGATATCAGTAATACACGGAATGTAAACTTGGCTACACAGGAACTGAATTACAGAACAGAACAGGGTCTCAAATTTAGAAAACCAACTTATGCTTGCTTAAGGGTAAAGGTGAGTTGGGGTGCTGCATAAAACCAGAGATTGAAATGAGCACAGATAAAGTTCCTTAAGCCAAATATGGAATAGACAAGAGCTACTCCTTGCTCAACGAAATGGACTCAACACCGCCTTTTTAACGCCTAAGAATGTACCTGACTTGTAAGTATCTTAAAACCTATGGATTGCTATGTCTCCGAAAGAGAATCAAGCATGTGCACAGGGGCATAAACGCAGCAGTGATAGGATTGGAGAAGTTCGGTGAGCAAATGAAGACCCTTTGAAGTCATATTGCATGGTACCCATTCCACGGGTTTCAACTACCCAGGTTTAAGGTATTCTTCCTTCAGCTAAAACATGCATGTGGAACCCAAGTATGATCAATCATGTGAATGGGAGACGTGTTCAAATATGTCTCAGTTTTCCTCCCCTGGTACTCGGGTGCAACATTCCAGACGCTTTACTAACACTCTCCCCACTTGGAGAGTCAGCGCCTTTAACCTCCTGTTTGGCCCAGTTTGCAATTTCTGCGGAAGATGAACAGGAATAGCGAGAACCAATGAGAGACTAGGTGGAGGTGTCTGGACGGGCAAATTTAACTCTCATTTCCCACCAGGAAGAGGAAATAACCAAAGGCTCAGCATGCCGTGCCGGAACTAGATTAGGGCCTGAAGCCATCCTGCGGTGTTGCGGCCAGCTCACAAGAAAGCGAGTTGAAGAAAGGAGCTCAGGGGCACTGTAATTCACAAACCTGCAGAGTTATAAATGACAGCTATCGACCAAAAATAGACTGAAGTAAGGCTGCCAAGAGGACTTGAAAGCGGGGCAGAATTGCAGGAAACCGATTTCAGGAGGTAGACTGGAATTGCATTGAAAGCATAGGAAAAGAGGCAGAACGTCCACAATGATGCACTTGGCCAAAAAGGGCGTATGCGTTTTTTCCTGAATATATTCAGGAAAAAACGCATACGCCCTTTTTGGCCAACCAAGCAAGCTTGCAAAGGAAATCTGCACTACAATGAAGTCTCACTTCCCCCCGGTCAAAAGGGCCATCTGAAAAAAGTGTAAAATCCAGAAAGGCAGGACAGGCCATGGAGAACTGGGAGCCTTGTTATGCTGATGGGCGGGATGTAAATTGCCAACAACCACTCGGGAGAAGTGTATGGTGTTTCCTGAAACATCTAAAAAACAAAGCAACAGAGCCTAGGGCACTTCCACTTATGGTCCTATAGCTTAGGGAAATTAAAATCAAAAAGACACAGCCACCCCAAATTTGGGACTCCTCCGTTTACAAGAACCTCGTTTACCGTACAAGTTCAATATCACAGAAAGTGAAAAATGGATAAAGAACTTGTGGTACTTACGTACAATGCAGTATCACTCAGCAATGAAATCTATGTCATCAGGCCCGTAGCAGCATAATGAGTGGATTCAGGTACGATGATTCTAACTGAAATAAGTCACACAGAAAAAGAAACATCATAAGATATCACTAATACACGGAATGTAAACTTGGCTATACAGGAACTGCATTCCAAAACAGAACAGGGTCTCAAATTTAGAAAACCAACTTATGCTTGCTTAAGGGGGAAGGTGAGTTGGGGTGCTGCATAAAACCAGAGATTGAAATGAGCACAGATAAAGTTCCTTAAGCCAAATATGGAATAGACAAGAGCTACTCCTTGCTCAACGAAATGGACTCAAAACCCCATATTAAACGCCTAAGAATGTACCTGACTAGTAAGTATCTTAAAACCTATGGATTGCTATGTCTCTGAAAGAGAATCAAGCATGTGTACAGGGGCATAAACGCAGCAGTGATAGGATTGGAGAGGTTCGGTGAGCAAATGAAGACCCTTTGAAGTCATATTGCATGGTACCCATTCCACGGGTTTCAACTACCCAGGTTTAAGGTATTCTTCCTTCAGCTAAAACATGCATGTGGAACCTAGAGTATGATCAACCATGTGATCGGGAGACGTGTTCAAATATGTCTCAGTTTTCCTCCCCTGGTACTCAGGTGCAACATTCCAGACGCTTTACTAACACTCTCCCCACTTGGAGAGTCAGTCCCTTTAACCTCCTGTTTGGCCCAGTTTGCAATTTCTGCGGAAGATGAACAGGAATAGCGAGAACCAATGAGAGGCTAGCTGGAGGTGTCTGGACGGGCAAATTTAACTCTCATTTCCCACCAGGAAGAGGAATTAACCAAAGGCTCACCATGCCGGGCCGGAACCAGATTAGGGCCTAAAGCCATCCTGCGGTGTTGCGGCCAGGTCACAAGAAAGCGAGTTGAACAACGGAGCTCAGGGGCACTGTAATTCACAAACCTGCAGAGTTATAAATGACAGCTATCGTCCAAAAATAGACTGAAGTAAGGCTGCCAAGAGGACTTGAAAGCGGGGCAGAATTGCAGGAAACCGATTTCAGGAGGTAGACTGGAATTGCATTGAAAGCATAGGAAAAGAGGCAGAACGTCCACAATGATGCACTTGGCCAAAAAGGGCGTATGCGTTTTTTCCTGAATATATTCAGGAAAAAACGCATACGCCCTTTTTGGCCAACCAAGCAAGCTTGCAAAGGAAATCTGCACTACAATGAAGTCTCACTTCCCCCGGTCAAAAGGGCCATCTGAAAAAAGTGTAAAATGCAGAAAGGCAGGACAGGCCATGGAGAACTGGGAGCCTTGTTATGCTGAAGGGCGGGATGTAAATTGCCAACAAACACTCGGGAGAAGTGTATGGTGTTTCCTGAAACATCTAAAAAACAAAGCAACAGAGCCTAGGGCACTGCCACTTATGGTCCTATAGCTTAGGGAATTTAAAATCAAAAAGACACAGCCACCCCAAAGTTTCGAACGGCTCTGTTTACAAGAACCTCGTTTACAGTACAAGTTCAACATCGCAGAAAGTGAAAAATGGATAAAATTTGTGGTATTTACTTACAAAGCAATATCACTCAGCAATGAAATCTGTGTCATCAGGCCCTTAGCAGCACAATGAGTGGATTCAGGTATGATGATTCTAACTGAAATAAGTCACACAGAAAAAGAAACATCATAAGATATCAGTAATACACGGAATGTAAACTTGGCTACACAGGAACTCAGTTACAAAACAGAACAGGGTCTCAAATTTAGAAAACCAACTTATGCTTGCTTAAGGGTAAAGGTGAGTTGGGGTGCTGCATAAAACCAGAGATTGAAATGAGCACAGATAAAGTTCCTTAAGCCAAATATGGAATAGACAAGAGCTACTCCTTGCTCAACGAAATGGACTCAACACCGCATATTAAACGCCTAAGAATGTACCTGACTAGTAAGTATGTTAAAACCTATGGATTGCTATGTCTCCGAAAGAGAATCAAGCATGTGTACAGGGGCATAAACGCAGCAGTGATAGGATTGGAGAGGTTCGGTAAGCAAATGAAGACCCTTTGAAGTCATATTGCATGGTACCCATTCCACGGCTTTCAAATATACAGGTTTAAGGTATTCTTCCTTCAGCTGAAACATGCATGTGGAACCCAGAGTATGATCAACCGTGTGAACGGGAGACGTGTTCAAATATGTCTCAGTTTTCCTCCCCTGGTACTCGGGTGCAACATTCCAGACCCTTTACTAACACTCTCCCCACTTGGAGAATCAGCGCCTTTAACCTCCTGTTTGGCCAAGTTTGCAATTTCTGCGGAAGATGAACAGCAATAAGGAGAACCAATGAGAGACTAGCTGGAGGTGTCTGGACGGGCAAATTTAACTCTCATTTCCCACCAGGAAGAGGAAATAACCAAAGGCTCAGCGTGCCGTGCCGGAACCATATTAGGGCCTGAAGCCATCCTGCGGTGTTGCGGCCAGCTCAAAAGAAAGCGAGTTGAAGAAAGGAGCTCAGGGTCTCTGTAATTCACAAACCTGCAGAGTTATAAATGACAGCTATCGTCCAAAAATATACTGAAGTAAGGCTGCCAAGAGGACTTGAAAGCGGGGCAGAATTGCAGGATACCGATTTCAGGAGGTAGACCGGAATTGCATTGAAAGCATAGGAAAAGAGGCAGAACGTCCACAATGATGCACTTTGCCAAAAGGGCGTATGCGTTTTTTCCTGAATATATTCAGGAAAAAACGCATACGCCCTTTTTGGCCAACCAAGCAAGCTTGCAAAGGAAATCTGCACTACAATGAAGTCTCACTTCCCCCCGGTCAAAAGGGCCATCTGAAAAAAGTGTAAAACCCAGAAAGGCAGGACAGGCCATGGAGAACTGGGAGCCTTGTTATGCTGATGGGCGGGATGTAAATTGCCAACAGACACTCGGGAGATGTGTATGGTGTTTCCTGAAACATCTAAAAAACAAAGCAACAGAGCCTAGGGCACTTCCACTTATGGTCCTATAGCTTAGGGAAATTAATATCAAAAAGACACAGCAACCCCAAAATTTGGGATGGCTCTTTTTACAGAAATCTCTTCTACGGCACAAGTTAAATATCCCAGAGAGCAAATAATGGATAAAGAAGTTGCGGTACTTATGTACAACAGAATACCACTCAGCAATGAAATCTATGTCACCAGGCCCGTACCAGCATAATGAGTGCATTGAGGCACGATGATTCTAAGTGAAATAAGTCACACAGAAAAAGAAACATCATAAGGTATCACTAATACACGGAATGTGAACTTGGCTACACATGAACTGAATTACAAAACAGAACAGGGTCTCAAGTTTAGAAAACCAACTTATGCCTGCTTAAGGGGGAAGGTGAGTTGGGGTGCTGCATAAAAGCAGAGTTTGAAATTAGCACAGATACCGTTCCATAAGCCAAATATGTAATAGACAAGAGCTACCCCTTGCTCAACGAAATGGATTCAACAATGAGGTATCACCTCACACCTGGTAGAATAGGCATCATTGAAAATCTACAAACAAAAAATGCTGGAAAGGGTGTGGAGAAAAGGAACCCTCTTCCACTATTGTTGGGAATATAAATTGATACAGTCATTATGGAGAACAATATGGAATTTCTTAGGAAACTAACAATAGAATTACCATATGATACAGCAATCCCAGTACTGGACATATACCCAGACAAAACCATAAATCAAAAAGAGTCATTCACCGCAATGTTCATTGCATCACTATTTACAATATCGAGGTAATGGAAGCAACCTAAATGCCCACAGACAGACGAATGCATAAAGCTGTGGTACATATATAAAATGGAATAATACTCAGCCATGAAAAGGAATGAAATTGGGTCATTTGTAGAGACGTCGATGGATCTAGAGACTGTCATACAGAGTGAAGTAAGTCAGAAAGAGAAAAACAAATCTTGTATATTCATGCATATATGTGGAACCTAGAAAAACTGTACAGATTAACCATTTTGCAAGGCATAAATAGAGCAACAGATGTAGACAACAAACGTATGGACAACAAGGGGGGAAAGCTGTTGGGGGGGTGGTGGTGGGAGGAGTTGAGAGACTGGGATTGGCATGTATACATTTATATGTATAAAATAGATAACCAATAAGAACCTGCTGTATAAAAATATAAAATAAAATTCAAAATTAAAAAGAAGTAAAATTTAAAAAATAAAACAGAAAAAACAATTATTCCCTGCACATACATGTATTTATATGAATAAATTATTTCCATGCTTATATCTGTAAATACAAAAAAGAGGAATAAAATCTACCTTGAACCAAAAACGAAAAAGAGAAAAAAAACACAGAACCCACCAGTTCCACAGAGGAAAACTGTATCAGGGCACTTGCTCCAGTTGTAAACAATTCTGAAGTTGGTCAGTGGTGGGGAATCGTCTCCCATTCAGCCAGCAGCCCCCACGCAACAAGCGTCCTCATTGCAAAGCTGGGGCACCGTGCCGAGGCATCTGTGAGTAAACGTGAGCTGAGCCCCAGGCCAGTTGCTGCTGAACTATTCCCACCCGTCCCAGGTAAAACACCTGAATATATACAAGGACTTGAAAGCCTAGAGGAAGGGCCATAGAGCCACACGAGTGACAGCATGCCGGCCGACTTGGTGCCTGCAGGCCAGCCAGGATGGTCCTGGCCCTGGGTGCTCTTCTGGAAGATTTCCATTTCCCTGCCTGAGATACCCGTCCTGTCCCTGCCCCCACTGCTTTTTTCCTTCCTCACCTCTGCCCAGGGAGAAATTCCAGCAGCAGGTATGGGTGACACATCCTCTTCTTTAGCAGGTGGCAGCCTGGCAACTGCTGCAGAAAGTCCAGCAGAGCCCCACTCACACTGGGCCACCCACAAAGCCGTGGCCTCTCACTCCCTCCCACCAGCCCAGCCCCGAGACTGCTGACAGGGCAGAGAAAATGGCGTCAGGCACGGCTGCAGGGGCTCTTGCTGCCTGGAGTGGTATTTATATTGATCTCAACCCAGGCACACCTGGGGAGGGCTGGCCGGCACGGTAAGGCTGCCCAGGTCAGCCAATCATCACCCCTCAGGGGCTCACAGTTGCAGAAAATGGAACTTGCTGAACCGGCCAGGTCCAAGGAACAGGTGTGGGCTCCTGAGAGTCAGGATAGACAAGGGGCTGCAGCTTTGGCTTGTTTTCTAATCATTTTATCTGGCCCATGAGTGGGAGACAACTTCAAGAAAACCCTCTCCTAATGAGAGGAACCCAGGAGTCAGGGAGAGGAGGGGTGGGTGGTGGTTGGAGACAGAGGCCTGGTGCCCCGGGTGCAGTGGAAGTCTCTGGAAGACCAGGTGGAGGGAGGCCTCACGGAGTGATGCCCAGGGTCACAGACTTGTCGCAGCTGCTGTTTGTTAGTTCAAGTCCTGCTCTGAGGTGCTCTGTGTCAGCTCTGAGCGACAGGTGAGCTGGGGGTGCTCTGCAATGAGGGCTATGTGCACGGTTCCTGTGTGCCCAGCCCTGCCACGGTACCTGCAAGGGTAGCTCTGTATCCTGGGAGGGGCCTGACCACGAGAGCCCCGTGGGCTGGGGTGGGGGTGGGGTACCTGCCCAGGTGAGCTCCATATTCTGGGATTGGTCTGACCACGAGAGCCCCATGGGCTGCTGGGGACCTGGTAAAGGATGTCAGGACAGTCAGTGAAGCCACCGAGGATATACCTCCAGTTGCTCCTAATTCCTACACCCTGCTGGTCATTCTACCAACCACCAGGACATGGTATTCTGTATTAGTCTTCAATGATGCCTTCTTTTGTATTCCATTAGTCCCAGAGTCACAAGAAATTTTGGCTTGTGAGTGGCAGGACTCAACATACAACTAAAACAATACTTCCGGGCCGTCTGGCCCCAAGGGTGCAAAAATTCCCACACCATCTTTGGGGAAAGCTTAGCTAAAGACCTAAAAGTTCTACCTCTGGAAAAGGAAACCCTCCTTCAATATGCAGACGACATTCTGATCACCAGCCCTACTAAGGAGGCCTCTGAACTACCAAGCCAATAAAGGATAGAAGTTGTCCAAGAAAAAGCTCAAATATCACAGACTGCGGTGACCTGCCTGGGCTTCATTCTCACAGAAGGTCAGAGAAGCCCATCCCAGGAAAGGGAAGAAACCATTTTCAGCCTTACCCCTTTCTAAAACTAGAAGACAGCTTAGGGGTTCCTGGGGAGGCCAGGGTTTGCTGCTTCTGGATCCCTAGCTACAGTCTACTAGCTGGGCCTCTATATGAAACACTGAAAGGAAAAGATGATGATCCTTTTGAATAGAATCCAGAAGTGGCCTTTCAAGAATGGAAAGAGCAGTCAATTCAGACCCTTGCCCTGGAACTCCCAATTTAGCTAAACCCTTTGACCTTTACATTCCCGGTGAAAGGTGAATCGCCATTGGAGAATTAGTGCAAAAACTGGGACCACTTGAAATGGAACAATGCAAGAATGCCATCCAGGTAGGATAAACTACGGTCACTAAGGGGCTTGGCCCACTGCCACATCTGGCCAAGATACTGGCGGTATCTAAAAACCTGGAAATCAGCAGCCCAAAAGGCCACCTCCCTCCTAAGGGAAAAGGACCCCACGTGGTGATCCTAACCACCAACCATGCCCTGAAGTTGCAGGGTTCGCTCCGTGGGCACACCGACCTCGAGTGAGGAGGCCCTCCAACTCCAACATCCAGAGAGATAACCGGGGGCAACAGGGCACCATGACGACTCGTGTGAACATCACTTGACCTGGAGTTTCTCTCATAAAACAACAAGAGTGTGTCCCAAAAGAGTAGACTACTGCTTGCAGGACTTACTGCACCCAGAGGGGAGCTAATAATCTTGGCGGGGGAACAGTATACCACACTGTCACCATAGAAAAGCCTACAGACACCGTGATGATGGTGGCCAATAAGACCGGCTGGACTCCTGTTTACTTCAAAAGGCTGTTGACTCAGTAGCCATCATGGTCCTTGGTCACCACTGACCCTGGACTGTCTGGGAGTTGAGCGGGCAGGGCTCTGACACCTGGTGCTGTTTGTACGTTAATTCAGGGGCCTAATTGAAGAAAGCGCAGACTACTGGTCAGAGCATCTAGGCTGGCAGAGACGGTCAGCCTAAGGTGGCCGAACAAATGTGGGGCGGGGTGAAACCGGCCCCCACAGCGTCTCTGCACATCTCTTTCCTGGACCCTTAAAGGTCATTAGAATCTATAACACTTCCAATGCTGGTGCTCAGGTGGACGAGCAGGGAGGCAGGGGTCCTGGGGACAATCAACGTCACCGGGAGGCTGCTGGGGAGAAGCTCTGACCCTCGCCCCAGGGTATGAGGGCTCCCAACTCAGCACTCAGCAGTTACAGAAGAAGGGTCTGCACCCTCAGCACTCCAAGAATGAGGAACGGGACAAAAGGCAGAGGAGGGGTTTGTCCCCAGCAAAGCCCATTAAAAATCCCTGGGAGATAAAAATAGAATCTGGGCAATAAAGTCAAGTCTAACCTTTTTTATCCTTTGTGCTTTGTCTAATTTCACGTGCTCCTAGGGTCCCGCATGCAGAGGTTCCACACCCGGCACTTCAGACCAGATTTTCTAGTGCAGAATGGCTGGGTCGACACCTCAGCTCCTGGGGCCCAGTGCAGACTCCACGATATAGAGCCTGAGCTACAGCCAACCCAGCCCTCGAGAGCTCCGCCGCCTCCCTCCCTCCCACTGACTCTGACAGGATCTCTACACAGCAGCCCAGCCCACAGCCCACGGGGTAGTGCATGCTCTCACCTCTCCATTCTCTGATCAAAATATAAAGTTTCCTTTGCTTGTGAACCAAACTCAGTCTCGATCTCTTGGCCCCAATGACACTGGGCAGGGGGACACTTGTTGGGGTCCACTCTGGAGGATCAATAACAGAAATTGAGACTATTGTAACCTCAATGAACAGATGTGTGAGCCAAACTGTAGTTAACATAGAACAGTGTATAAGGCTCGGGTAAAATAAGATGTTTTTAACACTTCCATTTGATATTTCCATCACTTTTTATAAGCAAGTTCAGTGAAAAGGTTTGTCTTATTTGTCAGGTCAATATTAGAGAAACGAAGTGATTTCTTTCCAAGGATGTACAGCTAATAATCTTGGTTAAACCTTCAATCTTGTTTTAAATGCTTTTCCATTGAAAATGATACCTCTCTTTCAGCTCCCCCATTTCTGAGAAGTATAAAATCTTATAATTTATTATTACCAAAGGGGAAAGGTGGGAGGAGGGATAAATTAACAGTTTGGAATGAACACATACACACTGCTATGTATAAAATAGATCATCAACAAGGAACTACTGTATAGCACAGGGAACTACACTCAACATTTTGCAATAACCTATAAGGGGAAATAATCTGAAAAAGAATAGATATTTTTATTGACATCATCTATCAATGACAGTTAAAGTGTAGCCTAAGGGAAGCTGGTGGTGAGTGCTTCTGACCCTGAAGACTTCAATCATCTAAAGTTTGGACTCTGCCTACTCCCCAAGGCCCTTAATGAACATATGTGTAGCCGTAGCTTAAAAACTTCCCCAGTTTGGGTTTTGGAGAGACACTGATTTTGAAAAAGCCCTGGTGTTCTCCTTACATGAATGGGACTCTTCCTACTGCTAAAACATGTCTGTCACACCCAGAGGATGGTATACCGTCTGATCGGGAAGAGTTTGGAAAAGGCATCTCATCTCCTCATCTCCTGGTGCTCGGGTTCACCCCTCCAGCGTCTTTACTAACAGTCTCCCCACTTGGAGATGTCAGCACTGTCAACATCCTGTTGCGTACAGTTTGGAATTTGTCCAGAGGATGAAGCGGAAGGATGAGGAACAATGAGAGACAAGTCCTAGGTGTTCAGACAGGCACATGTCACTCTAATTTCCAATCAGGAAGACGAATTGACCAAAGGCTAGGGTTGCCCATGGAAACAGTATAGGGCTTGAGGAAATCCCGCTGCTTTGTGGCCAGTTCCCATAAACACGAGTTGAACAATGGAACTCAGGGGCAGTAAAATTCACAAAACTGCAGAGTTGAAAATATCCATCACTGAAAAATGTCTTGAGGAAAGTCAGAGAAAAGGACTTGTAAGCAAGGGAGAATGGCAGGAAAGGGATTTGAGGAGGTAGAAAGGACTCGCCATTAAGCACAAGAAAAGGAGCTGAACATTGCCAACATTGCAGTTGGCCAAAAAGGGTGTATGCGTTCTTTTCTGTATATATTCAAGAAAAGGGCATACACTTTTTTAGCCAACCAAACAGGTGGGCACTGGAAGTCAATACTACAAAAGATATCACTTCGCATCAGTCAGAAGAGCCATCCTCATAAAGGGTAAACAACAGAAATGCAGGACAGGGCAACGAGAAGAGGGAGCCCTGTGAGACTTATAGTGGAAATGTATATTGCCAACGGCCATTCTGGAGAAGTGTATTGTGTTTACTAAAGCATCTAAAAAATGAGCTACAGAGCATAGGGCACTTGCACTCATGGGCGTATATCTTGGGAAAAACAAAAATCGAGAGGACACAGGCACCCCAATGTTTACCCCCTCTCTGTTTAAAAGATCCTCGACTAGGATATAACTTAAATGTCTCTGGAGGGAAAAAATGGATAGAGATGTGGTACTTAGGTAGAGTGGAATATTATTCAGCCTGGAAATCAATGAAATATGGCCAGTTGTAACGACTCCGGAGGAGTTACGTATGATCATTCTAAGTGACAGAATTCAAAAAGAAAAAGACACATATCATAAGATATCACTTAAAGGTGGAATCCAAAATGGCTACACATGAAATAAATTACAAAACAAAAACATAGTCAAATATGTAGAAAACACGCATAAGGCTGCTAAACGGGAAAGGTGGGGAGGGGTGAGGCATCATCCAGGAGGTTGAAATTAGCAAAGATACCATTCCAAATACCAAACTGATAATCAACAAGGCCTACACGGTAGCTAAAAGAACTGCACTCAGCACACTCAAGTCACCGGAAAAGAATATATACGACTGGTAAGAATCTGAAAAAGAATTTATTGATGTCTCTCTGTACGCGAATCAAGTGGATGTACAGCAGCAAGAAACAGAGCTTTGAAAATCAGCTGTAACCAATATAGTAATAAATTGAAAAAAATAAACGACAAAGAGACAGAGAAAACCTCTTACAACTTTTCCTCAGGGACGGTGATGCAACATGGATTGAACACATCTAGACCCACAGCAGGATGAGACATAAGGCTGGAAACTGTTTGCGCTAAGAGAAATGTGAGGTTGGGTGAGGAAATACACACCCTTTAAAGTAATACTACCTGGTACCCATTCAATGGGTCCCAAATCTGCAGGTTCAAGGGATCTTCCTACAGCTAAAACATGCATGGAAAACCCAGAGGACTGTACACCATGTGATCGGGAGATGTGTCTAAAATGCACCTCATTTATCCTCTCCTGGTGCTCCTGTTCACCATTCCAGCCACGCTACTTAGAATCTCCCCACTTGGAGAATCAGCACATTTAAACTTCTGTTTCACACATTTTGCAAATTGTGAGGAGGATGAACGGGAAGAGGGGGAACCAATGAGAGAAGAGTTGTAGGGGTTTGGACGGGCACATATCACTCTAATTTCCCATTAAGAATAAGAATTAAAGAAAGGCTCAGCCTGCCTCGCCGGAGCCAAAATAGGGCCTGAAGCAATCCTGCGGGTTTGAGGCCAGCTCACAAAAGAGCAACTTAAACAATGGAGCTCAGGGTCACTGCAATTCACAAACCTGCAGAGTTATAAATGAAAACTAACGTCCAAAAATATGTTGAGGTAAGGCAAAGAAGAGGATCTGAATGCAAGACAGAATTGCAAGAAACAGATTTCAAGAGATAGATTGGACTCGTCTTTAACGCACATGAAAAGCGGCAGAATTTCGACAATGATGCAGTTGGCCCAAAAGGGCGTATGCGTTTTTTCCTGATTATATCCAGGAAAAAACGCATACGCACTTTATGGGCAACGAAGCAAGCAAGCAATGCAAATGTGCACAACAAAGAAGTCTCACTTCCCACCGGTCAAAAGGGCCATCCTAAAAAATTGTAAAAACCAGAAATGCAGGACAGGCCATGGAGAACAGGGAGCCTTTATACGCTGATGGGCAGTGTGTGAACTGCCGAGAGCCACTCTGGAGAAGTGTATGGTGGTTCCTAAATCATCTAAAAAACAGAGCTACAGAGCATAGGACACTTCCAATCATGGGAGTATATCTAGGGAAGTCTAAAAATCAACAAGACACAAGCACACCACAGTTTAGGGCTACTCTGTTTACAAGAACCTCAACTTCAGTACACCTTAAATATCCCAGGAAAGAGAACAATGGATAAAGAAGATGTGGTACTTATGTACAATGGAATATCTCTTCACCATGAAATCAATGTAATAAGGCTAGTAGAAGGATAAAGAGTGGATTTAGGTCCGATAATACTACTTGAAATAAGTCAAACAGAAAAAGAAACATATCATAAGATATCACTTATAGAGGGAGGGTAAATATGGCTGCACAAGAAATGAATTACAGAACAGAACAGTGTCTCACATTTAGAAAACACACTTATGTCAGCTTAAGGGGAAAGGAGAGGTGGGGTGATGCATAAAACCAGAGTTTGAAATTAGCACAGATACCGTTCAATAAACCAAATAGGTATTAGACAAGATCTACACCTTGCTCAATGAACAGGCCTCAACACACCCTATACACCGCAGAGAAATATATCTGAGGAATAAGAATCTTAAAACCCATGTATTGATATATCTCCATAAGGGAATCAAGTGTGTGCAGAGCGGCACAAACACAGCAGTGAAAAGGAGCTAAACCCCATTATAGAAATAAATTTTAAAAACAAAACGCTGAAACAATGAAAGAGAGAAAAATTCTTACAAAATTCGCTCAGGGGCTGTGATGCAACCTGGATTGGCCACATATAAACCCACAGCTGGATAAGACATAAGGCTGGACACTTGGGGCTGACAGGATTGGTGAGCTTTGGTGAGCAACTGCCGAAAGTTTAATGCAATACTTCATGCTACTCAGTCCAAGGGTCCCAACACTCCAGGTTGAAGGGAATCTTCCTACAGCTAAACCATGCTTGGGAAACCCAGCAACTGGTATACCATATGATCGGGAAAGGTTTCTAAAACGCACCTCATTTTTCCTCTCCTGGGGCTCCGGATCGACATTCCAGCCGCTTTACTAACAACATCCCCACATGGAGTCAATGCCTTTAAGTTCTGGTATCGCACAGTCTGCAGTTAGTGCAGAGGATGAATGGGAATAGGGGGAACCAGTGAGAAACTAGCTGTAGCGGTTTCAATGGGCACATGTCACTCTAATATCACATCAGTAAGAAGAATTAACCAAAGGCACAGCAGGTGCCCCAGAAGAAAAATAGGGCTTCAAGGAATCCTGTGGTTATGGGGCAATACCACAAAAATAAGAGCTAAAAAATGGAGCTAAGGGCCACTGCAATTCAAAAACCTGCAGAGTTATAAAGGCCAACTAATTTTAAAAAATATATTGAGGTAAGGCTATGAAGAGGCATTGAAAGCAAGGCAGAATTGCAGGAAACCGATTTCAGGAGGTAGACTGGAATTGCATTGAAAGCATATGAAGAGAGTCAGAAACTCGACAATGATGCACTTGGCCAAAAAGGGTGTATGTGTTTTTTCCTGAATATATTCAGGAAAAAACGCATACGCACTTTTTGGCCAACCAAGCAAGCTTGCAAACGAAATCTGCACTACAATGAAGTCTCATTTCCACCTGGTCAAAAGGGCCATCTGAAAAAAGTGTAAAATCCATAAAGGCACGACAGGCCATGGAGAACTGGGAGCCTTCTTATGCTGATGGGTGGGATGTAAATTGCCAACAGCCACTCTGGAGAAGTGTATGGTGTTTCCTGAAACATCTAAAAAACAAAGCAACAGAACCTAGGGCACTTCCACTTATGGTCCTATAGCTTAGGGAAATTAAAATCAAAAAGACACAGCCACCCCAAAGTTTGGGACGGCTCTGTTTACAAGAACCTCGTTTACAGTACAAGTTCAATATCGCAGAAAGTGAAAAATGGATAAAGAACTTGTGGTACTTACGTACAATGCAATATCACTCAGCAATGAAATCTATGTCATCAGGCCCGTAACAGCATAATGAGTGGATTCAGGTATGATGATTCGAACTGAAATAAGTCACACAGAAAAGAAACATCATAAGGTATCACTAATACACAGAATGTGAACTTGGCTACACATGAACTGAATTACAAAACAGAACAGTGTCTCAAGTTTAGAAAACCAACTTATGCTTGCTTAAGGGGGAAGGTGAGTTGGGGTGCTGCATAAAACCAGAGATTGAAATGAGCACAGATAAAGTTCCTTAAGTCAAATATGGAATAGACAAGAGCTACTCCTTGCTCAACGAAATGGACTCAACACCCCATATTAAACGCCTAAGAATGTACCTGACTAGTAAGTATCTTAAAACCTATAGATTGCTATGTCTCCAAAAGAGAATCAAGCGTGTGTACAGGGGCATAAACGCAGCAGTGATAGGATTGGAGAGGTTCGGTGAGCACATGAAGACCCTTTGAAGTCATATTGCATGGTACCCATTACACGGGTCTCAACTCTCCAGGTTTAAGGTATTCTTCCTTCAGCTGAAACATGCATGTGGAACCCAGAGTATGATCAACCGTGTGAACGGGAGATGTGTTCAAATATGTCTCAGTTTTCCTCCCCTGGTACTCGGGTGCAACATTCCAGACGCTTTACTGACACTCTCCCCACTTGGAGAGTCAGCACCTTTAACCTCCTGTTTGGCCCCGTTTGCAATTTCTGCGGAAGATGAACAGGAATAGGGAGAACCAATGAGAGACTAGCTGGAGGTGTCTGGACGGGCAAATTTAACTCTCATTTCCCACCAGAAAGAGGAAATAACCAAAGGCTCAGCATGCCGTGCCGGAACCAGATTAGGGCCTGAAGCCATCCAGCGGTGTTGCAGCCAGCTCACAAGAAAACGAGTTGAAGAAAGGAGCTCAGGGGCACTGTAATTCACAAACCTGCAGAGTTATAAATGACAGCTATCGTCCAAAAATAGACTGAAGTAAGGCTGCCAAGAGGACTTGAAAGTGGGGCAGAATTGCAGGAAACCGATTTCAGGAGGTAGACTGCAATTGCACTGAAAGCATAGGAAAAGAGGCAGAACGTCCACAATGATGCACTTGGCCAAAAAGGGCGTATGCGTTTTTTCCTGAATATATTCAGGAAAAAACGCATACGCGCTTTTTGGCCAACCAAGCAAGCTTGCAAAGGAAATCTGCACTACAATGAAGTCTCACTTCCCCCCGGTCAAAAGGGCCATCTGAAAAAAGTGTAAAATCCAGAAAGGCAGAACAGGACATGGAGAACTGGGAGCCTTGTTATGCTGATGGGCGGGATGTAAATTGCCAACAACCACATGGGAGAAGTGTATGGTGTTTCCTGAAACATCGAGAAAACAAAGCAACAGAGCCTAGGGCACTTCCACTTATGGTCCTATAGCTTACGGAAATTAAAATCAAAAAGACACAGCCACCCCAAAATTTGGGACGGCTCTGTTTACAAGAACCTCGTTTACAGTACAAGTTCAACATCGCAGAAAGTGAAAAATGGATAAAGAAGTTGTGGTATTTACTTACAAAGCAATATCACTCAGCAATGAAATCTGTGTCATCAGGCCCTTAGCAGCACAATGAGTGGATTCAGGTATGATGATTCTAACTGAAGTAAGTCACACAGAAAAAGAAACATCTTAAGTTATCAGTAATACACGGAATGTAAACTTGGCTACACAGGAACTGAATTACAGAACAGAACAGGGTCTCAAATTTAGAAAACCAACTTATGCTTGCTTAAGGGGAAAGGTGAGTTGGGGTGCTGCATAAAACCAGAGATTGAAATGAGCACAGATAAAGTTCCTTAAGCCAAATATGGAATAGACAAGAGCTACTCCTTGCTCAACGAAATGGACTCAACACCGCATATTAAACGCCTAAGAATGTACCTGACTAGTAAGTATCTTAAAACCTATGGATTGCTATGTCTCCGAAAGAGAATCAAGCATGTGTACAGGGGCATAAACGCAGCAGTGATAGGATTGGAGAGGTTCGGTGAGCAAATGAAGACCCTTTGAAGTCATATTGCATGGTAACCTTTCCACGGGTTTCAACTACCCAGGATTTAGGTATTCTTCCTTCAGCTAAAACATGCATGTGGAACCCAGAGTATGATCAACCATGTGATCGGGAGACGTGTTCAAATATGTCTCAGTTTTCGTACCCTGGTACTCGGGTGCAACATTCCAGACACTTTACTAACACTCTCCCGACTTGGAGAGTCAGTCCCTTTAACCTCCTGTTTGGCCCAGTTTGCAATTTCTGCGGAAGATGAACAGGAATAGCGAGAACCAATGAGAGACTAGCTGGAGGTGTCTGGACGGGCAAATTTAACTCTCATTTCCCACCAGGAAGAGGAATTAACCAAAGGCTCAGCGTGCCGTGCCGGAACCAGATTAGGGCCTGAAGCCATCCTGCGGTGTTGCGGCCAGCTCACAAGAAAGCGAGTTGAAGAAAGGAGCTCAGGGGCACTGTAATTCACAAACCTGCAGAGTTATAAATGACAGCTATCGTCCAAAAATAGTCTGAAGTAAGGCTGCCAAGAGGACTTAAAAGCGGGGCAGCATTGCAGGAAACCGATTTCAGGAGGTAGACTGGAATTGCATTGAAAGCATAGGAAAAGAGGCAGAACGTCCACAATGATGCACTTGGCCAAAAAGGGCGTATGCGTTTTTTCCTGAATATATTCAGGAAAAACGCATACGCCCTTTTTGGCCAACCAAGCAAGCTTGCAAAGGAAATCTGCACTACAATGAAGTCTCACTTCCCCCCGGTCAAAAGGGCCATCTGAAAAAAGTGTAAACTCCAGAAAGGCAGGACAGGCCATGGAGAACTGGGAGCCTTGTTATGCTGATGGGCGGGATGTAAATTGCCAACAACCACTCGGGAGAAGTGTATGGTGTTTCCTGAAACATCTAAAAAACAAAGCAACAGAGCCTAGGGCACTTCCACTTATGGTCCTATAGATTAGGGAAATTAAAATCAAAAAGACACAGCCACCCCAAAGTTTGGAACGGCTCTGCTTACAAGAACCTCGTTTACAGTACAAGTTCAACATCGCAGAAAGTGAAAAATGGAGAAAGAAGTTGTGGTATTTACTTACAAAGCAATATCACTCAGCAATGAAATCTGTGTCATCAGGCCCTTAGCAGCACAATGAGTGGATTCAGGTATGATGATTCTAACTGAAATAAGTCACACAGAAAAAGAAACATCATAAGATATCAGTAATACACGGAATGTAAACTTGGCTACACAGGAACTGAATTACAGAACAGAACAGGGTCTCAAATTTAGAAAACCAACTTATTCTTGCTTAAGGGTAAAGGAGAGTTGGGGTGCTGCATAAAACCAGAGATTGAAATGAGCACAGATAAAGTTCCTTAAGCCAAATATGGAATAGACAAGAGCTACTCCTTGCTCAACGAAATGGACTCAACACCCCATATTAAACGCCTAAGAATGTACCTGACTAGTAAGTATCTTAAAACCTATGGATTGCTATGTCTCCGAAAGAGAATCAAGCATGTGTACAGGGGCATAAACGCAGCAGTGATAGGATTGGAGAGGTTCGGTGAGCAAATGAAGACCCTTTGAAGTCATATTGCATGGTACCCATTCCACGGGTTTCAACTACCCAGGTTTAAGGTATTCTTCCTTCAGCTAAAACATGCATGTGGAACCCAGAGTATGATCAACCATGTGATCGGGAGACGTGTTCAAATATGTCTCAGTTTTCCTCCCCTGGTACTCGGGTGCAACATTCCAGACGCTTTACTAACACTCTCCCCACTTGGAGAGTCAGCGCCTTTAACCTCCTGTTTGGCCCAGTTTGCAATTTCTGCGGAAGATGAACAGGAATAGCGAGAACCAATGAGAGGCTAGCTGGAGGTGTCTGGACGGGCAAATTTAACTCTCATTTCCCAACAGGAAGAGGAAATAACCAAAGGTTCAGCGTGCCGTACCGGAACCAGATTAGGGCCTGAAGCCATCCTGCGGTGTTGCGGCCAGCTCAAAAGAAAGCGAGTTGAAGAAAGGAGCTCAGGGGCACTGTAATTCACAAACCTGCAGAGTTATAAATGACAGCTATCGTCCAAAAATAGACTGAAGTAAGGCTGCCAAGAGGACTTGAAAGCGGGGCAGAATTGCAGGAAACCGATTTCAGGAGGTAGACTGGAATTGCATTGAAAGCATAGGAAAAGAGGCAGAACGTCCACAATGATGCACTTGGCCAAAAAGGGCGTATGCGTTTTTTCCTGAATATATTCAGGAAAAAACGCATACGCCCTTTTTGGCCAACCAAGCAAGCTTGCAAAGGAAATCTGCACTACAATGAAGTCTCACTTCCCCCCGGTCAAAAGGGCCATCTGAAAAAAGTGTAAAATCCAGAAAGGCAGGACAGGCCATGGAGAACTGGGAGCCTTGTTATGCTGATGGGCGGGATGTAAATTGCCAACAACCACTCGGGAGAAGTGTATGGTGTTTCCTGAAACATCTAAAAAACAAAGCAACAGAACCTAGGGCACTTCCACTTATGGTCCTATAGCTTAGGGAAATTAAAATCAAAAAGACACAGCCACCCCAAAGTTTGGAACGGCTCTGTTTACAAGAACCTCGTTTACAGTACAAGTTCAACATCGCAGAAAGTGAAAAATGGATAAAGAAGTTGTGGTATTTACTTACAAAGCAATATCACTCAGCAATGAAATCTGTGTCATCAGGCCCTTAGCAGCACTATGAGTGGATTCAGGTATGATGATTCTAACTGAAGTAAGTCACACAGAAAAAGAAACATCATAAGATATCAGTAATACACGGAATGTAAACGTGGCTACACAGGAACTGAATTACAGAACAGAACAGGGACTCAAATTTAGAAAACCAACTTATGCTTGCTTAAGGGTAAAGGTGAGTTGGGGTGCTGCATAAAACCAGAGATTGAAATGAGCACAGATAAAGTTCCTTAAGCCAAATATGGAATAGACAAGAGCTACTCCTTGCTCAACGAAATGGACTCAACACCCCATATTAAACGCCTAAGGATGTACCTGACTAGTAAGTATCTTAAAACCTATGGATTGCTATGTCTCCAAAAGAGAATCAAGCGTGTGTACAGGGGCATAAACGCAGCAGTGATAGGATTGGAGAGGTTCGGTGAGCAAATGAAGACCCTTTGAAGTCATATTGCATGGTACCCATTACACGGGTCTCAACTCTCCAGGTTTAAGGTATTCTTCCTTCAGCTAAAACATGCATGTGGAACCCAAGTATGATCAACCATGTGATCGGGAGACGTGTTCAAATATGTCTCAGTTTTCCTCCCCTGGTACTCGGGTGCAACATTCCAGACGCTTTACTAACACTCTCCCCACGTGGAGAGTCAGCGCCTTTAACCTCCTGTATGGCCCAGTTTGCAATTTCTGCGGAAGATGAACAGGAATAGCGAGAACCAATGAGAGACTAGCTGGAGGTGTCTGGACGGGCAAATTTAACTCTCATTTCCCACCAGGAAGAGGAAATAACCAAAGGCTCAGCGTGCCGTACTGGAACCAGATTAGGGCCTGAAGCCATCCTGCGGTGTTGCGGCCAGCTCAAAACAAAGCGAGTTGAAGAAAGGAGCTCAGGGGCACTGTAATTCACAAACCTGCAGAGTTATAAATGACAGCTATCGTCCAAAAATATACTGAAGTAAGGCTGCCAAGAGGACTTGAAAGCGGGGCAGAATTGCAGGAAACCGATTTCAGGAGGTAGACTGGAATTGCATTGAAAGCATAGGAAAAGAGGCAGAACGTCCACAATGATGCACTTGGCCAAAAAGGGCGTATGCGTTTTTTCCTGAATATATTCAGGAAAAAACGCATACGCGCTTTTTGGCCAACCAAGCAAGCTTGCAAAGGAAATCTGCACTACAATGAAGTCTCACTTCCCCCCAGTCAAAAGGGCCATCTGAAAAAAGTGTAAAATCCAGAAAGGCAGGACAGGCCATGGAGAACTGGGAGCCTTGTTATGCTGATGGGCAGGATGTAAATTGCCAACACACACTCGGGAGAAGTGTATGGTGTTTCCTGAAACATCTAAAAAACAAAGCAACAGAGCCTAGGGCACTGCCACTTATGGTCCTATAGCTTAGGGAAATTAAAATCAAAAAGACACAGCCACCCCAAAGTTTGGGACGCCTCTGTTTACAAGAACCTCGTTTACAGTACAAGTTCAACATCGCAGAAAGTGAAAAATGGATAAAGAAGTTGTGGTATTTACTTACAAAGCAATATCACTCAGCAATGAAATCTGTGTCATCAGGCCCTTAGCATCACAATGAGTGGATGCAGGTATGATGATTCTAACTGAAATAAGTCACACAGAAAATGAAACATCATAAGATATCAGTAATACACGGAATGTAAACTTGGCTACACAGGAACTGAATTACAGAACAGAACAGGGTCTCAAATTTAGAAAACCAACTTATGCTTGCTTAAGGGTAAAGGTGAGTTGGGGTGCTGCATAAAACCAGAGATTGAAATGAGCACAGATAAAGTTCCTTAAGTCAAATATGGAATAGACAAGAGCTACTCCTTGCTCAACGAAATGGACTCAACACCGCATATTAAACGCCTAAGAATGTACCTGACTAGTAAGTATCTTAAAACCTATGGATTGCTATGTCTCCGAAAGAGAATCAAGCATGTGTACAGGGGCATAAACGCAGAAGTGATAGGATTGGAGAGGTTCGGTGAGCAAATGAAGACCCTTTGAAGTCATATTGCATGGTACCCATTACACGGGTCTTAACTCTCCAGGTTTAAGGTATTCTTCCTTCAGCTAAAACATGCATGTGGAACCCAAGTATGATCAACCATGTGAACGGGAGACATGTTCAAATATGTCTCAGTTTTCCTCCCCTGGTACTCGGGTGCAACATTCCAGACGCTTTACTAACACTCTCCCCACTTGGAGAGTCAGCGCCTTTAACCTCCTGTTTGGCCCAGTTTGCAATTTCTGCGGAAGATGAACAGGAATAGCGAGAACCAATGAGAGGCTAGCTGGAGGTGTCTGGACGGGCAAATTTAACTCTCATTTCCCACCAGGAAGAGGAAATATCCAAAGGCTCAGCGTGCCGTACCGGAACCAGATTAGGGCTGAAGCCATCCTGCGGTGTTGCGGCCAGCTCACAAGAAAGCAAGTTTAAGAAAGGAGCTCAGGGGCACTGTAATTCACAAACCTGCAGAGTTATAAATGACAGCTATCGTCCAAAAATATACTGAAGTAAGGCTGCCAAGAGGACTTGAAAGCGGGGCAGAATTGCAGGAAACCGATTTCAGGAGGTAGACTGGAATTGTATGGAAAGCATAGGAAAAGAGGCAGAACGTCCACAATGATGCACTTGGCCAAAAAGGGCGTATGCGTTTTTTCCTGAATATATTCAGGAAAAAACGCATACGCCCTTTTTGGCCAACCAAGCAAGCTTGCAAAGGAAATCTGCACTACAATGAAGTCTCACTTCCCCCTGGTCAAAAGGGCCATCTGAAAAAAGTGTAAAATCCAGAAAGGCAGGACAGGCCATGGAGAACTGGGAGCCTTGTTATGCTGATGGGCGGGATGTAAATTGCCAACAACCACTCGGGAGAAGTGTATGGTGTTTCCTGAAACATCTAAAAAACAAAGCAACAGAACCTAGGGCACTTCCACTTATGGTCATATAGCTTAGGGAAATTAAAATCAAAAAGACACAGCCACCCCAAAGTTTGGAACGGCTCTGTTTACAAGAACCTCGTTTACAGTACAAGTTCAACATCGCAGAAAGTGAAAAATGGATAAAGAAGTTGTGGTATTTACTTACAAAGCAATATCACTCAGCAATGAAATCTGTGTCATCAGGCCCTTAGCAGCACAATGAGTGGATTCAGGTATGATGATTCTAACTGAAATAAGTCACACAGAAAAAGAAACATCATAAGATATCACTAATACACGGAATGTAAACTTGGCTACACAGGAACTGAATTACAGAACAGAACAGGGTCTCAAATTTAGAAAACCAACTTATGCTTGCTTAAGGGGAAAGGTGAGTTGGGGTGCTGCATAAAACCAGAGATTGAAATGAGCACAGATAAAGTTCCTTAAACCAAATATGGAATAGACTAGAGCTACTCCTTGCTCAATGAAATGGACTCAACACCCCATATTAAACGCCTAAGAATGTACCTGACTAGTAAGTATCTTAAAACCTATGGATTGCTATGTCTCCGAAAGAGAATCAAGCATGTGTACAGGGGCATAAACGCAGCAGTGATAGGATTGGAGAGGTTCGGTGAGCAAATGAAGACCCTTTGAAGTCATATTGCATGGTACCCATTCCACGGGTTTCAACTACCCAGGTTTAAGGTATTCTTCCTTCAGCTAAAACATGCATGTGGAACCCAGAGTATGATCAACCATGTGATCGGGAGACGTGTTCAAATATGTCTCAGTTTTCCTCCCCTGGTACTCGGGTGCAACATTCCAGACGCTTTACTAACACTCTCCCCACTTGGAGAGTCAGTCCCTTTAACCTCCTGTTTGGCCCAGTTTGCAATTTCTGCGAAAGATGAACAGGAATAGCGAGAACCAATGAGAGGCTAGCTGGAGGTGTCTGGACGGGCAAATTTAACTCTCATTTCCCAACAGGAAGAGGAAATAACCAAAGGTTCAGCGTGCCGTACCGGAACCAGATTAGGGCCTGAAGCCATCCTGCAGTGTTGCGGCCACCTCAAAAGAAACCGAGTTGAAGAAAGGAGCTCAGGGGCACTGTAATTCACAAACCTGCAGAGTTATAAATGACAGCTATCGTCCAAAAATAGACTGAAGTAAGGCTGCCAAGAGGACTTGAAAGCGGGGCAGAATTGCAGGAAACCGATTTCAGGAGGTAGACTGGAATTGCATTGAAAGCATAGGAAAAGAGGCAGAACGTCCACAATGATGCACTTGGCCAAAAAGGGCGTATGCGTTTTTTCCTGAATATATTCAGGAAAAAACGCATACGCCCTTTTTGGCCAACCAAGCAAGCTTGCAAAGGAAATCTGCACTACAATGAAGTCTCACTTCCCCCCGGTCAAAAGGGCCATCTGAAAAAAGTGTAAAATCCAGAAAGGCAGGACAGGCCATGGAGAACTGGGAGCCTTGTTATGCTGATGGGCGGGATGTAAATTGCCAACAACCACTCGGGAGAAGTGTATGGTGTTTCCTGAAACATCTAAAAAACAAAGCAACAGAACCTAGGGCACTTCCACTTATGGTCCTATAGCTTAGGGAAATTAAAATCAAAAAGACACAGCCACCCCAAAGTTTGGAACGGCTCTGTTTACAAGAACCTCGTTTACAGTACAAGTTCAACATCGCAGAAAGTGAAAAATGGATAAAGAAGTTGTGGTATTTACTTACAAAGCAATATCACTCAGCAATGAAATCTGTGTCATCAGGCCCTTAGCAGCACTATGAGTGGATTCAGGTATGATGATTCTAACTGAAGTAAGTCACACAGAAAAAGAAACATCATAAGATATCAGTAATACACGGAATGTAAACTTGGCTACACAGGAACTGAATTACAGAACAGAACAGGGACTCAAATTTAGAAAACCAACTTATGCTTGCTTAAGGGTAAAGGTGAGTTGGGGTGCTGCATAAAACCAGAGATTGAAATGAGCACAGATAAAGTTCCTTAAGCCAAATATGGAATAGACAAGAGCTACTCCTTGCTCAACGAAATGGACTCAACACCCCATATTAAACGCCTAAGGATGTACCTGACTAGTAAGTATCTTAAAACCTATGGATTGCTATGTCTCCAAAAGAGAATCAAGCGTGTGTACAGGGGCATAAACGCAGCAGTGATAGGATTGGAGAGGTTCGGTGAGCAAATGAAGACCCTTTGAAGTCATATTGCATGGTACCCATTACACGGGTCTCAACTCTCCAGGTTTAAGGTATTCTTCCTTCAGCTAACACATGCATGTGGAACCCAAGTATGATCAACCATGTGATCGGGAGACGTGTTCAAATATGTCTCAGTTTTCCTCCCCTGGTACTCGGGTGCAACATTCCAGACGCTTTACTAACACTCTCCCCACGTGGAGAGTCAGCGCCTTTAACCTCCTGTATGGCCCAGTTTGCAATTTCTGCGGAAGATGAACAGGAATAGCGAGAACCAATGAGAGACTAGCTGGAGGTGTCTGGACGGGCAAATTTAACTCTCATTTCCCACCAGGAAGAGGAAATAACCAAAGGCTCAGCGTGCCGTACTGGAACCAGATTAGGGCCTGAAGCCATCCTGCGGTGTTGCGGCCAGCTCAAAACAAAGCGAGTTGAAGAAAGGAGCTCAGGGGCACTGTAATTCACAAACCTGCAGAGTTATAAATGACAGCTATCGTCCAAAAATATACTGAAGTAAGGCTGCCAAGAGGACTTGAAAGCGGGGCAGAATTGCAGGAAACCGATTTCAGGAGGTAGACTGGAATTGCATTGAAAGCATAGGAAAAGAGGCAGAACGTCCACAATGATGCACTTGGCCAAAAAGGGCGTATGCGTTTTTTCCTGAATATATTCAGGAAAAAACGCATACGCGCTTTTTGGCCAACCAAGCAAGCTTGCAAAGGAAATCTGCACTACAATGAAGTCTCACTTCCCCCCAGTCAAAAGGGCCATCTGAAAAAAGTGTAAAATCCAGAAAGGCAGGACAGGCCATGGAGAACTGGGAGCCTTGTTATGCTGATGGGCAGGATGTAAATTGCCAACACACACTCGGGAGAAGTGTATGGTGTTTCCTGAAACATCTAAAAAACAAAGCAACAGAGCCTAGGGCACTGCCACTTATGGTCCTATAGCTTAGGGAAATTAAAATCAAAAAGACACAGCCACCCCAAAGTTTGGGAGGCCTCTGTTTACAAGAACCTCGTTTACAGTACAAGTTCAACATCGCAGAAAGTGAAAAATGGATAAAGAAGTTGTGGTATTTACTTACAAAGCAATATCACTCAGCAATGAAATCTGTGTCATCAGGCCCTTAGCATCACAATGAGTGGATGCAGGTATGATGATTCTAACTGAAATAAGTCACACAGAAAAAGAAACATCATAAGATATCAGTAATACACGGAATGTAAACTTGGCTACACAGGAACTGAATTACAGAACAGAACAGGGTCTCAAATTTAGAAAACCAACTTATGCTTGCTTAAGGGTAAAGGTGAGTTGGGGTGCTGCATAAAACCAGAGATTGAAATGAGCACAGATAAAGTTCCTTAAGTCAAATATGGAATAGACAAGAGCTACTCCTTGCTCAACGAAATGGACTCAACACCGCATATTAAACGCCTAAGAATGTACCTGACTAGTAAGTATCTTAAAACCTATGGATTGCTATGTCTCCGAAAGAGAATCAAGCATGTGTACAGGGGCATAAACGCAGCAGTGATAGGATTGGAGAGGTTCGGTGAGCAAATGAAGACCCTTTGAAGTCATATTGCATGGTACCCATTCCACGGGTCTCAACTCTCCAGGTTTAAGGTATTCTTCCTTCAGCTAAAACATGCATGTGGAACCCAAGTATGATCAACCATGTGAACGGCAGACGTGTTCAAATATGTCTCAGTTTTCCTCCCCTGGTACTCGGGTGCAACATTCCAGACGCTTTACTAACACTCTCCCCACTTGGAGAGTCAGCGCCTTTAACCTCCTGTTTGGCCCAGTTTGCAATTTCTGCGGAAGATGAACAGGAATAGCGAGAACCAATGAGAGGCTAGCTGGAGGTGTCTGGACGGGCAAATTTAACTCTCATTTCCCACCAGGAAGAGGAAATAACCAAAGGCTCAGCGTGCCGTACCGGAACCAGATTAAGGCCTGAAGCCATCCTGCGGTGTTGCGGCCAGCTCAAAAGAAAGCGAGTTGAAGAAAGGAGCTCAGGGGCATTGTAATTCACAAACCTGCAGAGTTATAAATGACAGCTATTGTCCAAAAATATACTGAAGTAAGGCTGCCAAGAGGACTTGAAAGCGGGGCAGAATTGCAGGAAACCGATTTCAGGAGGTAGACTGGAATTACATTGAAAGCATAGGAAAAGAGGCAGAACGTCCACAATGATGCACTTGGCCAAAAAGGGCGTATGCGTTTTTTCCTGAATATATTCAGGAAAAAACGCATACGTCCTTTTTGGCCAACCAAGCAAGCTTGCAAAGGAAATCTGCACGACAATGAAGTCTCACTTCCCCCCGGTCAAAAGGGCCATCTGAAAAAAGTGTAAAATCCAGAAAGGCAGGACAGGCCATGGAGAACTGGGAGCCTTGTTATGCTGATGGGCGGGATGTAAATTGCCAACAACCACTCGGGAGAAGTGTATGGTGTTTCCTGAAACATCTAAAAAACAAAGCAACAGAACCTAGGGCACTTCCACTTATGGTCCTATAGCTTAGGGAAATTAAAATCAAAAAGACACAGCCACCCCAAAGTTTGGAATGGCTCTGTTTACAAGAACCTCGTTTCCAGTACAAGTTCAACATCGCAGAAAGTGAAAAATGGATAAAGAAGTTGTGGTATTTACTTACAAAGCAATATCACTCAGCAATGAAATCTGTGTCATCAGGCCCTTAGCAGCACAATGAGTGGATTCAGGTATGATGATTCTAACTGAAGTAAGTCACACAGAAAAAGAAACATCATAAGATATCAGTAATACACGGAATGTAAACTTGGCTACACAGGAAATGAATTACAGAACAGAACAGGGACTCAAATTTAGAAAACCAACTTATGCTTGCTTAAGGGTAAAGGTGAGTTGGGGTGCTGCATAAAACCAGAGATTGAAATGAGCACAGATAAAGTTCCTTAAGCCAAATATGGAATAGACAAGAGCTACTCCTTGCTCAACGAAATGGACTCAACAACGCATATTAAACGCCTAAGAATGTACCTGACTTGTAAGTATCTTAAAACCTATGGATTGCTATGTCTCCAAAAGAGAATCAAGCATGTGTACAGGGGCATAAACGCAGCAGTGATAGGATTGGAGAGGTTGGGTGAGCAAATGAAGACCCTTTGAACTCATATTGCATGGTACCCATTCCACGTGTTTCAACTACCTAGGTTTAAGGTATTCTTCCTTCATCTAAAACATGCATGTGGAACCTAGAGTATGATCAACCATGTGATCAGGAGACGTGTTCAAATATGTCTCAGTTTTCCTTCCCTGGTACTCGGGTGCAACATTCCAGACGCTTTACTAACACTCTCCCGACTTGGAGAGTCAGTCCCTTTAACCTCCTGTTTGGCCCAGTTTGCAATTTCTGCGGAAGATGAACAGGAATAGCGAGAACCAATGGAGACTAGCTGGAGGTGTCTGGACGGGCAAATTTAACTCTCATTTCCTACCAGGAAGAGGAATTAACCAAAGGCTCAGCGTGCCATGCCAGAATCAGATTAGGGCCTGAAGCCATCCTGCGGTGTTGCGGCCAGCTCACAAGAAAGCGAGTTGAAGAAAGGAGCTCAGGGGCACTGTAATTCACAAACCTGCAGAGTTATAAATGACAGCTATCGTCCAAAAATAGACTGAAGTAAGGCTGCCAAGAGGACTTGAAAGCGGGGCAGAATTGCAGGAAACCGATTTCAGGAGGTAGACTGGAATTGCATTGAAAGCATAGGAAAAGAGGCAGAACGTCCACAATGATGCACTTGGCCAAAAAGGGCATATGCGTTTTTTCCTGAATATATTCAGGAAAAAACGCATATGCCCTTTTTGGCCAACCAAGCAAGCTTGCAAAGGAAATCTGCACTACAATGAAGTCTCACTTCCCCCCAGTCAAAAGGGCCATCTGAAAAAAGTGTAAAATCCAGAAAGGCAGGACAGGCCATGGAGAACTGGGAGCCTTGTTATGCTGATGGGCGGGATGTAAATTGCCAACAGACACTCGGGAGAAGTGTATGGTGTTTCCTGAAACATCTAAAAAACAAAGCAACAGAGCCTAGGGCACTGCCACTTATGGTCCTATAGCTTAGGGAAATTAAAATCAAAAAGACACAGCCACCCCAAAGTTTGGGACGCCTCTGTTTACAACAACCTCGTTTACAGTACAAGTTCAACATCGCAGAAAGTGAAAAATGGATAAAGAAGTTGTGGTATTTACTTACAAAGCAATATCACTCAGCAATGAAATCTATGTCATCAGGCCCTTAGCATCACAATGAGTGGATGCAGGTATGATGATTCTAACTGAAATAAGTCACACAGAAAATGAAACATCATAAGATATCAGTAATACATGGAATGTAAACTTGGCTACACAGGAACTGAATTACAGAACACAACAGGGTCTCAAATTTAGAAAACCAACTTATGCTTGCTTAAGGGTAAAGGTGAGTTGGGGTGCTGCATAAAACCAGAGATTGAAATGAGCACAGATAAAGTTCCTTAAGTCAAATATGGAATAGACAAGAGCTACTCCTTGCTCAACGAAATGGACTCAACACCGCATATTAAACGCCTAAGAATGTACCTGACTAGTAAGTATCTTAAAACCTATGGATTGCTATGTCTCCGAAAGAGAATCAAGCATGTGTACAGGGGCATAAACGCAGCAGTGATAGGATTGGAGAGGTTCGGTGAGCAAATGAAGACCCTTTTAAGTCATATTGCATGGTACCCATTCCACGGGTCTCAACTCTCCAGGTTTTAGGTATTCTTCCTTCAGCTAAAACATGCATGTGGAACCCAAGTATGATCAACCATGTGAACGGGAGACGTGTTCAAATATGTCTCAGTTTTCCTCCCCTGGTACTCGGGTGCAACATTCCAGACGCTTTACTAACACTCTCCCCACTTGGAGAGTCAGCGCCTTTAACCTCCTGTTTGGCCCAGTTTGCAATTTCTGCGGAAGATGAACAGGAATAGCGAGAACCAATGAGAGGCTAGCTGGAGGTGTCTGGATGGGCAAATTTAACTCTCATTTCCCACCAGGAAGAGGAAATAACCAAAGGCTCAGCGTGCCGTACCGGAACCAGATTAGGGCCTGAAGCCATCCTGCGGTGTTGCGGCCAGCTCAAAAGAAAGCGAGTTGAAGAAAGGAGCTCAGGGGCACTGTAATTCACAAACCTGCAGAGTTATAAATGACAGCTATCGTCCAAAAATAGACTGAAGTAAGGCTGCCAAGAGGACTTGAAAGCGGGGCAGAATTGCAGGAAACCGATTTCAGGATGTAGACTGGAATTGCATTGAAAGCATAGGAAAAGAGGCAGAACGTCCACAATGATGCACTTGGCCAAAAAGGGCGTATGCGTTTTTTCCTGAATATATTCAGGAAAAAACGCATACGCCCTTTTTGGCCAACAAAGCAATCTTGCAAAGGAAATCTGCACTACAATGAAGTCTCACTTCCCCCCAGTCAAAAGGGCCATCTGAAAAAAGTGTAAAATCCAGAAAGGCAGGACAGGCCATGGAGAACTGGGAGCCTTGTTATGCTGATGGGCGGGATGTAAATTGCCAACAGACACTCGGGAGAAGTGTATGGTGTTTCCTGAAACATCTAAAAAACATAGCAACAGAGCCTAGGGCACTGCCACTTATGGTCCTATAGATTAGGGAAATTAAAATCAAAAAGACACAGCCACCCCAAAGTTTGGGACGCCTCTGTTTACAAGAACCTCGTTTACAGTACAAGTTCAACATCGCAGAAAGTGAAAAATGGATAAAGAAGTTGTGGTATTTACTTACAAAGCAATATCACTCAGCAATGAAATCTGTGTCATCAGGCCCTTAGCATCACAATGAGTGGATGCAGGTATGATGATTCTAACTGAAATAAGTCACACAGAAAATGAAACATCATAAGATATCAGTAATACACGGAATGTAAACTTGGCTACACAGGAACTGAATTACAGAACAGAACAGGGTCTCAAATTTAGAAAACCAACTTATGCTTGCTTAAGGGGAAAGGTGAGTTGGGGTGCTGCATAAAACCAGAGATTGAAATGAGCACAGATAAAGTTCCTTAAGTCAAATATGGAATAGACAAGAGCTACTCCTTGCTCAACGAAATGGACTCAACACCGCATATTAAACGCCTAAGAATGTACCTGACTAGTAAGTATCTTAAAACCTATGGATTGCTATGTCTCCGAAAGAGAATCAAGCATGTGTACAGGGGCATAAACGCAGCAGTGATAGGATTGGAGAGGTTCGGTGAGCAAATGAAGACCCTTTGAAATCATATTGCATGGTACCCATTCCACGGGTATCAACTACTCAGGTTTAAGGTATTCTTCCTTCAGCTAAAACATGCATGTGGAACCTAGAGTATGATCAACCATGTGATCGGGAGACGTGTTCAAATATGTCTCAGTTTTCGTACCCTGGTACTCGGGTGCAACATTCCAGACGCTTTACTAACACTCTCCCGACTTGGAGAGTCAGTCCCTTTAACCTCCTGTTTGGCCCAGTTTGCAATTTCTGCGGAAGATGAACAGGAATAACGAGAACCAATGGAGACTAGCTGGAGGTGTCTGGACGGGCAAATTTAACTCTCATTTCCTACCACGAAGAGGAATTAACCAAAGGCTCAGCGTGCCATGCGAGAATCAGATTAGGGCCTGAAGCCATCCTGTGGTGTTGCGGCCAGCTCAAAAGAAAGCGAGTTGAAGAAAGGAGCTCAGGGGCACTGTAATTCACAAACCTGCAGAGTTATAAATGACAGCTATCGTCCAAAAATAGACTGAAGTAAGGCTGCCAAGAGGACTTGAAAGCGGGGCAGAATTGCAGGAAACCGATTTCAGGAGGTAGACTGGAATTGCATTGAAAGCATAGGAAAAGAGGCAGAACGTCCACAATGATGCACTTGGCCAAAAAGGGCGTATGCGTTTTTTCCTGAATATAATCAGGAAAAAACGCATACGCCCTTTTTGGCCAACCAAGCAAGCTTGCAAAGGAAATCTGCACTACAATGAAGTCTCACTTCCCCCCGGTCAAAAGGGCCATCTGAAAAAAGTGTAAAATCCAGAAAGGCAACAGGCCATTGAGCACTGGGTGCCTTGTTATGCTGATGGGCGGGATGTAAATTGCCAACAGACACTCGGGAGAAGTGTATGGTGTTTCCTGAAACATCTAAAAAACAAAGCAACAGAGCCTAGGGCACTTCCACTTATGGTCCTATAGCTTAGGGAAATTAAAATCAAAAAGACACAGCCACCCCAAAGTTTGGAACGGCTCTGTTTACAAGAACCTCATTTACAGTACAAGTTCAACATCGCAGAAAGTGAAAAATGGATAAAGAACTTGTGGTACTTACGTACAATGCAGTATCACTCAGCAATGAAATCTATGTCATCAGGCCCGTAGCAGCATAATGAGTAGATTCAGGTACGATGATTCTAACTGAAATAAGTCACACAGAAAAAGAAACATCATAAGATATCACTAATACACGGAATGTAAACTTGGCTACACAGGAACTGAATTCCAAAACAGAACAGGTTCTCAAATTTAGAAAACCAACTTATGCTTGCTTAAGGGGAAAGGTGAGTTGGGGTGCTGCATAAAACCAGAGATTGAAATGAGCACAGATAAAGTTCCTTAAGCCAAATATGGAATAGACAAGAGCTACTCCTTGCTCAACGAAATGGACTCAACACCCCATATTAAACGCCTAAGTATGTACCTGACTAGTAAGTATCTTAAAACCTATGGATTGCTATGTCTCCAAAAGAGAATCAAGCATGTGTACAGGGGAATAAACGCAGCAGTGATAGGATTGGAGAGGTTTAGTGAGCAAATGAAGACCCTTTGAAGTCATATTGCATGGTACCCATTCCACGGGTTTCAACTACCCAGGTTTAAGGTATTCTTCCTTCAGCTAAAACATGCATGTGGAACCTAGAGTATGATCAACCATGTGATCGGGAGACGTGTTCAAATATGTCTCAGTTTTCCTCCCCTGGTACTCGGGTGCAACATTCCAGACGCTTTACTAACACTCTCCCCACTTGGAGAGTCAGCGCCTTTAACCTCCTGTTTGGCCCAGTTTGCAATTTCTGCGGAAGATGAACAGGAATAGCGAGAACCAATGAGAGGCTAGCTGGAGGTGTCTGGACGGGCAAATTTAACTCTCATTTCCCACCAGGAAGAGGAAATAACCAAAGGCTCAGCGTGCCGTACCGGAACCAGATTAGGGCCTGAAGCCATCCTGCGGTGTTGCGGCCAGCTCACAAGAAAGCGAGTTGAAGAAAGGAGCTCAGGGGCACTGTAATTCACAAACCTGCAGAGTTATAAATGACAGCTATTGTCCAAAAATAGACTGAAGTAAGGCTGCCAAGAGGACTTGAAAACGGGGCAGAATTGCAGGAAACCGATTTCAGGAGGTAGACTGGAATTGCATTGAAAGCATAGGAAAAGAGGCAGAACGTCCACAATGATGCACTTGGCCAAAAAGGGCGTATGCGTTTTTTCCTGAATATAATCAGAAAAAAACGCATACGCCCTTTTTGGCCAACCAAGCAAGCTTGCAAAGGAAATCTGCACTACAATGAAGTCTCACTTCCCCCCGGTCAAAAGGGCCATCTGAAAAAAGTGTAAAATCCAGAAAGGCAGGACAGGCCATGGAGAACTGGGAGCCTTGTTATGCTGATGGGCGGGATGTAAATTGCCAACAGACACTCGGGAGAAGTGTATGGTGTTTCCTGAAACATCTAAAAAGCAAAGCAACAGAGCCTAGGGCACTGCCACTTATGGTCCTATAGATTAGGGAAATTAAAATCAAAAAGACACAGCCACCCCAAAGTTTGGAACGGCTCTGTTTACAAGAACCTCGTTTACAGTACAAGTTCAACATCGCAGAAAGTGAAAAATGGATAAAGAAGTTGTGGTATTTACTTACAAAGCAATATCACTCAGCAATGAAATCTGTGTCATCAGGTCCTTAGCAGCACAATGAGTGGATTCAGGTATGATGATTCTAACTGAAATAAGTCACACAGAAAAAGAAACATCATAAGATATCAGTAATACACGGAATGGAAACTTGGCTACACAGGAACTGAATTACAGAACAGAACAGAGTCTCAAATTTAGAAAACCAACTTATGCTTGTTTAAGGGTAAAGGTGAGTTGGGGTGCTGCATAAAACCAGAGATTGAAATGAGCACAGATAAAGTTCCTTAAGCCAAATATGGAATAGACAAGAGCTACTCCTTGCTCAACGAAATGGACTCAACACCCCATATTAAACGCCTAAGAATGTACCTGACTAGTAAGTATCTTCAAACCTATGGATTGCTATCTCTCCGAAAGAGAATCAAGCATGTGTACAGGGGCATAAACGCAGCAGTGATAGGATTGGAGAGGTTCGGTGAGCAAATGAAGACACTTTGAAGTCATATTGCATGGTACCCATTCCACGGGTTTCAACTACCCAGGTTTTAGGTATTCTTCCTTCAGCTAAAACATGCATGTGGAACCCAGAGTATGATCAACCATGTGATCGGGAGACGTGTTCAAATATGTCTCAGTTTTCGTACCCTGGTACTCGGGTGCAACATTCCAGACGCTTTACTAACACTCTCCCCACTTGGAGAGTCAGCGCCTTTAACCTCCTGTTTGGCCCAGTTTGCAATTTCTGCGGAAGATGAACAGGAATAGCGAGAACCAATGAGAGGCTAGCTGGAGGTGTCTGGACGGGCAAATTTAACTCTCATTTCCCACCAGGAAGAGGAAATAACCAAAGGCTCAGCGTGCCGTACTGGAACCAGATTAGGGCCTGAAGCCATCCTGCGCTGTTGCGGCCAGCTCACAAGAAAGCGAGTTGAAGAAAGGAGCTCAGGGGCACTGTAATTCACAAACCTGCAGAGTTATAAATGACAGCTATCGTCCAAAAATATACTGAAGTAAGGCTGCCAAGAGGACTTGAAAGCGGGGCAGAATTGCAGGAAACCGATTTCAGGAGGTAGACTGGAATTGCATTGAAAGCATAGGAAAAGAGGCAGAACGTCCACAATGATGCACTTGGCCAAAAAGGGCGTATGCGTTTTTTCCTGAATATATTCAGGAAAAAACGCATACGCCCTTTTTGGCCAACCAAGCAAGCTTGCAAAGGAAATCTGCACTACAATGAAGTCTCACTTCCCCCCGGTCAAAAGGGCCATCTGAAAAAAGTGTAAAATCCAGAAAGGCAGGACAGGCCATGGAGAACTGGGAGCCTTGTTATGCTGATGGGCGGGATGTAAATTGCCAACAACCACTCGGGAGAAGTGTATGGTGTTTCCTGAAACATCTAAAAAACAAAGCAACAGAACCTAGGGCACTTCCACTTATGGTCCTATAGATTAGGGAAATTAAAATCAAAAAGACACAGCCACCCCAAAGTTTGGAACGGCTCTGTTTACAAGAACCTCGTTTACAGTACAAGTTCAACATCGCAGAAAGTGAAAAATGGATAAAGAAGTTGTGGTATTTACTTACAAAGCAATATCACTCAGCAATGAAATCTGTGTCATCAGGCCCTTAGCAGCACAATGAGTGGATTCAGGTATGATGATTCTAACTGAAATAAGTCACACAGAAAAAGAAACATCATAAGATATCAGTAATACACGGAATGAAAACTTGGCTACACAGGAACTGAATTACAGAACAGAACAGGGTCTCAAATTTAGAAAACCAACTTATTCTTGCTTAAGGGTAAAGGTGAGTTGGGGTGCTGCATAAAACCAGAGATTGAAATGAGCACAGATAAAGTTCCTTAAGCCAAATATGGAATAGACAAGAGCTACTCCTTGCTCAACGAAATGGACTCAACACCCCATATTAAACGCCTAAGAATGTACCTGACTAGTAAGTATCTTAAAACCTATGGATTGCTATGTCTCCGAAAGAGAATCAAGCATGTGTACAGGGGCATAAACGCAGCAGTGATAGGATTGGAGAGGTTCGGTGAGCAAATGAAGACCCTTTGAAGTCATATTGCATGGTACCCATTCCACGGGTTTCAACTACCCAGGTTTAAGGTATTCTTCCTTCAGCTAAAACATGCATGTGGAACCTAGAGTATGATCAACCATGTGATTGGGAGACGTGTTCAAATATGTCTCAGTTTTCCTCCCCTGGTACTCGGGTGCAACATTCCAGACGCTTTACTAACACTCTCCCCACTTGGAGAGTCAGTCCCTTTAACCTCCTGTTTGGCCCAGTTTGCAATTTCTGCGGAAGATGAACAGGAATAGCGAGAACCAATGAGAGGCTAGCTGGAGGTGTCTGGACGGGCAAATTTAACTCTCATTTCCCACCAGGAAGAGGAATTAACCAAAGGCTCAGCGTGCCGTGCCGGAACCAGATTAGGGCCTGAAGCCATCCTGCGGTGTTGCGGCCAGCTCAAAAGAAAGCGAGTTGAAGAAAGGAGCTCAGGGGCACTGTAATTCACAAACCTGCAGAGTTATAAATGACAGCTATCGTCCAAAAATAGACTGAAGTAAGGCTGCCAAGAGGACTTGAAAGCGGGGCAGAATTGCAGGAAACCGATTTCAGGAGGTAGACTGGAATTGCATTGAAAGCATAGGAAAAGAGGCAGAACGTCCACAATGATGCACTTGGCCAAAAAGGGCATATGCGTTTTTTCCTGAATATATTCAGGAAAAAACGCATACGCCCTTTTTGGCCAACCAAGCAAGCTTGCAAAGGAAATCTGCACTACAATGAAGTCTCACTTCCCCCCGGTCAAAAGGGCCATCTGAAAAAAGTGTAAAATCCAGAAAGGCAGGACAGGCCATGGAGAACTGGGAGCCTTGTTATGCTGATGGGCGGGATGTAAATTGCCAACAACCACTTGGGAGAAGTGTATGGTGTTTCCTGAAACATCTAAAAAACAAAGCAACAGAGCCTAGGGCACTGCCACTTATGGTCCTATAGCTTAGGGAAATTAAAATCAAAAAGACACAGCCACCCCAAAGTTTGGGACGCCTCTGTTTACAAGAACCTCATTTACAGTACAAGTTCAACATCGCAGAAAGTGAAAAATGGATAAAGAACTTGTGGTACTTACGTACAATGCAGTATCACTCAGCAATGAAATCTATGTCATCAGGCCCGTAGTAGCATAATGAGTGGATTCAGGTACGATGATTCTAACTGAAATAAGTCACACAGAAAAAGAAACATCATAAGATATCACTAATACACGGAATGTAAACTTGGCTACACAGGAACTGCATTCCAAAACAGAACAGGGTCTCAAATTTAGAAAACCAACTTATGCTTGCTTAAGGGTAAAGGTGAGTTGGGGTGCTGCATAAAACCAGAGATTGAAATGAGCACAGATAAAGTTCCTTAAGCCAAATATGGAATAGACAAGAGCTACTCCTTGCTCAACGAAATGGACTCAAAACCCCATATTAAACCCCTAAGAATGTACCTGACTAGTAAGTATCTTAAAACCTATGGATTGCTATGTCTCCAAAAGAGAATCAAGCGTGTGTACAGGGGAATAAACGCAGCAGTGATAGGATTGGAGAGGTTCGGTGAGCAAATGAAGACCCTTTGAAGTCATATTGCATGGTACCCATTCCACGGGTTTCAACTACCCAGGTTTAAGGTATTCTTCCTTCAGCTAAAACATGCATATGGAACCCAAGTATGATCAACCACGTGAACGGGAGACGTGTTCAAATATGTCTCAGTTTTCCTCCCCTGGTACTCCGGTGCAACATTCCAGACGCTTTACTAACACTCTCCCCACTTGGAGAGTCAGTCCCTTTAACCTCCTGTTTGGCCCAGTTTGCAATTTCTGCGGAAGATGAACAGGAATAGCGAGAACCAATGAGAGGCTAGCTGGAGGTGTCTGGACGGGCAAATTTAACTCTCATTTCCCACCAGGAAGAGGAAATAACCAAAGGCTCAGTGTGCCGTACCGGAACCAGATTAGGGCCTGAAACCATCCTGCGGTGTTGCGGCCAGCTCACAAGAAAGCAAGTTGAAGAAAGGAGCTCAGGGGCACTGTAATTCACAAACCTGCAGAGTTATAAATGACAGCTATCGTCCAAAAATAGACTGAAGTAAGGCTGCCAAGAGGACTTGAAAGCGGGGCAGAATTGCAGGAAACCGATTTCAGGAGGTAGACTGGAATTGCATTGAAAGCATAGGAAAAGAGGCAGAACGTCCACAATGATGCACTTGGCCAAAAAGGGCGTATGCGTTTTTTCCTGAATATATTCAGGAAAAAACGCATACGCCCTTTTTGGCCAACCAAGCAAGCTTGCAAAGGAAATCTGCACTACAATGAAGTCTCACTTCCCCCCGGTCAAAAGGGCCATCTGAAAAAAGTGTAAAATCCAGAAAGGCAGGACAGGCCATGGAGAACTGGGAGCCTTGTTATGCTGATGGGCGGGATGTAAATTGAAAACAACCACTTGGGAGAAGTGTATGGTGTTTCCTGAAACATCTAAAAAACAAAGCAACAGAGCCTAGGGCACTGCCACTTATGGTCCTAAGGCTTAGGGAATTTAAAATCAAAAAGACACAGCCACCCCAAAGTTTGGAACGGCTCTGTTTACAAGAACCTCGTTTACAGTACAAGTTCAACATCGCAGAAAGTGAAAAATGGATAAAGAAGTTGTGGTATTTACTTACAAAGCAATATCACTCAGCAATGAAATCTGTGTCATCAGGCCCTTAGCAGCACAATGAGTGGATTCAGGTATGATGATTCTAACTGAAATAAGTCACACAGAAAAAGAAACATCATAAGATATCACTAATACACGGAATGGAAACTTGGCTACACAGGAACTGAATTACAGAACAGAACAGGGTCTCAAATTTAGAAAACCAACTTATGCTTGCTTAAGGGTAAAGGTGAGTTGGGGTGCTGCATAAAACCAGAGATTGAAATGAGCACAGATAAAGTTCCTTAAGCCAAATATGGAATAGACAAGAGCTACTCCTTGCTCAACGAAATGGACTCAAAACCCCATATTAAACCCCTAAGAATGTACCTGACTAGTAAGTATCTTAAAACCTATGGATTGCTATGTCTCCAAAAGAGAATCAAGCATGTGTACAGGGGCATAAACGCAGCAGTGATAGGATTGGAGAGGTTCGGAGAGCAAATGAAGACCCTTTGAAGTCATATTGCATGGTACCCATTCCACGGGTTTCAACTACCCAGGTTTAAGGTATTCTTCCTTCAGCTAAAACATGCATGTGGAACCTAGAGTATGATCAACCATGTGATTGGGAGACGTGTTCAAATATGTCTCAGTTTTCCTCCCCTGGTACTCGGGTGCAACATTCCAGACGCTTTACTAACACTCTCCCCACTTGGAGAGTCAGCGCCTTTAACCTCCTGTTTGGCCCAGTTTGCAATTTCTGTGGAAGATGAACAGGAATAGCGAGAACCAATGAGAGGCTAGCTGGAGGTGTCTGGACGGGCAAATTTAACTCTCATTTCCCAACAGGAAGAGGAAATAACCAAAGGCTCAGCGTGCCGTACCGGAACCAGATTAGGGCCTGAAGCCATCCTGTGGTGTTGCGGCCAGCTCAAAAGAAAGCGAGTTGAAGAAAGGAGCTCAGGGGCACTGTAATTCACAAACCTGCAGAGTTATAAATGACAGCTATCGTCCAAAAATAGACTGAAGTAAGGCTGCCAAGAGGACTTGAAAGCGGGGCAGAATTGCAGGAAACCGATTTCAGGAGGTAGACTGGAATTGCATTGAAAGCATAGGAAAAGAGGCAGAACGTCCACAATGATGCACTTGGCCAAAAAGGGCGTATGCGTTTTTTCCTGAATATATTCAGGAAAAAACGCATACGCCCTTTTTGGCCAACCAAGCAAGCTTGCAAAGGAAATCTGCACTACAATGAAGTCTCACTTCCCCCTGGTCAAAAGGGCCATCTGAAAAAAGTGTAAAATCCAGAAAGGCAGGACAGGCCATGGAGAACTGGGAGCCTTGTTATGCTGATGGGCGGGATGTAAATTGCCAACAACCACTCGGGAGAAGTGTATGGTGTTTCCTGAAACATCTAAAAAACAAAGCAACAGAACCTAGGGCACTTCCACTTATGGTCCTATAGCTTAGGGAAATTAAAATCAAAAAGACACAGCCACCCCAAAGTTTGGGACGCCTCTGTTTACAAGAACCTCGTTTACAGTACAAGTTCAACATCGCAGAAATTGAAAAATGGATAAAGAAGTTGTGGTATTCACTTACAAAGCAATATCACTCAGCAATGAAATCTCTGTCATCAGGCCCTTAGCAGCACAATGAGTGGATTCAGGTATGATGATTCTAACTGAAATAAGTCACACAGAAAAAGAAACATCATAAGATATCAGTAATACACGGAATGTAAAGTTGGCTACACAGGAACTGAATTACAGAACAGAACAGTGTCTCAAATTTAGAAAAACAACTTATGCTTGCTTAAGGGTAAAGGTGAGTTGGGGTGCTGCATAAAACCAGAGATTGAAATGAGCACAGATAAAGTTCCTTAAGCCAAATATGGAATAGACAAGAGCTACTCCTTGCTCAACGAAATGGACTCAACACCGCGTATTAAACGCCTAAGAATGTACCTGACTTGTAAGTATCTTAAAACCTATGGATTGTTATGTCTCCGAAAGAGAATCAAGCATGTGTACAGGGGCATAAACGCAGCAGTGATAGGATTGGAGAGGTTCGGTGAGCAAATGAAGACCCTTTGAAATCATATTACATGGTACCCATTCCACGGGTTTCAACTACCCAGGTTTAAAGTATTCTTCCTTCAGCTAAAACATGCATGTGGAACCTAGAGTATGATCAACCATGTGATCGGGAGACATGTTCAAATATGTCTCAGTTTTCCTCCCCTGGTACTCGGGTGCAACATTCCAGACGCTTTACTAACACTCTCCCCACTTGGAGAGTCAGTCCCTTTAACCTCCTGTTTGGCCCAGTTCGCAATTTCTGCGGAAGATGAACAGGAATAGCGAGAACCAATGAGAGACTAGCTGGAGGTGTCTGGACGGGCAAATTTAACTCTCATTTCCCACCAGGAAGAGGAATTAACCAAAGGCTCAGCGTGCCGGGCCGGAACCAGATTAGGGCCTGAAGCCATCCTGCGATGTTGCGACCAGGGCACAAGAAAGCGAGTTGAAGAAAGGAGCTCAGGGGCACTGTAATTCACAAACCTGCAGAGTTATAAATGACAGCTATTGTCCAAAAATAGACTGAAGTAAGGCTGCCAAGAGAACTTGAAAGCGGGGCAGAATTGCAGGATACCGATTTCAGGAGGTAGACTGGAGTTGCATTGAAAGCATAGGAAAAGAGGCAGAACGTCCACAATGATGCACTTGGCCAAAAAGGGCGTATGCGGTTTTTCCTGAATATATTCAGGAAAAAACGCATACGCCCTTTTTGGCCAACCAAGCAAGCTTGCAAAGGAAATCTGCACTACAATGAAGTCTCACTTCCCCTCGGTCAAAAGGGCCATCTGAAAAAAGTGTAAAATCCAGAAAGGCAGGACAGGCCATGGAGAACTGGGAGCCTTGTTATGCTGATGGGCGGGATGGAAATTGCCAACAACCACTCGGGAGAAGTGTATGGTGTTTCCTGAAACATCTAAAAAACAAAGCAACAGAACCTAGGGCACTTCCACTTATGGTCCTATAGCTTAGGGAAATTAAAATCAAAAAGACACAGCCACCCCAAAGTTTGGAACGGCTCTGTTTACAAGAACCTCGTTTACAGTACAAGTTCAACATCGCAGAAAGTGAAAAATGGATAAAGAAGTTGTGGTATTTACTTACAAAGCAATATCACACAGCAATGAAATCTGTGTCATCAGGCCCTTAGCAGCACAATGAGTGGATTCAGGTATGATGATTCTAACTGAAATAAGTCACACAGAAAAAGAAACATCATAAGATATCAGTAATACACGGAATGTAAACTTGGCTACACAGGAACTGAATTACAGAACAGAACAGGGTCTCAAATTTAGAAAACCAACTTATGCTTGCTTAAGGGGAAAGGTGAGTTGGGGTGCTGCATAAAACCAGAGATTGAAATGAGCACAGATAAAGTTCCTTAAGCCAAATATGGAATAGACAAGAGCTACTCCTTGCTCAACGAAATGGACTCAACACCCCATATTAAACGCCTAAGAATGTACCTGACTAGTAAGTATCTTAAAACCTATGGATTGCTATGTCTCCGAAAGAGAATCAAGCATGTGTACAGGGGCATAAACGCAGCAGTGATAGGATTGGAGAGGTTCGGTGAGCAAATGAAGACCCTTTGAAGTCATATTGCATGGTACCCATTCCACGGGTTTCAACTACCCAGGTTTAAGGTATTCTTCCTTCAGCTAAAACATGCATGTGGAACCTAGAGTATGATCAACCATGTGATCGGGAGACGTGTTCAAATATGTCTCAGTTTTCCTCCCCTGGTACTCGGGTGTAACATTCCAGACGCTTTACTAACACTCTCCCCACTTGGAGAGTCAGTCCCTTTAACCTCCTGTTTGGCCCAGTTTGCAATTTCTGCGGAAGATGAACAGGAATAGCGAGAACCAATGAGAGGCTAGCTGGAGGTGTCTGGACGGGCAAATTTAACTCTCATTTCCCACCAGGAAGAGGAAATAACCAAACGCTCAGCATGCCGGGCCGGAACCAGATTAGGGCCTGAAGCCATCCTGCGGTGTTGCGGCCAGGTCACAAGAAAGCGAGTTGAAGAAAGGAGCTCAGGGGCACTGTAATTCACAAACCTGCAGAGTTATAAATGACAGCTATCGTCCAAAAATAGACTGAAGTAAGGCTGCCAAGAGGACTTGAAAGCGGGGCATAATTGCAGGAAACCGATTTCAGGAGGTAGACTGGAATTGCATTGAAAGCATAGGAAAAGAGGCAGAACGTCCACAATGATGCACTTGGCCAAAAAGGGCGTATGCATTTTTTCCTGAATATATTCAGGAAAAAACGCATACGCCCTTTTTGGCCAACCAAGCAAGCTTGCAAAGGAAATCTGCACTACAATGAAGTCTCACTTCCCCCCGGTCAAAAGGGCCATCTGAAAAAAGTGTAAAATCCAGAAAGGCAGGACAGGCCATGGAGAACTGGGAGCCTTGTTATGCTGATGGGCGGGATGTAAATTGCCAACAACCACTCGGGAGAAGTGTATGGTGTTTCCTGAAACATCTAAAAAACAAAGCAACAGAGCCTAGGGCACTGCCACTTATGGTCCTATAGCTTAGGGAAATTAAAATCAAAAAGACACAGCCACCCCAAAGTTTGGAATGGCTCTGTTTAAAAGAACCTCGTTTACAGTACAAGTTCAACATCGCAGAAAGTGAAAAATGGATAAAGAAGTTGTGGTATTCACTAACAAAGCAATATCACTCAGCAATGAAATCTATGTACATCAGGCCCTTAGCAGCACAATGAGTGGATTCAGGTATGATGATTCTAACTGAAATAAGTCACACAGAAAAAGAAACATCATAAGATATCAGTAATACACGGAATGGAAACTTGGCTACACAGGAACTGAATTACAGAACAGAACAGGGTCTCAAATTTAGAAAACCAACTTATGCTTGCTTAAGGGGAAAGGTGAGTTGGGGTGCTGCATAAAACCAGAGATTGAAATGAGCACAGATAAAGTTCCTTAAGCCAAATATGGAATAGACAAGAGCTACTCCTTGCTCAACGAAATGGACTCAACACCGCATATTAAACGCCTAAGAATGTACCTGACTAGTAAGTATCTTAAAACCTATGGATTGCTATGTCTCCGAAAGAGAATCAAGCATGTGTACAGGGGCATAAACGCAGCAGTGATAGGATTGGAGAGGTTCGTGAGCAAATGAAGACCCTTTGAAGTCATATTGCATGGTACCCATTCCACGGGTTTCAACTACCCAGGTTTAAGGTATTCTTCCTTCAGCTAAAACATGCATATGGAACCTACAGTATGATCAACCATGTGAACGGGAGACGTGTTCAAATATGTCTCAGTTTTCGTACCCTGGTACTCGGGTGCAACATTCCAGACGCTTTACTAACACTCTCCCCACTTGGCGAGTCAGTCCCTTTAACCTCCTGTTTGGCCCAGTTTGCAATTTCTGTGGAAGATGAACAGGAATAGCGAGAACCAATGAGAGACTAGCTGGAGGTGTCTGGATGGGCAAATTTAACTCTCATTTCCCACCAGGAAGAGGAATTAACCAAAGGCTCAGCGTGCCATGCCGGAACCACATTAGGGCCTGAAGACATCCTGCGGTGTTGCGGCCAGCTCACAAGAAAGCGAGTTGAAGAAAGGAGCTCAGGGGCACTGTAATTCACAAACCTGCAGAGTTATAAATGATAGCTATCGTCCAAAAATAGACTGAAGTAAGGCTGCCAAGAGGACTTGAAAGCGGGGCAGAATTGCAGGAAACCGATTTCAGGAGGTAGACTGGAATTGCATTGAAAGCATAGGAAAAGAGGCAGAACGTCCACAATGATGCACTTGGCCAAAAAGGGCGTATGCGTTTTTTCCTGAATATATTCAGGAAAAAACGCATACGCCCTTTTTGGCCAACCAAGCAAGCTTGCAAAGGAAATCTGCACTACAATGAAGTCTCACTTCCCCCCGGTCAAAAGGGCCATCTGAAAAAAGTGTAAAATCCAGAAAGGCAGGACAGGCCATGGAGAACTGGGAGCCTTGTTATGCTGATGGGCGGGATGTAAATTGCCAACAACCACTTGGGAGAAGTGTATGGTGTTTCCTGAAACATCTAAAAAACAAAGCAACAGAGCCTAGGGCACTGCCACTTATGGTCCTAAGGCTTAGGGAATTTAAAACCAAAAAGACACAGCCACCCCAAAGTTTGGAACGGCTCTGTTTACAAGAACCTCGTTTACAGTACAAGTTCAACATCGCAGAAAGTGAAAAATGGATAAAGAAGTTGTGGTATTTACTTACAAAGCAATATCACTCAGCAATGAAATCTGTGTCATCAGGCCCTTAGCAGCACAATGAGTGGATTCAGGTATGATGATTCTAACTGAAATAAGTCACACAGAAAAAGACACATCATAAGATATCAGTAATACACGGAATGGAAACTTGGCTACACAGGAACTGAATTACAGAACAGAACAGGGTCTCAAATTTAGAAAACCAACTTATGCTTGCTTAAGGGTAAAGGTGAGTTGGGGTGCTGCATAAAACCAGAGATTGAAATGAGCACAGATAAAGTTCCTTAAGCCAAATATGGAATAGACAAGAGCTACTCCTTGCTCAACGAAATGGACTCAAAACCCCATATTAAACCCCTAAGAATGTACCTGACTAGTAAGTATCTTAAAACCTATGGATTGCTATGTCTCCAAAAGAGAATCAAGCATGTGTACAGGGGCATAAACGCAGCAGTGATAGGATTGGAGAGGTTCGGTGAGCAAATGAAGACCCTTTGAAGTCATATTGCATGGTACCCATTCCACGGGTTTCAACTACCCAGGTTTAAGGTATTCTTCCTTCAGCTAAAACATGCATGTGGAACCTAGAGTATGATCAACCATGTGATCGGGAGACGTTTTCAAATATGTCTCAGTTTTCCTCCCCTGGTACTCGGGTGCAACATTCCAGACGCTTTACTAACACTCTCCCCACTTGGAGAGTCAGCGCCTTTAACCTCCTGTTTGGCCCAGTTTGCAATTTCTGCGGAAGATGAACAGGAATAGTGAGAACCAATGAGAGGCTAGCTGGAGGTGTCTGGACGGGCAAATTTAACTCTAATTTCCCACCAGGAAGAGGAAATAACCAAAGGCTCAGCGTGCCGTACCGGAACCAGATTAGGGCCTGAAGCCATCCTGCGGTGTTGCGGCCAGCTCACAAGAAAGCGAGTTGAAGAAAGGAGCTCAGGGGCACTGTAATTCACAAACCTGCAGAGTTATAAATGACAGCTATCGTCCAAAAATAGACTGAAGTAAGGCTGCCAAGAGGACTTGAAAGCGGGGCAGAATTGCAGGAATCCGATTTCAGGAGGTAGACTGAAATTGCATTGAAAGCATAGGAAAAGAGGCAGAACGTCCACAATGATGCACTTGGCCAAAAAGGGCGTATGCGTTTTTTCCTGAATATATTCAGGAAAAAACGCATACGCCCTTTTTGGCCAACCAAGCAAGCTTGCCAAGGAAATCTGCACTACAATGAAGTCTCACTTCCCCCCGGTCAAAAGGGCCATCTGAAAAAAGTGTAAAATCCAGAAAGGCAGGACAGGCCATGGAGAACTGGGAGCCTTGTTATGCTGATGGGCGGGATGTAAATTGCCAACAACCACTAGGGAGAAGTGTATGGTGTTTCCTGAAATATCTAAAAAACAAAGCAACAGAACCTAGGGCACTTCCACTTATGGTCCTATAGCTTAGGGAAATTAAAATCAAAAAGACACAGCCACCCCAAAGTTTGGAACGGCTCTGTTTACAAGAACCTCGTTTACAGTACAAGTTCAACATCGCAGAAAGTGAAAAATGGATAAAGAAGTTGTGGTATTTACTTACAAAGCAATATCACTCAGCAATGAAATCTGTGTCATCAGGCCCTTAGCAGCACAATGAGTGGATTCAGGTATGATGATTCTAACTGAAGTAAGTCACACAGAAAAAGAAACATCATAAGATATCAGTAATACACGGAATGTAAACTTGGCTACACAGGAACTGAATTACAGAACAGAACAGGGTCTCAAATTTAGAAAACCAACTTATGCTTGCTTAAGGGGAAAGGTGAGTTGGGGTGCTGCATAAAACCAGAGATTGAAATGAGCACAGATAAAGTTCCTTAAGTCAAATATGGAATAGACAAGAGCTACTCCTTGCTCAACGAAATGGACTCAACACCGCATATTAAACGCCTAAGAATGTACCTGACTAGTAAGTATCTTAAAACCTATGGATTGCTATGTCTCCGAAAGAGAATCAAGCATGTGTACAGGGGCATAAACGCAGCAGTGATAGGATTGGAGAGGTTCGGTGAGCAAATGAAGACCCTTTGAAGTCATATTGCATGGTACCCATTCCACGGGTTTCAACTACCCAGGTTTTAGGTATTCTTCCTTCAGCTAAAACATGCATGTGGAACCCAGAGTATGATCAACCATGTGATCGGGAGACGTGTTCAAATATGTCTCAGTTTTCGTACCCTGGTAATCGGGTGCAACATTCCAGACGCTTTACTAACACTCTCCCGACTTGGAGAGTCAGTGTCTTTAACCTCCTGTTTGGCCCAGTTTGCAATTTCTGCGGAAGATGAACAGGAATAGCGAGAACCAATGAGAGACTAGCTGGAGGTGTCTGGACGGGCAAATTTAACTCTCATTTCCCACCAGGAAGAGGAATTAACCAAAGGCTCAGCGTGCCATGCCGGAACCACATTAGGGCCTGAAGACATCCTGCGGTGTTGCGGCCAGCTCACAAGAAAGCGAGTTGAAGAAAGGAGCTCAGGGGCACTGTAATTCACAAACCTGCAGAGTTATAAATGATAGCTATCGTCCAAAAATAGACTGAAGTAAGGCTGCCAAGAGGACTTGAAAGCGGGGCAGAATTGCAGGAAACCGATTTCAGGAGGTACACTGGAATTGCATTGAAAGCATAGGAAAAGAGGCAGAACGTCCACAATGATGCACTTGGCCAAAAAGGGCGTATGCGTTTTTTCCTGAATATATTCAGGAAAAAACGCATACGCCCTTTTTGGCCAACCAAGCAAGCTTGCAAAGGAAATCTGCACTACAATGAAGTCTCACTTCCCCCCGGTCAAAAGGGCCATCTGAAAAAAGTGTAAAATCCAGAAAGGCAGGACAGGCCATGGAGAACTGGGAGCCTTGTTATGCTGTTGGGCGGGATGTAAATTGCCAACAGACACTGGGGAGAAGTGTATGGTGTTTCCTGAAACATCTAAAAAACAAAGCAACAGAGCCTAGGGCACTGCCACTTATGGTCCTATAGCTTAGGGAAATTAAAATCAAAAAGACACAGACACCCCAAAGTTTGGGACGCCTCTGTTTACAAGAACCTCGTTTACAGTACAAGTTCAACATCGCAGAAAGTGAAAAATGGATAAAGAACTTGTGGTACTTACGTACAATGCAGTATCACTCAGCAATGAAATCTATGTCATCAGGCCCGTAGCAGCATAATGAGTGGATTCAGGTACGATGATTCTAACTGAAATAAGTCACACAGAAAAAGAAACATCATAAGATATCACTAATACACGGAATGTAAACTTGGCTACACAGGAACTGCATTCCAAAACAGAACAGGGTCTCAAATTTAGAAAACCAACTTATGCTTGCTTAAGGGTAAAGGTGAGTTGGGGTGCTGCATAAAACCAGAGATTGAAATGAGCACAGATAAAGTTCCTTAAGCCAAATATGGAATAGACAAGAGCTACTCCTTGCTCAACGAAATGGACTCAAAACCCCATATTAAACCCCTAAGAATGTACCTGACTAGTAAGTATCTTAAAACCTATGGATTGCTATGTCTCCAAAAGAGAATCAAGCGTGTGTACAGGGGAATAAACGCAGCAGTGATAGGATTGGAGAGGTTCGGTGAGCAAATGAAGACCCTTTGAAGTCATATTGCATGGTACCCATTCCACGGGTCTCAACTCTCCAGGTTTAAGGTATTCTTCCTTCAGCTAAAACATGCATGTGGAACCCAGAGTATGATCAACCATGTGAACGGGAGACGTGTTCAAATATGTCTCAGTTTTCCTCCCCTGGTACTCGGGTGCAACATTCCAGATGCTTTACTAACACTCTCCCCACTTGGAGAGTCAGTCCCTTTAACCTCCTGTTTGGCCCAGTTTGCAATTTCTGTGGAAGATGAACAGGAATAGCGAGAACCAATGAGAGGCTAGCTGGAGGTGTCTGGACGGGCAAATTTAACTCTCATTTCCCACCAGGAAGAGGAATTAACCAAAGGCTCAGCATGCCGGGCCGGAACCAGATTAGGGCCTGAAGCCATCCTGCGGTGTTGCGGCCAGGTCACAAGAAAGCGAGTTGAAGAAAGGAGCTCAGGGGCACTGTAATTCACAAACCTGCAGAGTTATAAATGACAGCTATCGTCAAAAATAGACTGAAGTAAGGCTACCAAGAGGACTTGAAAGCGGGGCAGAATTGCAGGAAACCGATTTCAGGAGGTAGACTGGAATTGCATTGAAAGCATAGGAAAAGAGGCAGAACGTCCACAATGATGCACTTGGCCAAAAAGGGCGTATGCGTTTTTTCCTGAATATATTCAGGAAAAAACGCATACGCCCTTTTTGGCCAACCAAGCAAGCTTGCAAAGGAAATCTGCACTACAATGAAGTCTCACTTCCCCCTGGTCAAAAGGGCCATCTGAAAAAAGTGTAAAATCCAGAAAGGCAGGACAGGCCATGGAGAACTGGGAGCCTTGTTATGCTGATGGGCGGGATGGAAATTGCCAACAACCACTCGGGAGAAGTGTATGGTGTTTCCTGAAACATCTAAAAAACAAAGCAACAGAACCTAGGGCACTTCCACTTATGGTCCTATAGCTTAGGGAAATTAAAATCAAAAAGACACAGCCACCCCAAAGTTTGGGACGCCTCTGTTTACAAGAACCTCGTTTACAGTACAAGTTCAACATCGCAGAAAGTGAAAAATGGATAAAGAAGTTGTGGTATTCACTTACAAAGCAATATCACTCAGCAATGAAATCTCTGTCATCAGGCCCTTAGCAGCACAATGAGTGGATTCAGGTATGATGATTCTAACTGAAATAAGTCACACAGAAAAAGAAACATCATAAGATATCAGTAATACACGGAATGTAAAGTTGGCTACACAGGAACTGAATTACAGAACAGAACAGTGTCTCAAATTTAGAAAAACAACTTATGCTTGCTTAAGGGTAAAGGTGAGTTGGGGTGCTGCATAAAACCAGAGATTGAAATGAGCACAGATAAAGTTCCTTAAGCCAAATATGGAATAGACAAGAGCTACTCCTTGCTCAACGAAATGGACTCAACACCGCGTATTAAACGCCTAAGAATGTACCTGACTTGTAAGTATCTTAAAACCTATGGATTGTTATGACTCCGAAAGAGAATCAAGCATGTGTACAGGGGCATAAACGCAGCAGTGATAGGATTGGAGAGGTTCGGTGAGCAAATGAAGACCCTTTGAAATCATATTACATGGTACCCATTCCACGGGTTTCAACTACCCAGGTTTAAAGTATTCTTCCTTCAGCTAAAACATGCATGTGGAACCTAGAGTATGATCAACCATGTGATCGGGAGACATGTTCAAATATGTCTCAGTTTTCCTCCCCTGGTACTCGGGTGCAACATTCCAGACGCTTTACTAACACTCTCCCCACTTGGAGAGTCAGTCCCTTTAACCTCCTGTTTGGCCCAGTTCGCAATTTCTGCGGAAGATGAACAGGAATAGCGAGAACCAATGAGAGACTAGCTGGAGGTGTCTGGACGGGCAAATTTAAATCTCATTTCCCACCAGGAAGAGGAATTAACCAAAGGCTCAGCGTGCCGGGCCGGAACCAGATTAGGGCCTGAAGCCATCCTGCGATGTTGCGACCAGGGCACAAGAAAGCGAGTTGAAGAAAGGAGCTCAGGGGCACTGTAATTCACAAACCTGCAGAGTTATAAATGACAGCTATTGTCCAAAAATAGACTGAAGTAAGGCTGCCAAGAGAACTTGAAAGCGGGGCAGAATTGCAGGAAACCGATTTCAGGAGGTAGACTGGAGTTGCATTGAAAGCATAGGAAAAGAGGCAGAACGTCCACAATGATGCACTTGGCCAAAAAGGGTGTATGCGTTTTTTCCTGAATATATTCAGGAAAAAACGCATACGCCCTTTTTGGCCAACCAAGCAAGCTTGCAAAGGAAATCTGCACTACAATGAAGTCTCACTTCCCCTCGGTCAAAAGGGCCATCTGAAAAAAGTGTAAAATCCAGAAAGGCAGGACAGGCCATGGAGAACTGGGAGCCTTGTTATGCTGATGGGCGGGATGGAAATTGCCAACAACCACTCGGGAGAAGTGTATGGTGTTTCCTGAAACATCTAAAAAACAAAGCAACAGAACCTAGGGCACTTCCACTTATGGTCCTATAGCTTAGGGAAATTAAAATCAAAAAGACACAGCCACCCCAAAGTTTGGAACGGCTCTGTTTACAAGAACCTCGTTTACAGTACAAGTTCAACATCGCAGAAAGTGAAAAATGGATAAAGAAGTTGTGGTATTTACTTACAAAGCAATATCACACAGCAATGAAATCTGTGTCATCAGGCCCTTAGCAGCACAATGAGTGGATTCAGGTATGATGATTCTAACTGAAATAAGTCACACAGAAAAAGAAACATCATAAGATATCAGTAATACACGGAATGTAAACTTGGCTACACAGGAACTGAATTACAGAACAGAACAGGGTCTCAAATTTAGAAAACCAACTTATGCTTGCTTAAGGGGAAAGGTGAGTTGGGGTGCTGCATAAAACCAGAGATTGAAATGAGCACAGATAAAGTTCCTTAAGCCAAATATGGAATAGACAAGAGCTACTCCTTGCTCAACGAAATGGACTCAACACCCCATATTAAACGCCTAAGAATGTACCTGACTAGTAAGTATCTTAAAACCTATGGATTGCTATGTCTCCGAAAGAGAATCAAGCATGTGTACAGGGGCATAAACGCAGCAGTGATAGGATTGGAGAGGTTCGGTGAGCAAATGAAGACCCTTTGAAGTCATATTGCATGGTACCCATTCCACGGGTTTCAACTACCCAGGTTTAAGGTATTCTTCCTTCAGCTAAAACATGCATGTGGAACCTAGAGTATGATCAACCATGTGATCGGGAGACGTGTTCAAATATGTCTCAGTTTTCCTCCCCTGGTACTCGGGTGTAACATTCCAGACGCTTTACTAACACTCTCCCCACTTGGAGAGTCAGTCCCTTTAACCTCCTGTTTGGCCCAGTTTGCAATTTCTGCGGAAGATGAACAGGAATAGCGAGAACCAATGAGAGGCTAGCTGGAGGTGTCTGGACGGGCAAATTTAACTCTCATTTCCCACCAGGAAGAGGAAATAACCAAAGGCTCAGCATGCCGGGCCGGAACCAGATTAGGGCCTGAAGCCATCCTGCGGTGTTGCGGCCAGGTCACAAGAAAGCGAGTTGAAGAAAGGAGCTCAGGGGCACTGTAATTCACAAACCTGCAGAGTTATAAATGACAGCTATCGTCCAAAAATAGACTGAAGTAAGGCTGCCAAGAGGACTTGAAAGCGGGGCATAATTGCAGGAAACCGATTTCAGGAGGTAGACTGGAATTGCATTGAAAGCATAGGAAAAGAGGCAGAACGTCCACAATGATGCACTTGGACAAAAAGGGCGTATGCGTTTTTTCCTGAATATATTCAGGAAAAAACGCATACGCCCTTTTTGGCCAACCAAGCAAGCTTGCAAAGGAAATCTGCACTACAATGAAGTCTCACTTCCCCCCGGTCAAAAGGGCCATCTGAAAAAAGTGTAAAATCCAGAAAGGCAGGACAGGCCATGGAGAACTGGGAGCCTTGTTATGCTGATGGGCGGGATGTAAATTGCCAACAGACACGCGGGAGAAATGTATGGTGTTTCCTGAAACATCTAAAAAACAAAGCAACAGAGCCTAGGGCACTTCCACTTATGGTCCTATAGGTTAGGGAAATTAAAATCAAAAAGACACAGCCACTCCAAAGTTTGGGATGCCTCTGTTTACAAGAACCTCGTTTACAGTACAAGTTCAACATCGCAGAAAGTGAAAAATGGATAAAGAAGTTGTGGTATTTACTTACAAAGCAATATCACTCAGCAATGAAATCTATGTCATCAGGCCCTTAGCAGCACAATGAGTGGATTCAGGTATGATGATTCTAACTGAAATAAATCACACAGAAAAAGAAACATCATAAGATATCAGTAATACACGGAATGGAACCTTGGCTACACAGGAACTGAATTACAGAACAGAACAGGGTCTCAAATTTAGAAAACCAACTTATTCTTGCTTAAGGGGAAAGGTGAGTTGGGGTGCTGCATAAAACCAGAGATTGAAATGAGCACAGATAAAGTTCCTTAAGCCAAATATGGAATAGACAAGAGCTACTCCTTGCTTAACGAAATGGACTCAACACCGCATATTAAACGCCTAAGAATGTACCTGACTAGTAAGTATCTTAAAACCTATGGATTGCTATGTCTCCGAAAGAGAATCAAGCATGTGTACAAGGGCATAAACGCAGCAGTGATAGGATTGGAGAGGTTCGTGAGCAAATGAAGACCCTTTGAAGTCATATTGCATGGTACCCATTACACGGGTCTTAACTCTCCAGGTTTAAGGTATTCTTCCTTCAGCTAAAACATGCATGTGGAACCCAAGTATGATCAACCATGTGAACGGGAGACGTGTTCAAATATGTCTCAGTTCTTCTCCCCTGGTACTCGGGTGCAACATTCCAGACGCTTTACTAACACTCTCCCCACTTGGAGAGTCAGTCCCTTTAACCTCCTGTTTGGCCCAGTTTGCAATTTCTGCGGAAGATGAACAGGAATAGCGAGAACCAATGAGAGGCTAGCTGGAGGTGTCTGGACGGGCAAATTTAACTCTTATTTCCCACCTGGAAGAGGAATTAACCAAAGGCTCAGCATGCCGGGCCGGAACCAGATTAGGGCCTGAAGCCATCCTGCGGTGTTGCGGCCAGGTCACAAGAAAGCGAGTTGAAGAAAGGAGCTCAGGGGCACTGTAATTCACAAACCTGCAGAGTTATAAATGACAGCTATCGTCCAAAAATAGACTGAAGTAAGGCTGCCAAGAGGACTTGAAAGCGGGGCAGAATTGCAGGAAACCGATTTCAGGAGGTAGACTGGAATTGCATTGAAAGCATAGGAAAAGAGGCAGAACGTCCACAATGATGCACTTGGCCAAAAAGGGCGTATGCATTTTTTCCTGAATATATTCAGGAAAAAACGCATACGCCCTTTTTGGCCAACCAAGCAAGCTTGCAAAGGAAATCTGCACTACAATGAAGTCTCACTTCCCCCCGGTCAAAAGGGCCATCTGAAAAAAGTGTAAAATCCAGAAAGGCAGGACAGGCCATGGAGAACTGGGAGCCTTGTTATGCTGATGGGCGGGATGTAAATTGCCAACAACCACTCGGGAGAAGTGTATGGTGTTTCCTGAAACATCTAAAAAACAAAGCAACAGAGCCTAGGGCACTGCCACTTATGGTCCTATAGCTTAGGGAAATTAAAATCAAAAAGACACAGCCACCCCAAAGTTTGGAATGGCTCTGTTTAAAAGAACCTCGTTTACAGTACAAGTTCAACATCGCAGAAAGTGAAAAATGGATAAAGAAGTTGTGGTATTCACTAACAAAGCAATATCACTCAGCAATGAAATCTATGTACATCAGGCCCTTAGCAGCACAATGAGTGGATTCAGGTATGATGATTCTAACTGAAATAAGTCACACAGAAAAAGAAACATCATAAGATATCAGTAATACACGGAATGGAAACTTGGCTACACAGGAACTGAATTACAGAACAGAACAGGGTCTCAAATTTAGAAAACCAACTTATGCTTGCTTAAGGGTAAAGGTGAGTTGGGGTGCTGCATAAAACCAGAGATTGAAATGAGCACAGATAAAGTTCCTTAAGCCAAATATGGAATAGACAAGAGCTACTCCTTGCTCAACGAAATGGACTCAACACCGCATATTAAACGCCTAAGAATGTACCTGACTAGTAAGTATCTTAAAACCTATGGATTGCTATGTCTCCGAAAGAGAATCAAGCATGTGTACAGGGGCATAAACGCAGCAGTGATAGGATTGGAGAGGTTCGTGAGCAAATGAAGACCCTTTGAAGTCATATTGCATGGTACCCATTCCACGGGTTACAACTACCCAGGTTTAAGGTATTCTTCCTTCAGCTAAAACATGCATATGGAACCTACAGTATGATCAACCATGTGAACGGGAGACGTGTTCAAATATGTCTCAGTTTTTGTACCCTGGTACTCGGGTGCAACATTCCAGACGCTTTACTAACACTCTCCCCACTTGGCGAGTCAGTCCCTTTAACCTCCTGTTTGGCCCAGTTTGCAATTTCTGTGGAAGATGAACAGGAATAGCGAGAACCAATGAGAGACTAGCTGGAGGTGTCTGGATGGGCAAATTTAACTCTCATTTCCCACCAGGAAGAGGAATTAACCAAAGGCTCAGCGTGCCATGCCAGAACCAGATTAGGGCCTGAAGACATCCTGCGGTGTTGCGGCCAGGTCACAAGAAAGCGAGTTGAAGAAAGGAGCTCAGGGGCACTGTAATTCACAAACCTGCAGAGTTATAAATGATAGCTATCGTCCAAAAATAGACTGAAGTAAGGCTGCCAAGAGGACTTGAAAGCGGGGCAGAATTGCAGGAAACCGATTTCAGGAGGTAGACTGGAATTGCATTGAAAGCATAGGAAAAGAGGCAGAACGTCCACAATGATGCACTTGGCCAAAAAGGGCGTATGCGTTTTTTCCTGAATATATTCAGGAAAAAACGCATACGCCCTTTTTGGCCAACCAAGCAAGCTTGCAAAGGAAATCTGCACTACAATGAAGTCTCACTTCCCCCCGGTCAAAAGGGCCATCTGAAAAAAGTGTAAAATCCAGAAAGGCAACAGGCCATTGAGAACTGGGAGCCTTGTTATGCTGATGGGCGGGATGTAAATTGCCAACAGACACTCGGGAGAAGTGTATGGTGTTTCCTGAAACATCTAAAAAACAAAGCAACAGAGCCTAGGGCACTTCCACTTATGGTCCTATAGCTTAGGGAAATTAAAATCAAAAAGACACAGCCACCCCAAAGTTTGGGACGCCTCCGTTTACAAGAACCTCGTTTACCGTACAAGTTCAATATCACAGAAAGTGAAAAATGGATAAAGAACTTGTGGTACTTACGTACAATGCAGTATCACTCAGCAATGAAATCTATGTCATCAGGCCCGTAGCAGCATAATGAGTGGATTCAGGTACGATGATTCTAACTGAAATAAGTCACACAGAAAAAGAAACATCATAAGATATCACTAATACACGGAATGTAAACTTGGCTACACAGGAACTGCATTCCAAAACAGAACAGGGTCTCAAATTTAGAAAACCAACTTATGCTTGCTTAAGGGGAAAGGTGAGTTGGGGTGCTGCATAAAACCAGAGATTGAAATGAGCACAGATAAAGTTCCTTAAGCCAAATATGGAATAGACAAGAGCTACTCCTTGCTCAACGAAATGGACTCAACACCGCATATTAAACGCCTAAGAATGTACCTGACTAGTAAGTATCTTAAAACCTATGGATTGCTATGTCTCCAAAAGAGAATCAAGCGTGTGTACAGGGGCATAAACGCAGCAGTGATAGGATTGGAGAGGTTCGGTGAGCAAATGAAGACCCTTTGAAGTCATATTGCATGGTACCCATTACACGGGTTTCAACTACCCAGGTTTAAGGTATTCTTCCTTCAGCTAAAACATGCATGTGGAACCTAGAATATGATCAACCATGTGATCGGGAGACGTGTTCAAATATGTCTCAGTTTTCCTCCCCTGGTACTCGGGTGCAACATTCCAGAAGCTTTACTAACACTCTCCCCACTTGGAGAGTCAGCGCCTTTAACCTCCTGTTTGGCCCAGTTTGCAATTTCTGCGGAAGATGAACAGGAATAGCGAGAACCAATGAGAGGCTAGCTGGAGGTGTCTGGACGGGCAAATTTAACTCTCATTTCCCACCAGGAAGAGGAAATAACCAAAGGCTCAGTGTGCCGTGCCGGAACCAGATTAGGGCCTGAAGCCATCCTGCGGTGTTGCGGCCAGCTCACAAGAAAGCGAGTTGAAGAAAGGAGCTCAGGGGCACTGTAATTCACAAACCTGCAGAGTTATAAATGACAGCTATCGTCCAAAAATAGACTGAAGTAAGGCTGCCAAGAGGACTTGAAAGTGGGGCAGAATTGCAGGAAACCGATTTCAGGAGGTAGACTGGAATTGCATTGAAAGCATAGGAAAAGAGGCAGAACGTCCACAATGATGCACTTGGCCAAAAAGGGCGTATGCGTTTTTTCCTGAATATATTCAGGAAAAAACGCATACGCCCTTTTTGGCCAACCAAGCAAGCTTGCAAAGGAAATCTGCACTACAATGAAGTCTCACTTCCCCCCGGTCAAAAGGGCCATCTGAAAAAAGTGTAAAATCCAGAAAGGCAGGACAGGCCATGGAGAACTGGGAGCCTTGTTATGCTGATGGGCGGGATGTAAATTGCCAACAACCACTCGGGAGAAGTGTATGGTGTTTCCTGAAACATCTAAAAAACAAAGCAACAGAGCCTAGGTCACTTCCACTTATGGTCCTATAGCTTAGGGAATTTAAAATCAAAAAGACACAGCCACCCCAAAGTTTTGAACGGCTCTGTTTACAAGAACCTCGTTTACAGTACAAGTTCAACATCGCAAAAAGTGAAAAATGGATTAAAAAGTTGTGGTATTTACTTACAAAGCAATATCACTCAGCAATGAAATCTGTGTCATCAGGCCCTTAGCAGCACAATGAGTGGATTCAGGTATGATGATTCTAACTGAAATAAGTCACACAGAAAAAGAAACATCATAAGATATCAGTAATACACGGAATGGAAACTTGGCTACACAGGAACTGAATTACAGAACAGAACAGGGTCTCAAATTTAGAAAACCAACTTATGCTTGCTTAAGGGTAAAGGTGAGTTGGGGTGCTGCATAAAACCAGAGATTGAAATGAGCACAGATAAAGTTCCTTAAGCCAAATATGGAATAGACAAGAGTTACTCCTTGCTCAACGAAATGGACTCAACACCGCATATTAAACGCCTAAGAATGTACCTGACTAGTAAGTATCTTACAACCTATGGATTGCTATGTCTCTGAAACAGAATCAAGCATGTATACAGGGGCATAAACGCAGCAGTGATAGGATTGGAGAGGTTCGGTGAGCAAATGAAGACCCTTTGAAGTCATATTGCATGGTACCCATTACACGGGACTTAACTCTCCAGGTTTAAGGTATTCTTCCTTCAGCTAAAACATGCATGTGGAACCCAAGTATGATCAACCATGTGAACGGGAGACGTGTTCAAATATGTCTCAGTTTTCCTCCCCTGGTACTCGGGTGCAACATTCCAGACGCTTTACTAACACTCTCCGCACTTGGAGAGTCAGCGCCTTTAACCTCCTGTTTGGCCCAGTTTGCAATTTCTGCGGAAGTTGAACAGGAATAGCGAGAACCAATGAGAGGCTAGCTGGAGGTGTCTGGACGGGCAAATTTAACTCTCATTTCCCACAAGGAAGAGGAATTAACGAAAGGCTCAGCATGCCGGGCCGGAACCAGATTAGGGCCTGAAGCCAACCTGCGGTGTTGCGGCCAGGTCACAAGAAAGCGAGTTGAAGAAACGAGCTCAGGGGCACTGTAATTCACAAACCTGCAGAGTTATAAATGACAGCTATCGTCCAAAAATAGACTGAAGTAAGGCTGCCAAGAGGACTTGAAAGCGGGGCAGAATTGCAGGAAACCGATTTCAGGAGGTAGACTGGAATTGCATTGAAAGCATAGGAAAAGAGGCAGAACGTCCACAACGATGCACTTGGCCAAAACGGGCGTATGCGTTTTTTCCTGAATATATTCAGGAAAAAACGCATACGCCCTTTTTGGCCAACCAAGCAAGCTTGCAAAGGAAATCTGCACTACAATGAAGTCTCACTTCCCCCCGGTCAAAAGGGCCATCTGAAAAAAGTGTAAAATCCAGAAAGGCAGGACAGGCCATGGAGAACTGGGAGCCTTGTTATGCTGATGGGCGGGATGTAAATTGCCAACATCCACTGGGGAGAAGTGTATGGTGTTTCCTGAAACATCTAAAAAACAAAGCAACAGAACCTAGGGCACTTCCACTTATGGTCCTATAGCTTAGGGAAATTAAAATCAAAAAGACACAGCCACCCCAAAGTTTGGAACGGCTCTGTTTACAAGAACCTCGTTTACAGTACAAGTTCAACATCGCAGAAAGTGAAAAATGGATAAAGAAGTTGTGGTATTTACTTAAAAAGCAATATCACTCAGCAATGAAATCTGTGTCACAAGGCCCTTAGCAGCATAATGAGTGGATTCAGGTACGATGATTCTAACTGAAATAAGTCACACAGAAAAAGAAACATCATAAGATATCACTAATACACGGAATGTAAACTTGGCTACACAGGAACTGCATTCCAAAACAGAACAGGGTCTCAAATTTAGAAAACCAACTTATGCTTGCTTAAGGGGAAAGGTGAGTTGGGGTGCTGCATAAAACCAGAGATTGAAATGAGTACAGATAAAGTTCCTTAAGCCAAATATGGAATAGACAAGAGCTACTCCTTGCTCAACGAAATGGACTCAACACCCCATATTAAACGCCTAAGAATGTACCTGACGAGTAAGTATCTTAAAACCTATGGATTGCTATGTCTCCAAAAGAGAATCAAGCGTGTGTACAGAGGTATAAACGCAGCAGTGATAGGACTGGAGAGGTTCGGTGAGCAAATGAAGACCCTTTGAAGTCATATTGCATGGTACCCATTACACGGGTCTCAACTCTCCAGGTTTAAGGTATTCTTCCTTCAGCTATAACATGCATGTGGAACCCAGAGTATGATCAACCATGTGAACGGGAGACGTGTTCAAATATGTCTCAGTTTTCCTCCCCTGGTACTCGGGTGCAACATTCCAGACGCTTTACTAACACTCTCCCCACTTGGAGAGTCAGCGCCTTTAACCTCCTGTTTGGCCCAGTTTGCAATTTCTGCGGAAGATGAACAGGAATAGCGAGAACCAATGAGAGGCTAGCTGGAGGTGTCTGGACGGGCAAATTTAACTCTCATTTCCCACCAGGAAGAGGAAATAACCAAAGGCTCAGCGTGCCGTGCCGGAACCAGATTAGGGCCTGAAGCCATCATGCGGTGTTGCGGCCAGCTCAAAAGAAAGCGAGTTGAAGAAAGGAGCTCAGGGGCACTGTAATTCACAAACCTGCAGAGTTATAAATGACAGCTATCGTCCAAAAATAGACTGAAGTAAGGCTGCCAAGAGGACTTGAAAGCGGGGCAGAATTGCAGGAAACCGATTTCAGGAGGTAGACTGGAATTGCATTGAAAGCATAGGAAAAGAGGCAGAACGTCCACAATGATGCACTTGGCCAAAAAGGGCGTATGCGTTTTTTCCTGAATATATTCAGGAAAAAACGCATACGCCCTTTTTGGCCAACCAAGCAAGCTTGCAAAGGAAATCTGCACTACAATGAAGTCTCACTTCCCCCGGTCAAAAGGGCCATCTGAAAAAAGTGTAAAATGCAGAAAGGCAGGACAGGCCATGGAGAACTGGGAGCCTTGTTATGCTGAAGGGCGGGATGTAAATTGCCAACAAACACTCGGGAGAAGTGTATGGTGTTTCCTGAAACATCTAAAAAACAAAGCAACAGAGCCTAGGGCACTGCCACTTATGGTCCTATAGCTTAGGGAATTTAAAATCAAAAAGACACAGCCACCCCAAAGTTTGGAACGGCTCTGTTTACAAGAACCTCGTTTACAGTACAAGTTCAACATCGCAGAAAGTGAAAAATGGATAAAATTTGTGGTATTTACTTACAAAGCAATATCACTCAGCAATGAAATCTGTGTCATCAGGCCCTTAGCAGCACAATGAGTGGATTCAGGTATGATGATTCTAACTGAAATAAGTCACACAGAAAAAGAAACATCATAAGATATCAGTAATACACGGAATGTAAACTTGGCTACACAGGAACTCAGTTACAAAACAGAACAGGGTCTCAAATTTAGAAAACCAACTTATGCTTGCTTAAGGGGAAAGGTGAGTTGGGGTGCTGCATAAAACCAGAGATTGAAATGAGCACAGATAAAGTTCCTTAAGCCAAATATGGAATAGACAAGAGCTACTCCTTGCTCAACGAAATGGACTCAACACCGCATATTAAACGCCTAAGAATGTACCTGACTAGTAAGTATCTTAAAACCTATGGATTGCTATGTCTCCGAAAGAGAATCAAGCATGTGTACAGGGGCATAAACGCAGCAGTGATAGGATTGGAGAGGTTCGGTAAGCAAATGAAGACCCTTTGAAGTCATATTGCATGGTACCCATTCCACGGCTTTCAAATACACAGGTTTAAGGTATTCTTCCTTCACCTAAAACATGCATGTGGAACCCAAGTATGATCAACCATGTGAACGGGAGACGTGTTCAAATATGTCTCAGTTTTCCTCCCCTGGTACTCAGGTACAACATTCCAGACGCTTTACTAACACTCTCCCGACTTGGAGAGTCAGTCCCTTTAACCTCCTGTTTGGCCCAGTTTGCAATTTCTGTGGAAGATGAACAGGAATAGCGACAACCAATGAGAGACTAGCTGGAGGTGTCTGGACGGGCAAATTTAACTCTCATTTCCCACCAGGAAGAGGAAATAACCAAAGGCTCAGCATGCCGTGCCGGAACCAGATTAGGGCCTGAAGCCATCCCGCGGTGTTGCGGCCAGGTCACAAGAAAGCGAGTTGAAGAAAGGAGCTCAGGGGCAGTGTAATTCACAAACCTGCAGAGTTATAAATGACAGCTATCGTCCAAAAATAGACTGAAGTAAGGCTGCCAAGAGGACTTGAAAGCGGGGCAGAATTGCAGGAAACCGATTTCAGGAGGTAGACTGGAATTGCATTGAAAGCATAGGAAAAGAGGCAGAACGTCCACAATGATGCACTTGGCCAAAAAGGGCGTATGCGTTTTTTCCTGAATATATTCAGGAAAAAACGCATACGCCCTTTTTGGCCAACCAAGCAAGCTTGCAAAGGAAATCTGCACTACAATGAAGTCTCACTTCCCCCCGGTCAAAAGGGCCATCTGAAAAAAGTGTAAAATCCAGAAAGGCAGGACAGGCCATGGAGAACTGGGAGCCTTGTTATGCTGATGGGCGGGATGGAAATTGCCAACAACCACTCGGGAGAAGTGTATGGTGTTTCCTGAAACATCTAAAAAACAAAGCAACAGAGCCTAGGTCACTTCCACTTATGGTCCTATAGCTTAGGGAAATTAAAATCAAAAAGACACAGCCACCCCAAAGTTTGGAACGGCTCTGTTTACAAGAACCTCGTTTACAGTACAAGTTCAACATCGCAGAAAGTGAAAAATGGATAAAGAACTTGTGGTACTTACGTACAATGCAGTATCACTCAGCAATGAAATCTATGTCATCAGGCCCGTAGCAGCATAATGAGTGGATTCAGGTACGATGATTCTAACTGAAATAAGTCACACAGAAAAAGAAACATCATAAGATATCACTAATACACGGAATGTAACCTTGGCTACACAGGAATTGCATTCCAAAACAGAACAGGGTCTCAAATTTAGAAAACCAACTTATGCTTGCTTAAGGGGAAAGGTGAGTTGGGGTGCTGCATAAAACCAGAGATTGAAATGAGCACAGATAAAGTTCCTTAAGCCAAATATGGAATAGACAAGAGCTACTCCTTGCTCAACGAAATGGACTCAAAACCCCATATTAAACGCCTAAGAATGTACCTGACTAGTAAGTATCTTAAAACCTATGGATTGCTATGCCTCCAAAAGAGAATCAAGCATGTGTACAGGGGCATAAACGCAGCAGTGATAGGATTGGAGAGGTTCGGTGAGCAAATGAAGACCCTTTGAAGTCATATTGCATGGTACCCATTCCACGGGTTTCAACTACCCAGGTTTAAGGTATTCTTCCTTCAGCTAAAACATGCATGTGGAACCTAGAGTATGATCAACCATGTGATCGGGAGACGTGTTCATATATGTCTCAGTTTTTGTATCCTGGTACTCGGGTGCAACATTCCAGACGCTTTACTAACACTCTCCCCACTTGGAGAGTCAGTCCCTTTAACCTCCTGTTTGGCCCAGTTTGCAATTTCTGTGGAAGATGAACAGGAATAGCGAGAACCAATGAGAGACTAGCTGGAGGTGTCTGGATGGGCAAATTTAACTCTCATTTCCCACCAGGAAGAGGAATTAACCAAAGGCTCAGTGTGCCCTGCCGGAACCAGATTAGGGCCTGAAGCCATCCTGCGGTGTTGCGGCCAGCTCAAAAGAAAGCGAGTTGAAGAAAGGAGCTCAGGGGCACTGTAATTCACAAACCTGCAGAGTTATAAATGACAGCTATCGTCCAAAAATAGACTGAAGTAAGGCTGCCAAGAGGACTTGAAAGCGGGGCAGAATTGCAGGAAACCGATTTCAGGAGGTAGACTGGAATTGCATTGAAAGCATAGGAAAAGAGGCAGAACGTCCACAATGATGCACTTGGCCAAAAAGGGCGTATGCGTTTTTTACTGAATATATTCAGGAAAAAACGCATACGCCCTTTTTGGCCAACCAAGCAAGCTTGCAAAGGAAATCTGCACTACAATGAAGTCTCACTTCCCCCCGGTCAAAAGGGCCATCTGAAAAAAGTGTAAAATCCAGAAAGGCAGGACAGGCCATTGAGAACTGGGAGCCTTGTTATGCTGAAGGGCGGGATGTAAATTGCCAACAAACACTCGGGAGAAGTGTATGGTGTTTCCTGAAACATCTAAAAAACAAAGCAACAGAGCCTAGGGCACTTCCACTTATGGTCCTATAGCTTAGGGAATTTAAAATCAAAAAGACACAGCCACCCCAAAGTTTCGAACGGCTCTGTTTACAAGAACCTCGTTTACAGTACAAGTTCAACATCGCAGAAAGTGAAAAATGGATAAAAAAGTTGTGGTATTTACTTACAAAGCAATATCACTCAGCAATGAAATCTGTGTCATCAGGCCCTTAGCAGCACAATGAGTGGATTCAGGTATGATGATTCTAACTGAAATAAGTCACACAGAAAAAGAAACATCATAAGATATCAGTAATACACGGAATGTAAACTTGGCTACACAGGAACTCAGTTACAAAACAGAACAGGGTCTCAAATTTAGAAAACCAACTTATGCTTGCTTAAGGGTAAAGGTGAGTTGGGGTGCTGCATAAAACCAGAGATTGAAATGAGCACAGATAAAGTTCCTTAAGCCAAATATGGAATAGACAAGAGCTACTCCTTGCTCAACGAAATGGACTCAACACCGCATATTAAACGCCTAAGAATGTACCTGACTAGTAAGTATGTTAAAACCTATGGATTGCTATGTCTCCGAAAGAGAATCAAGCATGTGTACAGGGGCATAAACGCAGCAGTGATAGGATTGGAGAGGTTCGGTGAGCCAATGAAGCCCCTTTGAAATCATATTGCATGGTACCGATTCCACGGGTTTCAACTACCCAGGTTTTAGGTATTCTTCCTTCAGCTAAAACATGCATGTGGAACCTAGAGTATGATCAACCATGAGATCGGGAGACGTGTTCAAATATGTCCCAGTTTTCGTACCCTGGTACTCGGGTGCAACATTCCAGACGCTTTACTAACACTCTCCCGACTTGGAGAGTCAGTCCCTTTAACCTCCTGTTTGGCCCAGTTTGCAATTTCTGCGGAAGATGAACAGGAATAGCGAGAACCAATGAGAGGCTAGCTGGAGGTGTCTGGACGGGCAAATTTAACTCTCATTTCCCACCAGGAAGAGGAATTAACCAAAGGCTCAGCGTGCCGTGCCGGAACCAGATTAGGGCCTGAAGCCATCCTGCGGTGTTACGGCCAGCTCAAAAGAAAGCGAGTTGAAGAAAGGAGCTCAGGGGCACTGTAATTCACAAACCTGCAGAGTTATAAATGACAGCTATCGTCCAAAAAGAGACTGAAGTAAGGCTGCCAAGAGGACTTGATAGCGGGGCAGAATTGCAGGAAACCGATTTCAGGAGGTAGACTGGAATTGCATTGAAAGCATAGGAAAAGAGGCAGAACGTCCACAATGATGCACTTGGCCAAAAAGGGCGTATGCGTTTTTTCCTGAATATATTCAGGAAAAAACGCATACGCCCTTTTTGGCCAACCAAGCAAGCTTGCAAAGGAAATCTGCACTACAATGAAGTCTCACTTCCCCCCGGTCAAAAGGGCCATCTGAAAAAAGTGTAAAATCCAGAAAGGCAACAGGCCATTGAGAACTGGGAGCCTTGTTATGCTGATGGGCGGGATGTAAATTGCCAACAGACACTTGGGAGAAGTGTATGGTGTTTCCTGAAACATCTAAAAAACAAAGCAACAGAGCCTAGGGCACTTCCACTTATGGTCCTATAGCTTAGGGAATTTAAAATCAAAAAGACACAGCCACCCCAAAGTTTCGAACAGCTCTGTTTACAAGAACCTCGTTTACAGTACAAGTTCAACATCGCAGAAAGTGAAAAATGGATAAAAAAGTTGTGGTATTTACTTACAAAGCAATATCACTCAGCAATGAAATCTGTGTCATCAGGCCCTTAGCAGCACAATGAGTGGATTCAGGTATGATGATTCTAACTGAAATAAGTCACACAGAAAAAGAAACATCATAAGATATCAGTAATACATGGAATGTAAACTTGGCTACACAGGAACTGAATTACAGAACAGAACAGGGTCTCAAATTTAGAAAACCAACTTATGCTTGCTTAAGGGGAAAGGTGAGTTGGGGTGCTGCATAAAACCAGAGATTGAAATGAGCACAGATAAAGTTCCTTAAGCCAAATATGGAATAGACAAGAGCTACTCCTTGCTCAACAAAATGGACTCAACACCGCATATTAAACGCCTAAGAATGTACCTGACTAGTAAGTATCTTAAAACCTATGGATTGCTATGCCTCCAAAAGAGAATAAAGCATGTGTACAGGGGCAAAAACGCAGCAGTGATAGGATTGGAGAGGTTCGGTGAGCAAATGAAGACCCTTTGAAGTCATATTGCATGGTACCCATTCCACGGGTCTCAACTCTCCAGGTTTAAGGTATTCTTCCTTCAGCTAAAACATGCATGTGGAACCCAGAGTATGATCAACCATGTGAACGGGAGACGTGTTCAAATATGTCTCAGTTTTCCTCCCCTGGTACTCGGGTGCAACATTCCAGACGCTTTACTAACACTCTCCCCACTTGGAGAGTCAGCGCCTTTAACCTCCTGTTTGGCACAGTTTGCAATTTCTGCGGAAGATGAACAGGAATAGCGAGAACCAATGAGAGGCTAGCTGGAGGTGTCTGGACGGGCAAATTTAACTCTCATTTCCCACCAGGAAGAGGAAATAACCAAAGGCTCAGCGTGCCGTACTGGAACCAGATTAGGGCCTGAAGCCAGCCTGCGGTGTTGCGGCCAGCTCAAAAGAAAGCGAGTTGAAGAAAGGAGCTCAGGGGCACTGTAATTCACAAACCTGCAGAGTTATAAATGACAGCTATCGTCCCAAAATATACTGAAGTAAGGCTGCCAAGAGGACTTGAAAGCGGAGCAGAATTGTAGGAAACCGATTTCAGGAGGTGGACTGGAATTGCATTGAAAGCATAGGAAAAGAGGCAGAACGTCCACAATGATGCACTTGGCCATAAAGGGCGTATGCGTTTTTTCCTGAATATATTCAGGAAAAAACGCATACGCCCTTTTTGGCCAACCAAGCAAGCTTGCAAAGGAAATCTGCACTACAATGAAGTCTCACTTCCCCCTGGTCAAAAGGGCCATCTGAAAAAAGTGTAAAATCCAGAAAGGCAGGACAGGCCATGGAGAACTGGGAGCCTTGTTATGCTGATGGGCGGGATGTAAATTGCCAACAACCACTCGGGAGAAGTGTATGGTGTTTCCTGAAACATCTAAAAAACAAAGCAACAGAACCTAGGGCACTTCCACTTATGGTCCTATAGCTTAGGGAAATTAAAATCAAAAAGACACAGCCACCCCAAAGTTTGGAACGGCTCTGTTTACAAGAACCTCGTTTACAGTACAAGTTCAACATCGCAGAAAGTGAAAAATGGATAAAGAAGTTGTGGTATTTACTTACAAAGCAATATCACGCAGCAATGAAATCTGTGTCATCAGGCCCTTAGCAGCACAATGAGTGGATTCAGGTATGATGATTCTAACTGAAATAAGTCACACAGAAAAAGAAACATCATAAGATATCAGTAATACACGGAATGGAAACTTGGCTACAAAGGAACTGAATTACAGAACAGAACAGGGTCTCAAATTTAGAAAACCAACTTATGCTTGCTTAAGGGTAAAGGTGAGTTGGGGTGCTGCATAAAACCAGAGATTGAAATGAGCACAGATAAAGTTCCTTAAGCCAAATATGGAATAGACAAGAGCTACTCCTTGCTCAACGAAATGGACTCAACACCCCATATTAAACGCCTAAGAATGTACCTGACTAGTAAGTATCTTAAAACCTATGGATTGCTATGTCTCCGAAAGAGAATCAAGCATGTGTACAGGGGCATAAACACAGCAGTGATAGGATTGGAGAGGTTCGTGAGCAAATGAAGACCCTTTGAAGTCATATTGCATGGTACCCATTCCACAGGTTTCAGCTACCCAGGTTTAAGGTATTCTTCCTTCATCTAAAACATGCATGTGGAACCTAGAGTATGATCAACCATGTGATCGGGAGACGTGTTCAAATATGTCTCAGTTTTCGTACCCTGGTACTGGGGTGCAACATTCCAGACGCTTTACTAACACTCTCCCCACTTGGAGAGTCAGTCCCTTTAACCACCTGTTTGGCCCAGTTTGCAATTTCTGTGGAAGATGAACAGGAATAGCGAGAACCAATGAAAGACTAGCTGGAGGTGTCTGGATGGGCAAATTTAACTCTCATTTCCCACCAGGAAGAGGAATTAACCAAAGGCTCAGCGTGCCATGCCGGAACCAGATTAGGGCCTGAAGCCATCCTGCGGTGTTGCGGCCAGGTCACAAGAAAGCGAGTTGAAGAAAGGAGCTCAGGGGCACTGTAATTCACAAACCTGCAGAGTTATAAATGACAGCTATCGTCCAAAAATAGACTGAAGTAAGGCTGCCAAGAGGACTTGAAAGCGGGGCAGAATTGCAGGAAACCGATTTCAGGAGGTAGACTGGAATTGCATTGAAAGCATAGGAAAAGAGGCAGAACGTCCACAATGATGCACTTGGCCAAAAAGGGCGTATGCGTTTTTTCCTGAATATATTCAGGAAAAAACGCATACGCCCTTTCTGGCCAACCAAGCAAGCTTGCAAAGGAAATCTGCACTACAATGAAGTCTCACTTCCACCCGGTCAAAAAGGCCATCTGAAAAAAGTGTAAAATCCAGAAAGGCACAACAGGCCATGGAGAACTGGGAGCCTTCTTATGCTGATGGGCGGGATGTAAATTGCCAACAGCCACTCTGGAGAAGTGTATGGTGTTTCCTGAAACATCTAAAAAACAAAGCAACAGAGCCTAGGGCACTTCCACTTATGGTCCTATAGCTTAGGGAAATTAAAATCAAAAAGACACAGCCACCCCAAAGTTTGGGACGGCTCTGTTTACAAGAACCTCGTTTACGGTACAAGTTCAATATCACAGAAAGTGAAAAATGGATAAAGAACTTGTGGTACTTACGTACAATGCAATATCACTCAGCAATGAAATCTATGTCATCAGGCCCGTAGCAGCATAATGAGTGGATTCAGGTATGATGATTCGAACTGAAATAAGTCACACAGAAAAGAAACATCATAAGGTATCACTAATACACAGAATGTGAACTTGGCTACACATGAACTGAATTACAAAACAGAACAGTGTCTCAAGTTTAGAAAACCAACTTACGCTTGCTTAAGGGGGAAGGTGAGTTGGGGTGCTGCATAAAACCAGAGATTGAAATGAGCACAGATAAAGTTCCTTAAGCCAAATATGGAATAGACAAGAGCTACTCCTTGCTCAACGAAATGGACTCAACACCCCATATTAAACGCCTAAGAATGTACCTGACTAGTAAGTATCTTAAAACCTATGGATTGCTATGTCTCCGAAAGAGAATCAAGCATGTGTACAGGGGCATAAACGCAGCAGTGATAGGATTGGAGAGGTTCGGTGAGCAAATGAAGACCCTTTGAAGTCATATTGCATGGTACCCATTCCACGGGTTTCAACTACCCAGGTTTAAGGTATTCTTCCTTCAGCTAAAACATGCATATGGAACCTAGAGTATGATCAACCATGTGATCGGGAGACGTGTTCAAATATGTCTCAGTTTTCGTACCCTGGTACTCGGGTGTAACATTCCAGACGCTTTACTAACACTCTCCCCACTTGGAGAGTCAGCGCCTTTAACCTCCTGTTTGGCCCAGTTTGCAATTTCTGCGGAAGATGAACAGGAATAGGGAGAACCAATGAGAGACTAGCTGGAGGTGTCTGGACGGGCAAATTTAACTCTCATTTCCCACCAGGAAGAGGAAATAACCAAAGGCTCAGCGTGCCGTGCCGGAACCAGATTAGGGCCTGAAGCGATCCTGCAGTGTTGCGGCCAGCTCAAAAGAAAGCGAGTTGAAGAAATGAGCTCAGGGTCTCTGTAATTCACAAACCTGCAGAGTTATAAATGACAGCTATCGTCCAAAAATAGACTGAAGTAAGGCTGCCAAGAGGATTTGAAAGCGGGGCAGAATTGCAGGAAACCGATTTCAGGAGGTAGACTGGAATTGCATTGAAAGCGTAGGAAAAGAGGCAGAACGTCCACAATGATGCACTTTGCCAAAAGGGAATATGCGTTTTTTCCTGAATATATTCAGGAAAAAACGCATACGCCCTTTTTGGCCAACCAAGCAAGCTTGCAAAGGAAATCTGCACTACAATGAAGTCTCACTTCCCCCCGGTCAAAAGGGCCATCAGAATAAAGTGTAAAATCCAGAAAGGCAGGACAGGCCATGGAGAACTGGGAGCCTTGTTATGCTGATGGGCGGGATGTAAATTGCCAACAGACACTTGGGAGAAGTGTATGGTGTTTCCTGAAACATCTAAAAAACAAAGCAACAGAGCCTAGGGCACTTCCACTTATGGTCCTATAGCTTAGGGAAATTAATATCAAAAAGACACAGCAACCCCAAAATTTGGGACGGCTCTTTTTACAGGAATCTCTTCTCCGGCACAAGTTAAATATCCCAGAGAGCAAATAATGGATAAAGAAGTTGCGGTACTTCTGTACAACAGAATACCACTCAGCAATGAAATCTATGTCACCAGGCCCGTACCAGCATAATGAGTGGATTGAGGCACGATGATTCTAAGTGAAATAAGTCACACAGAAAAAGAAACATCATAAGGTATCACTAATACACGGAATGTGAACTTGGCTACACATGAACTGAATTACAAAACAGAACAGGGTCTCAAGTTTAGAAAACCAACTTATGCCTGCTTAAGGGGGAAGGTGAGTTGGGGTGCTGCATAAAAGCAGAGTTTGAAATTAGCACAGATACCGTTCCATAAGCCAAATATGTAATAGACAAGAGCTACCCCTTGCTCAACGAAATGGATTCAACAATGAGGTATCACCTCACACCTGGTAGAATAGGCATCATTGAAAATCTACAAACAAAAAATGCTGGAAAGGGTCTGGAGAAAAGGAACCCTCTTCCACTATTGTTGGGAATATAAATTGATACAGTCATTATGGAGAACAATATGGAATTTCTTAAGAAACTAACAATAGAATTACCATATGATACAGCAATCCCAGTACTGGACATATACCCAGACAAAACCATAAATCAAAAAGAGTCATTCACCGCAATGTTCATTGCATCACTATTTACAATATCGAGGTAATGGAAGCAACCTAAATGCCCACAGACAGACGAATGCATAAAGCTGTGGTACATATATAAAATGGAATATTACTAAGCCATGAAAAGGAATGAAATTGGGTCATTTGTAGAGACGTCGATGGATCTAGAGACTGTCATACAGAGTGAAGTAAGTCAGAAGGAGAAAAACAAATCTTGTATATTCATGCATATATGTGGAACCTAGAAAAACTGTACAGATTAACCATTTTGCAAGGCATAAATAGAGCAACAGATGTAGACAACAAACGTATGGACAACAAGGGGGGAAAGCTGTTGGGGGGGTGGTGGTGGGAGGAGTTGAGAGACTGGGATTGGCATGTATACATTTATATGTATAAAATAGATAACCAATAAGAACCTGCTGTATAAAAATATAAAATAAAATTCAAAATTAAAAAGAAGTAAAATTTAAAAAATAAAACAGAAAAAACAATTATTCCCTGCACATACATGTATTTATATGAATAAATTATTTCCATGCTTATATCTGTAAATACAAAAAAGAGGAATAAAATCTACCTTGAACCAAAAACGAAAAAGAGAAAAAAAACACAGAACCCACCAGTTCCACAGAGGAAAACCGTATCAGGGCACTTGCTCCAGTTGTAAACAATTCTGAAGTTGGTCAGTGGTGGGGAATCGTCTCCCATTCAGCCAGCAGCCCCCACGCAACAAGCGTCCTCATTGCAAAGCTGGGGCACCGTGCCGAGGCATCTGTGAGTAAACGTGAGCTGAGCCCCAGGCCAGTTGCTGCTGAACTATTCCCACCCGTCCCAGGTAAAACACCTGAATATATACAAGGACTTGAAAGCCTAGAGGAAGGGCCATAGAGCCACACGAGTGACAGCATGCCGGCCGACTTGGTGCCTGCAGGCCAGCCAGGATGGTCCTGGCCCTGGGTGCTCTTCTGGAAGATTTCCATTTCCCTGCCTGAGATACCCGTCCTGTCCCTGCCCCCACTGCTTTTTTCCTTCCTCACCTCTGCCCAGGGAGAAATTCCAGCAGCAGGTATGGGTGACACATCCTCTTCTTTAGCAGGTGGCAGCCTGGCAACTGCTGCAGAAAGTCCAGCAGAGCCCCACTCACACTGGGCCACCCACAAAGCCGTGGCCTCTCACTCCCTCCCACCAGCCCAGCCCCGAGACTGCTGACAGGGCAGAGAAAATGGCGTCAGGCACGGCTGCAGGGGCTCTTGCTGCCTGGAGTGGTATTTATATTGATCTCAACCCAGGCACACCTGGGGAGGGCTGGCCGGCACGGTAAGGCTGCCCAGGTCAGCCAATCATCACCCCTCAGGGGCTCACAGTTGCAGAAAATGGAACTTGCTGAACCGGCCAGGTCCAAGGAACAGGTGTGGGCTCCTGAGAGTCAGGATAGACAAGGGGCTGCAGCTTTGGCTTGTTTTCTAATCATTTTATCTGGCCCATGAGTGGGAGACAACTTCAAGAAAACCCTCTCCTAATGAGAGGAACCCAGGAGTCAGGGAGAGGAGGGGTGGGTCGTGGTTGGAGACAGAGGCCTGGTGCCCCGGGTGCAGTGGAAGTCTCTGGAAGACCAGGTGGAGGGAGGCCTCACGGAGTGATGCCCAGGGTCACAGACCTGTCGCAGCTGCTGTTTGTTAGTTCAAGTCCTGCTCTGAGGTGCTCTGTGTCAGCTCTGAGCGACAGGTGAGCTGGGGGTGCTCTGCAATGAGGGCTATGTGCACGGTTCCTGTGTGCCCAGCCCTGCCACGGTACCTGCAAGGGTAGCTCTGTATCCTGGGAGGGGCCTGACCACGAGAGCCCCATGGGCTGGGGTGGGGGTGGGGTACCTGCCCAGGTGAGCTCCATATTCTGGGATTGGTCTGACCACGAGAGCCCCATGGGCTGCTGGGGACCTGGTAAAGGATGTCAGGACAGTCAGTGAAGCCACCGAGGATATACCTCCAGTTGCTCCTAATTCCTACACCCTGCTGGTCATTCTACCAACCACCAGGACATGGTATTCTGTATTAGTCTTCAATGATGCCTTCTTTTGTATTCCATTAGTCCCAGAGTCACAAGAAATTTTGGCTTGTGAGTGGCAGGACTCAACATACAACTAAAACAATACTTCCGGGCCGTCTGGCCCCAAGGGTGCAAAAATTCCCACACCATCTTTGGGGAAAGCTTAGCTAAAGACCTAAAAGTTCTACCTCTGGAAAAGGAAACCCTCCTTCAATATGCAGACGACATTCTGATCACCAGCCCTACTAAGGAGGCCTCTGAACTACCAAGCCAATAAAGGATAGAAGTTGTCCAAGAAAAAGCTCAAATATCACAGACTGCGGTGACCTGCCTGGGCTTCATTCTCACAGAAGGTCAGAGAAGCCCATCCCAGGAAAGGGAAGAAACCATTTTCAGCCTTACCCCTTTCTAAAACTAGAAGACAGCTTAGGGGTTCCTGGGGAGGCCAGGGTTTGCTGCTTCTGGATCCCTAACTACAGTCTACTAGCTGGGCCTCTATATGAAACACTGAAAGGAAAAGATGATGATCCTTTTGAATAGAATCCAGAAGTGGCCTTTCAAGAATGGAAAGAGCAGTCAATTCAGACCCTTGCCCTGGAACTCCCTAATTTAGCTAAACCCTTTGATCTTTACAATCCCGGTGAAAGGTGAATCGCCATTGGAGAATTAGTGCAAAAACTGGGACCACTTGAAATGGAACAATGCAAGAATGCCATCCAGGTAGGATAAACTACGGTCACTAAGGGGCTTGGCCCACTGCCACATCTGGCCAAGATACTGGCGGTATCTAAAAACCTGGAAATCAGCAGCCCAAAAGGCCACCTCCCTCCTAAGGGAAAAGGACCCCACGTGGTGATCCTAACCACCAACCATGCCCTGAAGTTGCAGGGTTCGCTCCGTGGGCACACCGACCTCGAGTGAGGAGGCCCTCCAACTCCAACATCCAGAGAGATAACCGGGGGCAACAGGGCACCATGACGACTCGTGTGAACATCACTTGACCTGGAGTTTCTCTCATAAAACAACAAGAGTGTGTCCCAAAAGAGTAGACTACTGCTTGCAGGACTTACTGCACCCAGAGGGGAGCTAATAATCTTGGCGGGGGAACAGTATACCACACTGTCACCATAGAAAAGCCTACAGACACCGTGATGATGGTGGCCAATAAGACCGGCTGGACTCCTGTTTACTTCAAAAGGCTGTTGACTCAGTAGCCATCATGGTCCTTGGTCACCACTGACCCTGGACTGTCTGGGAGTTGAGCGGGCAGGGCTCTGACACCTGGTGCTGTTTGTACGTTAATTCAGGGGCCTAATTGAAGAAAGCGCAGACTACTGGTCAGAGCATCTAGGCTGGCAGAGACGGTCAGCCTAAGGTGGCCGAACAAATGTGGGGCGGGGTGAAACCGGCCCCCACAGCGTCTCTGCACATCTCTTTCCTGGACCCTTAAAGGTCATTAGAATCTATAACACTTCCAATGCTGGTGCTCAGGTGGACGAGCAGGGAGGCAGGGGTCCTGGGGACAATCAACGTCACCGGGAGGCTGCTGGGGAGAAGCTCTGACCCTCGCCCCAGGGTATGAGGGCTCCCAACTCAGCACTCAGCAGTTACAGAAGAAGGGTCTGCACCCTCAGCACTCCAAGAATGAGGAACGGGACAAAAGGCAGAGGAGGGGTTTGTCCCCAGCAAAGCCCATTAAAAATCCCTGGGAGATAAAAATAGAATCTGGGCAATAAAGTCAAGTCTAACCTTTTTTATCCTTTGTGCTTTGTCTAATTTCACGTGCTCCTAGGGTCCCGCATGCAGAGGTTCCACACCCGGCACTTCAGACCAGATTTCCTAGTGCAGAATGGCTGGGTCGACACCTCAGCTCCTGGGGCCCAGTGCAGACTCCACGATATAGAGCCTGAGCTACAGCCAACCCGGCCCTCGAGAGCTCCGCCGCCTCACTCCCTCCCACTGACTCTGACAGGATCTCTACACAGCAGCCCAGCCCACAGCCCACGGGGTAGTGCATGCTCTCACCTCTCCATTCTCTGATCAAAATATAAAGTTTCCTTTGCTTGTGAACCAAACTCAGTCTCGATCTGTTGGCCCCAATGACACTGGGCAGGGGGACACTTGTTGGGGTCCACTCTGGAGGATCAGTAACAGAAATTGAGACTATTGTAACCTCAATGAACAGATGTGTGAGCCAAACTGTAGTTAACATAGAACAGTGTATAAGGCTCGGGTAAAATAAGATGTTTTTAACACTTCCATTTGATATTTCCATCACTTTTTATAAGCAAGTTCAGTGAAAAGGTTTGTCTTATTTGTCAGGTCAATATTAGAGAAACGAAGTGATTTCTTTCCAAGGATGTACAGCTAATAATCTTGGTTAAACCTTCAATCTTGTTTTAAATGCTTTTCCATTGAAAATGATACCTCTCTTTCAGCTCCCCCATTTCTGAGAAGTATAAAATCTTATAATTTATTATTACCAAAGGGGAAAGGTGGGAGGAGGGATAAATTAACAGTTTGGAATGAACACATACACACTGCTATGTATAAAATAGATCATCAACAAGGAACTACTGTATAGCACAGGGAACTACACTCAACATTTTGCAATAACCTATAAGGGGAAATAATCTGAAAAAGAATAGATATTTTTATTGACATCATCTATCAATGACAGTTAAAGTGTAGCCTAAGGGAAGCTGGTGGTGAGTGCTTCTGACCCTGAAGACTTCAATCATCTAAAGTTTGGACTCTGCCTACTTCCCAAGGCCCTTAATGAACATATGTGTAGCCGTAGCTTAAAAACTTCCCCAGTTTGGGTTTCGGGGAGACACTGATTTTGAAAAAGCCCTGGTGTTCTCCTTACATGAATGGGACTCTTCCTACTGCTAAAACATGTCTGTCACACCCAGAGGATGGTATACCATCTGATCGGGAAGAGTTTGGAAAAGGCATCTTATCTCCTCATCTCCTGGTGCTCGGGTTCACCCCTCCAGCGTCTTTACTAACAGTCTCCCCACTTGGAGATGTCAGCACTGTCAACATCCTGTTGCGTACAGTTTGGAATTTGTCCAGAGGATGAAGCGGAAGGATGAGGAACAATGAGAGACAAGTCCTAGGTGTTCAGACAGGCACATGTCACTCTAATTTCCAATCAGGAAGACGAATTGACCAAAGGCTAGGGTTGCCCATGGAAACAGTATAGGGCTTGAGGAAATCCCGCTGCTTTGTGGCCAGTTCCCATAAACACGAGTTGAACAATGGAACTCAGGGGCAGTAAAATTCACAAAACTGCAGAGTTGAAAATATCCATCACTGAAAAATGTCTTGAAGAAAGTCAGAGAAAAGGACTTGTAAGCAAGGGAGAATGGCAGGAAAGGGATTTGAGGAGGTAGAAAGGACTCGCCATTAAGCACAAGAAAAGGAGCTGAACATTGCCAACATTGCAGTTGGCCAAAAAGGGTGTATGCGTTCTTTTCTGTATATATTCAAGAAAAGGGCATACACTTTTTTAGCCAACCAAACAGGTGGGCACTGGAAGTCAATACTACAAAAGATATCACTTCGCATCAGTCAGAAGAGCCATCCTCATAAAGCGTAAACAACAGAAATGCAGGACAGGGCAACGAGAAGAGGGAGCCCTGTGAGACTTATAGTGGAAATGTATATTGCCAACGGCCATTCTGGAGAAGTGTATTGTGTTTACTAAAGCATCTAAAAAATGAGCTACAGAGCATAGGGCACTTGCACTCATGGGCGTATATCTTGGGAAAAACAAAAATCGAGAGGACACAGGCACCCCAATGTTTACCCCCTCTCTGTTTAAAAGATCCTCGACTAGGATATAACTTAAATGTCTCTGGAGGGAAAAAATGGATAGAGATGTGGTACTTAGGTAGAGTGGAATATTATTCAGCCTGGAAATCAATGAAATATGGCCAGTTGTAACAACTCCGGAGGAGTTACGTATGATCATTCTAAGTGACAGAATTCAAAAAGAAAAAGACACATATCATAAGATATCACTTAAAGGTGGAATCCAAAATGGCTACACATGAAATAAATTACAAAACAAAAACATAGTCAAATATGTAGAAAACACGCATAAGGCTGCTAAACGGGAAAGGTGGGGAGGGGTGAGGCATCATCCAGGAGGTTGAAATTAGCAAAGATACCATTCCAAATACCAAACTGATAATCAACAAGGCCTACACGGTAGCTAAAAGAACTGCACTCAGCACACTCAAGTCACCGGAAAAGAATATATACGACTGGTAAGAATCTGAAAAAGAATTTATTGATGTCTCTCTGTACGTGAATCAAGTGGATGTACAGCAGCAAGAAACAGAGCTTTGAAAATCAGCTGTAACCAATATAGTAATAAATTGAAAAAAATAAACGACAGAGAGACAGAGAAAACCTCTTACAACTTTTCCTCAGGGACGGTGATGCAACATGGATTGAACACATCTAGACCCACAGCAGGATGAGACATAAGGCTGGAAACTGTTTGCGCTAAGAGAAATGTGAGGTTGGGTGAGGAAATGCACACCCTTTAAAGTAATACTACCTGGTACCCATTCAATGGGTCCCAAATCTGCAGGTTCAAGGGATCTTTCTACAGCTAAAACATGCATGGAAAACCCAGAGGACTGTACACCATGTGATCGGGAGATGTGTCTAAAATGCACCTCATTTATCCTCTCCTGGTGCTCCTGTTCACCATTCCAGCCACGCTACTTAGAATCTCCCCACTTGGAGAATCAGCACATTTAAACTTCTGTTTCACACATTTTGCAAATTGTGAGGAGGATGAACGGGAAGAGGGGGAACCAATGAGAGAAGAGTTGTAGGGGTTTGGACGGGCACATATCACTCTAATTTCCCATTAAGAGTAAGAATTAAAGGAAGGCTCAGCCTGCCTCGCCGGAGCCAAAATAGGGCCTGAAGCAATCCTGCGGGTTTGAGGCCAGCTCACAAAAGAGCAACTTAAACAATGGAGCTCAGGGTCACTGCAATTCACAAACCTGCAGAGTTATAAATGAAAACTAACGTCCAAAAATATGTTGAGGTAAGGCAAAGAAGAGGATCTGAATGCAAGACAGAATTGCAAGAAACAGATTTCAAGAGATAGATTGGACTCGTCTTTAACGCACATGAAAAGCGGCAGAATTTCGACAATGATGCAGTTGGCCCAAAAGGGCGTATGCGTTTTTTCCTGATTATATCCAGGAAAAAACGCATACGCACTTTATGGGCAACGAAGCAAGCAAGCAATGCAAATGTGCACAACAAAGAAGTCTCACTTCCCACCGGTCAAAAGGGCCATCCTAAAAAATTGTAAAAACCAGAAATGCAGGACAGGCCATGGAGAACAGGGAGCCTTTATACGCTGATGGGCAGTGTGTGAACTGCCGAGAGCCACTCTGGAGAAGTGTATGGTGGTTCCTAAATCATCTAAAAAACAGAGCTACAGAGCATAGGACACTTCCAATCATGGGAGTATATCTAGGGAAGTCTAAAAATCAACAAGACACAAGCACACCACAGTTTAGGGCTACTCTGTTTACAAGAACCTCAACTTCAGTACACCTTAAATATCCCAGGAAAGAGAACAATGGATAAAGAAGATGTGGTACTTATGTACAATGGAATATCTCTTCACCATGAAATCAATGTAATAAGGCTAGTAGAAGGATAAAGAGTGGATTTAGGTCCGATAATACTACTTGAAATAAGTCAAACAGAAAAAGAAACATATCATAAGATATCACCTATAGAGGGAGGGTAAATATGGCTGCACAAGAAATGAATTACAGAACAGAACAGTGTCTCACATTTAGAAAACACACTTATGTCAGCTTAAGGGGAAAGGAGAGGTGGGGTGATGCATAAAACCAGAGTTTGAAATTAGCACAGATACCGTTCAATAAACCAAATAGGTATTAGACAAGATCTACACCTTGCTCAATGAACAGGCCTCAACACACCCTATACACCGCAGAGAAATATATCTGAGGAATAAGACTCTTAAAACCCATGTATTGATATATCTCCATAAGGGAATCAAGTGTGTGCAGAGTGGCACAAACACAGCAGTGAAAAGGAGCTAAACCCCATTATAGAAATAAATTTTAAAAACAAAACGCTGAAACAATGAAAGAGAGAAAAATTCTTACAAAATTCGCTCAGGGGCTGTGATGCAACCTGGATTGACCACATATAAACCCACAGCTGGATAAGACATAAGGCTGGACACTTGGGGCTGACAGGATTGGTGAGCTTTGGTGAGCAACTGCCGAAAGTTTAATGCAATACTTCATGCTACTCAGTCCAAGGGTCCCAACACTCCAGGTTGAAGGGAATCTTCCTACAGCTAAACCATGCTTGGGAAACCCAGCGACTGGTATACCATATGATCGGGAAAGGTTTCTAAAACGCACCTCATTTTTCCTCTCCTGGGGCTCCGGATCGACATTCCAGCCGCTTTACTAACAACATCCCCACATGGAGTCAATGCCTTTAAGTTCTGGTATCGCACAGTCTGCAGTTAGTGCAGAGGATGAATGGGAATAGGGGGAACCAGTGAGAAACTAGCTGTAGCGGTTTCAATGGGCACATGTCACTCTAATATCACATCAGTAAGAAGAATTAACCAAAGGCACAGCAAGGTGCCCCAGAAGAAAAATAGGGCTTCAAGGAATCCTGTGGTTATGGGGCAAGACCACAAAAATAAGAGCTAAAAAATGGAGCTAAGGGCCACTGCAATTCAAAAACCTGCAGAGTTATAAAGGCCAACTATTTTTAAAAAATATATTGAGGTAAGGCTATGAAGAGGCATTGAAAGCAAGGCAGAATTGCAGGAAACCGATTTCAGGAGGTAGACTGGAATTGCATTGAAAGCATATGAAGAGAGTCAGAAACTCGACAATGATGCACTTGGCCAAAAAGGGCGTATGCGTTTTTTCCTGAATATATTCAGGAAAAAACGCATACGCACTTTTTGGCCAACCAAGCAAGCTTGCAAAGGAAATCTGCACTACAATGAAGTCTCACTTCCCCCCGGTCAAAAGGGCCATCTGAAAAAAGTGTAAAATCCAGAAAGGCACAACAGGCCATGGAGAACTGGGAGCCTTCTTATGCTGATGGGCGGATGTAAATTGCCAACAGCCACTCTGGAGAAGTGTATGGTGTTTCCTGAAGCATCTAAAAAACAAAGCAACAGAGCCTAGGGCACTTCCACTTATGGTCCTATAGCTTAGGGAAATTAAAATCAAAAAGACACAGCCACCCCAAAGTTTGGGACGGCTCTGTTTACAAGAACCTCGTTTACGGTACAAGTTCAATATCGCAGAAAGTGAAAAATGGATAAAGAACTTGTGGTACTTACGTACAATGCAATATCACTCAGCAATGAAATCTATGTCATCAGGCCCTTAGCAGCACAATGACTGGATTCAGGTATGATGATTCGAACTGAAATAAGTCACACAGAAAAGAAACATCATAAGGTATCACTAATACACAGAATGTGAACTTGGCTACACATGAACTGAATTACAAAACAGAACAGTGTCTCAAGTTGAGAAAACCAACTTACGCTTGCTTAAGGGGGAAGGTGAGTTGGGGTGCTGCATAAAACCAGAGATTGAAATGAGCACAGATAAAGTTCCTTAAGCCAAATATGGAATAGACAAGAGCTACTCCTTGCTCAACGAAATGGACTCAACACCCCATATTAAACGCCTAAGAATGTACCTGACTAGTAAGTATCTTAAAACCTATGGATTGCTATGTCTCCGAAAGAGAATCAAGCGTGTGTACAGGGGCATAAACGCAGCAGTGATAGGATTGGAGAGGTTCGGTGAGCAAATGAAGACCCTTTGAAGTCATATTGCATGGTACCCATTCCACGGGTCTCAACTCTCCAGGTTTAAGGTATTCTTCCTTCAGCTAAAACATGCATGTGGAACCCAGAGTATGATCAACCGTGTGAACGGGAGACGTGTTCAAATATGTCTCAGTTTTCCTCCCCTGGTACTCGGGTGCAACATTCCAGACCCTTTCCTAACACTCTCCCAACTTGGAGAGTCAGTGCCTTTAACCTCCTGTTTGGCCCAGTTTGCAATTTCTGCGGAAGATGAACAGGAATAGGGAGAACCAATGAGAGACTAGCTGGAGGTGTCTGGACGGGCAAATTTAACTCTCATTTCCCACCAGGAAGAGGAAATAACCAAAGGCTCAGCGTGCCGTGCCGGAACCAGATTAGGGCCTGAAGCCATCCTGCGGTGTTGCGGCCAGCTCAAAAGAAAGCGAGTTGAAGAAATGAGCTCAGGGTCTCTGTAATTCACAAACCTGCAGAGTTATAAATGACAGCTATCGTCCAAAAATAGACTGAAGTAAGGCTGCCAAGAGGACTTGAAAGCGGGGCAGAATTGCAGGATTCCGATTTCAGGAGGTAGACTGGAATTGCATTGATAGCGTAGGAAAAGAGGCAGAACGTCCACAATGATGCACTTTGCCTAAAGGGCATATGCGTTTTTTCCTGAATATATTCAGGAAAAAACGCATACGCCCTTTTTGGCCAACCAAGCAAGCTTGCAAAGGAAATCTGCACTACAATGAAGTCTCACTTCCCCCCGGTCAAAAGGGCCATCAGAATAAAGTGTAAAATCCAGAAAGGCAGGACAGGCCATGGAGAACTGGGAGCCTTGTTATGCTGATGGGCGGGATGTAAATTGCCAACAGACACTTGGGAGAAGTGTATGGTGTTTCCTGAAACATCTAAAAAACAAAGCAACAGAGCCTAGGGCACTTCCACTTATGGTCCTATAGCTTAGGGAAATTAATATCAAAAAGACACAGCAACCCCAAAATTTGGGACGGCTCTTTTTACAGGAATCTCTTCTCCGGCACAAGTTAAATATCCCAGAGAGCAAATAATGGATAAAGAAGTTGCGGTACTTCTGTACAACAGAATACCACTCAGCAATGAAATCTATGTCACCAGGCCCGTACCAGCATAATGAGTGGATTGAGGCACGATGATTCTAAGTGAAATAAGTCACACAGAAAAAGAAACATCATAAGGTATCACTAATACACGGAATGTGAACTTGGCTACACATGAACTGAATTACAAAACAGAACAGGGTCTCAAGTTTAGAAAACCAACTTATTCCTGCTTAAGGGGGAAGGTGAGTTGGGGTGCTGCATAAAAGCAGAGTTTGAAATTAGCACAGATACCGTTCCATAAGCCAAATATGTAATAGACAAGAGCTAACCCTTGCTCAACGAAATGGATTCAACAATGAGGTATCACCTCACACCTGGTAGAATAGGCATCATTGAAAATCTACAAACAAAAAATGCTGGAAAGGGTCTGGAGAAAAGGAACCCTCTTCCACTATTGTTGGGAATATAAATTGATACAGTCATTATGGAGAACAATATGGAATTTCTTAAGAAACTAACAATAGAATTACCATATGATACAGCAATCCCAGTACTGGACATATACCCAGACAAAACCATAAATCAAAAAGAGTCATTCACCGCAATGTTCATTGCATCACTATTTACAATATCGAGGTAATGGAAGCAACCTAAATGCCCACAGACAGACGAATGCATAAAGCTGTGGTACATATATAAAATGGAATATTACTAAGCCATGAAAAGGAATGAAATTGGGTCATTTGTAGAGACGTCGATGGATCTAGAGACTGTCATACAGAGTGAAGTAAGTCAGAAGGAGAAAAACAAATCTTGTATATTCATGCATATATGTGGAACCTAGAAAAACTGTACAGATTAACCATTTTGCAAGGCATAAATAGAGCAACAGATGTAGACAACAAACGTATGGACAACAAGGGGGGAAAGCTGTTGGGGGGGTGGTGGTGGGAGGAGTTGAGAGACTGGGATTGGCATGTATACATTTATATGTATAAAATAGATAACCAATAAGAACCTGCTGTATAAAAATATAAAATAAAATTCAAAATTAAAAAGAAGTAAAATTTAAAAAATAAAACAGAAAAAACAATTATTCCCTGCACATACATGTATTTATATGAATAAATTATTTCCATGCTTATATCTGTAAATACAAAAAAGAGGAATAAAATCTACCTTGAACCAAAAACGAAAAAGAGAAAAAAAACACAGAACCCACCAGTTCCACAGAGGAAAACTGTATCAGGGCACTTGCTCCAGTTGTAAACAATTCTGAAGTTGGTCAGTGGTGGGGAATCGTCTCCCATTCAGCCAGCAGCCCCCACGCAACAAGCGTCCTCATTGCAAAGCTGGGGCACCGTGCCGAGGCATCTGTGAGTAAACGTGAGCTGAGCCCCAGGCCAGTTGCTGCTGAACTATTCCCACCCGTCCCAGGTAAAACACCTGAATATATACAAGGACTTGAAAGCCTAGAGGAAGGGCCATAGAGCCACACGAGTGACAGCATGCCGGCCGACTTGGTGCCTGCAGGCCAGCCAGGATGGTCCTGGCCCTGGGTGCTCTTCTGGAAGATTTCCATTTCCCTGCCTGAGATACCCGTCCTGTCCCTGCCCCCACTGCTTTTTTCCTTCCTCACCTCTGCCCAGGGAGAAATTCCAGCAGCAGGTATGGGTGACACATCCTCTTCTTTAGCAGGTGGCAGCCTGGCAACTGCTGCAGAAAGTCCAGCAGAGCCCCACTCACACTGGGCCACCCACAAAGCCGTGGCCTCTCACTCCCTCCCACCAGCCCAGCCCCGAGACTGCTGACAGGGCAGAGAAAATGGCGTCAGGCATGGCTGCAGGGGCTCTTGCTGCCTGGAGTGGTATTTATATTGATCTCAACCCAGGCACACCTGGGGAGGGCTGGCCGGCACGGTAAGGCTGCCCAGGTCAGCCAATCATCACCCCTCAGGGGCTCACAGTTGCAGAAAATGGAACTTGCTGAACCGGCCAGGTCCAAGGAACAGGTGTGGGCTCCTGAGAGTCAGGATAGACAAGGGGCTGCAGCTTTGGCTTGTTTTCTAATCATTTTATCTGGCCCATGAGTGGGAGACAACTTCAAGAAAACCCTCTCCTAATGAGAGGAACCCAGGAGTCAGGCAGAGGAGGGGTGGGTGGTGGTTGGAGACAGAGGCCTGGTGCCCCGGGTGCAGTGGAAGTCTCTGGAAGACCAGGTGGAGGGAGGCCTCACGGAGTGATGCCCAGGGTCACAGACCTGTCGCAGCTGCTGTTTGTTAGTTCAAGTCCTGCTCTGAGGTGCTCTGTGTCAGCTCTGAGCGACAGGTGAGCTGGGGGTGCTCTGCAATGAGGGCTATGTGCACGGTTCCTGTGTGCCCAGCCCTGCCACGGTACCTGCAAGGGTAGCTCTGTATCCTGGGAGGGGCCTGACCACGAGAGCCCCGTGGGCTGGGGTGGGGGTGGGGTACCTGCCCAGGTGAGCTCCATATTCTGGGATTGGTCTGACCACGAGAGCCCCATGGGCTGCTGGGGACCTGGTAAAGGATGTCAGGACAGTCAGTGAAGCCACCGAGGATATACCTCCAGTTGCTCCTAATTCCTACACCCTGCTGGTCATTCTACCAACCACCAGGACATGGTATTCTGTATTAGTCTTCAATGATGCCTTCTTTTGTATTCCATTAGTCCCAGAGTCACAAGAAATTTTGGCTTGTGAGTGGCAGGACTCAACATACAACTAAAACAATACTTCCGGGCCGTCTGGCCCCAAGGGTGCAAAAATTCCCACACCATCTTTGGGGAAAGCTTAGCTAAAGACCTAAAAGTTCTACCTCTGGAAAAGGAAACCCTCCTTCAATATGCAGACGACATTCTGATCACCAGCCCTACTAAGGAGGCCTCTGAACTACCAAGCCAATAAAGGATAGAAGTTGTCCAAGAAAAAGCTCAAATATCACAGACTGCGGTGACCTGCCTGGGCTTCATTCTCACAGAAGGTCAGAGAAGCCCATCCCAGGAAAGGGAAGAAACCATTTTCAGCCTTACCCCTTTCTAAAACTAGAAGACAGCTTAGGGGTTCCTGGGGAGGCCAGGGTTTGCTGCTTCTGGATCCCTAACTACAGTCTACTAGCTGGGCCTCTATATGAAACACTGAAAGGAAAAGATGATGATCCTTTTGAATAGAATCCAGAAGTGGCCTTTCAAGAATGGAAAGAGCAGTCAATTCAGACCCTTGCCCTGGAACTCCCTAATTTAGCTAAACCCTTTGATCTTTACAATCCCGGTGAAAGGTGAATCGCCATTGGAGAATTAGTGCAAAAACTGGGACCACTTGAAATGGAACAATGCAAGAATGCCATCCAGGTAGGATAAACTACGGTCACTAAGGGGCTTGGCCCACTGCCACATCTGGCCAAGATACTGGCGGTATCTAAAAACCTGGAAATCAGCAGCCCAAAAGGCCACCTCCCTCCTAAGGGAAAAGGACCCCACGTGGTGATCCTAACCACCAACCATGCCCTGAAGTTGCAGGGTTCGCTCCGTGGGCACACCGACCTCGAGTGAGGAGGCCCTCCAACTCCAACATCCAGAGAGATAACCGGGGGCAACAGGGCACCATGACGACTCGTGTGAACATCACTTGACCTGGAGTTTCTCTCATAAAACAACAAGAGTGTGTCCCAAAAGAGTAGACTACTGCTTGCAGGACTTACTGCACCCAGAGGGGAGCTAATAATCTTGGCGGGGGAACAGTATACCACACTGTCACCATAGAAAAGCCTACAGACACCGTGATGATGGTGGCCAATAAGACCGGCTGGACTCCTGTTTACTTCAAAAGGCTGTTGACTCAGTAGCCATCATGGTCCTTGGTCACCACTGACCCTGGACTGTCTGGGAGTTGAGCGGGCAGGGCTCTGACACCTGGTGCTGTTTGTACGTTAATTCAGGGGCCTAATTGAAGAAAGCGCAGACTACTGGTCAGAGCATCTAGGCTGGCAGAGACGGTCAGCCTAAGGTGGCCGAACAAATGTGGGGCGGGGTGAAACCGGCCCCCACAGCGTCTCTGCACATCTCTTTCCTGGACCCTTAAAGGTCATTAGAATCTATAACACTTCCAATGCTGGTGCTCAGGTGGACGAGCAGGGAGGCAGGGGTCCTGGGGACAATCAACGTCACCGGGAGGCTGCTGGGGAGAAGCTCTGACCCTCGCCCCAGGGTATGAGGGCTCCCAACTCAGCACTCAGCAGTTACAGAAGAAGGGTCTGCACCCTCAGCACTCCAAGAATGAGGAACGGGACAAAAGGCAGAGGAGGGGTTTGTCCCCAGCAAAGCCCATTAAAAATCCCTGGGAGATAAAAATAGAATCTGGGCAATAAAGTCAAGTCTAACCTTTTTTATCCTTTGTGCTTTGTCTAATTTCACGTGCTCCTAGGGTCCCGCATGCAGAGGTTCCACACCCAGCACTTCAGACCAGATTTCCTAGTGCAGAATGGCTGGGTCGACACCTCAGCTCCTGGGGCCCAGTGCAGACTCCACGATATAGAGCCTGAGCTACAGCCAACCCGGCCCTCGAGAGCTCCGCCGCCTCCCTCCCTCCCACTGACTCTGACAGGATCTCTACACAGCAGCCCAGCCCACAGCCCACGGGGTAGTGCATGCTCTCACCTCTCCATTCTCTGATCAAAATATAGAGTTTCCTTTGCTTGTGAACCAAACTCAGTCTCGATCTGTTGGCCCCAATGACACTGGGCAGGGGGACACTTGTTGGGGTCCACTCTGGAGGATCAGTAACAGAAATTGAGACTATTGTAACCTCAATGAACAGATGTGTGAGCCAAACTGTAGTTAACATAGAACAGTGTATAAGGCTCGGGTAAAATAAGATGTTTTTAACACTTCCATTTGATATTTCCATCACTTTTTATAAGCAAGTTCAGTGAAAAGGTTTGTCTTATTTGTCAGGTCAATATTAGAGAAACGAAGTGATTTCTTTCCAAGGATGTACAGCTAATAATCTTGGTTAAACCTTCAATCTTGTTTTAAATGCTTTTCCATTGAAAATGATACCTCTCTTTCAGCTCCCCCATTTCTGAGAAGTATAAAATCTTATAATTTATTATTACCAAAGGGGAAAGGTGGGAGGAGGGATAAATTAACAGTTTGGAATGAACACATACACACTGCTATGTATAAAATAGATCATCAACAAGGAACTACTGTATAGCACAGGGAACTACACTCAACATTTTGCAATAACCTATAAGGGGAAATAATCTGAAAAAGAATAGATATTTTTATTGACATCATCTATCAATGACAGTTAAAGTGTAGCCTAAGGGAAGCTGGTGGTGAGTGCTTCTGACCCTAAAGACTTCAATCATCTAAAGTTTGGACTCTGCCTACTTCCCAAGGCCCTTAATGAACATATGTGTAGCCGTAGCTTAAAAACTTCCCCAGTTTGGGTTTCGGGGAGACACTAATTTTGAAAAAGCCCTGGTGTTCTCCTTACATGAATGGGACTCTTCCTACTGCTAAAACATGTCTGTCACACCCAGAGGATGGTATACCATCTGATCGGGAAGAGTTTGGAAAAGGCATCTCATCTCCTCATCTCCTGGTGCTCGGGTTCACCCCTCCAGCGTCTTTACTAACAGTCTCCCCACTTGGAGATGTCAGCACTGTCAACATCCTGTTGCGTACAGTTTGGAATTTGTCCAGAGGATGAAACGGAAGGATGAGGAACAATGAGAGACAAGTCCTAGGTGTTCAGACAGGCACATGTCACTCTAATTTCCAATCAGGAAGACGAATTGACCAAAGGCTAGGGTTGCCCATGGAAACAGTATAGGGCTTGAGGAAATCCCGCTGCTTTGTGGCCAGTTCCCATAAACACGAGTTGAACAATGGAACTCAGGGGCAGTAAAATTCACAAAACTGCAGAGTTGAAAATATCCATCACTGAAAAATGTCTTGAGGAAAGTCAGAGAAAAGGACTTGTAAGCAAGGGAGAATGGCAGGAAAGGGATTTGAGGAGGTAGAAAGGACTCGCCATTAAGCACAAGAAAAGGAGCTGAACATTGCCAACATTGCCAACATTGCAGTTGGCCAAAAAGGGTGTATGCGTTCTTTTCTGTATATATTCAAGAAAAGGGCATACACTTTTTTAGCCAACCAAACAGGTGGGCACTGGAAGTCAATACTACAAAAGATATCACTTCGCATCAGTCAGAAGAGCCATCCTCATAAAGCATAAACAACAGAAACGCAGGACAGGGCAACGAGAAGAGGGAGCCCTGTGAGACTTATAGTGGAAATGTATATTGCCAACGGCCATTCTGGAGAAGTGTATTGTGTTTACTAAAGCATCTAAAAAATGAGCTACAGAGCATAGGGCACTTGCACTCATGGGCGTATATCTTGGGAAAAACAAAAATCGAGAGGACACAGGCACCCCAATGTTTACCCCCTCTCTGTTTAAAAGATCCTCGACTAGGATATAACTTAAATGTCTCTGGAGGGAAAAAATGGATAGAGATGTGGTACTTAGGTAGAGTGGAATATTATTCAGCCTGGAAATCAATGAAATATGGCCAGTTGTAACAACTCCGGAGGAGTTACGTATGATCATTCTAAGTGACAGAATTCAAAAAGAAAAAGACACATATCATAAGATATCACTTAAAGGTGGAATCCAAAATGGCTACACATGAAATAAATTACAAAACAAAAACATAGTCAAATATGTAGAAAACACGCATAAGGCTGCTAAACGGGAAAGGTGGGGAGGGGTGAGGCATCATCCAGGAGGTTGAAATTAGCAAAGATACCATTCCAAATACCAAACTGATAATCAACAAGGCCTACACGGTAGCTAAAAGAACTGCACTCAGCACACTCAAGTCACCGGAAAAGAATATATACGACTGGTAAGAATCTGAAAAAGAATTTATTGATGTCTCTCTGTACGTGAATCAAGTGGATGTACAGCAGCAAGAAACAGAGCTTTGAAAATCAGCTGTAACCAATATAGTAATAAATTGAAAAAAATAAACGACAGAGAGACAGAGAAAACCTCTTACAACTTTTCCTCAGGGACGGTGATGCAACATGGATTGAACACATCTAGACCCACAGCAGGATGAGACATAAGGCTGGAAACTGTTTGCGCTAAGAGAAATGTGAGGTTGGGTGAGGAAATGCACACCCTTTAAAGTAATACTACCTGGTACCCATTCAATGGGTCCCAAATCTGCAGGTTCAAGGGATCTTCCTACAGCTAAAACATGCATGGAAAACCCAGAGGACTGTACACCATGTGATCGGGAGATGTGTCTAAAATGCACCTCATTTATCCTCTCCTGGTGCTCCTGTTCACCATTCCAGCCACGCTACTTAGAATCTCCCCACTTGGAGAATCAGCACATTTAAACTTCTGTTTCACACATTTTGCAAATTGTGAGGAGGATGAACGGGAAGAGGGGGAACCAATGAGAGAAGAGTTGTAGGGCTTTGGACGGGCACATATCACTCTAATTTCCCATTAAGAATAAGAATTAAAGAAAGGCTCAGCCTGCCTCGCCGGAGCCAAAATAGGGCCTGAAGCAATCCTGCGGGTTTGAGGCCAGCTCACAAAAGAGCAACTTAAACAATGGAGCTCAGGGTCACTGCAATTCACAAACCTGCAGAGTTATAAATGAAAACTAACGTCCAAAAATATGTTGAGGTAAGGCAAAGAAGAGGATCTGAATGCAAGACAGAATTGCAAGAAACAGATTTCAAGAGATAGATTGGACTCGTCTTTAACGCACATGAAAAGCGGCAGAATTTCGACAATGATGCAGTTGGCCCAAAAGGGCGTATGCATTTTTTCCTGATTATATCCAGGAAAAAACGCATACGCACTTTATGGGCAACGAAGCAAGCAAGCAATGCAAATGTGCACAACAAAGAAGTCTCACTTCCCACCGGTCAAAAGGGCCATCCTAAAAAATTGTAAAAACCAGAAATGCAGGACAGGCCATGGAGAACAGGGAGCCTTTATACGCTGATGGGCAGTGTGTGAACTGCCGAGAGCCACTCTGGAGAAGTGTATGGTGGTTCCTAAATCATCTAAAAAACAGAGCTACAGAGCATAGGACACTTCCAATCATGGGAGTATATCTAGGGAAGTCTAAAAATCAACAAGACACAAGCACACCACAGTTTAGGGCTACTCTGTTTACAAGAACCTCAACTTCAGTACACCTTAAATATCCCAGGAAAGAGAACAATGGATAAAGAAGATGTGGTACTTATGTACAATGGAATATCTCTTCACCATGAAATCAATGTAATAAGGCTAGTAGAAGGATAAAGAGTGGATTTAGGTCCGATAATACTACTTGAAATAAGTCAAACAGAAAAAGAAACATATCATAAGATATCACTTATAGAGGGAGGGTAAATATGGCTGCACAAGAAATGAATTACAGAACAGAACAGTGTCTCACATTTAGAAAACACACTTATGTCAGCTTAAGGGGAAAGGAGAGGTGGGGTGATGCATAAAACCAGAGTTTGAAATTAGCACAGATACCGTTCAATAAACCAAATAGGTATTAGACAAGATCTACACCTTGCTCAATGAACAGGCCTCAACACACCCTATACACCGCAGAGAAATATATCTGAGGAATAAGAATCTTAAAACCCATGTATTGATATATCTCCATAAGGGAATCAAGTGTGTGCAGAGCGGCACAAACACAGCAGTGAAAAGGAGCTAAACCCCATTATAGAAATAAATTTTAAAAACAAAACGCTGAAACAATGAAAGAGAGAAAAATTCTTACAAAATTCGCTCAGGGGCTGTGATGCAACCTGGATTGACCACATATAAACCCACAGCTGGATAAGACATAAGGCTGGACACTTGGGGCTGACAGGATTGGTGAGCTTTGGTGAGCAACTGCCGAAAGTTTAATGCAATACTTCATGCTACTCAGTCCAAGGGTCCCAACACTCCAGGTTGAAGGGAATCTTCCTACAGCTAAACCATGCTTGGGAAACCCAGCGACTGGTATACCATATGATCGGGAAAGGTTTCTAAAACGCACCTCATTTTTCCTCTCCTGGGGCTCCGGATCGACATTCCAGCCGCTTTACTAACAACATCCCCACATGGAGTCAATGCCTTTAAGTTCTGGTATCGCACAGTCTGCAGTTAGTGCAGAGGATGAATGGGAATAGGGGGAACCAGTGAGAAACTAGCTGTAGCGGTTTCAATGGGCACATGTCACTCTAATATCACATCAGTAAGAAGAATTAACCAAAGGCACAGCAAGGTGCCCCAGAAGAAAAACAGGGCTTCAAGGAATCCTGTGGTTATGGGGCAAGACCACAAAAATAAGAGCTAAAAAATGGAGCTAAGGGCCACTGCAATTCAAAAACCTGCAGAGTTATAAAGGCTAACTATTTTTAAAAAATATATTGAGGTAAGGCTATGAAGAGGCATTGAAAGCAAGGCAGAATTGCAGGAAACCGATTTCAGGAGGTAGACAGGAATTGCATTGAAAGCATATGAAGAGAGTCAGAAACTCGACAATGATGCACTTGGCCAAAAAGGGCGTATGCGTTTTTTCCTGAATATATTCAGGAAAAAACGCATACGCACTTTTTGGCCAACCAAGCAAGCTTGCAAAGGAAATCTGCACTACAATGAAGTCTCACTTCCACCCGGTCAAAAGGGCCATCTGAAAAAAGTGTAAAATCCAGAAAGGCACAACAGGCCATGGAGAACTGGGAGCCTTCTTATGCTGATGGGCGGGATGTAAATTGCCAACAGCCACTCTGGAGAAGTGTATGGTGTTTCCTGAAACATCTAAAAAACAAAGCAACAGAGCCTAGGGCACTTCCACTTATGGTCCTATAGCTTAGGGAAATTAAAATCAAAAAGACACAGCCACCCCAAAGTTTGGGACGGCTCTGTTTACAAGAACCTCGTTTACGGTACAAGTTCAATATCACAGAAAGTGAAAAATGGATAAAGAACTTGTGGTACTTACGTACAATGCAATATCACTCAGCAATGAAATCTATGTCATCAGGCCCGTAGCAGCATAATGAGTGGATTCAGGTATGATGATTCGAACTGAAATAAGTCACACAGAAAAGAAACATCATAAGGTATCACTAATACACAGAATGTGAACTTGGCTACACATGAACTGAATTACAAAACAGAACAGTGTCTCAAGTTTAGAAAACCAACTTACGCTTGCTTAAGGGGGAAGGTGAGTTGGGGTGCTGCATAAAACCAGAGATTGAAATGAGCACAGATAAAGTTCCTTAAGCCAAATATGGAATAGACAAGAGCTACTCCTTGCTCAACAAAATGGACTCAACACCGCATATTAAACGCCTAAGAATGTACCTGACTAGTAAGTATCTTAAAACCTATGGATTGCTATGTCTCCGAAAGAGAATCAAGCGTGTGTACAGGGGCATAAACGCAGCAGTGATAGGATTGGAGAGGTTCGGTGAGCAAATGAAGACCCTTTGAAGTCATATTGCATGGTACCCATTCCACGGGTCTCAACTCTCCAGGTTTAAGGTATTCTTCCTTCAGCTAAAACATGCATGTGGAACCCAGAGTATGATCAACCGTGTGAACGGGAGACGTGTTCAAATATGTCTCAGTTTTCCTCCCCTGGTACTCGGGTGCAACATTCCAGACCCTTTACTAACACTCTCCCAACTTGGAGAGTCAGCGCCTTTAACCTCCTGTTTGGCCCAGTTTGCAATTTCTGCGGAAGATGAACAGGAATAGGGAGAACCAATGAGAGACTAGCTGGAGGTGTCTGGACGGGCAAATTTAACTCTCATTTCCCACCAGGAAGAGGAAATAACCAAAGGCTCAGCGTGCCGTGCCGGAACCAGATTAGGGCCTGAAGCGATCCTGCAGTGTTGCGGCCAGCTCAAAAGAAAGCGAGTTGAAGAAATGAGCTCAGGGTCTCTGTAATTCACAAACCTGCAGAGTTATAAATGACAGCTATCGTCCAAAAATAGACTGAAGTAAGGCTGCCAAGAGGATTTGAAAGCGGGGCAGAATTGCAGGATACCGATTTCAGGAGGTAGACTGGAATTGCATTGAAAGCGTAGGAAAAGAGGCAGAACGTCCACAATGATGCACTTTGCCAAAAGGGAATATGCGTTTTTTCCTGAATATATTCAGGAAAAAACGCATACGCCCTTTTTGGCCAACCAAGCAAGCTTGCAAAGGAAATCTGCACTACAATGAAGTCTCACTTCCCCCCGGTCAAAAGGGCCATCAGAATAAAGTGTAAAATCCAGAAAGGCAGGACAGGCCATGGAGAACTGGGAGCCTTGTTATGCTGATGGGCGGGATGTAAATTGCCAACAGACACTTGGGAGAAGTGTATGGTGTTTCCTGAAACATCTAAAAAACAAAGCAACAGAGCCTAGGGCACTTCCACTTATGGTCCTATAGCTTAGGGAAATTAATATCAAAAAGACACAGCAACCCCAAAATTTGGGACGGCTCTTTTTACAGGAATCTCTTCTCCGGCACAAGTTAAATATCCCAGAGAGCAAATAATGGATAAAGAAGTTGCGGTACTTCTGTACAACAGAATACCACTCAGCAATGAAATCTATGTCACCAGGCCCGTACCAGCATAATGAGTGGATTGAGGCACGATGATTCTAAGTGAAATAAGTCACACAGAAAAAGAAACATCATAAGGTATCACTAATACACGGAATGTGAACTTGGCTACACATGAACTGAATTACAAAACAGAACAGGGTCTCAAGTTTAGAAAACCAACTTATGCCTGCTTAAGGGGGAAGGTGAGTTGGGGTGCTGCATAAAAGCAGAGTTTGAAATTAGCACAGATACCGTTCCATAAGCCAAATATGTAATAGACAAGAGCTACCCCTTGCTCAACGAAATGGATTCAACAATGAGGTATCACCTCACACCTGGTAGAATAGGCATCATTGAAAATCTACAAACAAAAAATGCTGGAAAGGGTCTGGAGAAAAGGAACCCTCTTCCACTATTGTTGGGAATATAAATTGATACAGTCATTATGGAGAACAATATGGAATTTCTTAAGAAACTAACAATAGAATTACCATATGATACAGCAATCCCAGTACTGGACATATACCCAGACAAAACCATAAATCAAAAAGAGTCATTCACCGCAATGTTCATTGCATCACTATTTACAATATCGAGGTAATGGAAGCAACCTAAATGCCCACAGACAGACGAATGCATAAAGCTGTGGTACATATATAAAATGGAATATTACTAAGCCATGAAAAGGAATGAAATTGGGTCATTTGTAGAGACGTCGATGGATCTAGAGACTGTCATACAGAGTGAAGTAAGTCAGAAGGAGAAAAACAAATCTTGTATATTCATGCATATATGTGGAACCTAGAAAAACTGTACAGATTAACCATTTTGCAAGGCATAAATAGAGCAACAGATGTAGACAACAAACGTATGGACAACAAGGGGGGAAAGCTGTTGGGGGGGTGGTGGTGGGAGGAGTTGAGAGACTGGGATTGGCATGTATACATTTATATGTATAAAATAGATAACCAATAAGAACCTGCTGTATAAAAATATAAAATAAAATTCAAAATTAAAAAGAAGTAAAATTTAAAAAATAAAACAGAAAAAACAATTATTCCCTGCACATACATGTATTTATATGAATAAATTATTTCCATGCTTATATCTGTAAATACAAAAAAGAGGAATAAAATCTACCTTGAACCAAAAACGAAAAAGAGAAAAAAAACACAGAACCCACCAGTTCCACAGAGGAAAACCGTATCAGGGCACTTGCTCCAGTTGTAAACAATTCTGAAGTTGGTCAGTGGTGGGGAATCGTCTCCCATTCAGCCAGCAGCCCCCACGCAACAAGCGTCCTCATTGCAAAGCTGGGGCACCGTGCCGAGGCATCTGTGAGTAAACGTGAGCTGAGCCCCAGGCCAGTTGCTGCTGAACTATTCCCACCCGTCCCAGGTAAAACACCTGAATATATACAAGGACTTGAAAGCCTAGAGGAAGGGCCATAGAGCCACACGAGTGACAGCATGCCGGCCGACTTGGTGCCTGCAGGCCAGCCAGGATGGTCCTGGCCCTGGGTGCTCTTCTGGAAGATTTCCATTTCCCTGCCTGAGATACCCGTCCTGTCCCTGCCCCCACTGCTTTTTTCCTTCCTCACCTCTGCCCAGGGAGAAATTCCAGCAGCAGGTATGGGTGACACATCCTCTTCTTTAGCAGGTGGCAGCCTGGCAACTGCTGCAGAAAGTCCAGCAGAGCCCCACTCACACTGGGCCACCCACAAAGCCGTGGCCTCTCACTCCCTCCCACCAGCCCAGCCCCGAGACTGCTGACAGGGCAGAGAAAATGGCGTCAGGCACGGCTGCAGGGGCTCTTGCTGCCTGGAGTGGTATTTATATTGATCTCAACCCAGGCACACCTGGGGAGGGCTGGCCGGCACGGTAAGGCTGCCCAGGTCAGCCAATCATCACCCCTCAGGGGCTCACAGTTGCAGAAAATGGAACTTGCTGAACCGGCCAGGTCCAAGGAACAGGTGTGGGCTCCTGAGAGTCAGGATAGACAAGGGGCTGCAGCTTTGGCTTGTTTTCTAATCATTTTATCTGGCCCATGAGTGGGAGACAACTTCAAGAAAACCCTCTCCTAATGAGAGGAACCCAGGAGTCAGGCAGAGGAGGGGTGGGTGGTGGTTGGAGACAGAGGCCTGGTGCCCCGGGTGCAGTGGAAGTCTCTGGAAGACCAGGTGGAGGGAGGCCTCACGGAGTGATGCCCAGGGTCACAGACCTGTCGCAGCTGCTGTTTGTTAGTTCAAGTCCTGCTCTGAGGTGCTCTGTGTCAGCTCTGAGCGACAGGTGAGCTGGGGGTGCTCTGCAATGAGGGCTATGTGCACGGTTCCTGTGTGCCCAGCCCTGCCACGGTACCTGCAAGGGTAGCTCTGTATCCTGGGAGGGGCCTGACCACGAGAGCCCCATGGGCTGGGGTGGGGGTGGGGTACCTGCCCAGGTGAGCTCCATATTCTGGGATTGGTCTGACCACGAGAGCCCCATGGGCTGCTGGGGACCTGGTAAAGGATGTCAGGACAGTCAGTGAAGCCACCGAGGATATACCTCCAGTTGCTCCTAATTCCTACACCCTGCTGGTCATTCTACCAACCACCAGGACATGGTATTCTGTATTAGTCTTCAATGATGCCTTCTTTTGTATTCCATTAGTCCCAGAGTCACAAGAAATTTTGGCTTGTGAGTGGCAGGACTCAACATACAACTAAAACAATACTTCCGGGCCGTCTGGCCCCAAGGGTGCAAAAATTCCCACACCATCTTTGGGGAAAGCTTAGCTAAAGACCTAAAAGTTCTACCTCTGGAAAAGGAAACCCTCCTTCAATATGCAGACGACATTCTGATCACCAGCCCTACTAAGGAGGCCTCTGAACTACCAAGCCAATAAAGGATAGAAGTTGTCCAAGAAAAAGCTCAAATATCACAGACTGCGGTGACCTGCCTGGGCTTCATTCTCACAGAAGGTCAGAGAAGCCCATCCCAGGAAAGGGAAGAAACCATTTTCAGCCTTACCCCTTTCTAAAACTAGAAGACAGCTTAGGGGTTCCTGGGGAGGCCAGGGTTTGCTGCTTCTGGATCCCTAACTACAGTCTACTAGCTGGGCCTCTATATGAAACACTGAAAGGAAAAGATGATGATCCTTTTGAATAGAATCCAGAAGTGGCCTTTCAAGAATGGAAAGAGCAGTCAATTCAGACCCTTGCCCTGGAACTCCCTAATTTAGCTAAACCCTTTGATCTTTACAATCCCGGTGAAAGGTGAATCGCCATTGGAGAATTAGTGCAAAAACTGGGACCACTTGAAATGGAACAATGCAAGAATGCCATCCAGGTAGGATAAACTACGGTCACTAAGGGGCTTGGCCCACTGCCACATCTGGCCAAGATACTGGCGGTATCTAAAAACCTGGAAATCAGCAGCCCAAAAGGCCACCTCCCTCCTAAGGGAAAAGGACCCCACGTGGTGATCCTAACCACCAACCATGCCCTGAAGTTGCAGGGTTCGCTCCGTGGGCACACCGACCTCGAGTGAGGAGGCCCTCCAACTCCAACATCCAGAGAGATAACCGGGGGCAACAGGGCACCATGACGACTCGTGTGAACATCACTTGACCTGGAGTTTCTCTCATAAAACAACAAGAGTGTGTCCCAAAAGAGTAGACTACTGCTTGCAGGACTTACTGCACCCAGAGGGGAGCTAATAATCTTGGCGGGGGAACAGTATACCACACTGTCACCATAGAAAAGCCTACAGACACCGTGATGATGGTGGCCAATAAGACCGGCTGGACTCCTGTTTACTTCAAAAGGCTGTTGACTCAGTAGCCATCATGGTCCTTGGTCACCACTGACCCTGGACTGTCTGGGAGTTGAGCGGGCAGGGCTCTGACACCTGGTGCTGTTTGTACGTTAATTCAGGGGCCTAATTGAAGAAAGCGCAGACTACTGGTCAGAGCATCTAGGCTGGCAGAGACGGTCAGCCTAAGGTGGCCGAACAAATGTGGGGCGGGGTGAAACCGGCCCCCACAGCGTCTCTGCACATCTCTTTCCTGGACCCTTAAAGGTCATTAGAATCTATAACACTTCCAATGCTGGTGCTCAGGTGGACGAGCAGGGAGGCAGGGGTCCTGGGGACAATCAACGTCACCGGGAGGCTGCTGGGGAGAAGCTCTGACCCTCGCCCCAGGGTATGAGGGCTCCCAACTCAGCACTCAGCAGTTACAGAAGAAGGGTCTGCACCCTCAGCACTCCAAGAATGAGGAACGGGACAAAAGGCAGAGGAGGGGTTTGTCCCCAGCAAAGCCCATTAAAAATCCCTGGGAGATAAAAATAGAATCTGGGCAATAAAGTCAAGTCTAACCTTTTTTATCCTTTGTGCTTTGTCTAATTTCACGTGCTCCTAGGGTCCCGCATGCAGAGGTTCCACACCCAGCACTTCAGACCAGATTTCCTAGTGCAGAATGGCTGGGTCGACACCTCAGCTCCTGGGGCCCAGTGCAGACTCCACGATATAGAGCCTGAGCTACAGCCAACCCGGCCCTCGAGAGCTCCGCCGCCTCCCTCCCTCCCACTGACTCTGACAGGATCTCTACACAGCAGCCCAGCCCACAGCCCACGGGGTAGTGCATGCTCTCACCTCTCCATTCTCTGATCAAAATATAGAGTTTCCTTTGCTTGTGAACCAAACTCAGTCTCGATCTGTTGGCCCCAATGACACTGGGCAGGGGGACACTTGTTGGGGTCCACTCTGGAGGATCAGTAACAGAAATTGAGACTATTGTAACCTCAATGAACAGATGTGTGAGCCAAACTGTAGTTAACATAGAACAGTGTATAAGGCTCGGGTAAAATAAGATGTTTTTAACACTTCCATTTGATATTTCCATCACTTTTTATAAGCAAGTTCAGTGAAAAGGTTTGTCTTATTTGTCAGGTCAATATTAGAGAAACGAAGTGATTTCTTTCCAAGGATGTACAGCTAATAATCTTGGTTAAACCTTCAATCTTGTTTTAAATGCTTTTCCATTGAAAATGATACCTCTCTTTCAGCTCCCCCATTTCTGAGAAGTATAAAATCTTATAATTTATTATTACCAAAGGGGAAAGGTGGGAGGAGGGATAAATTAACAGTTTGGAATGAACACATACACACTGCTATGTATAAAATAGATCATCAACAAGGAACTACTGTATAGCACAGGGAACTACACTCAACATTTTGCAATAACCTATAAGGGGAAATAATCTGAAAAAGAATAGATATTTTTATTGACATCATCTATCAATGACAGTTAAAGTGTAGCCTAAGGGAAGCTGGTGGTGAGTGCTTCTGACCCTGAAGACTTCAATCATCTAAAGTTTGGACTCTGCCTACTTCCCAAGGCCCTTAATGAACATATGTGTAGCCGTAGCTTAAAAACTTCCCCAGTTTGGGTTTCGGGGAGACACTGATTTTGAAAAAGCCCTGGTGTTCTCCTTACATGAATGGGACTCTTCCTACTGCTAAAACATGTCTGTCACACCCAGAGGATGGTATACCATCTGATCGGGAAGAGTTTGGAAAAGGCATCTTATCTCCTCATCTCCTGGTGCTCGGGTTCACCCCTCCAGCGTCTTTACTAACAGTCTCCCCACTTGGAGATGTCAGCACTGTCAACATCCTGTTGCGTACAGTTTGGAATTTGTCCAGAGGATGAAGCGGAAGGATGAGGAACAATGAGAGACAAGTCCTAGGTGTTCAGACAGGCACATGTCACTCTAATTTCCAATCAGGAAGACGAATTGACCAAAGGCTAGGGTTGCCCATGGAAACAGTATAGGGCTTGAGGAAATCCCGCTGCTTTGTGGCCAGTTCCCATAAACACAAGTTGAACAATGGAACTCAGGGGCAGTAAAATTCACAAAACTGCAGAGTTGAAAATATCCATCACTGAAAAATGTCTTGAGGAAAGTCAGAGAAAAGGACTTGTAAGCAAGGGAGAATGGCAGGAAAGGGATTTGAGGAGGTAGAAAGGACTCGCCATTAAGCACAAGAAAAGGAGCTGAACATTGCCAACATTGCAGTTGGCCAAAAAGGGTGTATGCGTTCTTTTCTGTATATATTCAAGAAAAGGGCATACACTTTTTTAGCCAACCAAACAGGTGGGCACTGGAAGTCAATACTACAAAAGATATCACTTCGCATCAGTCAGAAGAGCCATCCTCATAAAGCGTAAACAACAGAAACGCAGGACAGGGCAACGAGAAGAGGGAGCCCTGTGAGACTTATAGTGGAAATGTATATTGCCAACGGCCATTCTGGAGAAGTGTATTGTGTTTACTAAAGCATCTAAAAAATGAGCTACAGAGCATAGGGCACTTGCACTCATGGGCGTATATCTTGGGAAAAACAAAAATTGAGAGGACACAGGCACCCCAATGTTTACCCCCTCTCTGTTTAAAAGATCCTCGACTAGGATATAACTTAAATGTCTCTGGAGGGAAAAAATGGATAGAGATGTGGTACTTAGGTAGAGTGGAATATTATTCAGCCTGGAAATCAATGAAATATGGCCAGTTGTAACAACTCCGGAGGAGTTACGTATGATCATTCTAAGTGACAGAATTCAAAAAGAAAAAGACACATATCATAAGATATCACTTAAAGGTGGAATCCAAAATGGCTACACATGAAATAAATTACAAAACAAAAACATAGTCAAATATGTAGAAAACACGCATAAGGCTGCTAAACGGGAAAGGTGGGGAGGGGTGAGGCATCATCCAGGAGGTTGAAATTAGCAAAGATACCATTCCAAATACCAAACTGATAATCAACAAGGCCTACACGGTAGCTAAAAGAACTGCACTCAGCACACTCAAGTCACCGGAAAAGAATATATACGACTGGTAAGAATCTGAAAAAGAATTTATTGATGTCTCTCTGTACGTGAATCAAGTGGATGTACAGCAGCAAGAAACAGAGCTTTGAAAATCAGCTGTAACCAATATAGTAATAAATTGAAAAAAATAAACGACAGAGAGACAGAGAAAACCTCTTACAACTTTTCCTCAGGGACGGTGATGCAACATGGATTGAACACATCTAGACCCACAGCAGGATGAGACATAAGGCTGGAAACTGTTTGCGCTAAGAGAAATGTGAGGTTGGGTGAGGAAATGCACACCCTTTAAAGTAATACTACCTGGTACCCATTCAATGGGTCCCAAATCTGCAGGTTCAAGGGATCTTCCTACAGCTAAAACATGCATGGAAAACCCAGAGGACTGTACACCATGTGATCGGGAGATGTGTCTAAAATGCACCTCATTTATCCTCTCCTGGTGCTCCTGTTCACCATTCCAGCCACGCTACTTAGAATCTCCCCACTTGGAGAATCAGCACATTTAAACTTCTGTTTCACACATTTTGCAAATTGTGAGGAGGATGAACGGGAAGAGGGGGAACCAATGAGAGAAGAGTTGTAGGGCTTTGGACGGGCACATATCACTCTAATTTCCCATTAAGAATAAGAATTAAAGAAAGGCTCAGCCTGCCTCGCCGGAGCCAAAATAGGGCCTGAAGCAATCCTGCGGGTTTGAGGCCAGCTCACAAAAGAGCAACTTAAAAAATGGAGCTCAGGGTCACTGCAATTCACAAACCTGCAGAGTTATAAATGAAAACTAACGTCCAAAAATATGTTGAGGTAAGGCAAAGAAGAGGATCTGAATGCAAGACAGAATTGCAAGAAACAGATTTCAAGAGATAGATTGGACTCGTCTTTAACGCACATGAAAAGCGGCAGAATTTCGACAATGATGCAGTTGGCCCAAAAGGGCGTATGCGTTTTTTCCTGATTATATCCAGGAAAAAACGCATACGCACTTTATGGGCAACGAAGCAAGCAAGCAATGCAAATGTGCACAACAAAGAAGTCTCACTTCCCACCGGTCAAAAGGGCCATCCTAAAAAATTGTAAAAACCAGAAATGCAGGACAGGCCATGGAGAACAGGGAGCCTTTATACGCTGATGGGCAGTGTGTGAACTGCCGAGAGCCACTCTGGAGAAGTGTATGGTGGTTCCTAAATCATCTAAAAAACAGAGCTACAGAGCATAGGACACTTCCAATCATGGGAGTATATCTAGGGAAGTCTAAAAATCAACAAGACACAAGCACACCACAGTTTAGGGCTACTCTGTTTACAAGAACCTCAACTTCAGTACACCTTAAATATCCCAGGAAAGAGAACAATGGATAAAGAAGATGTGGTACTTATGTACAATGGAATATCTCTTCACCATGAAATCAATGTAATAAGGCTAGTAGAAGGATAAAGAGTGGATTTAGGTCCGATAATACTACTTGAAATAAGTCAAACAGAAAAAGAAACATATCATAAGATATCACTTATAGAGGGAGGGTAAATATGGCTGCACAAGAAATGAATTACAGAACAGAACAGTGTCTCACATTTAGAAAACACACTTATGTCAGCTTAAGGGGAAAGGAGAGGTGGGGTGATGCATAAAACCAGAGTTTGAAATTAGCACAGATACCGTTCAATAAACCAAATAGGTATTAGACAAGATCTACACCTTGCTCAATGAACAGGCCTCAACACACCCTATACACCGCAGAGAAATATATCTGAGGAATAAGAATCTTAAAACCCATGTATTGATATATCTCCATAAGGGAATCAAGTGTGTGCAGAGCGGCACAAACACAGCAGTGAAAAGGAGCTAAACCCCATTATAGAAATAAATTTTAAAAACAAAACGCTGAAACAATGAAAGAGAGAAAAATTCTTACAAAATTCGCTCAGGGGCTGTGATGCAACCTGGATTGACCACATATAAACCCACAGCTGGATAAGACATAAGGCTGGACACTTGGGGCTGACAGGATTGGTGAGCTTTGGTGAGCAACTGCCGAAAGTTTAATGCAATACTTCATGCTACTCAGTCCAAGGGTCCCAACACTCCAGGTTGAAGGGAATCTTCCTACAGCTAAACCATGCTTGGGAAACCCAGCGACTGGTATACCATATGATCGGGAAAGGTTTCTAAAACGCACCTCATTTTTCCTCTCCTGGGGCTCCGGATCGACATTCCAGCCGCTTTACTAACAACATCCCCACATGGAGTCAATGCCTTTAAGTTCTGGTATCGCACAGTCTGCAGTTAGTGCAGAGGATGAATGGGAATAGGGGGAACCAGTGAGAAACTAGCTGTAGCGGTTTCAATGGGCACATGTCACTCTAATATCACATCAGTAAGAAGAATTAACCAAAGGCACAGCAAGGTGCCCCAGAAGAAAAACAGGGCTTCAAGGAATCCTGTGGTTATGGGGCAAGACCACAAAAATAAGAGCTAAAAAATGGAGCTAAGGGCCACTGCAATTCAAAAACCTGCAGAGTTATAAAGGCTAACTATTTTTAAAAAATATATTGAGGTAAGGCTATGAAGAGGCATTGAAAGCAAGGCAGAATTGCAGGAAACCGATTTCAGGAGGTAGACAGGAATTGCATTGAAAGCATATGAAGAGAGTCAGAAACTCGACAATGATGCACTTGGCCAAAAAGGGCGTATGCGTTTTTTCCTGAATATATTCAGGAAAAAACGCATACGCACTTTTTGGCCAACCAAGCAAGCTTGCAAAGGAAATCTGCACTACAATGAAGTCTCACTTCCACCCGGTCAAAAGGGCCATCTGAAAAAAGTGTAAAATCCAGAAAGGCACAACAGGCCATGGAGAACTGGGAGCCTTCTTATGCTGATGGGCGGGATGTAAATTGCCAACAGCCACTCTGGAGAAGTGTATGGTGTTTCCTGAAACATCTAAAAAACAAAGCAACAGAGCCTAGGGCACTTCCACTTATGGTCCTATAGCTTAGGGAAATTAAAATCAAAAAGACACAGCCACCCCAAAGTTTGGGACGGCTCTGTTTACAAGAACCTCGTTTACGGTACAAGTTCAATATCACAGAAAGTGAAAAATCGATAAAGAACTTGTGGTACTTACGTACAATGCAATATCACTCAGCAATGAAATCTATGTCATCAGGCCCGTAGCAGCATAATGAGTGGATTCAGGTATGATGATTCGAACTGAAATAAGTCACACAGAAAAGAAACATCATAAGGTATCACTAATACACAGAATGTGAACTTGGCTACACATGAACTGAATTACAAAACAGAACAGTGTCTTAAGTTTAGAAAACCAACTTACGCTTGCTTAAGGGGGAAGGTGAGTTGGGGTGCTGCATAAAACCAGAGATTGAAATGAGCACAGATAAAGTTCCTTAAGCCAAATATGGAATAGACAAGAGCTACTCCTTGCTCAACGAAATGGACTCAACACCCCATATTAAACGCCTAAGAATGTACCTGACTAGTAAGTATCTTAAAACCTATGGATTGCTATGTCTCCGAAAGAGAATCAAGCGTGTGTACAGGGGCATAAACGCAGCAGTGATAGGATTGGAGAGGTTCGGTGAGCAAATGAAGACCCTTTGAAGTCATATTGCATGGTACCCATTCCACGGGTCTCAACTCTCCAGGTTTAAGGTATTCTTCCTTCAGCTAAAACATGCATGTGGAACCCAGAGTATGATCAACCGTGTGAACGGGAGACGTGTTCAAATATGTCTCAGTTTTCCTCCCCTGGTACTCGGGTGCAACATTCCAGACCCTTTACTAACACTCTCCCAACTTGGAGAGTCAGCGCCTTTAACCTCCTGTTTGGCCCAGTTTGCAATTTCTGCGGAAGATGAACAGGAATAGGGAGAACCAATGAGAGACTAGCTGGAGGTGTCTGGACGGGCAAATTTAACTCTCATTTCCCACCAGGAAGAGGAAATAACCAAAGGCTCAGCGTGCCGTGCCGGAACCAGATTAGGGCCTGAAGCGATCCTGCAGTGTTGCGGCCAGCTCAAAAGAAAGCGAGTTGAAGAAATGAGCTCAGGGTCTCTGTAATTCACAAACCTGCAGAGTTATAAATGACAGCTATCGTCCAAAAATAGACTGAAGTAAGGCTGCCAAGAGGATTTGAAAGCGGGGCAGAATTGCAGGATACCGATTTCAGGAGGTAGACTGGAATTGCATTGAAAGCGTAGGAAAAGAGGCAGAACGTCCACAATGATGCACTTTGCCAAAAGGGAATATGCGTTTTTTCCTGAATATATTCAGGAAAAAACGCATACGCCCTTTTTGGCCAACCAAGCAAGCTTGCAAAGGAAATCTGCACTACAATGAAGTCTCACTTCCCCCCGGTCAAAAGGGCCATCAGAATAAAGTGTAAAATCCAGAAAGGCAGGACAGGCCATGGAGAACTGGGAGCCTTGTTATGCTGATGGGCGGGATGTAAATTGCCAACAGACACTTGGGAGAAGTGTATGGTGTTTCCTGAAACATCTAAAAAACAAAGCAACAGAGCCTAGGGCACTTCCACTTATGGTCCTATAGCTTAGGGAAATTAATATCAAAAAGACACAGCAACCCCAAAATTTGGGACGGCTCTTTTTACAGGAATCTCTTCTCCGGCACAAGTTAAATATCCCAGAGAGCAAATAATGGATAAAGAAGTTGCGGTACTTCTGTACAACAGAATACCACTCAGCAATGAAATCTATGTCACCAGGCCCGTACCAGCATAATGAGTGGATTGAGGCACGATGATTCTAAGTGAAATAAGTCACACAGAAAAAGAAACATCATAAGGTATCACTAATACACGGAATGTGAACTTGGCTACACATGAACTGAATTACAAAACAGAACAGGGTCTCAAGTTTAGAAAACCAACTTATGCCTGCTTAAGGGGGAAGGTGAGTTGGGGTGCTGCATAAAAGCAGAGTTTGAAATTAGCACAGATACCGTTCCATAAGCCAAATATGTAATAGACAAGAGCTACCCCTTGCTCAACGAAATGGATTCAACAATGAGGTATCACCTCACACCTGGTAGAATAGGCATCATTGAAAATCTACAAACAAAAAATGCTGGAAAGGGTCTGGAGAAAAGGAACCCTCTTCCACTATTGTTGGGAATATAAATTGATACAGTCATTATGGAGAACAATATGGAATTTCTTAAGAAACTAACAATAGAATTACCATATGATACAGCAATCCCAGTACTGGACATATACCCAGACAAAACCATAAATCAAAAAGAGTCATTCACCGCAATGTTCATTGCATCACTATTTACAATATCGAGGTAATGGAAGCAACCTAAATGCCCACAGACAGACGAATGCATAAAGCTGTGGTACATATATAAAATGGAATATTACTAAGCCATGAAAAGGAATGAAATTGGGTCATTTGTAGAGACGTCGATGGATCTAGAGACTGTCATACAGAGTGAAGTAAGTCAGAAGGAGAAAAACAAATCTTGTATATTCATGCATATATGTGGAACCTAGAAAAACTGTACAGATTAACCATTTTGCAAGGCATAAATAGAGCAACAGATGTAGACAACAAACGTATGGACAACAAGGGGGGAAAGCTGTTGGGGGGGTGGTGGTGGGAGGAGTTGAGAGACTGGGATTGGCATGTATACATTTATATGTATAAAATAGATAACCAATAAGAACCTGCTGTATAAAAATATAAAATAAAATTCAAAATTAAAAAGAAGTAAAATTTAAAAAATAAAACAGAAAAAACAATTATTCCCTGCACATACATGTATTTATATGAATAAATTATTTCCATGCTTATATCTGTAAATACAAAAAAGAGGAATAAAATCTACCTTGAACCAAAAACGAAAAAGAGAAAAAAAACACAGAACCCACCAGTTCCACAGAGGAAAACCGTATCAGGGCACTTGCTCCAGTTGTAAACAATTCTGAAGTTGGTCAGTGGTGGGGAATCGTCTCCCATTCAGCCAGCAGCCCCCACGCAACAAGCGTCCTCATTGCAAAGCTGGGGCACCGTGCCGAGGCATCTGTGAGTAAACGTGAGCTGAGCCCCAGGCCAGTTGCTGCTGAACTATTCCCACCCGTCCCAGGTAAAACACCTGAATATATACAAGGACTTGAAAGCCTAGAGGAAGGGCCATAGAGCCACACGAGTGACAGCATGCCGGCCGACTTGGTGCCTGCAGGCCAGCCAGGATGGTCCTGGCCCTGGGTGCTCTTCTGGAAGATTTCCATTTCCCTGCCTGAGATACCCGTCCTGTCCCTGCCCCCACTGCTTTTTTCCTTCCTCACCTCTGCCCAGGGAGAAATTCCAGCAGCAGGTATGGGTGACACATCCTCTTCTTTAGCAGGTGGCAGCCTGGCAACTGCTGCAGAAAGTCCAGCAGAGCCCCACTCACACTGGGCCACCCACAAAGCCGTGGCCTCTCACTCCCTCCCACCAGCCCAGCCCCGAGACTGCTGACAGGGCAGAGAAAATGGTGTCAGGCACGGCTGCAGGGGCTCTTGCTGCCTGGAGTGGTATTTATATTGATCTCAACCCAGGCACACCTGGGGAGGGCTGGCCGGCACGGTAAGGCTGCCCAGGTCAGCCAATCATCACCCCTCAGGGGCTCACAGTTGCAGAAAATGGAACTTGCTGAACCGGCCAGGTCCAAGGAACAGGTGTGGGCTCCTGAGAGTCAGGATAGACAAGGGGCTGCAGCTTTGGCTTGTTTTCTAATCATTTTATCTGGCCCATGAGTGGGAGACAACTTCAAGAAAACCCTCTCCTAATGAGAGGAACCCAGGAGTCAGGCAGAGGAGGGGTGGGTGGTGGTTGGAGACAGAGGCCTGGTGCCCCGGGTGCAGTGGAAGTCTCTGGAAGACCAGGTGGAGGGAGGCCTCACGGAGTGATGCCCAGGGTCACAGACCTGTCGCAGCTGCTGTTTGTTAGTTCAAGTCCTGCTCTGAGGTGCTCTGTGTCAGCTCTGAGCGACAGGTGAGCTGGGGGTGCTCTGCAATGAGGGCTATGTGCACGGTTCCTGTGTGCCCAGCCCTGCCACGGTACCTGCAAGGGTAGCTCTGTATCCTGGGAGGGGCCTGACCACGAGAGCCCCATGGGCTGGGGTGGGGGTGGGGTACCTGCCCAGGTGAGCTCCATATTCTGGGATTGGTCTGACCACGAGAGCCCCATGGGCTGCTGGGGACCTGGTAAAGGATGTCAGGACAGTCAGTGAAGCCACCGAGGATATACCTCCAGTTGCTCCTAATTCCTACACCCTGCTGGTCATTCTACCAACCACCAGGACATGGTATTCTGTTAGTCTTCAATGATGCCTTCTTTTGTATTCCATTAGTCCCAGAGTCACAAGAAATTTTGGCTTGTGAGTGGCAGGACTCAACATACAACTAAAACAATACTTCCGGGCCGTCTGGCCCCAAGGGTGCAAAAATTCCCACACCATCTTTGGGGAAAGCTTAGCTAAAGACCTAAAAGTTCTACCTCTGGAAAAGGAAACCCTCCTTCAATATGCAGACGACATTCTGATCACCAGCCCTACTAAGGAGGCCTCTGAACTACCAAGCCAATAAAGGATAGAAGTTGTCCAAGAAAAAGCTCAAATATCACAGACTGCGGTGACCTGCCTGGGCTTCATTCTCACAGAAGGTCAGAGAAGCCCATCCCAGGAAAGGGAAGAAACCATTTTCAGCCTTACCCCTTTCTAAAACTAGAAGACAGCTTAGGGGTTCCTGGGGAGGCCAGGGTTTGCTGCTTCTGGATCCCTAACTACAGTCTACTAGCTGGGCCTCTATATGAAACACTGAAAGGAAAAGATGATGATCCTTTTGAATAGAATCCAGAAGTGGCCTTTCAAGAATGGAAAGAGCAGTCAATTCAGACCCTTGCCCTGGAACTCCCTAATTTAGCTAAACCCTTTGATCTTTACAATCCCGGTGAAAGGTGAATCGCCATTGGAGAATTAGTGCAAAAACTGGGACCACTTGAAATGGAACAATGCAAGAATGCCATCCAGGTAGGATAAACTACGGTCACTAAGGGGCTTGGCCCACTGCCACATCTGGCCAAGATACTGGCGGTATCTAAAAACCTGGAAATCAGCAGCCCAAAAGGCCACCTCCCTCCTAAGGGAAAAGGACCCCACGTGGTGATCCTAACCACCAACCATGCCCTGAAGTTGCAGGGTTCGCTCCGTGGGCACACCGACCTCGAGTGAGGAGGCCCTCCAACTCCAACATCCAGAGAGATAACCGGGGGCAACAGGGCACCATGACGACTCGTGTGAACATCACTTGACCTGGAGTTTCTCTCATAAAACAACAAGAGTGTGTCCCAAAAGAGTAGACTACTGCTTGCAGGACTTACTGCACCCAGAGGGGAGCTAATAATCTTGGCGGGGGAACAGTATACCACACTGTCACCATAGAAAAGCCTACAGACACCGTGATGATGGTGGCCAATAAGACCGGCTGGACTCCTGTTTACTTCAAAAGGCTGTTGACTCAGTAGCCATCATGGTCCTTGGTCACCACTGACCCTGGACTGTCTGGGAGTTGAGCGGGCAGGGCTCTGACACCTGGTGCTGTTTGTACGTTAATTCAGGGGCCTAATTGAAGAAAGCGCAGACTACTGGTCAGAGCATCTAGGCTGGCAGAGACGGTCAGCCTAAGGTGGCCGAACAAATGTGGGGCGGGGTGAAACCGGCCCCCACAGCGTCTCTGCACATCTCTTTCCTGGACCCTTAAAGGTCATTAGAATCTATAACACTTCCAATGCTGGTGCTCAGGTGGACGAGCAGGGAGGCAGGGGTCCTGGGGACAATCAACGTCACCGGGAGGCTGCTGGGGAGAAGCTCTGACCCTCGCCCCAGGGTATGAGGGCTCCCAACTCAGCACTCAGCAGTTACAGAAGAAGGGTCTGCACCCTCAGCACTCCAAGAATGAGGAACGGGACAAAAGGCAGAGGAGGGGTTTGTCCCCAGCAAAGCCCATTAAAAATCCCTGGGAGATAAAAATAGAATCTGGGCAATAAAGTCAAGTCTAACCTTTTTTATCCTTTGTGCTTTGTCTAATTTCACGTGCTCCTAGGGTCCCGCATGCAGAGGTTCCACACCCAGCACTTCAGACCAGATTTCCTAGTGCAGAATGGCTGGGTCGACACCTCAGCTCCTGGGGCCCAGTGCAGACTCCACGATATAGAGCCTGAGCTACAGCCAACCCGGCCCTCGAGAGCTCCGCCGCCTCCCTCCCTCCCACTGACTCTGACAGGATCTCTACACAGCAGCCCAGCCCACAGCCCACGGGGTAGTGCATGCTCTCACCTCTCCATTCTCTGATCAAAATATAGAGTTTCCTTTGCTTGTGAACCAAACTCAGTCTCGATCTGTTGGCCCCAATGACACTGGGCAGGGGGACACTTGTTGGGGTCCACTCTGGAGGATCAGTAACAGAAATTGAGACTATTGTAACCTCAATGAACAGATGTGTGAGCCAAACTGTAGTTAACATAGAACAGTGTATAAGGCTCGGGTAAAATAAGATGTTTTTAACACTTCCATTTGATATTTCCATCACTTTTTATAAGCAAGTTCAGTGAAAAGGTTTGTCTTATTTGTCAGGTCAATATTAGAGAAACGAAGTGATTTCTTTCCAAGGATGTACAGCTAATAATCTTGGTTAAACCTTCAATCTTGTTTTAAATGCTTTTCCATTGAAAATGATACCTCTCTTTCAGCTCCCCCATTTCTGAGAAGTATAAAATCTTATAATTTATTATTACCAAAGGGGAAAGGTGGGAGGAGGGATAAATTAACAGTTTGGAATGAACACATACACACTGCTATGTATAAAATAGATCATCAACAAGGAACTACTGTATAGCACAGGGAACTACACTCAACATTTTGCAATAACCTATAAGGGGAAATAATCTGAAAAAGAATAGATATTTTTATTGACATCATCTATCAATGACAGTTAAAGTGTAGCCTAAGGGAAGCTGGTGGTGAGTGCTTCTGACCCTGAAGACTTCAATCATCTAAAGTTTGGACTCTGCCTACTTCCCAAGGCCCTTAATGAACATATGTGTAGCCGTAGCTTAAAAACTTCCCCAGTTTGGGTTTCGGGGAGACACTGATTTTGAAAAAGCCCTGGTGTTCTCCTTACATGAATGGGACTCTTCCTACTGCTAAAACATGTCTGTCACACCCAGAGGATGGTATACCATCTGATCGGGAAGAGTTTGGAAAAGGCATCTTATCTCCTCATCTCCTGGTGCTCGGGTTCACCCCTCCAGCGTCTTTACTAACAGTCTCCCCACTTGGAGATGTCAGCACTGTCAACATCCTGTTGCGTACAGTTTGGAATTTGTCCAGAGGATGAAGCGGAAGGATGAGGAACAATGAGAGACAAGTCCTAGGTGTTCAGACAGGCACATGTCACTCTAATTTCCAATCAGGAAGACGAATTGACCAAAGGCTAGGGTTGCCCATGGAAACAGTATAGGGCTTGAGGAAATCCCGCTGCTTTGTGGCCAGTTCCCATAAACACAAGTTGAACAATGGAACTCAGGGGCAGTAAAATTCACAAAACTGCAGAGTTGAAAATATCCATCACTGAAAAATGTCTTGAGGAAAGTCAGAGAAAAGGACTTGTAAGCAAGGGAGAATGGCAGGAAAGGGATTTGAGGAGGTAGAAAGGACTCGCCATTAAGCACAAGAAAAGGAGCTGAACATTGCCAACATTGCAGTTGGCCAAAAAGGGTGTATGCGTTCTTTTCTGTATATATTCAAGAAAAGGGCATACACTTTTTTAGCCAACCAAACAGGTGGGCACTGGAAGTCAATACTACAAAAGATATCACTTCGCATCAGTCAGAAGAGCCATCCTCATAAAGCGTAAACAACAGAAATGCAGGACAGGGCAACGAGAAGAGGGAGCCCTGTGAGACTTATAGTGGAAATGTATATTGCCAACGGCCATTCTGGAGAAGTGTATTGTGTTTACTAAAGCATCTAAAAAATGAGCTACAGAGCATAGGGCACTTGCACTCATGGGCGTATATCTTGGGAAAAACAAAAATCGAGAGGACACAGGCACCCCAATGTTTACCCCCTCTCTGTTTAAAAGATCCTCGACTAGGATATAACTTAAATGTCTCTGGAGGGAAAAAATGGATAGAGATGTGGTACTTAGGTAGAGTGGAATATTATTCAGCCTGGAAATCAATGAAATATGGCCAGTTGTAACAACTCCGGAGGAGTTACGTATGATCATTCTAAGTGACAGAATTCAAAAAGAAAAAGACACATATCATAAGATATCACTTAAAGGTGGAATCCAAAATGGCTACACATGAAATAAATTACAAAACAAAAACATAGTCAAATATGTAGAAAACACGCATAAGGCTGCTAAACGGGAAAGGTGGGGAGGGGTGAGGCATCATCCAGGAGGTTGAAATTAGCAAAGATACCATTCCAAATACCAAACTGATAATCAACAAGGCCTACACGGTAGCTAAAAGAACTGCACTCAGCACACTCAAGTCACCGGAAAAGAATATATACGACTGGTAAGAATCTGAAAAAGAATTTATTGATGTCTCTCTGTACGTGAATCAAGTGGATGTACAGCAGCAAGAAACAGAGCTTTGAAAATCAGCTGTAACCAATATAGTAATAAATTGAAAAAAATAAACGACAGAGAGACAGAGAAAACCTCTTACAACTTTTCCTCAGGGACGGTGATGCAACATGGATTGAACACATCTAGACCCACAGCAGGATGAGACATAAGGCTGGAAACTGTTTGCGCTAAGAGAAATGTGAGGTTGGGTGAGGAAATGCACACCCTTTAAAGTAATACTACCTGGTACCCATTCAATGGGTCCCAAATCTGCAGGTTCAAGGGATCTTCCTACAGCTAAAACATGCATGGAAAACCCAGAGGACTGTACACCATGTGATCGGGAGATGTGTCTAAAATGCACCTCATTTATCCTCTCCTGGTGCTCCTGTTCACCATTCCAGCCACGCTACTTAGAATCTCCCCACTTGGAGAATCAGCACATTTAAACTTCTGTTTCACACATTTTGCAAATTGTGAGGAGGATGAACGGGAAGAGGGGGAACCAATGAGAGAAGAGTTGTAGGGGTTTGGACGGGCACATATCACTCTAATTTCCCATTAAGAATAAGAATTAAAGAAAGGCTCAGCCTGCCTCGCCGGAGCCAAAATAGGGCCTGAAGCAATCCTGCGGGTTTGAGGCCAGCTCACAAAAGAGCAACTTAAACAATGGAGCTCAGGGTCACTGCAATTCACAAACCTGCAGAGTTATAAATGAAAACTAACGTCCAAAAATATGTTGAGGTAAGGCAAAGAAGAGGATCTGAATGCAAGACAGAATTGCAAGAAACAGATTTCAAGAGATAGATTGGACTCGTCTTTAACGCACATGAAAAGCGGCAGAATTTCGACAATGATGCAGTTGGCCCAAAAGGGCGTATGCGTTTTTTCCTGATTATATCCAGGAAAAAACGCATACGCACTTTATGGGCAACGAAGCAAGCAAGCAATGCAAATGTGCACAACAAAGAAGTCTCACTTCCCACCGGTCAAAAGGGCCATCCTAAAAAATTGTAAAAACCAGAAATGCAGGACAGGCCATGGAGAACAGGGAGCCTTTATACGCTGATGGGCAGTGTGTGAACTGCCGAGAGCCACTCTGGAGAAGTGTATGGTGGTTCCTAAATCATCTAAAAAACAGAGCTACAGAGCATAGGACACTTCCAATCATGGGAGTATATCTAGGGAAGTCTAAAAATCAACAAGACACAAGCACACCACAGTTTAGGGCTACTCTGTTTACAAGAACCTCAACTTCAGTACACCTTAAATATCCCAGGAAAGAGAACAATGGATAAAGAAGATGTGGTACTTATGTACAATGGAATATCTCTTCACCATGAAATCAATGTAATAAGGCTAGTAGAAGGATAAAGAGTGGATTTAGGTCCGATAATACTACTTGAAATAAGTCAAACAGAAAAAGAAACATATCATAAGATATCACTTATAGAGGGAGGGTAAATATGGCTGCACAAGAAATGAATTACAGAACAGAACAGTGTCTCACATTTAGAAAACACACTTATGTCAGCTTAAGGGGAAAGGAGAGGTGGGGTGATGCATAAAACCAGAGTTTGAAATTAGCACAGATACCGTTCAATAAACCAAATAGGTATTAGACAAGATCTACACCTTGCTCAATGAACAGGCCTCAACACACCCTATACACCGCAGAGAAATATATCTGAGGAATAAGAATCTTAAAACCCATGTATTGATATATCTCCATAAGGGAATCAAGTGTGTGCAGAGCGGCACAAACACAGCAGTGAAAAGGAGCTAAACCCCATTATAGAAATAAATTTTAAAAACAAAACGCTGAAACAATGAAAGAGAGAAAAATTCTTACAAAATTCGCTCAGGGGCTGTGATGCAACCTGGATTGACCACATATAAACCCACAGCTGGATAAGACATAAGGCTGGACACTTGGGGCTGACAGGATTGGTGAGCTTTGGTGAGCAACTGCCGAAAGTTTAATGCAATACTTCATGCTACTCAGTCCAAGGGTCCCAACACTCCAGGTTGAAGGGAATCTTCCTACAGCTAAACCATGCTTGGGAAACCCAGCGACTGGTATACCATATGATCGGGAAAGGTTTCTAAAACGCACCTCATTTTTCCTCTCCTGGGGCTCCGGATCGACATTCCAGCCGCTTTACTAACAACATCCCCACATGGAGTCAATGCCTTTAAGTTCTGGTATCGCACAGTCTGCAGTTAGTGCAGAGGATGAATGGGAATAGGGGGAACCAGTGAGAAACTAGCTGTAGCGGTTTCAATGGGCACATGTCACTCTAATATCACATCAGTAAGAAGAATTAACCAAAGGCACAGCAAGGTGCCCCAGAAGAAAAATAGGGCTTCAAGGAATCCTGTGGTTATGGGGCAAGACCACAAAAATAAGAGCTAAAAAATGGAGCTAAGGGCCACTGCAATTCAAAAACCTGCAGAGTTATAAAGGCCAACTATTTTTAAAAAATATATTGAGGTAAGGCTATGAAGAGGCATTGAAAGCAAGGCAGAATTGCAGGAAACCGATTTCAGGAGGTAGACAGGAATTGCATTGAAAGCATATGAAGAGAGTCAGAAACTCGACAATGATGCACTTGGCCAAAAAGGGCGTATGCGTTTTTTCCTGAATATATTCAGGAAAAAACGCATACGCCCTTTTTGGCCAACCAAGCAAGCTTGCAAAGGAAATCTACACTACAATGAAGTCTCACTTCCCCCCGGTCAAAAGGGCCATCTGAAAAAAGTGTAAAATCCATAAAGGCACGACAGGCCATGGAGAACTGGGAGCCTTCTTATGCTGATGGGCGGGATGTAAATTGCCAACAGCCACTCTGGAGAAGTGTATGGTGTTTCCTGAAACATCTAAAAAACAAAGCAACAGAGCCTAGGGCACTTCCACTTATGGTCCTATAGCTTAGGGAAATTAAAATCAAAAAGACACAGCCACCCCAAAGTTTGGGACGGCTCTGTTTACAAGAACCTCGTTTACGGTACAAGTTCAATATCGCAGAAAGTGAAAAATGGATAAAGAACTTGTGGTACTTACGTACAATGCAATATCACTCAGCAATGAAATCTATGTCATCAGGCCCGTAGCAGCATAATGAGTGGATTCAGGTATGATGATTCGAACTGAAATAAGTCACACAGAAAAGAAACATCATAAGGTATCATTAATACACAGAATGTCGACTTGGTTACACATGAACTGAATTACAAAACAGAACAGTGTCTCAAGTTTACAAAACCAACTTATGCTTGCTTAAGGGGGAAGGTGAGTTGGGGTGCTGCATAAAACCAGAGATTGAAATGAGCACAGATAAAGTTCCTTAAGCCAAATATGGAATAGACAAGAGCTACTCCTTGCTCAACGAAATGGACTCAACACCCCATATTAAACGCCTAAGAATGTACCTGACTAGTAAGTATCTTAAAACCTATGGATTGCTATGTCTCCAAAAGAGAATCAAGCGTGTGTACAGGGGCATAAACGCAGCAGTGATAGGATTGGAGAGGTTCGGTGAGCAAATGAAGACCCTTTGAAGTCATATTGCATGGTACCCATTCCACGGGTCTCAACTCTCCAGGTTTAAGGTATTCTTCCTTCAGCTAAAACATGCATGTGGAACCCAGAGTATGATCAACCGTGTGAACGGGAGACGTCTTCAAATATGTCTCAGTTTTCCTCCCCTGGTACTCGGGTGCAACATTCCAGACGCTTTACTAACACTCCCAACTTGGAGAGTCAGTGCCTTTAACCTCCTGTTTGGCCCAGTTTGCAATTTCTGCGGAAGATGAACAGGAATAGCGAGAACCAATGGGAGGCTAGCTGGAGGTGTCTGAACGGGCAAATTTAACTCTCATTTCCCACAAGGAAGAGGAATTAACCAAAGGCTCAGCATGCCGGGCCGGAACCAGATTAGGGCCTGAAGCCATCCTGCGGTGTTGCGGCCACCTCACAAGAAAGCGAGTTGAAGAAAGGAGCTCAGGGGCACTTTAATTCACAAACCTGCAGAGTTATAAATGACAGCTATTGTCCAAAAATACACTGAAGTAAGGCTGCCAACAGGACTTGAAAGCGGGGCAGAATTGCAGGAAACCGATTTCAGGAGGTAGACTGGAATTGCATTGAAAGCATAGGAAAAGAGGCAGAACGTCCACAATGATGCACTTGGCCAAAAAGGGCGTATGCGGTTTTTCCTGAATATATTCAGGAAAAAACGCATACGCCCTTTTTGGCCAACCAAGCAAGCTTGCAAAGGAAATCTGCACTACAATGAAGTCTCACTTCCCCCCGGTCAAAAGGGCCATCTGAAAAAAGTGTAAAATCCAGAAAGGCAGGACAGGCCATGGAGAACTGGGAGCCTTGTTATGCTGATGGGCTGGATGTAAATTGCCAACAGACACTTGGGAGAAGTGTATGGTGTTTCCTGAAACATCTAAAAAACAAAGCAACAGAGCCTAGGGCACTTCCACTTATGGTCCTATAGCTTAGGGAAATTAAAATCAAAAAGACACAGCCACCCCAAAGTTTGGAACGGCTCTGTTTACAAGAACCTCGTTTACAGTACAAGTTCAACATCGCAGAAAGTGAAAAATGGATAAAGAAGTTGTGGTATTCACTTACAAAGCAATATCACTCAGCAATGAAATCTATGTCATCAGGTCCTTAGCAGCACAATGAGTGGATTCAGGTATGATGATTCTAACTGAAATAAGTCACACAGAAAAAGAAACATCATAAGATATCAGTAATACACGGAATTTAAACTTGGCTACACAGGAACTGAATTACAGAACAGAACAGGGTCTCAAATTTAGAAAACCAACTTATGCTTGCTTAAGGGGAAAGGTGAGTTGGGGTGCTGCATAAAACCAGAGATTGAAATGAGCACAGATAAAGTTCCTTAAGCCAAATATGGAATAGACAAGAGCTACTCCTTGCTCAACGAAATGGACTCAACACCGCATATTAAACGCCTAAGAATGTACCTGACTAGTAATTATCTTAAAACCTATGGATTGCTATGTCTCCGAAAGAGAATCAAGCATGTGTACAGGGGCATAAACGCAGCAGTGATAGGATTGGAGAGGTTCGGTGAGCAAATGAAGACCCTTTGAAGTCATATTGCATGGTACCCATTCCACGGGTTTCAACTACCCAGGTTTAAGGTATTCTTCCTTCAGCTAAAACATGCATGTGGAACCTAGAGTATGATCAACCATGTGATCAGGAGACGTGTTCAAATATGTCTCAGTTTTCGTACCCTGGTATTTGGGTGCAACATTCCAGACACTTTACTAACACTCTCCCGACTTGGAGAGTCAGTCCCTTTAACCTCCTGTTTGGCCCAGTTTGCAATTTCTGCGGAAGATGAACAGGAATAGTGAGAACCAATGAGAGACTAGCTGGAGGTGTCTGGATGGGCAAATTTAACTCTCATTTCCCACCAGGAAGAGGAATTAACCAAAGGCTCAACGTGCCGTGCCGGAACCAGATTAGGGCCTGAAGCCATCCTGCGGTGTTGCGGCCAGGTCACAAGAAAGCGAGTTGAAGAAAGGAGCTCAGGGGCACTGTAATTCACAAACCTGCAGAGTTATAAATGACAGCTATCGTCCAAAAATAGACTGAAGTAAGGCTGCCAAGAGGACTTGAAAGCGGGGCAGAATTGCAGGAAACCGATTTCAGGAGGTAGACTGGAATTGCATTGAAAGCATAGGAAAAGAGGCAGAACGTCCACAATGATGCACTTGGCCAAAAAGGGCGTATGCGTTTTTTCCTGAATATATTCAGGAAAAAACGCATACGCCCTTTTTGGCCAACCAAGCAAGCTTGCAAAGGAAATCTGCACGACAATGAAGTCTCACTTCCCCCCGGTCAAAAGGGCCATCTGAAAAAAGTGTAAAATCCAGAAAGGCAGGACAGGCCATGGAGAACTGGGAGCCTTGTTATGCTATTGGGCGGGATGTAAATTGCCAACAGACACTCGGGTGAAGTGTATGGTGTTTCCTGAAACATCTAAAAAACAAAGCAACAGAGCCTAGGGCACTTCCACTTATGGTCCTATAGCTTAGGGAAATTAAAATCAAAAAGACACAGCCACCCCAAAGTTTGGGACGCCTCTGTTTACAAGAACCTCGTTTACCGTACAAGTTCAATATCACAGAAAGTGAAAAATGGATAAAGAACTTGTGGTACTTACGTACAATGCAGTATCACTCAGCAATGAAATCTATGTCATCAGGCCCGTAGCAGCATAATGAGTGGATTCAGGTACGATGATTCTAACTGAAATAAGTCACACAGAAAAAGAAACATCATAAGATATCAGTAATACACGGAATGGAAACTTGGCTACACAGGAACTGAATTACAGAACAGAACAGGGTCTCAAATTTAGAAAACCAACTTATGCTTGCTTAAGGGGAAAGGTGAGTTGGGGTGCTGCATAAAACCAGAGATTGAAATGAGCACAGATAAAGTTCCTTAAGCCAAATATGGAATAGACAAGAGCTACTCCTTGCTCAACGAAATGGACTCAACACCGCATATTAAACGCCTAAGAATGTACCTGACTAGTAAGTATCTTAAAACCTATAGATTGCTATGTCTCCGAAAGAGAATCCAGCATGTGTACAGGGGCATAAACGCAGCAGTGATAGGATTGGAGAGGTTCGGTGAGCAAATGAAGACCCTTTGAAGTCATATTGCATGGTACCCATTCCACGGGTTTCAACTACCCAGGTTTTAGGTATTCTTCCTTCAGCTAAAACATGCATGTGGAACCCAGAGTATGATCAACCATGTGATCGGGAGACGTGTTCAAATATGTCTCAGTTTTCCTCCCCTGGTACTCGGGTGCAACATTCCAGACGCTTTACTAACACTCTCCCCACTTGGAGAGTCAGCGCCTTTAACCTCCTGTTTGGCCCAGTTTGCAATTTCTGCGGAAGATGAACAGGAATAGCGAGAACCAATAAGAGGCTAGCTGGAGGTGTCTGGACGGGCAAATTTAACTCTCATTTCCCACCAGGAAGAGGAAATAACCAAAGGCTCAGCGGGCCGTACCGGAACCAGATTAGGGCCTGAAGCCATCCTGCGGTGTTGCGGCCAGCTCAAAAGAAAGCGAGTTGAAGAAAGGAGCTCAGGGGCACTGTAATTCACAAACCTGCAGAGTTATAAATGACAGCTATCGTCCAAAAATAGACTGAAGTAAGGCTGCCAAGAGGACTTGAAAGCGGGGCAGAATTGCAGGAAACCGATTTCAGGAGGTAGACTGGAATTGCATTGAAAGCATAGGAAAAGAGGCAGAACATCCACAATGATGCACTTGGCAAAAAAGGGCGTATGCGTTTTTTCCTGAATATATTCAGGAAAAAACGCATACGCCCTTTTTGGCCAACCAAGCAAGCTTACAAAGGAAATCTGCACTACAATGAAGTCTCACTTCCCCCTGGTCAAAGGGGCCATCTGAAAAAAGGGTAAAATCCAGAAAGGCAGGACAGGCCATGGAGAACTGGGAGCCTTGTTATGCTGATGGGCGGGATGTAAATTGCCAACAACCACTCGGGAGAAGTGTATGGTGTTTCCTGAAACATCTAAAAAACAAAGCAACAGAGCCTAGGCACTTCCAATTATGGTCCTATAGCTTAGGGAATTTATAATCAAAAAGACACAGCCACCCCAAATTTTGGAACGGCTCTGTTTACAAAAACCTCGTTTACAGTACAAGTTCAACATCGCAGAAAGTGAAAAATGGATAAAAAAGTTGTGGTATTTACTTACAAAGCAATATAACTCAGCAATGAAATCTGTGTCATCAGGCCCTTAGCAGCACAATGAGTGGATTCAGGTATGATGATTCTAACTGAAATAAGTCACACAGAAAAAGAAACATCATAAGATATCAGTAATACACGGAATGTAAACTTGGCTACACAGGAACTGAATTACAGAACAGAACAGGGTCTCAAATTTAGAAAACCAACTTATGCTTGCTTAAGGGTAAAAGTGAGTTTGGGTGCTGCATAAAACCAGAGATTGAAATGAGCACAGATAAAGTTCCTTAAGCCAAATATGGAATAGACAAGAGTTACTCCTTGCTCAATGAAATGGACTCAACACCCCATATTAAACGCCTAAGAATGTACCTGACTAGTAAGTATCTTAAAACCTATGGATTGCTATGTCTCCGAAAGAGAATCAAGCATGTGTACAGGGGCATAAACGCAGCAGTGATAGGATTGGAGAGGTTCGGTGAGCAAATGAAGACCCTTTGAAGTCATATTGCATGGTACCCATTCCACGGGTTTCAACTACCCAGGTTTAAGGTATTCTTCCTTCAGCTAAAACATGCATGTGGAACCTAGAGTATGATCAACCATGTGATCGGGAGACGTGTTCAAATATGTCTCAGTTTTCGTACCCTGGTACTCGGGTGCAACATTCCAGACGCTTTACTAACACTCTCCCCACTTGGAGAGTCAGCGCCTTTAACCTCCTGTTTGGCCCAGTTTGCAATTTCTGCGGAAGATGAACAGGAATAGCGAGAACCAATGAGAGGCTAGCTGCAGGTGTCTGGACGGGCAAATTTAACTCTCATTTCCCACCAGGAAGAGGAAATAACCAAAGGCTCAGCGGGCCGTACCGTAACCAGATTAGGGCCTGAAGCCATCCTGCGGTGTTGCGGCCAGCTCAAAAGAAAGCGAGTTGAAGAAAGGAGCTCAGGGGCACTGTAATTCACAAACCTGCAGAGTTATAAATGACAGCTATCGTCCAAAAATAGACTGAAGTAAGGCTGCCGAGAGGACTTGAAAGCGGGGCAGAATTGCAGGAAACCGATTTCAGGAGGTAGACTGGAATTGCATTGAAAGCATAGGAAAAGAGGCAGAACGTCCACAATGATGCACTTGGCCAAAAAGGGCGTATGCGTTTTTTCCTGAATATATTCAGGAAAAAACGCATACGCCCTTTTTGGCCAATCAAGCAAGCTTGCAAAGGAAATCTGCACTACAATGAAGTCTCACTTCCCCCCGGTCAAAAGGGCCATCTGAAAAAAGTGTAAAATCCAGAAAGGCAGGACAGGCCATGGAGAACTGGGAGCCTTGTTATGCTGATGGGCGGGATGTAAATTGCCAACAACCACTCGGGAGAAGTGTATGGTGTTTCCTGAAACATCTAAAAAACCAAGCAACAGAGCCTAGGGCACTTCCACTTATGGTCCTATAGCTTAGGGAAATTAAAATCAAAAAGACACAGCCACCCCAAAGTTTGGGACGCCTCCGTTTACAAGAACCTCGTTTACCGTACAAGTTCAATATCACAGAAAGTGAAAAATGGATAAAGAACTTGTGGTACTTACGTACAATGCAGTATCACTCAGCAATGAAATCTATGTCATCAGGCCCGTAGCAGCATAATGAGTGGATTCAGGTACGATGATTCTAACTGAAATAAGTCACACAGAAAAAGAAACATCATAAGATATCACTAATACACGGAATGTAAACTTGGCTACACAGGAACTGCATTTCAAAACAGAACAGGGTCTCAAATTTAGAAAACCAACTTATGCTTGCTTAAGGGGAAAGGTGAGTTGGGGTGCTGCATAAAACCAGAGATTGAAATGAGCACAGATAAAGTTCCTTAAGCCAAATATGGAGTAGACAAGAGCTACTCCTTGCTCAACGAAATGGACACAAAACCCCATATTAAACGCCTAAGAATGTACCTGACTAGTAAGTATCTTAAAACCTATGGATTGCTATGTCTCCAAAAGAGAATCAAGCGTGTGTACAGGGGCATACATGCAGCAGTGATAGGAATGGAGAGGTTCGGTGAGCAAATGAAGACCCTTTGAAGTCATATTGCACGGTACCGATTCCACGGGTCTCAACTCTCCAGGTTTAAGGTACTCTTCCTTCAGCTAAAACATGCATGTGGAACCCAGAGTATGATCAACCATGTGAACGGGAGACGTGTTCAAATATGTCTCAGTTTTCCTACCCTGGTACTCGGGTTCAACACTCCAGACTCTTTACTAACACTCTCCCGACTTGGAGAGTCAGTCCCTTTAACCTCCTGTTTGGCCCAGTTTGCAATTTCTGCGGAAGATGAACAGGAATAGCGAGAACCAATGAGAGGCTAGCTGCAGGTGTCTGGACGGGCAAATTTAACTCTCATTTCCCACCAGGAAGAGGAATTAACCAAAGGCTCAGCATGCCGGGCAGAAACCAGATTAGGGCCTGAAGCCATCCTGTGGTGTTGCGGCCAGCTCACAAGAAAGCGAGTTGAAGAAAGGAGCTCAGGGGCACTGTAATTCACAAACCTGCAGAGTTATAAATGACAGCTATCGTCCAAAATATACTGAAGTAAGGCTGCCAAGAGGACTTGAAAGCGGGGCAGAATTGCAGGAAACCGATTTCAGGAGGTAGACTGGAATTGCATTGAAAGCATAGGAAAAGAGGCAGAACGTCCACAATGATGCACTTGGCCAAAAAGGGCGTATGCGTTTTTTCCTGAATATAATCAGGAAAAAACGCATACGCACTTTTTGGCCAACCAAGCAAGCTTGCAAAGGAAATCTGCACTACAATGAAGTCTCACTTCCCCCCGGTCAAAAGGGCCATCTGAAAAAAGTGTAAAATCCAGAAAGGCAGGACAGGCCATGGAGAACTGGGAGCCTTGTTATGCTGATAGGCGGGATGTAAATTGCCAACAGACACTCGGGAGAAGTGTATGGTGTTTCCTGAAACATCTAAAAAACAAAGCAACAGAGCCTAGGGCACTGCCACTTATGGTCCTATAGCTTAGGGAAATTAAAATCAAAAAGACACAGCCACCCCAAAGTTTGGGACGCCTCTGTTTACAAGAACCTCGTTTACAGTACAAGTTCAACATCGCAGAAAGTGAAAAATGGATAAAGAAGTTGTGGTATTTACTTACAAAGCAATATCACTCAGCAATGAAATCTATGTCATCAGGCCCTTAGCAGCACAATGAGTGGATTCAGGTATGATGATTCTAACTGAAATAAGTCACACAGAAAAAGAAACATCATAAGATATCAGTAATACACGGAATGTATACTTGGCTACCCAGGAACTGAATTACAGAACAGAACAGGGTCTCAAATTTAGAAAACCAACTTATGCTTGCTTAAGGGGAAAGGTGAGTTGGGGTGCTGCATAAAACCAGAGATTGAAATGAGCACAGATAAAGTTCCTTAAGCCAAATATGGAATAGACAAGAGCTACTCCTTGCTCAAAGAAATGGACTCAACACCGCATATTAAACGCCTAAGAATGTACCTGACTAGTAATTATCTTAAAACCTATGGATTGCTATGTCTCCGAAAGAGAATCAAGCATGTGTACAGGGGCATAAACGCAGCAGTGATAGGATTGGAGATGTTCAGTGAGCAAATGAAGACCCTTTGAAGTCATATTGCATGGTACCCATTCCACGGGTCTCAACTCTCCAGGTTTAAGGTATTCTTCCTTCAGCTAAAACATGCATGTGGAACCCAGAGTATGATCAACCATGTGATCGGGAGACGTGTTCAAATATGTCTCAGTTTTCGTACCCTGGTACTCGGGTGCAACATTCCAGATGCTTTACTAACACTCTCCCGACTTGGAGAGTCAGTCCCTTTAACCTCCTGTTTGGCCCAGTTTGCAATTTCTGTGGAAAATGAACAGGAATAGCGAGAACCAATGAGAGACTAGCTGGAGGTGTCTGGATGGGCAAATTTAACTCTCATTTCCCACCAGGAAGAGGAATTAACCAAAGGCTCAGCGTGCCGTGCCAGAACCAGATTAGGGCCTGAAGACATCCTGCGGTGTTGCGGCCAGGTCACAAGAAAGCGAGTTGAAGAAAGGAGCTCAGGGGCACTGTAATTCACAAACCTGCAGAGTTATAAATGACAGCTATCGTCCAAAAATATACTGAAGTAAGGCTGCCAAGAGGACTTGAAAGCGGGGCAGAATTACAGGAAACTGATTTCAGGAGGTAGACTGGAATTGCATGGAAAGCATAGGAAAAGAGGCAGAACGTCCACAATGATGCACTTGGCCAAAAAGGGCGTATGCGTTTTTTCCTGAATATATTCAGGAAAAAACGCATACGCCCTTTTTGGCCAACCAAGCAAACTTGCAAAGGAAATCTGCACTACAATGAAGTCTCACTTCCCCCCGGTCAAAAGGGCCATCTGAAAAAAGTGTAAAATCCAGAAAGGCAGGACAGGCCATGGAGAACTGGGAGCCTTGTTATGCTGATGGGCGGGATGTAAATTGCCAACAGACACTCAGGAGAAGTGTATGGTGTTTCCTGAAACATCTAAAAAACAAAGCAACAGAGCCTAGGGCACTTCCACTTATGGTCCTATAGCTTAGGGAAATTAAAATCAAAAAGACACAGCCACCCCAAAGTTTGGAACGGCTCTGTTTACAAGAACCTCGTTTACAGTACAAGTTCAACATCGCAGAAAGTGAAAAATGGATAAAGAAGTTGTGGTATTTACTTACAAAGCAATATCACCAAGCAATGAAATCTGTGTCATCAGGCCCTTAGCAGCACAATGAGTGGATTCAGGTATGATGATTGTAACTGAAATAAGTCACACAGAAAAAGAAACATCATAAGATATCAGTAATACACGGAATGTAAACTTGGCTACACAGGAACTGAATTACAGAACAGAACAGGGTCTCAAATTTAGAAAACCAACTTATGCTTGCTTAAGGGGAAAGGTGAGTTGGGGTGCTGCATAAAACCAGAGATTGAAATGAGCACAGATAAAGTTCCTTAAGCCAAATATGGAATAGACAAGAGCTACTCCTTGCTCAACGAAATGGACTCAACACCCCATATTAAACGCCTAAGAATGTACCTGACTAGTAAGTATCTTAAAACCTATGGATTGCTATGTCTCCGAAAGAGAATCAAGCGTGTGTACAGGGGCATAAACGCAGCAGTGATAGGATTGGAGAGGTTCGGTGAGCAAATGAAGACCCTTTGAAGTCATATTGCATGGTACCCATTACACGGGTCTCAACTCTCCAGGTTTAAGGTATTCTTCCTTAAGCTAAAACATGCATGTGGAACCCAGAGTATGATCAACCATGTGATCGGGAGACGTGTTCAAATATGTCTCAGTTTTTGTACCCTGGTACTCGGGTTCAACATTCCAGATGCTTTACTAACACTCTCCCGACTTGGAGAGTCAGTCCCTTTAACCTCCTGTTTGGCCCAGTTTGCAATTTCTGTGGAAGATGAACAGGAATAGCGAGAACCAATGAGAGACTAGCTGGAGGTGTCTGGATGGGCAAATTTAACTCTCATTTCCCACCAGGAAGAGGAATTAACCAAAGGCTCAGCGTGCCGTGCCAGAACCAGATTAGGGCCTGAAGCCATCCTGCGGTGTTGCGGCCAGGTCACAAGAAAGCGAGTTGAAGAAAGGAGCTCAGGGGCACTGTAATTCACAAACCTGCAGAGTTATAAATGACAGCTATCGTCCAAAAATAGACTGAAGTAAGGCTGCCAAGAGGACTTGAAAGCGGGGCAGAATTGCAGGAAACCGATTTCAGGAGGTAGACTGGAATTGCATTGAAAGCATAGGAAAAGAGGCAGAACGTCCACAATGATGCACTTGGCCAAAAAGGGCGTATGCGTTTTTTCCTGAATATATTCAGGAAAAAACGCATACGCCCTTTTTGGCCAATCAAGCAAGCTTGCAAAGGAAATCTGCACTACAACGAAGTCTCACTTCCCCCCGGTCAAAAGGGCCATCTGAAAAAAGTGTAAAATCCAGAAAGGCAGGACAGGCCATGGAGAACTGGGAGCCTTGTTATGCTGATGGGCGGGATGTAAATTGCCAACAACCACTCCGGAGAAGTGTATGGTGTTTCCTGAAACATCTAAAAAACAAAGCAACAGAGCCTAGGGCACTTCCACTTATGGTCCTATAGCTTAGGGAAATTAAAATCAAAAAGACACAGCCACCCCAAAGTTTGGGACGCCTCCGTTTACAAGAACCTCGTTTACCGTACAAGTTCAATATCACAGAAAGTGAAAAATGGATAAAGAACTTGTGGTACTTACGTACAATGCAGTATCACTCAGCAATGAAATCTATGTCATCAGGCCCGTAGCAGCATAATGAGTGGATTCAGGTACGATGATTCTAACTGAAATAAGTCACACAGAAAAAGAAACATCATAAGATATCACTAATACACGGAATGTAAACTTGGCTACACAGGAACTGCATTCCAAAACAGAACAGGGTCTCAAATTTAGAAAACCAACTTATGCTTGCTTAAGGGGAAAGGTGAGTTGGGGTGCTGCATAAAACCAGAGATTGAAATGAGCACAGATAAAGTTCCTTAAGCCAAATATGGAATAGACAAGAGCTACTCCTTGCTCAACGAAATGGACTCAAAACCCCATATTAAACGCCTAAGAATGTACCTGACTAGTAAGTATCTTAAAACCTATGGATTGCTATGTCTCCAAAAGAGAATCAAGCGTGTGTACAGGGGCATAAATGCAGCAGTGATAGGATTGGAGAGGTTCGGTGAGCAAATGAAGACCCTTTGAAGTCATATTGCACGGTACCCATTCCACGGGTCTCAACTCTCCAGGTTTAAGGTATTCTTCCTTCAGCTAAAAGATGCATGTGGAACCCAGAGTATGATCAACCATGTGATCGGGAGACGTGTTCAAATATGTCTCAGTTTTCGTACCCTGGTACTCGGGTGCAACATTCCAGATGCTTTACTAACACTCTCCCGACTTGGAGAGTCAGTCCCTTTAACCTCCTGTTTGGCCCAGTTTGCAATTTCTGTGGAAGATGAACAGGAATAGCGAGAACCAATGAGAGACTAGCTGGAGGTGTCTGGATGGGCAAATTTAACTCTCATTTCCCACCAGGAAGAGGAATTAACCAAAGGCTCAGCGTGCCATGCCAGAACCAGATTAGGGCCTGAAGCCATCCTGCGGTGTTGCGGCCAGGTCACAAGAAAGCGAGTTGAAGAAAGGAGCTCAGGGGCACTGTAATTCACAAACCTGCAGAGTTATAAATGACAGCTATCGTCCAAAAATAGACTGAAGTAAGGCTGCCAAGAGGACTTGAAAGCGGGGCAGAATTGCAGGAAACCGATTTCAGGAGGTAGACTGGAATTGCATTGAAAGCATAGGAAAAGAGGCAGAACGTCCACAATGATGCACTTGGCCAAAAAGGGCGTATGCCTTTTTTCCTGAATATATTCACGAAAAAACGCATACGCCCTTTTTGGCCAACCAAGCAAGCTTGCAAAGGAAATCTGCACTACAATGAAGTCTCACTTCCCCCCGGTCAAAAGGGCCATCTGAAAAAAGTGTAAAATCCAGAAAGGCAGGACAGGCCATGGAGAACTGGGAGCCTTGTTATGCTGATGGGCGGGATGTAAATTGCCAACAACCACTCCGGAGAAGTGTATGGTGTTTCCTGAAACATCTAAAAAACAAAGCAACAGAGCCTAGGGCACTTCCACTTATGGTCCTATAGCTTAGGGAAATTAAAATCAAAAAGACACAGCCACCCCAAAGTTTGGGACGCCTCCGTTTACAAGAACCTCGTTTACCGTACAAGTTCAATATCACAGAAAGTGAAAAATGGATAAAGAACTTGTGGTAATTACGTACAATGCAGTATCACTCAGCAATGAAATCTATGTCATCAGGCCCGTAGCAGCATAATGAGTGGATTCAGGTACGATGATTCTAACTGAAATAAGTCACACAGAAAAAGAAACATCATAAGATATCACTAATACACGGAATGTAAACTTGGCTACACAGGAACTGCATTCCAAAACAGAACAGGGTCTCAAATTTAGAAAACCAACTTATGCTTGCTTAAGGGGAAAGGTGAGTTGGGGTGCTGCATAAAACCAGAGATTGAAATGAGCACAGATAAAGTTCCTTAAGCCAAATATGGAATAGACAAGAGCTACTCCTTGCTCAACGAAATGGACTCAAAACCCCATATTAAACGCCTAAGAATGTACCTGACTAGTAAGTATCTTAAAACCTATGGATTGCTATGTCTCCAAAAGAGAATCAAGCGTGTGTACAGGGGCATAAATGCAGCAGTGATAGGATTGGAGAGGTTCGGTGAGCAAATGAAGACCCTTTGAAGTCATATTGCACGGTACCCATTCCACGGGTCTCAACTCTCCAGGTTTAAGGTATTCTTCCTTCAGCTAAAAGATGCATGTGGAACCCAGAGTATGATCAACCATGTGATCGGGAGACGTGTTCAAATATGTCTCAGTTTTCGTACCCTGGTACTCGGGTGCAACATTCCAGATGCTTTACTAACACTCTCCCGACTTGGAGAGTCAGTCCCTTTAACCTCCTGTTTGGCCCAGTTTGCAATTTCTGTGGAAGATGAACAGGAATAGCGAGAACCAATGAGAGACTAGCTGGAGGTGTCTGGATGGGCAAATTTAACTCTCATTTCCCACCAGGAAGAGGAATTAACCAAAGGCTCAGCGTGCCGTGCCAGAACCAGATTAGGGCCTGAAGCCATCCTGCGGTGTTGCGGCCAGGTCACAAGAAAGCGAGTTGAAGAAAGGAGCTCAGGGGCACTGTAATTCACAAACCTGCAGAGTTATAAATGACAGCTATCGTCCAAAAATAGACTGAAGTAAGGCTGCCAAGAGGACTTGAAAGCGGGGCAGAATTGCAGGAAACCGATTTCAGGAGGTAGACTGGAATTGCATTGAAAGCATAGGAAAAGAGGCAGAACGTCCACAATGATGCACTTGGCCAAAAAGGGCGTATGCCTTTTTTCCTGAATATATTCACGAAAAAACGCATACGCCCTTTTTGGCCAACCAAGCAAGCTTGCAAAGGAAATCTGCACTACAATGAAGTCTCACTTCCCCCCGGTCAAAAGGGCCATCTGAAAAAAGTGTAAAATCCAGAAAGGCAGGACAGGCCATGGAGAACTGGGAGCCTTGTTATGCTGATGGGCGGGATGTAAATTGCCAACAACCACTCCGGAGAAGTGTATGGTGTTTCCTGAAACATCTAAAAAACAAAGCAACAGAGCCTAGGGCACTTCCACTTATGGTCCTATAGCTTAGGGAAATTAAAATCAAAAAGACACAGCCACCCCAAAGTTTGGGACGCCTCCGTTTACAAGAACCTCGTTTACCGTACAAGTTCAATATCACAGAAAGTGAAAAATGGATAAAGAACTTGTGGTAATTACGTACAATGCAGTATCACTCAGCAATGAAATCTATGTCATCAGGCCCGTAGCAGCATAATGAGTGGATTCAGGTACGATGATTCTAACTGAAATAAGTCACACAGAAAAAGAAACATCATAAGATATCACTAATACACGGAATGTAAACTTGGCTACACAGGAACTGCATTCCAAAACAGAACAGGGTCTCAAATTTAGAAAACCAACTTATGCTTGCTTAAGGGGAAAGGTGAGTTGGGGTGCTGCATAAAACCAGAGATTGAAATGAGCACAGATAAAGTTCCTTAAGCCAAATATGGAATAGACAAGAGCTACTCCTTGCTCAACGAAATGGACTCAAAACCCCATATTAAACGCCTAAGAATGTACCTGACTAGTAAGTATCTTAAAACCTATGGATTGCTATTTCTCCAAAAGAGAATCAAGCGTGTGTACAGGGGCATAAATGCAGCAGTGATAGGATTGGAGAGGTTCGGTGAGCAAATGAAGACCCTTTGAAGTCATATTGCACGGTACCCATTCCACGGGTCTCAACTCTCCAGGTTTAAGGTATTCTTCCTTCAGCTAAAACATGCATGTGGAACCCAGAGTATGATCAACCATGTGAACGGGAGACGTGTTCAAATATGTCTCAGTTTTCGTACCCTGGTACTCGGGTGCAACACTCCAGACTCTTTACTAACACTCTCCCGACTTGGAGAGTCAGTCCCTTTAACCTCCTGTTTGGCCCAGTTTGCAATTTCTGCGGAAGATGAACAGGAATAGCGAGAACCAATGAGAGGCTAGCTGAAGGTGTCTGGACGGGCAAATTTAACTCTCATTTCCCACCAGGAAGAGGAATTAACCAAAGGCTCAGCATGCCGGGCCGGAACCAGATTAGGGCCTGAAGCCATCCTGCGGTGTTGCGGCCAGCTCACAAGAAAGCGAGTTGAAGAAAGGAGCTCAGGGGCACTGTAATTCACAAATCTGCAGAGTTATAAATGACAGCTATCGTCCAAAAATAGACTGAAGTAAGGCTGCCAAGAGGACTTGAAAGCGGGGCAGAATTGCAGGAAACCGATTTCAGGAGGTAGACTGGAATTGCATTGAAAGCATAGGAAAAGAGGCAGAACGTCCACAATGATGCACTTGGCCAAAAAGGGCGTATGCGTTTTTTCCTGAATATATTCAGGAAAAAACGCATACGCCCTTTTCGGCAAACGAAGCAAACTTGCAAAGGAAATCTGCACTACAATGAAGTCTCACTTCCCCCCGGTCAAAAGGGCCATCTGAAAAAAGTGTAAAATCCAGAAAGGCAGGACAGGCCATGGAGAACTGGGAGCCTTGTTATGCTGATGGGCGGGATGTAAATTGCCAACAGACACTCAGGAGAAGTGTATGGTGTTTCCTGAAACATCTAAAAAACCAAGCAACAGAGCCGAGGGCACTTGCGCTTATGGTCCTATAGCTTAGGGAAATTAAAATCAAAAAGACACAGCCACCCCAAAGTTTGGAACGGCTCTGTTTACAAGAACCTCGTTTACAGTACAAGTTCAACATCGCAGAAAGTGAAAAATGGATAAAGAAGTTGTGGTATTTACTTACAAAGCAATATCACTCAGCAATGAAATCTGTGTCATCAGGCCCTTAGCAGCACAATGAGTGGATTCAGGTATGATGATTCTAACTGAAATAAGTCACACAGAAAAAGAAACATCATAAGATATCACTAATACACGGAATGTAAACTTGGCTACACAGGAACTGCATTCCAAAACAGAACAGGGTCTCAAATTTAGAAAACCAACTTATGCTTGCTTAAGGGGAAAGGTGAGTTGGGGTGCTGCATAAAACCAGAGATTGAAATGAGCACAGATAAAGTTCCTTAAGCCAAATATGGAATAGACAAGAGCTACTCCTTGCTCAACGAAATGGACTCAACACCGCATATTAAACGCCTAAGAATGTACCTGACTAGTAAGTATCTTAAAACCTATGGATTGCTATGTCTCCGAAAGAGAATCAAGCATGTGTACATGGGCATAAATGCAGCAGTGATAGGATTGGAGGGGTTCGTGAGCAAATGAAGACCCTTTGAAGTCATATTGCATGGTACCCATTACACGGGTCTCAACTCTCCAGGTTTAAGGTATTCTTCCTTCAGCTAAAACATGCATGTGGAACCCAGAGTATGATCAACCATGTGAACGGGAGACGTGTTCAAATATGTCTCAGTTTTCCTCCCCTGGTACTCGGGTGCAACATTCCAGACGCTTTACTAACACTCTCCCCACTTGGAGAGTCAGTCCCTTTAACCTCCTGTTTGGCCCAGTTTGCAATTTCTGTGGAAGATGAACAGGAATAGCGAGAACCAATGAAAGAATAGCTGGAGGTGTCTGGACGGGCAAATTTAACTCTCATTTCCCACCAGGAAGAGGAATTAACCAAAGGCTCAGCGTGCCGTGCCAGAACCAGATTAGGGCCTGAAGACATCCTGCGGTGTTGCGGCCAGGCCACAAGAAAGCGAGTTGAAGAAAGGAGCTCAGGGGCACTGTAATTCACAAACCTGCAGAGTTATAAATGACAGCTATCGTCCAAAAATAGACTGAAGTAAGGCTGCCAAGAGGACTTGAAAGCGGGGCAGAATTGCAGGAAACCGATTTCAGGAGGTAGACTGGAATTGCATTGAAAGCATAGGAAAAGAGGCAGAACGTCCACAATGATGCACTTGGCCAAAAAGGGCGTATGCGTTTTTTCCTGAATATATTCAGGAAAAAACGCATACGCCCTTTTCGGCCAACCAAGCAAACTTGCAAAGGAAATCTGCACTACAATGAAGTCTCACTTCCCCCCGGTCAAAAGGGCCATCTGAAAAAAGTGTAAAATCCAGAAAGGCAGGACAGGCCATGGAGAACTGGGAGCCTTGTTATGCTGATGGGCGGGATGTAAATTGCCAACAGACACTCAGGAGAAGTGTATGGTGTTTCCTGAAACATCTAAAAAACCAAGCAACAGAGCCGAGGGCACTTGCGCTTATGGTCCTATAGCTTAGGGAAATTAAAATCAAAAAGACACAGCCACCCCAAAGTTTGGGACGCCTCCGTTTACAAGAACCTCGTTTACCGTACAAGTTCAATATCACAGAAAGTGAAAAATGGATAAAGAACTTGTGGTACTTACGTACAATGCAGTATCACTCAGCAATGAAATCTATGTCATCAGGCCCGTAGCAGCATAATGAGTGGATTCAGGTACGATGATTTTAACTGAAATAAGTCACACAGAAAAAGAAACATCATAAGATATCACTAATACACGGAATGTAAACTTGGCTACACAGGAACTGCATTCCAAAACAGAACAGGGTCTCAAATTTAGAAAACCAACTTATGCTTGCTTAAGGTGAAAGGTGAGTTGGGGTGCTGCATAAAACCAGAGATTGAAATGAGCACAGATAAAGTTCCTTAAGCCAAATATGGAATACACAAGAGCTACTCCTTGCTCAACGAAATGGACACAAAACCCCATATTAAACGCCTAAGAATGCACCTGACTAGTAAGTATCTTAAAACCTATGGATTGCTATGTCTCCGAAAGAGAATCAAGCATGTGTACAGGGGCATAAACGCAGCAGTGATAGGATTGGAGAGGTTCGTGAGCAAACGAAGACCCTTTGAAGTCATATTGCATGGTACCCATTCCACGGGTTTCAACTACCCAGGTTTAAGGTATTCTTCCTTCATCTAAAACATGCATGTGGAACCTAGAGTATAATCAACCATGTGATCGGGAGACGTGTTCAAATATGTCTCAGTTTTCGTACCCTGGTACTCGGGTGCAACATTCCAGACGCTTTACTAACACTCTCCCCACTTGGAGAGTCAGTCCCTTTAACTTCCTGTTTGGCCCAGTTTGCAATTTCTGTGGAAGATGAACAGGAATAGCGAGAACCAATGAAAGACTAGCTGGAGGTGTCTGGATGGGCAAATATAACTCTCATTTCCCACCAGGAAGAGGAATTAACCAAAGGCTCAGCGTGCCGTGCCAGAACCAGATTAGGGCCTGAAGACATCCTGCGGTGTTGCGGCCAGGTCACAAGAAAGCGAGTTGAAGAAAGGAGCTCAGGGGCACTGTAATTCACAAACCTGCAGAGTTATAAATGACAGCTATCGTCCAAAAATAGACTGAAGTAAGGCTGCCAAGAGGACTTGAAAGCAGGGCAGAATTGCAGGAAACCGATTTCAGGAGGTAGACTGGAATTGCATTGAAAGCATAGGAAAAGAGGCAGAACGTCCACAATGATGCACTTGGCCAAAAAGGGCGTATGCGTTTTTTCCTGAATATATTCAGGAAAAAACGCATACGCCCTTTTTGGCCAACCAAGCAAGCTTGCAAAGGAAATCTGCACTACAATGAAGTCTCACTTCCCCCCGGTCAAAAGGGCCATCTGAAAAAAGTGTAAAATCCAGAAAGGCAGGACAGGCCATGGAGAACTGGGAGCCTTGTTATGCTGATGGGCGGGATGTAAATTGCCAACAACCACTTGGGAGAAGTGTATGGTGTTTCCTGAAACATCTAAAAAACAAAGCAACAGAACCTAGGGCACTTCCACTTATGGTCCTATAGCTTAGGGAAATTAAAATCAAAAAGACACAGCCACCCCAAAGTTTGGAACGGCTCTGTTTACAAGAACCTCGTTTACAGTACAAGTTCAACATCGCAGAAAGTGAAAAATGGATAAAGAAGTTGTGGTATTTACTTACAAAGCAATATCACTCAGCAATGAAATCTGTGTCATCAGGCCCTTAGCATCACAATGAGTGGATTCAGGTATGATGATTCTAACTGAAATAAGTCACACAGAAAAAGAAACATCATAAGATATCAGTAATACACGGAATGTAAACTTGGCTACACAGGAACTGAATTACAGAACAGAACAGGGTCTCAAATTTAGAAAACCAACTTATGCTTGCTTAAGGGGAAAGGTGAGTTGGGGTGCTGCATAAAACCAGAGATTGAAATGAGCACAGATAAAGTTCCTTAAGCCAAATATGGAATAGACAAGAGCTACTCCTTGCTCAACGAAATGGACTCAACACCGCATATTAAACGCCTAAGAATGTACCTGACTAGTAAGTATCTTAAAACCTATGGATTGCTATGTCTCCGAAAGAGAATCAAGCATGTGTACATGGGCATAAATGCAGCAGTGATAGGATTGGAGGTGTTCGTGAGCAAATGAAGACCCTTTGAAGTCATATTGCATGGTACCCATTCCACGGGTCTCAACTCTCCAGGTTTAAGGTATTGTTCCTTCAGCTAAAACATGCATGTGGAACCTAGATTATGATCAACCATGTGATCGGGAGACGTGTTCAAATATGTCTCAGTTTTCGTACCCTGGTACTCGGGTTCAACATTCCAGACGCTTTACTAACACTCTCCCCACTTGGAGAGTCAGTCCCTTTAACCTCCTGTTTGGCCCAGTTTGCAATTTCTGTGGAAGATGAACAGGAATAGCGAGAACCAATGAGAGACTAGCTGGAGGTGTCTGGATGGGCAAATATAACTCTCATTTCCCACCAGTAAGAGGAATTAACCAAAGGCTCAGCGTGCCGGGCCAGAACTAGATTAGGGCCTGAAGACATCCTGCGGTGTTGCGGCCAGGTCACAAGAAAGCGAGTTGAAGAAAGGAGCTCAGGGGCACTGTAATTCACAAACCTGCAGAGTTATAAATGACAGCTATCGTCCAAAAATAGACTGAAGTAAGGCTGCCAAGAGGACTTGAAAGCGGGGCAGAATTGCAGGAAACCGATTTCAGGAGGTAGACTGGAATTGCATTGAAAGCATAGGAAAAGAGGCAGAACGTCCACAATGATGCACTTGGCCAAAAAGGGCGTATGCGTTTTTTCCTGAATATATTCAGGAAAAAACGCATACGCCCTTTTTGGCCAACCAAGCAAGCTTGCAAAGGAAATCTGCACTACAATGAAGTCTCACTTCCCCCCGGTCAAAAGGGCCATCTGAAAAAAGTGTAAAATCCAGAAAGGCAGGACAGGCCATGGAGAACTGGGAGCCTTGTTATGCTGATGGGCGGGATGTAAATTGCCAACAACCACTTGGGAGAAGTGTATGGTGTTTCCTGAAACATCTAAAAAACAAAGCAACAGAACCTAGGGCACTTCCACTTATGGTCCTATAGCTTAGGGAAATTAAAATGAAAAAGACACAGCCACCCCAAAGTTTGGAACGGCTCTGTTTACAAGAACCTCGTTTACAGTACAAGTTCAACATCGCAGAAAGTGAAAAATGGATAAAGAAGTTGTGGTATTTACTTACAAAGCAATATCACTCAGCAATGAAATCTGTGTCATCAGGCCCTTAGCATCACAATGAGTGGATTCAGGTATGATGATTCTAACTGAAATAAGTCACACAGAAAAAGAAACATCATAAGATATCAGTAATACACGGAATGTAAACTTGGCTACACAGGAACTGAATTACAGAACAGAACAGGGTCTCAAATTTAGAAAACCAACTTATGCTTGCTTAAGGGGAAAGGTGAGTTGGGGTGCTGCATAAAACCAGAGATTGAAATGAGCACAGATAAAGTTCCTTAAGCCAAATATGGAATAGACAAGAGCTACTCCTTGCTCAACGAAATGGACTCAACACCGCATATTAAACGCCTAAGAATGTACCTGACTAGTAAGTATCTTAAAACCTATGGATTGCTATGTCTCCGAAAGAGAATCAAGCATGTGTACATGGGCATAAATGCAGCAGTGATAGGATTGGAGGGGTTCGTGAGCAAATGAAGACCCTTTGAAGTCATATTGCATGGTACCCATTCCACGGGTCTCAACTCTCCAGGTTTAAGGTATTGTTCCTTCAGCTAAAACATGCATGTGGAACCTAGATTATGATCAACCATGTGATCATGAGACGTGTTCAAATATGTCTCAGTTTTCGTACCCTGGTACTCGGGTTCAACATTCCAGACGCTTTACTAACACTCTCCCCACTTGGAGAGTCAGTCCCTTTAACCTCCTGTTTGGCCCAGTTTGCAATTTCTGTGGAAGATGAACAGGAATAGCGAGAACCAATGAGAGACTAGCTGGAGGTGTCTGGATGGGCAAATTTAACTCTCATTTCCCACCAGGAAGAGGAATTAACCAAAGGCTCAGCATGCCGTGCCGGAACCAGATTAGGGCCTATAGACATCCTGCGGTGTTGCGGCCAGGTCACAAGAAAGCGAGTTGAAGAAAGGAGCTCAGGGGCACTGTAATTCACAAACCTGCAGAGTTATAAATGACAGCTATCGTCCAAAAATAGACTGAAGTAAGGCTGCCAAGAGGACTTGAAAGCGGGGCAGAATTGCAGGAAACCGATTTCAGGAGGTAGACTGGAATTGCATTGAAGGCATAGGAAAAGAGGCAAAACGTCCACAATGATGCACTTGGCCAAAAAGGGCGTATGCGTTTTTTCCTGAATATATTCAGGAAAAAACGCATACGCCCTTTTTGGCCAACCAAGCAAACTTGCAAAGGAAATCTGCACTACAATGAAGTCTCACTTCCCCCCGGTCAAAAGGGCCATCTGAAAAAAGTGTAAAATCCAGAAAGGCAGGACAGGCCATGGAGAACTGGGAGCCTTGTTATGCTGATGGGCGGGATGTAAATTGCCAACAGACACTCAGGAGAAGTGTATGGTGTTTCCTGAAACATCTAAAAAACCAAGCAACAGAGCCGAGGGCACTTGCGCTTATGGTCCTATAGTTTAGGGAAATTAAAATCAAAAAGACACAGCCACCCCAAAGTTTGGGACGCCTCCGTTTACAAGAACCTCGTTTACCGTACAAGTTCAATATCACAGAAAGTGAAAAATGGATAAAGAACTTGTGGTACTTACGTACAATGCAGTATCACTCAGCAATGAAATCTATGTCATCAGGCCCGTAGCAGCATAATGAGTGGATTCAGGTACGATGATTCTAACTGAAATAAGTCACACAGAAAAAGAAACATCATAAGATATCACTAATACACGGAATGTAAACTTGGCTACACAGGAACTGCATTCCAAAACAGAACAGGGTCTCAAATTTAGAAAACCAACTTATGCTTGCTTAAGGTGAAAGGTGAGTTGGGGTGCAGCATAAAACCAGAGATTGAAATGAGCACAGATAAAGTTCCTTAAGCCAAATATGGAATACACAAGAGCTACTCCTTGCTCAACGAAATGGACACAAAACCACATATTAAACGCCTAAGAATGTACCTGACTCGTAAGTATCTTAAAACCTATGGATTGCTATGTCTCCGAAAGAGAATCAAGCATGTGTACATGGGCATAAATGCAGCAGTGATAGGATTGGAGGGGTTCGTGAGCAAATGAAGACCCTTTGAAGTCATATTGCATGGTACCCATTCCACGGGTCTCAACTCTCCAGGTTTAAGGTATTGTTCCTTCAGCTAAAACATGCATGTGGAACCTAGATTATGATCAACCATGTGATCGGGAGACGTGTTCAAATATGTCTCAGTTTTCGTACCCTGGTACTCGGGTTCAACATTCCAGACGCTTTACTAACTCTCTCCCCACTTGGAGAGTCAGTCCCTTTAACCTCCTGTTTGGCCCAGTTTGCAATTTCTGCGGAAGATGAACAGGAATAGCGAGAACCAATGAGAGGCTAGCTGGAGGTGTCTGGACGGGCAAATTCAACTCTCATTTCCCACCAGGAAGAGGAATTAACCAAAGGCTCAGCATGCCGGGCCGGAACCAGATTAGGGCCTGAAGCCATCCTGCGGTGTTGCGGCCAGGTCACAAGAAAGCGAGTTGAAGAAAGGAGCTCAGGGGCACTGTAATTCACAAACCTGCAGAGTTATAAATGACAGCTATCGTCCAAAAATAGACTGAAGTAAGGCTGCCAAGAGGACTTGAAAGCGGGGCAGAATTGCAGGAAACCGATTTCAGGAGGTAGACTGGAATTGCATTGAAAGCATAGGAAAAGAGGCAGAACGTCCACAATGATGCACTTGGCCAAAAAGGGCGTATGCGTTTTTTCCTGAATATATTCAGGAAAAAACGCATACGCCCTTTTTGGCCAACCAAGCAAGCTTGCAAAGGAAATCTGCACTACAATGAAGTCTCACTTCCCCCCGGTCAAAAGGGCCATCTGAAAAAAGGGTAAAATCCAGAAAGGCAGGACAGGCCATGGAGAACTGGGAGCCTTGTTATGCTGATGGGCGGGATGTAAATTGCCAACAACCACTTGGGAGAAGTGTATGGTGTTTCCTGAAACATCTAAAAAACAAAGCAACAGAACCTAGGGCACTTCCACTTATGGTCCTATAGCTTAGGGAAATTAAAATCAAAAAGACACAGCCACCCCAAAGTTTGGAACGGCTCTGTTTACAAGAACCTCGTTTACAGTACAAGTTCAACATCGCAGAAAGTGAAAAATGGATAAAGAAGTTGTGGTATTTACTTACAAAGCAATATCACTCAGCAATGAAATCTGTGTCATCAGGCCCTTAGCATCACAATGAGTGGATTCAGGTATGATGATTCTAACTGAAATAAGTCACACAGAAAAAGAAACATCATAAGATATCAGTAATACACGGAATGTAAACTTGGCTACACAGGAACTGAATTACAGAACAGAACAGGGTCTCAAATTTAGAAAACCAACTTATGCTTGCTTAAGGGGAAAGGTGAGTTGGGGTGCTGCATAAAACCAGAGATTGAAATGAGCACAGATAAAGTTCCTTAAGCCAAATATGGAATAGACAAGAGCTACTCCTTGCTCAACGAAATGGACTCAACACCGCATATTAAACGCCTAAGAATGTACCTGACTAGTAAGTATCTTAAAACCTATGGATTGCTATGTCTCCGAAAGAGAATCAAGCATGTGTACATGGGCATAAATGCAGCAGTGATAGGATTGGAGGTGTTCGTGAGCAAATGAAGACCCTTTGAAGTCATATTGCATGGTACCCATTCCACGGGTCTCAACTCTCCAGGTTTAAGGTATTGTTCCTTCAGCTAAAACATGCATGTGGAACCTAGATTATGATCAACCATGTGATCGGGAGACGTGTTCAAATATGTCTCAGTTTTCGTACCCTGGTACTCGGGTTCAACATTCCAGACGCTTTACTAACACTCTCCCCACTTGGAGAGTCAGTCCCTTTAACCTCCTGTTTGGCCCAGTTTGCAATTTCTGTGGAAGATGAACAGGAATAGCGAGAACCAATGAGAGACTAGCTGGAGGTGTCTGGATGGGCAAATATAACTCTCATTTCCCACCAGTAAGAGGAATTAACCAAAGGCTCAGCGTGCCGGGCCAGAACTAGATTAGGGCCTGAAGACATCCTGCGGTGTTGCGGCCAGGTCACAAGAAAGCGAGTTGAAGAAAGGAGCTCAGGGGCACTGTAATTCACAAACCTGCAGAGTTATAAATGACAGCTATCGTCCAAAAATAGACTGAAGTAAGGCTGCCAAGAGGACTTGAAAGCGGGGCAGAATTGCAGGAAACCGATTTCAGGAGGTAGACTGGAATTGCATTGAAAGCATAGGAAAAGAGGCAGAACGTCCACAATGATGCACTTGGCCAAAAAGGGCGTATGCGTTTTTTCCTGAATATATTCAGGAAAAAACGCATACGCCCTTTTTGGCCAACCAAGCAAGCTTGCAAAGGAAATCTGCACTACAATGAAGTCTCACTTCCCCCCGGTCAAAAGGGCCATCTGAAAAAAGTGTAAAATCCAGAAAGGCAGGACAGGCCATGGAGAACTGGGAGCCTTGTTATGCTGATGGGCGGGATGTAAATTGCCAACAACCACTTGGGAGAAGTGTATGGTGTTTCCTGAAACATCTAAAAAACAAAGCAACAGAACCTAGGGCACTTCCACTTATGGTCCTATAGCTTAGGGAAATTAAAATGAAAAAGACACAGCCACCCCAAAGTTTGGAACGGCTCTGTTTACAAGAACCTCGTTTACAGTACAAGTTCAACATCGCAGAAAGTGAAAAATGGATAAAGAAGTTGTGGTATTTACTTACAAAGCAATATCACTCAGCAATGAAATCTGTGTCATCAGGCCCTTAGCATCACAATGAGTGGATTCAGGTATGATGATTCTAACTGAAATAAGTCACACAGAAAAAGAAACATCATAAGATATCAGTAATACACGGAATGTAAACTTGGCTACACAGGAACTGAATTACAGAACAGAACAGGGTCTCAAATTTAGAAAACCAACTTATGCTTGCTTAAGGGGAAAGGTGAGTTGGGGTGCTGCATAAAACCAGAGATTGAAATGAGCACAGATAAAGTTCCTTAAGCCAAATATGGAATAGACAAGAGCTACTCCTTGCTCAACGAAATGGACTCAACACCGCATATTAAACGCCTAAGAATGTACCTGACTAGTAAGTATCTTAAAACCTATGGATTGCTATGTCTCCGAAAGAGAATCAAGCATGTGTACATGGGCATAAATGCAGCAGTGATAGGATTGGAGGGGTTCGTGAGCAAATGAAGACCCTTTGAAGTCATATTGCATGGTACCCATTCCACGGGTCTCAACTCTCCAGGTTTAAGGTATTGTTCCTTCAGCTAAAACATGCATGTGGAACCTAGATTATGATCAACCATGTGATCATGAGACGTGTTCAAATATGTCTCAGTTTTCGTACCCTGGTACTCGGGTTCAACATTCCAGACGCTTTACTAACACTCTCCCCACTTGGAGAGTCAGTCCCTTTAACCTCCTGTTTGGCCCAGTTTGCAATTTCTGTGGAAGATGAACAGGAATAGCGAGAACCAATGAGAGACTAGCTGGAGGTGTCTGGATGGGCAAATTTAACTCTCATTTCCCACCAGGAAGAGGAATTAACCAAAGGCTCAGCATGCCGTGCCGGAACCAGATTAGGGCCTATAGACATCCTGCGGTGTTGCGGCCAGGTCACAAGAAAGCGAGTTGAAGAAAGGAGCTCAGGGGCACTGTAATTCACAAACCTGCAGAGTTATAAATGACAGCTATCGTCCAAAAATAGACTGAAGTAAGGCTGCCAAGAGGACTTGAAAGCGGGGCAGAATTGCAGGAAACCGATTTCAGGAGGTAGACTGGAATTGCATTGAAGGCATAGGAAAAGAGGCAAAACGTCCACAATGATGCACTTGGCCAAAAAGGGCGTATGCGTTTTTTCCTGAATATATTCAGGAAAAAACGCATACGCCCTTTTTGGCCAACCAAGCAAACTTGCAAAGGAAATCTGCACTACAATGAAGTCTCACTTCCCCCCGGTCAAAAGGGCCATCTGAAAAAAGTGTAAAATCCAGAAAGGCAGGACAGGCCATGGAGAACTGGGAGCCTTGTTATGCTGATGGGCGGGATGTAAATTGCCAACAGACACTCAGGAGAAGTGTATGGTGTTTCCTGAAACATCTAAAAAACCAAGCAACAGAGCCGAGGGCACTTGCGCTTATGGTCCTATAGTTTAGGGAAATTAAAATCAAAAAGACACAGCCACCCCAAAGTTTGGGACGCCTCCGTTTACAAGAACCTCGTTTACCGTACAAGTTCAATATCACAGAAAGTGAAAAATGGATAAAGAACTTGTGGTACTTACGTACAATGCAGTATCACTCAGCAATGAAATCTATGTCATCAGGCCCGTAGCAGCATAATGAGTGGATTCAGGTACGATGATTCTAACTGAAATAAGTCACACAGAAAAAGAAACATCATAAGATATCACTAATACACGGAATGTAAACTTGGCTACACAGGAACTGCATTCCAAAACAGAACAGGGTCTCAAATTTAGAAAACCAACTTATGCTTGCTTAAGGTGAAAGGTGAGTTGGGGTGCAGCATAAAACCAGAGATTGAAATGAGCACAGATAAAGTTCCTTAAGCCAAATATGGAATACACAAGAGCTACTCCTTGCTCAACGAAATGGACACAAAACCACATATTAAACGCCTAAGAATGTACCTGACTCGTAAGTATCTTAAAACCTATGGATTGCTATGTCTCCGAAAGAGAATCAAGCATGTGTACATGGGCATAAATGCAGCAGTGATAGGATTGGAGGGGTTCGTGAGCAAATGAAGACCCTTTGAAGTCATATTGCATGGTACCCATTCCACGGGTCTCAACTCTCCAGGTTTAAGGTATTGTTCCTTCAGCTAAAACATGCATGTGGAACCTAGATTATGATCAACCATGTGATCGGGAGACGTGTTCAAATATGTCTCAGTTTTCGTACCCTGGTACTCGGGTTCAACATTCCAGACGCTTTACTAACTCTCTCCCCACTTGGAGAGTCAGTCCCTTTAACCTCCTGTTTGGCCCAGTTTGCAATTTCTGCGGAAGATGAACAGGAATAGCGAGAACCAATGAGAGGCTAGCTGGAGGTGTCTGGACGGGCAAATTCAACTCTCATTTCCCACCAGGAAGAGGAATTAACCAAAGGCTCAGCATGCCGGGCCGGAACCAGATTAGGGCCTGAAGCCATCCTGCGGTGTTGCGGCCAGGTCACAAGAAAGCGAGTTGAAGAAAGGAGCTCAGGGGCACTGTAATTCACAAACCTGCAGAGTTATAAATGACAGCTATCGTCCAAAAATAGACTGAAGTAAGGCTGCCAAGAGGACTTGAAAGCGGGGCAGAATTGCAGGAAACCGATTTCAGGAGGTAGACTGGAATTGCATTGAAAGCATAGGAAAAGAGGCAGAACGTCCACAATGATGCACTTGGCCAAAAAGGGCGTATGCGTTTTTTCCTGAATATATTCAGGAAAAAACGCATACGCCCTTTTTGGCCAACCAAGCAAGCTTGCAAAGGAAATCTGCACTACAATGAAGTCTCACTTCCCCCCGGTCAAAAGGGCCATCTGAAAAAAGGGTAAAATCCAGAAAGGCAGGACAGGCCATGGAGAACTGGGAGCCTTGTTATGCTGATGGGCGGGATGTAAATTGCCAAGAACCACTTGGGAGAAGTGTATGGTGTTTCCTGAAACAACTAAAAAACAAAGCAACAGAACCTAGGGCACTTCCACTTATGGTCCTATAGCTTAGGGAAATTAAAATGAAAAAGACACAGCCACCCCAAAGTTTGGGACGCCTCCGTTTACAAGAACCTCGTTTACCGTACAAGTTCAATATCACAGAAAGTGAAAAATGGATAAAGAACTTGTGGTACTTACGTACAATGCAGTATCACTCAGCAATGAAATCTATGTCATCAGGCCCGTAGCAGCATAATGAGTGGATTCAGGTACGATGATTCTAACTGAAATAAGTCACACAGAAAAAGAAACATCATAAGATATCACTAATACACGGAATGTAAACTTGGCTACACAGGAACTGCATTCCAAAACAGAACAGGGTCTCAAATTTAGAAAACCAACTTATGCTTGCTTAAGGTGAAAGGTGAGTTGGGGTGCAGCATAAAACCAGAGATTGAAATGAGCACAGATAAAGTTCCTTAAGCCAAATATGGAATACACAAGAGCTACTCCTTGCTCAACGAAATGGACACAAAACCACATATTAAACGCCTAAGAATGTACCTGACTCGTAAGTATCTTAAAACCTATGGATTGCTATGTCTCCAAAAGAGAATCAAGCATGTGTACATGGGCATAAATGCAGCAGTGATAGGATTGGAGGGGTTCGTGAGCAAATGAAGACCCTTTGAAGTCATATTGCATGGTACCCATTCCACGGGTCTCAACTCTCCAGGTTTAAGGTATTCTTCCTTCAGCTAAAACATGCATGTGGAACCTAGATTATGATCAACCATGTGATCGGGAGACGTGTTCAAATATGTCTCAGTTTTCGTACCCTGGTACTCGGGTTCAACATTCCAGACGCTTTACTAACTCTCTCCCCCCTTGGAGAGTCAGTCCCTTTAACCTCCTGTTTGGCCCAGTTTGCAATTTCTGCGGAAGATGAACAGGAATAGCGAGAACCAATGAGAGGCTAGCTGGAGGTGTCTGGACGGGCAAATTCAACTCTCATTTCCCACCAGGAAGAGGAATTAACCAAAGGCTCAGCATGCCGGGCCGGAACCAGATTAGGGCCTGAAGCCATCCTGCGGTGTTGCGGCCAGGTCACAAGAAAGCGAGTTGAAGAAAGGAGCTCAGGGGCACTGTAATTCACAAACCTGCAGAGTTATAAATGACAGCTATCGTCCAAAAATAGACTGAAGTAAGGCTGCCAAGAGGACTTGAAAGTGGGGCAGAATTGCAGGAAACCGATTTCAGGAGGTAGACTGGAATTGCATTGAAAGCATAGGAAAAGAGGCAGAACGTCCACAATGATGCACTTGGCCAAAAAGGGCGTATGCGTTTTTTCCTGAATATATTCAGGAAAAAACGCATACGCCCTTTTTGGCCAACCAAGCAAGCTTGCAAAGGAAATCTGCACTACAATGAAGTCTCACTTCCCCCCGGTCAAAAGGGCCATCTGAAAAAAGGGTAAAATCCAGAAAGGCAGGACAGGCCATGGAGAACTGGGAGCCTTGTTATGCTGATGGGCGGGATGTAAATTGCCAAGAACCACTTGGGAGAAGTGTATGGTGTTTCCTGAAACAACTAAAAAACAAAGCAACAGAACCTAGGGCACTTCCACTTATGGTCCTATAGCTTAGGGAAATTAAAATGAAAAAGACACAGCCACCCCAAAGTTTGGAACAGCTCTGTTTACAAGAACCTCGTTTACAGTACAAGTTCAACATCGCAGAAAGTGAAAAATGGATAAAGAAGTTGTGGTATTTACTTACAAAGCAATATCACTCAGCAATGAAATCTGTGTCATCAGGCCCTTAGCAGCACAATGAGTGGATTCAGGTATGATGATTCTAACTGAAATAAGTCACACAGAAAAAGAAACATCATAAGATATCACTAATACACGGAATGTAAACTTGGCTACACAGGAACTGCATTCCAAAACAGAACAGGGTCTCAAATTTAGAAAACCAACTTATGCTTGCTTAAGGGGAAAGGTGAGTTGGGGTGCTGCATAAAACCAGAGATTGAAATGAGCACAGATAAAGTTCCTTAAGCCAAATATGGAATAGACAAGAGCTACTCCTTGCTCAACGAAATGGACTCAAAACCCCATATTAAACGCCTAAGAATGTACCTGACTAGTAAGTATCTTAAAACCTATGGATTGCTATGTCTCCAAAAGAGAATCAAGCGTGTGTACAGGGGCATAAACGCAGCAGTGATAGGATTGGAGAGGTTCGGTGAGCAAATGAAGACCCTTTGAAGTCATATTGCATGGTACCCATTACACGGGTCTCAACTCTCCAGGTTTAAGGTATTCTTCCTTCAGCTAAAACATGCATGCGGAACCCAGAGTATGATCAACCATGTGAACGGGAGACGTGTTCAAATATGTCTCAGTTTTCCTCCCCTGGTACTCGGGTGCAACATTCCAGACGCTTTACTAACACTCTCCCGACTTGGAGAGTCAGTCCCTTTAACCTCCTGTTTGGCCCAGTTTGCAATTTCTGCGGAAGATGAACAGGAATAGCGAGAACCAATGAGAGGCTAGCTGGAGGTGTCTGGACGGGCAAATTCAACTCTCATTTCCCACCAGGAAGAGGAATTAACCAAAGGCTCAGCATGCCGGGCCGGAACCAGATTAGGGCCTGAAGCCATCCTGCGGTGTTGCGGCCAGGTCACAAGAAAGCGAGTTGAAGAAAGGAGCTCAGGGGCACTGTAATTCACAAACCTGCAGAGTTATAAATGACAGCTATCGTCCAAAAATAGACTGAAGTAAGGCTGCCAAGAGGACTTGAAAGTGGGGCAGAATTGCAGGAAACCGATTTCAGGAGGTAGACTGGAATTGCATTGAAAGCATAGGAAAAGAGGCAGAACGTCCACAATGATGCACTTGGCCAAAAAGGGCGTATGCGTTTTTTCCTGAATATATTCAGGAAAAAACGCATACGCCCTTTTTGGCCAACCAAGCAAGCTTGCAAAGGAAATCTGCACTACAATGAAGTCTCACTTCCCCCCGGTCAAAAGGGCCATCTGAAAAAAGGGTAAAATCCAGAAAGGCAGGACAGGCCATGGAGAACTGGGAGCCTTGTTATGCTGATGGGCGGGATGTAAATTGCCAAGAACCACTTGGGAGAAGTGTATGGTGTTTCCTGAAACAACTAAAAAACAAAGCAACAGAACCTAGGGCACTTCCACTTATGGTCCTATAGCTTAGGGAAATTAAAATGAAAAAGACACAGCCACCCCAAAGTTTGGAACAGCTCTGTTTACAAGAACCTCGTTTACAGTACAAGTTCAACATCGCAGAAAGTGAAAAATGGATAAAGAAGTTGTGGTATTTACTTACAAAGCAATATCACTCAGCAATGAAATCTGTGTCATCAGGCCCTTAGCAGCACAATGAGTGGATTCAGGTATGATGATTCTAACTGAAATAAGTCACACAGAAAAAGAAACATCATAAGATATCACTAATACACGGAATGTAAACTTGGCTACACAGGAACTGCATTCCAAAACAGAACAGGGTCTCAAATTTAGAAAACCAACTTATGCTTGCTTAAGGGGAAAGGTGAGTTGGGGTGCTGCATAAAACCAGAGATTGAAATGAGCACAGATAAAGTTCCTTAAGCCAAATATGGAATAGACAAGAGCTACTCCTTGCTCAACGAAATGGACTCAAAACCCCATATTAAACGCCTAAGAATGTACCTGACTAGTAAGTATCTTAAAACCTATGGATTGCTATGTCTCCAAAAGAGAATCAAGCGTGTGTACAGGGGCATAAACGCAGCAGTGATAGGATTGGAGAGGTTCGGTGAGCAAATGAAGACCCTTTGAAGTCATATTGCATGGTACCCATTACACGGGTCTCAACTCTCCAGGTTTAAGGTATTCTTCCTTCAGCTAAAACATGCATGTGGAACCCAGAGTATGATCAACCATGTGAACGGGAGACGTGTTCAAATATGTCTCAGTTTTCCTCCCCTGGTACTCGGGTGCAACATTCCAGACGCTTTACTAACACTCTCCCGACTTGGAGAGTCAGTCCCTTTAACCTCCTGTTTGGCCCAGTTTGCAATTTCTGCGGAAGATGAACAGGAATAGCGAGAACCAATGAGAGGCTAGCTGGAGGTGTCTGGACGGGCAAATTCAACTCTCATTTCCCACCAGGAAGAGGAATTAACCAAAGGCTCAGCATGCCGGGCCGGAACCAGATTAGGGCCTGAAGCCATCCTGCGGTGTTGCGGCCAGGTCACAAGAAAGCGAGTTGAAGAAAGGAGCTCAGGGGCACTGTAATTCACAAACCTGCAGAGTTATAAATGACAGCTATCGTCCAAAAATAGACTGAAGTAAGGCTGCCAAGAGGACTTGAAAGCGGGGCAGAATTGCAGGAAACCGATTTCAGGAGGTAGACTGGAATTGCATTGAAAGCATAGGAAAAGAGGCAGAACGTCCACAATGATGCACTTGGCCAAAAAGGGCGTATGCGTTTTTTCCTGAATATATTCAGGAAAAAACGCATACGCCCTTTTTGGCCAACCAAGCAAGCTTGCAAAGGAAATCTGCACTACAATGAAGTCTCACTTCCCCCCGGTCAAAAGGGCCATCTGAAAAAAGTGTAAAATCCAGAAAGGCAGGACAGGCCATGGAGAACTGGGAGCCTTGTTATGCTGATGGGCGGGATGTAAATTGCCAAGAACCACTTGGGAGAAGTGTATGGTGTTTCCTGAAACAACTAAAAAACAAAGCAACAGAACCTAGGGCACTTCCACTTATGGTCCTATAGCTTAGGGAAATTAAAATCAAAAAGACACAGCCACCCCAAAGTTTGGAACGGCTCTGTTTACAAGAACCTCGTTTACAGTACAAGTTCAACATCGCAGAAAGTGAAAAATGGATAAAGAAGTTGTGGTATTTACTTACAAAGCAATATCACTCAGCAATGAAATCTGTGTCATCAGGCCCTTAGCAGCACAATGAGTGGATTCAGGTATGATGATTCTAACTGAAATAAGTCACACAGAAAAAGAAACATCATAAGATATCACTAATACACGGAATGTAAACTTGGCTACACAGGAACTGCATTCCAAAACAGAACAGGGTCTCAAATTTAGAAAACCAACTTATGCTTGCTTAAGGGGAAAGGTGAGTTGGGGTGCTGCATAAAACCAGAGATTGAAATGAGCACAGATAAAGTTCCTTAAGCCAAATATGGAATAGACAAGAGCTACTCCTTGCTCAACGAAATGGACTCAAAACCCCATATTAAACGCCTAAGAATGTACCTGACTAGTAAGTATCTTAAAACCTATGGATTGCTATGTCTCCAAAAGAGAATCAAGCGTGTGTACAGGGGCATAAACGCAGCAGTGATAGGATTGGAGAGGTTCGGTGAGCAAATGAAGACCCTTTGAAGTCATATTGCATGGTACCCATTACACGGGTCTCAACTCTCCAGGTTTAAGGTATTCTTCCTTCAGCTAAAACATGCATGTGGAACCCAGAGTATGATCAACCATGTGAACGGGAGACGTGTTCAAATATGTCTCAGTTTTCCTCCCCTGGTACTCGGGTGCAACATTCCAGACGCTTTACTAACACTCTCCCGACTTGGAGAGTCAGTCCCTTTAACCTCCTGTTTGGCCCAGTTTGCAATTTCTGCGGAAGATGAACAGGAATAGCGAGAACCAATGAGAGGCTAGCTGGAGGTGTCTGGACGGGCAAATTCAACTCTCATTTCCCACCAGGAAGAGGAATTAACCAAAGGCTCAGCATGCCGGGCCGGAACCAGATTAGGGCCTGAAGCCATCCTGCGGTGTTGCGGCCAGGTCACAAGAAAGCGAGTTGAAGAAAGGAGCTCAGGGGCACTGTAATTCACAAACCTGCAGAGTTATAAATGACAGCTATCGTCCAAAAATAGACTGAAGTAAGGCTGCCAAGAGGACTTGAAAGCGGGGCAGAATTGCAGGAAACCGATTTCAGGAGGTAGACTGGAATTGCATTGAAAGCATAGGAAAAGAGGCAGAACGTCCACAATGATGCACTTGGCCAAAAAGGGCGTATGCGTTTTTTCCTGAATATATTCAGGAAAAAACGCATACGCCCTTTTTGGCCAACCAAGCAAGCTTGCAAAGGAAATCTGCACTACAATGAAGTCTCACTTCCCCCCGGTCAAAAGGGCCATCTGAAAAAAGGGTAAAATCCAGAAAGGCAGGACAGGCCATGGAGAACTGGGAGCCTTGTTATGCTGATGGGCGGGATGTAAATTGCCAAGAACCACTTGGGAGAAGTGTATGGTGTTTCCTGAAACAACTAAAAAACAAAGCAACAGAACCTAGGGCACTTCCACTTATGGTCCTATAGCTTAGGGAAATTAAAATCAAAAAGACACAGCCACCCCAAAGTTTGGAACGGCTCTGTTTACAAGAACCTCGTTTACAGTACAAGTTCAACATCGCAGAAAGTGAAAAATGGATAAAGAAGTTGTGGTATTTACTTACAAAGCAATATCACTCAGCAATGAAATCTGTGTCATCAGGCCCTTAGCAGCACAATGAGTGGATTCAGGTATGATGATTCTAACTGAAATAAGTCACACAGAAAAAGAAACATCATAAGATATCACTAATACACGGAATGTAAACTTGGCTACACAGGAACTGCATTCCAAAACAGAACAGGGTCTCAAATTTAGAAAACCAACTTATGCTTGCTTAAGGGGAAAGGTGAGTTGGGGTGCTGCATAAAACCAGAGATTGAAATGAGCACAGATAAAGTTCCTTAAGCCAAATATGGAATAGACAAGAGCTACTCCTTGCTCAACGAAATGGACTCAAAACCCCATATTAAACGCCTAAGAATGTACCTGACTAGTAAGTATCTTAAAACCTATGGATTGCTATGTCTCCAAAAGAGAATCAAGCGTGTGTACAGGGGCATAAACGCAGCAGTGATAGGATTGGAGAGGTTCGGTGAGCAAATGAAGACCCTTTGAAGTCATATTGCATGGTACCCATTACACGGGTCTCAACTCTCCAGGTTTAAGGTATTCTTCCTTCAGCTAAAACATGCATGTGGAACCCAGAGTATGATCAACCATGTGAACGGGAGACGTGTTCAAATATGTCTCAGTTTTCCTCCCCTGGTACTCGGGTGCAACATTCCAGACGCTTTACTAACACTCTCCCGACTTGGAGAGTCAGTCCCTTTAACCTCCTGTTTGGCCCAGTTTGCAATTTCTGCGGAAGATGAACAGGAATAGCGAGAACCAATGAGAGGCTAGCTGGAGGTGTCTGGACGGGCAAATTCAACTCTCATTTCCCACCAGGAAGAGGAATTAACCAAAGGCTCAGCATGCCAGGCCGGAACCAGATTAGGGCCTGAAGCCATCCTGCGGTGTTGCGGACAGGTCACAAGAAAGCGAGTTGAAGAAAGGAGCTCAGGGGCACTGTAATTCACAAACCTGCAGAGTTATAAATGACAGCTATCGTCCAAAAATAGACTGAAGTAAGGCTGCCAAGAGGACTTGAAAGCGGGGCAGAATTGCAGGAAACCGATTTCAGGAGGTAGACTGGAATTGCATTGAAAGCATAGGAAAAGAGGCAGAACGTCCACAATGATGCACTTGGCCAAAAAGGGCGTATGCGTTTTTTCCTGAATATATTCAGGAAAAAACGCATACGCCCTTTTTGGCCAACCAAGCAAGCTTGCAAAGGAAATCTGCACTACAATGAAGTCTCACTTCCCCCCGGTCAAAAGGGCCATCTGAAAAAAGGGTAAAATCCAGAAAGGCAGGACAGGCCATGGAGAACTGGGAGCCTTGTTATGCTGATGGGAGGGATGTAAATTGCCAAGAACCACTTGGGAGAAGTGTATGGTGTTTCCTGAAACAACTAAAAAACAAAGCAACAGAACCTAGGGCACTTCCACTTATGGTCCTATAGCTTAGGGAAATTAAAATGAAAAAGACACAGCCACCCCAAAGTTTGGAACGGCTCTGTTTACAAGAACCTCGTTTACAGTACAAGTTCAACATCGCAGAAAGTGAAAAATGGATAAAGAAGTTGTGGTATTTACTTACAAAGCAATATCACTCAGCAATGAAATCTGTGTCATCAGGCCCTTAGCAGCACAATGAGTGGATTCAGGTATGATGATTCTAACTGAAATAAGTCACACAGAAAAAGAAACATCATAAAATATCACTAATACACGGAATGTAAACTTGGCTACACAGGAACTGCATTCCAAAACAGAACAGGTTCTAAAATTTAGAAAACCAACTTATGCTTGCTTAAGGGGAAAGGTGAGTTGGGGTGCTGCATAAAACCAGAGATTGAAATGAGCACAGATAAAGTTCCTTAAGCCAAATATGGAATAGACAAGAGCTACTCCTTGCTCAAAGAAATGGACTCAACACCGCATATTAAACGCCTAAGAATGTACCTGACTAGTAAGTATCTTAAAACCTATGGATTGCTATGTCTCCGAAAGAGAATCAAGCATGTGTACATGGGCATAAATGCAGCAGTGATAGGATTGGAGGGGTTCGTGAGCAAATGAAGACCCTTTGAAGTCATATTGCATGGTACCCATTCCACGGGTCTCAACTCTCCAGGTTTAAGGTATTGTTCCTTCAGCTAAAACATGCATGTGGAACCTAGATTATGATCAACCATGTGATCGGGAGACGTGTTCAAATATGTCTCAGTTTTCGTACCCTGGTACTCGGGTTCAACATTCCAGACGCTTTACTAACACTCTCCCCACTTGGAGAGTCAGTCCCTTTAACCTCCTGTTTGGCCCAGTTTGCAATTTCTGTGGAAGATGAACAGGAATAGCGAGAACCAATGAGAGACTAGCTGGAGGTGTCTGGATGGGCAAATTTAACTCTCATTTCCCACCAGGAAGAGGAATTAACCAAAGGCTCAGCGTGCCGTGCCGGAACAAGATTAGGTCCTGTAGACATCCTGCGGTGTTGTGGCCAGGTCACAAGAAAGCGAGTTGAAGAAAGGAGCTCAGGGGCACTGTAATTCACAAACCTGCAGAGTTATAAATGACAGCTATCGTCCAAAAATAGACTGAAGTAAGGCTGCCAAGAGGACTTGAAAGCGGGGCAGAATTGCAGGAAACCGATTTCAGGAGGTAGACTGGAATTGCATTGAAGGCATAGGAAAAGAGGCAGAACGTCCACAATGATGCACTTGGCCAAAAAGGGCGTATGCGTTTTTTCCTGAATATATTCAGGAAAAAACGCATACGCCCTTTATGGCCAACCAAGCAAACTTGCAAAGGAAATCTGCACTACAATGAAGTCTCACTTCTCCCCGGTCAAAAGGGCCATCTGAAAAAAGTGTAAACTCCAGAAAGTCAGGACAGGCCATGGAGAACTGGGAGCCTTGTTATGCTGATGGGCGGGATGTAAATTGCCAACAGACACTCAGGAGAAGTGTATGGTGTTTCCTGAAACATCTAAAAAACAAAGCATCAGAGCCTAGGGCACTTCCACTTATGGTCCTATAGCTTAGGGAAATTAAAATGAAAAAGACACAGCCACCCCAAATTTTGGAACGGCTCTGTTTACAAGAACCTCGTTTACAGTACAAGTTCAACATCGCAGAAAGTGAAAAATGGATAAAAAAGTTGTGGTATTTACTTACAAAGCAATATCACTCAGCAATGAAATCTGTGTCAGCAGGCCCTTAGCAGCACAATGAGTGGATTCAGGTATGATGATTCTAACTGAAATAAGTCACACAGAAAAAGAAACATCATAAGATATCACTAATACACGGAATGTATACTTGGCTACACAGGAACTGCATTCCAAAACAGAACCGGGTCTCAAATTTAGAAAACCAACTTATGCTTGCTTAAGGGGAAAGGTGAGTTGGGGTGCTGCATAAAACCAGAGATTGAAATGAGCACAGATAAAGTTCCTTAAGCCAAATATGGAATAGACAAGAGCTACTCCTTGCTCAACGAAATGGACTCAAAACCCCATATTAAACGCCTAAGAATGTACCTGACTAGTAAGTATCTTAAAACCTATGGATTGCTATGTCTCCAAAAGAGAATCAAGCGTGTGTACAGGGGCATAAACGCAGCAGTGATAGGATTGGAGAGGTTCGGTGAGCAAATGAAGACCCTTTGAAGTCATATTGCATGGTACCCATTACACGGGTCTCAACTCTCCAGGTTTAAGGTATTCTTCCTTCAGCTAAAACATGCATGTGGAACCCAGAGTATGATCAACCATGTGAACGGGAGACGTGTTCAAATATGTCTCAGTTTTCCTCCCCTGGTACTCGGGTGCAACATTCCAGACGCTTTACTAACACTCTCCCGACTTGGAGAGTCAGTCCCTTTAACCTCCTGTTTGGCCCAGTTTGCAATTTCTGCGGAAGATGAACAGGAATAGCGAGAACCAATGAGAGGCTAGCTGGAGGTGTCTGGACGGGCAAATTCAACTCTCATTTCCCACCAGGAAGAGGAATTAACCAAAGGCTCAGCATGCCGGGCCGGAACCAGATTAGGGCCTGAAGCCATCCTGCGGTGTTGCGGCCAGGTCACAAGAAAGCGAGTTGAAGAAAGGAGCTCAGGGGCACTGTAATTCACAAACCTGCAGAGTTATAAATGACAGCTATCGTCCAAAAATAGACTGAAGTAAGGCTGCCAAGAGGACTTGAAAGCGGGGCAGAATTGCAGGAAACCGATTTCAGGAGGTAGACTGGAATTGCATTGAAAGCATAGGAAAAGAGGCAGAACGTCCACAATGATGCACTTGGCCAAAAAGGGCGTATGCGTTTTTTCCTGAATATATTCAGGAAAAAACGCATACGCCCTTTTTGGCCAACCAAGCAAGCTTGCAAAGGAAATCTGCACTACAATGAAGTCTCACTTCCCCCCGGTCAAAAGGGCCATCTGAAAAAAGGGTAAAATCCAGAAAGGCAGGACAGGCCATGGAGAACTGGGAGCCTTGTTATGCTGATGGGCGGGATGTAAATTGCCAAGAACCACTTGGGAGAAGTGTATGGTGTTTCCTGAAACAACTAAAAAACAAAGCAACAGAACCTAGGGCACTTCCACTTATGGTCCTATAGCTTAGGGAAATTAAAATCAAAAAGACACAGCCACCCCAAAGTTTGGAACGGCTCTGTTTACAAGAACCTCGTTTACAGTACAAGTTCAACATCGCAGAAAGTGAAAAATGGATAAAGAAGTTGTGGTATTTACTTACAAAGCAATATCACTCAGCAATGAAATCTGTGTCATCAGGCCCTTAGCAGCACAATGAGTGGATTCAGGTATGATGATTCTAACTGAAATAAGTCACACAGAAAAAGAAACATCATAAGATATCACTAATACACGGAATGTAAACTTGGCTACACAGGAACTGCATTCCAAAACAGAACAGGGTCTCAAATTTAGAAAACCAACTTATGCTTGCTTAAGGGGAAAGGTGAGTTGGGGTGCTGCATAAAACCAGAGATTGAAATGAGCACAGATAAAGTTCCTTAAGCCAAATATGGAATAGACAAGAGCTACTCCTTGCTCAACGAAATGGACTCAAAACCCCATATTAAACGCCTAAGAATGTACCTGACTAGTAAGTATCTTAAAACCTATGGATTGCTATGTCTCCAAAAGAGAATCAAGCGTGTGTACAGGGGCATAAACGCAGCAGTGATAGGATTGGAGAGGTTCGGTGAGCAAATGAAGACCCTTTGAAGTCATATTGCATGGTACCCATTACACGGGTCTCAACTCTCCAGGTTTAAGGTATTCTTCCTTCAGCTAAAACATGCATGTGGAACCCAGAGTATGATCAACCATGTGAACGGGAGACGTGTTCAAATATGTCTCAGTTTTCCTCCCCTGGTACTCGGGTGCAACATTCCAGACGCTTTACTAACACTCTCCCGACTTGGAGAGTCAGTCCCTTTAACCTCCTGTTTGGCCCAGTTTGCAATTTCTGCGGAAGATGAACAGGAATAGCGAGAACCAATGAGAGGCTAGCTGGAGGTGTCTGGACGGGCAAATTCAACTCTCATTTCCCACCAGGAAGAGGAATTAACCAAAGGCTCAGCATGCCAGGCCGGAACCAGATTAGGGCCTGAAGCCATCCTGCGGTGTTGCGGACAGGTCACAAGAAAGCGAGTTGAAGAAAGGAGCTCAGGGGCACTGTAATTCACAAACCTGCAGAGTTATAAATGACAGCTATCGTCCAAAAATAGACTGAAGTAAGGCTGCCAAGAGGACTTGAAAGCGGGGCAGAATTGCAGGAAACCGATTTCAGGAGGTAGACTGGAATTGCATTGAAAGCATAGGAAAAGAGGCAGAACGTCCACAATGATGCACTTGGCCAAAAAGGGCGTATGCGTTTTTTCCTGAATATATTCAGGAAAAAACGCATACGCCCTTTTTGGCCAACCAAGCAAGCTTGCAAAGGAAATCTGCACTACAATGAAGTCTCACTTCCCCCCGGTCAAAAGGGCCATCTGAAAAAAGGGTAAAATCCAGAAAGGCAGGACAGGCCATGGAGAACTGGGAGCCTTGTTATGCTGATGGGAGGGATGTAAATTGCCAAGAACCACTTGGGAGAAGTGTATGGTGTTTCCTGAAACAACTAAAAAACAAAGCAACAGAACCTAGGGCACTTCCACTTATGGTCCTATAGCTTAGGGAAATTAAAATGAAAAAGACACAGCCACCCCAAAGTTTGGAACGGCTCTGTTTACAAGAACCTCGTTTACAGTACAAGTTCAACATCGCAGAAAGTGAAAAATGGATAAAGAAGTTGTGGTATTTACTTACAAAGCAATATCACTCAGCAATGAAATCTGTGTCATCAGGCCCTTAGCAGCACAATGAGTGGATTCAGGTATGATGATTCTAACTGAAATAAGTCACACAGAAAAAGAAACATCATAAAATATCACTAATACACGGAATGTAAACTTGGCTACACAGGAACTGCATTCCAAAACAGAACAGGTTCTAAAATTTAGAAAACCAACTTATGCTTGCTTAAGGGGAAAGGTGAGTTGGGGTGCTGCATAAAACCAGAGATTGAAATGAGCACAGATAAAGTTCCTTAAGCCAAATATGGAATAGACAAGAGCTACTCCTTGCTCAAAGAAATGGACTCAACACCGCATATTAAACGCCTAAGAATGTACCTGACTAGTAAGTATCTTAAAACCTATGGATTGCTATGTCTCCGAAAGAGAATCAAGCATGTGTACATGGGCATAAATGCAGCAGTGATAGGATTGGAGGGGTTCGTGAGCAAATGAAGACCCTTTGAAGTCATATTGCATGGTACCCATTCCACGGGTCTCAACTCTCCAGGTTTAAGGTATTGTTCCTTCAGCTAAAACATGCATGTGGAACCTAGATTATGATCAACCATGTGATCGGGAGACGTGTTCAAATATGTCTCAGTTTTCGTACCCTGGTACTCGGGTTCAACATTCCAGACGCTTTACTAACACTCTCCCCACTTGGAGAGTCAGTCCCTTTAACCTCCTGTTTGGCCCAGTTTGCAATTTCTGTGGAAGATGAACAGGAATAGCGAGAACCAATGAGAGACTAGCTGGAGGTGTCTGGATGGGCAAATTTAACTCTCATTTCCCACCAGGAAGAGGAATTAACCAAAGGCTCAGCGTGCCGTGCCGGAACAAGATTAGGTCCTGTAGACATCCTGCGGTGTTGTGGCCAGGTCACAAGAAAGCGAGTTGAAGAAAGGAGCTCAGGGGCACTGTAATTCACAAACCTGCAGAGTTATAAATGACAGCTATCGTCCAAAAATAGACTGAAGTAAGGCTGCCAAGAGGACTTGAAAGCGGGGCAGAATTGCAGGAAACCGATTTCAGGAGGTAGACTGGAATTGCATTGAAGGCATAGGAAAAGAGGCAGAACGTCCACAATGATGCACTTGGCCAAAAAGTGCGTATGCGTTTTTTCCTGAATATATTCAGGAAAAAACGCATACGCCCTTTATGGCCAACCAAGCAAACTTGCAAAGGAAATCTGCACTACAATGAAGTCTCACTTCTCCCCGGTCAAAAGGGCCATCTGAAAAAAGTGTAAACTCCAGAAAGGCAGGACAGGCCATGGAGAACTGGGAGCCTTGTTATGCTGATGGGCGGGATGTAAATTGCCAACAGACACTCAGGAGAAGTGTATGGTGTTTCCTGAAACATCTAAAAAACAAAGCATCAGAGCCTAGGGCACTTCCACTTATGGTCCTATAGCTTAGGGAAATTAAAATGAAAAAGACACAGCCACCCCAAATTTTGGAACGGCTCTGTTTACAAGAACCTCGTTTACAGTACAAGTTCAACATCGCAGAAAGTGAAAAATGGATAAAAAAGTTGTGGTATTTACTTACAAAGCAATATCACTCAGCAATGAAATCTGTGTCAGCAGGCCCTTAGCAGCACAATGAGTGGATTCAGGTATGATGATTCTAACTGAAATAAGTCACACAGAAAAAGAAACATCATAAGATATCACTAATACACGGAATGTAAACTTGGCTACACAGGAACTGCATTCCAAAACAGAACAGGGTCTCAAATTTAGAAAACCAACTTATGCTTGCTTAAGGGGAAAGGTGAGTTGGGGTGCTGCATAAAACCAGAGATTGAAATGAGCACAGATAAAGTTCCTTAAGCCAAATATGGAATAGACAAGAGCTACTCCTTGCTCAACGAAATGGACTCAACACCGCATATTAAACGCCTAAGAATGTACCTGACTAGTAAGTATCTTAAAACCTATGGATTGCTATGTCTCCGAAAGAGAATCAAGAATGTGTACAGGGGCATAAACGCAGCAGTGATAGGATTGGAGAGGTTCGGTGAGCAAATGAAGACCCTTTGAAGTCATATTGCATGGTACCCATTCCACGGGTTTCAAATACCCAGGTTTAAGGTATTCTTCCTTCAGCTAAAACATGCATGTGGAACCTAGAGTATGATCAACCATGTGATCGGGAGACGTGTTCAAATATGTCTCAGTTTTCGTACCCTGGTACTCGGGTGCAACATTCCAGACGCTTTACTAACACTCTCCCCACTTGGAGAGTCAGCGCCTTTAACCTCCTGTTTGGCACAGTTTCCAATTTCTGCGGAAGATGAACAGGAATAGCGAGAACCAATGAGAGGCTAGCTGGAGATGTCTGGACGGGCAAATTTAACTCTCATTTCCCACCAGGAAGAGGAAATAACCAAAGGCTCAGCGTGCCGTACCGGAACCAGATTAGGGCCTGAAGCCATCCTGCGGTGTTGCAGCCAGCTCAAAAGAAAGCGAGTTGAAGAAAGGAGCTCAGGGGCACTGTAATTCACAAACCTGCAGAGTTATAAATGACAGCTATCGTCCAAAAATAGACTGAAGTAAGGCTGCCAAGAGGACTTGAAAGCGGGGCAGAATTGCAGGAAACCGATTTCAGGAGGTAGACTGGAATTGCATTGAAAGCATAGGAAAAGAGGCAGAACGTCCACAATGATGCACTTGGCCAAAAAGGGCGTATGCGTTTTTTCCTGAATATATTCAGGAAAAAACGCATACGCCCTTTTTGGCCAACCAAGCAAGCTTGCAAAGGAAATCTGCACTACAATGAAGTCTCACTTCCCCCCGGTCAAAAGGGCCATCTGATAAAAGTGTAAAATCCAGAAAGGCAGGACAGGCCATGGAGAACTGGGAGCCTTGTTATGCTGATGGGCGGGATGTAAATTGCCAAGAACCACTTGGGAGAAGTGTATGGTGTTTCCTGAAACAACTAAAAAACAAAGCAACAGAACCTAGGGCACTTCCACTTATGGTCCTATAGCTTAGGGAAATTAAAATCAAAAAGACACAGCCACCCCAAAGTTTGGAACGGCTCTGTTTACAAGAACCTCGTTTACAGTACAAGTTCAACATCGCAGAAAGTGAAAAATGGATAAAGAAGTTGTGGTATTTACTTACAAAGCAATATCACTCAGCAATGAAATCTGTGTCAACAGGCCCTTAGCAGCACAATGAGTGGATTCAGGTATGATGACTCTAACTGAATTAAGTCACACAGAAAAAGAAACATCATAAGATATCAGTAATACATGGAATGGAAACTTGGCTACACAGGAACTGAATTACAGAACAGAACAGGGTCTCAAATTTAGAAAACTAACTTATGCTTGCTTAAGGGGAAAGGTGAGTTGGGGTGCTGCATAAAACCAGAGATTGAAATGAGCACAGATAAAGTTCCTTAAGCCAAATATGGAATAGACAAGAGCTACTCCTTGCTCAACGAAATGGACTCATCACCCCATATTAAACGCCTAAGAATGTACCTGACTAGTAAGTATCTTAAAACCTATGGATTGCTATGTCTCCGAAAGAGAATCAAGCATGTGTACAGGGGCATAAACGCAGCAGTGATAGGATTGGAGAGGTTCGTGAGCAAATGAAGACCCTTTGAAGTCATATTGCATGGTACCCATTCCACGGGTTTCAACTACCCAGGTTTAAGGTATTCTTCCTTCAGCTAAAACATGCATGTGGAACCTAGAGTATGATCAACCATGTGATCGGGAGACGTGTTCAAATATGTCTCAGTTTTCGTACCCTGGTACTCGGGTGCAACTTTCCAGACGCTTTACTAACACTCTCCCGACTTGGAGAGTCAGTCCCTCTAACCTCCTGTTTGGCCCAGTTTGCAATTTCTGTGGAAGATGAACAGGAATAGCGAGAACCAATGAAAGAATAGCTGGAGGTGTATGGATGGGCAAATTTAACTCTCATTTCCCACCAGGAAGAGGAATTAACCAAAGGCTCAGCGTGCCGTGCCAGAACCAGATTAGGGCCTGAAGACATCCTGCGGTGTTGCGGCCAGGCCACAAGAAAGCGAGTTGAAGAAAGGAGCTCAGGGGCACTGTAATTCACAAACCTGCAGAGTTATAAATGACAGCTATCGTCCAAAAATATACTGAAGTAAGGCTGCCAAGAGGACTTGAAAGCGGGGCAGAATTGCAGGAAACCGATTTCAGGAGGTAGACTGGAATTGCATTGAAAGCATAGGAAAAGAGGCAGAACGTCCACAATGATGCACTTGGCCAAAAAGGGCGTATGCGTTTTTTCCTGAATATATTCAGGAAAAAACGCATACGCCCTTTTTGGCCAACCAAGCAAACTTGCAAAGGAAATCTGCACTACAATGAAGTCTCACTTCCCCCCGGTCAAAAGGGCCATCTGAAAAAAGTGTAAAATCCAGAAAGGCAGGACAGGCCATGGAGAACTGGGAGCCTTGTTATGCTGATGGGCGGGATGTAAATTGCCAACAGACACTCAGGAGAAGTGTATGGTGTTTCCTGAAACATCTAAAAAACAAAGCAACAGAGCCGAGGGCACTTGTGCTTATGGTCCTATAGCTTAGGGAAATTAAAATCAAAAAGACACAGCCACCCCAAAGTTTGGGACGCCTCCGTTTACAAGAACCTCGTTTACCGTACAAGTTCAATATCACAGAAAGTGAAAAATGGATAAAGAACTTGTGGTACTTACGTACAATGCAGTATCACTCAGCAATGAAATCTATGTCATCAGGCCCGTAGCAGCATAATGAGTGGATTCAGGTACGATGATTCTAACTGAAATAAGTCACACAGAAAAAGAAACATCATAAGATATCACTAATACACGGAATGTAAACTTGGCTACACAGGAACTGCATTCCAAAACAGAACAGGGTCTCAAATTTAGAAAACCAACTTATGCTTGCTTAAGGTGAAAGGTGAGTTGGGGTGCTGCATAAAACCAGAGATTGAAATGAGCACAGATAAAGTTCCTTAAGCCAAATATGGAATACACAAGAGCTACTCCTTGCTCAACGAAATGGACACAAAACCCCATATTAAACGCCTAAGAATGCACCTGACTAGTAAGTATCTTAAAACCTATGGATTGCTATGTATAAGAAAGAGAATCAAGCATGTGTACAGGGGCATAAACGCAGCAGTGATAGGACTGGAGAGGTTCGTGAGCAAATGAAGACCCTTTGAAGTCATATTGCATGGTACCCATTCCACGGGTTTCAACTCTCCAGGTTTAAGGTATTCTTCCTTCAGCTAAAACATGCATGTGGAAACCAGAGTATGATCAACCATGTGAACGGGAGACGTGTTCAAATATGTCTCAGTTTTCCTCCCCTGGTACTCGGGTGCAACATTCCAGACGCTTTACTAACACTCTCTCGACTTGGAGAGTCAGTCCCTTTAACCTCCTGTTTGGCCCAGTTTGCAATTTCTGCGGAAGATGAACGGGAATAGCGAGAACCAATGAGAGGCTAGCTGGAGGTGTCTGGACGGGCAAATTCAACTCTCATTTCCCACCAGGAAGAGCAATTAACCAAAGGCTCAGCGTGCCGTGCCGGAACCAGATTAGGGCCTGAAGCCATACTGCGGTGTTGCGGCCAGGTCACAAGAAAGCGAGTTGAAGAAAGGAGCTCAGGAGCACTGTAATTCACAAACCTGCAGAGTTATAAATGACAGCTATCGTCCAAAAATAGACTGAAGTAAGGCTGCCAAGAGGACTTGAAAGCGGGGCAGAATTGCAGGAAACCGATTTCAGGAGGTAGACTGGAATTGCATTGAAAGCATAGGAAAAGAGGCAGAACGTCCACAATGATGCACTTGGCCAAAAAGGGCGTATGCGTTTTTTCCTGAATATATTCAGGAAAAAACGCATACGCACTTTTTGGCCAACCAAGCAAGCTTGCAAAGGAAATCTGCACTACAATGAAGTCTCACATCCCCCCGGTCAAAAGGGCCATCTGAAAAAAGTGTAAAATCCAGAAAGGCAGGACAGGCCATGGAGAACTGGGAGCCTTGTTATGCTGATGGGCGGAATGTAATTTGCCAACAACCACTCGGGAGAAGTGTATGGTGTTTCCTGAAACATCTAAAAAACAAAGCAACAGAACCTAGGGCACTTCCACTTATGGTCCTATAGCTTTGGGAAATTAAAATCAAAAAGACACAGCCACCCCAAAGTTTGGAACGGCTCTGTTTACAAGAACCTCGTTTACAGTACAAGTTCAACATCGCAGAAAGTGAAAAATGGATAAAGAAGTTGTGGTATTTACTTACAAAGCAATATCACTCAGCAATGAAATCTGTGTCTTCAGGCCCTTAGCAGCACAATGAGTGGATTCAGGTATGATGATTCTAACTGAAATAAGTCACACAGAAAAAGAAACATCATAAGATATCACTAATACACGGAATGTAAACTTGGCTACACAGGAACTGCATTCCAAAACAGAACAGGGTCTCAAATTTAGAAAACCAACTTATGCTTGCTTAAGGGGAAAGGTGAGTTGGGGTGCTGCATAAAACCAGAGATTGAAATGAGCACAGATAAAGTTCCTTAAGCCAAATATGGAATAGACAAGAGCTACTCCTTGCTCAACGAAATGGACTCAAAACCCCATATTAAACGCCTAAGAATGTACCTGACTAGTAAGTATCTTAAAACCTATGGATTGCTATGTCTCCAAAAGAGAATCAAGCGTGTGTACAGGGGCATAAACGCAGCAGTGATAGGATTGGAGAGGTTCGGTGAGCAAATGAAGACCCTTTGAAGTCATATTGCATGGTACCCATTACACGGGTCTCAACTCTCCAGGTTTAAGGTATTCTTCCTTCAGCTAAAACATGCATGTGGAACCCAGAGTATGATCAACCATGTGAACGGGAGACGTGTTCAAATATGTCTCAGTTTTCCTCCCCTGGTACTCGGATGCAACATTCCAGACGCTTTACTAACACTCTCCCGACTTGGAGAGTCAGTCCCTTTAACCTCCTGTTTGGCCCAGTTTGCAATTTCTGCGGAAGATGAACAGGAATAGCGAGAGCCAATGAGAGACTAGCTGGAGGTGTCTGGACGAGCAAATTTAACTCTCATTTCCCACCAGGAAGAGGAAATAACCAAAGGCTCAGCATGCCGTACCGGAACCAGATTAGGGCCTGAAGCCATCCTGCGGTGTTGCGGCCAGCTCAAAAGAAAGCGAGTTGAAGAAAGGAGCTCAGGGGCACTGTAATTCACAAACCTGCAGAGTTATAAATGACAGCTATCGTCCAAAAATATACTGAAGTAAGGCTGCCAAGAGGACTTGAAAGCGGGGCAGAATTGCAGGAAACCGATTTCAGGAGGTAGACTGGAATTGCATTGAAAGCATAGGAAAAGAGGCAGAACGTCCACAATGATGCACTTGGCCAAAAAGGGTGTATGCGTTTTTTCCTGAATATATTCAGGAAAAAACGCATACGCACTTTTTGGCCAACCAAGCAAGCTTGCAAAGGAAATCTGCACTACAATGAAGTCTCACTTCCCCCCGGTCAAAAGGGCCATCTGAAAAAAGTGTAAAATCCAGAAAGGCAGGACAGGCCATGGAGAACTGGGAGCCTTGTTATGCTGAAGGGCGGGATGTAAATTGCCAACAAACACTCGGGAGAAGTGTATGGTGTTTCCTGAAACATCTAAAAAACAAAGCAACAGAGCCTAGGGCACTTCCACTTATGGTCCTATAGCTTAGGGAATTTAAAATCAAAAAGACACAGCCACCCCAAAGTTTGGAACGGCTCTGTTTACAAGAACCTCGTTTACAGTACAAGTTCAACATCACAGAAAGTGAAAAATGGATAAAGAAGTTGTGGTATTTACTTACAAAGCAATATCACTCAGCAATGAAATCTGTGTCATCAGGCCCTTAGCACCACAATGAGTGGATTCAGGTATGATGATTCTAACTGAAATAAGTCACACAGAAAAAGAAACATCATAAGATATCAGTAATACACGGAATGTAAACTTGGCTACACAGGAACTGAATTACAGAACAGAACAGGGTCTCAAATTTAGAAAACCAACTTATGCTTGCTTAAGGGTAAAGGTGAGTTGGCGTGCTGCATAAAACCAGAGATTGAAATGAGCACAGATAAAGTTCCTTAAGCCAAATATGGAATAGACAAGAGCTACTCCTTGCTCAACGAAATGGACTCAACACCGCATATTAAACGCCTAAGAATGTACCTGACTAGTAAGTATCTTAAAACCTATGGATTGCTATGTCTCCGAAAGAGAATCAAGCATGTGTACAGGGGCATAAACGCAGCAGTGATAGGATTGGAGAGGTTCGTGAGCAAATGAAGACCCTTTGAAGTCATATTGCATGGTACCCATTCCACGGGTTTCAACTACCCAGGTTTAAGGTATTCTTCCTTCAGCTAAAACATGCATGTGGAACCTAGAGTATGATCAACCATGTGATCGGGAGACGTGTTCAAATATGTCTCAGTTTTCGTACCCTGGTACTCGGGTGCAACTTTCCAGACGCTTTACTAACACTCTCCCGACTTGGAGAGTCAGTCCCTCTAACCTCCTGTTTGGCCCAGTTTGCAATTTCTGTGGAAGATGAACAGGAATAGCGAGAACCAATGAAAGAATAGCTGGAGGTGTATGGATGGGCAAATTTAACTCTCATTTCCCACCAGGAAGAGGAATTAACCAAAGGCTCAGCGTGCCGTGCCAGAACCAGATTAGGGCCTGAAGACATCCTGCGGTGTTGCGGCCAGGCCACAAGAAAGCGAGTTGAAGAAAGGAGCTCAGGGGCACTGTAATTCACAAACCTGCAGAGTTATAAATGACAGCTATCGTCCAAAAATATACTGAAGTAAGGCTGCCAAGAGGACTTGAAAGCGGGGCAGAATTGCAGGAAACCGATTTCAGGAGGTAGACTGGAATTGCATTGAAAGCATAGGAAAAGAGGCAGAACGTCCACAATGATGCACTTGGCCAAAAAGGGCGTATGCGTTTTTTCCTGAATATATTCAGGAAAAAACGCATACGCCCTTTTTGGCCAACCAAGCAAACTTGCAAAGGAAATCTGCACTACAATGAAGTCTCACTTCCCCCCGGTCAAAAGGGCCATCTGAAAAAAGTGTAAAATCCAGAAAGGCAGGACAGGCCATGGAGAACTGGGAGCCTTGTTATGCTGATGGGCGGGATGTAAATTGCCAACAGACACTCAGGAGAAGTGTATGGTGTTTCCTGAAACATCTAAAAAACAAAGCAACAGAGCCGAGGGCACTTGTGCTTATGGTCCTATAGCTTAGGGAAATTAAAATCAAAAAGACACAGCCACCCCAAAGTTTGGGACGCCTCCGTTTACAAGAACCTCGTTTACCGTACAAGTTCAATATCACAGAAAGTGAAAAATGGATAAAGAACTTGTGGTACTTACGTACAATGCAGTATCACTCAGCAATGAAATCTATGTCATCAGGCCCGTAGCAGCATAATGAGTGGATTCAGGTACGATGATTCTAACTGAAATAAGTCACACAGAAAAAGAAACATCATAAGATATCACTAATACACGGAATGTAAACTTGGCTACACAGGAACTGCATTCCAAAACAGAACAGGGTCTCAAATTTAGAAAACCAACTTATGCTTGCTTAAGGTGAAAGGTGAGTTGGGGTGCTGCATAAAACCAGAGATTGAAATGAGCACAGATAAAGTTCCTTAAGCCAAATATGGAATACACAAGAGCTACTCCTTGCTCAACGAAATGGACACAAAACCCCATATTAAACGCCTAAGAATGCACCTGACTAGTAAGTATCTTAAAACCTATGGATTGCTATGTCTCAGAAAGAGAATCAAGCATGTGTACAGGGGCATAAACGCAGCAGTGATAGGACTGGAGAGGTTCGTGAGCAAATGAAGACCCTTTGAAGTCATATTGCATGGTACCCATTCCACGGGTTTCAACTCTCCAGGTTTAAGGTATTCTTCCTTCAGCTAAAACATGCATGTGGAACCCAGAGTATGATCAACCATGTGAACGGGAGACGTGTTCAAATATGTCTCAGTTTTCCTCCCCTGGTACTCGGGTGCAACATTCCAGACGCTTTACTAACACTCTCTCGACTTGGAGAGTCAGTCCCTTTAACCTCCTGTTTGGCCCAGTTTGCAATTTCTGCGGAAGATGAACGGGAATAGCGAGAACCAATGAGAGGCTAGCTGGAGGTGTCTGGACGGGCAAATTCAACTCTCATTTCCCACCAGGAAGAGCAATTAACCAAAGGCTCAGCGTGCCGTGCCGGAACCAGATTAGGGCCTGAAGCCATACTGCGGTGTTGCGGCCAGGTCACAAGAAAGCGAGTTGAAGAAAGGAGCTCAGGAGCACTGTAATTCACAAACCTGCAGAGTTATAAATGACAGCTATCGTCCAAAAATAGACTGAAGTAAGGCTGCCAAGAGGACTTGAAAGCGGGGCAGAATTGCAGGAAACCGATTTCAGGAGGTAGACTGGAATTGCATTGAAAGCATAGGAAAAGAGGCAGAACGTCCACAATGATGCACTTGGCCAAAAAGGGCGTATGCGTTTTTTCCTGAATATATTCAGGAAAAAACGCATACGCACTTTTTGGCCAACCAAGCAAGCTTGCAAAGGAAATCTGCACTACAATGAAGTCTCACTTCCCCCCGGTCAAAAGGGCCATCTGAAAAAAGTGTAAAATCCAGAAAGGCAGGACAGGCCATGGAGAACTGGGAGCCTTGTTATGCTGATGGGCGGAATGTAATTTGCCAACAACCACTCGGGAGAAGTGTATGGTGTTTCCTGAAACATCTAAAAAACAAAGCAACAGAACCTAGGGCACTTCCACTTATGGTCCTATAGCTTTGGGAAATTAAAATCAAAAAGACACAGCCACCCCAAAGTTTGGAACGGCTCTGTTTACAAGAACCTCGTTTACAGTACAAGTTCAACATCGCAGAAAGTGAAAAATGGATAAAGAAGTTTTGGTATTTACTTACAAAGCAATATCACTCAGCAATGAAATCTGTGTCATCAGGCCCTTAGCAGCACAATGAGTGGATTCAGGTATGATGATTCTAACTGAAATAAGTCACACAGAAAAAGAAACATCATAAGATATCACTAATACACGGAATGTAAACTTGGCTACACAGGAACTGCATTCCAAAACAGAACAGGGTCTCAAATTTAGAAAACCAACTTATGCTTGCTTAAGGGGAAAGGTGAGTTGGGGTGCTGCATAAAACCAGAGATTGAAATGAGCACAGATAAAGTTCCTTAAGCCAAATATGGAATAGACAAGAGCTACTCCTTGCTCAACGAAATGGACTCAAAACCCCATATTAAACGCCTAAGAATGTACCTGACTAGTAAGTATCTTAAAACCTATGGATTGCTATGTCTCCAAAAGAGAATCAAGCGTGTGTACAGGGGCATAAACGCAGCAGTGATAGGATTGGAGAGGTTCGGTGAGCAAATGAAGACCCTTTGAAGTCATATTGCATGGTACCCATTACACGGGTCTCAACTCTCCAGGTTTAAGGTATTCTTCCTTCAGCTAAAACATGCATGTGGAACCCAGAGTATGATCAACCATGTGAACGGGAGACGTGTTCAAATATGTCTCAGTTTTCCTCCCCTGGTACTCGGGTGCAACATTCCAGACGCTTTACTAACACTCTCCCGACTTGGAGAGTCAGTCCCTTTAACCTCCTGTTTGGCCCAGTTTGCAATTTCTGCGGAAGATGAACAGGAATAGCGAGAACCAATGAGAGGCTAGCTGGAGGTGTCTGGACGGGCAAATTCAACTCTCATTTCCCACCAGGAAGAGGAATTAACCAAAGGCTCAGCATGCCGGGCCGGAACCAGATTAGGGCCTGAAGCCATCCTGCGGTGTTGCGGCCAGCTCACAAGAAAGCGAGTTGAAGAAAGGAGCTCAGGGGCACTGTAATTCACAAACCTGCAGAGTTATAAATGACAGCTATCGTCCAAAAATAGACTGAAGTAAGGCTGCCAAGAGGACTTGAAAGCGGGGCAGAATTGCAGGAAACCGATTTCAGGAGGTAGACTGGAATTGCATTGAAAGCATAGGAAAAGAGGCAGAACGTCCACAATGATGCACTTGGCCAAAAAGGGTGTATGCGTTTTTTCCTGAATATATTCAGGAAAAAACGCATACGCCCTTTTTGGCCAACCAAGCAAGCTTGCAAAGGAAATCTGCACTACAATGAAGTCTCACTTCCCCCCGGTCAAAAGGGCCATCTGAAAAAAGTGTAAAATCCAGAAAGGCAGGACAGGCCATGGAGAACTGGGAGCCTTGTTATGCTGAAGGGCGGGATGTAAATTGCCAACAAACACTCGGGAGAAGTGTATGGTGTTTCCTGAAACATCTAAAAAACAAAGCAACAGAGCCTAGGGCACTTCCACTTATGGTCCTATAGCTTAGGGAATTTAAAATCAAAAAGACACAGCCACCCCAAAGTTTGGAACGGCTCTGTTTACAAGAACCTCGTTTACAGTACAAGTTCAACATCACAGAAAGTGAAAAATGGATAAAGAAGTTGTGGTATTTACTTACAAAGCAATATCACTCAGCAATGAAATCTGTGTCATCAGGCCCTTAGCAGCACAATGAGTGGATTCAGGTATGATGATTCTAACTGAAATAAGTCACACAGAAAAAGAAACATCATAAGATATCAGTAATACACGGAATGTAAACTTGGCTACACAGGAACTGAATTACAGAACAGAACAGGGTCTCAAATTTAGAAAACCAACTTATGCTTGCTTAAGGGTAAAGGTGAGTTGGCGTGCTGCATAAAACCAGAGATTGAAATGAGCACAGATAAAGTTCATTAAGCCAAATATGGAATAGACAAGAGCTACTCCTTGCTCAACGAAATGGACTCAACACCGCATATTAAACGCCTAAGAATGTACCTGACTAGTAAGTATCTTAAAACCTATGGATTGCTATGTCTCCAAAAGAGAATCAAGCGTGTGTACAGGGGCATAAACGCAGCAGTGATAGGATTGGAGAGGTTCGGTGAGCAAATGAAGACCCTTTGAAGTCATATTGCATGGTACCCATTCCACGGGTTTCAACTACCCAGGTTTAAGGTATTCTTCCTTCAGCTAAAACATGCATGTGGAACCCAGAGTATGATCAACCATGTGAACGGGAGACGTGTTCAAATATGTCTCAGTTTTCCTCCCCTGGTACTCGGGTGCAACATTCCAGACGCTTTACTAACACTCTCCCGACTTGGAGAGTCAGTCCCTTTAACCTCCTGTTTGGCCCAGTTTGCAATTTCTGCGGAAGATGAACAGGAATAGCGAGAACCAATGAGAGGCTAGCTGGAGGTGTCTGGACGGGCAAATTCAACTTTCATTTCCCACCAGGAAGAGGAATTAACCAAAGGCTCAGCATGCCGGGCCGGAACCAGATTAGGGCCTGAAGCCATCCTGCGGTGTTGCGGCCAGGTCACAAGAAAGCGAGTTGAAGAAAGGAGCTCAGGGGCACTGTAATTCACAAACCTGCAGAGTTATAAATGACAGCTATCGTCCAAAAATAGACTGAAGTAAGGCTGCCAAGAGGACTTGAAAGCGGGGCAGAATTGCAGGAAACCGATTTCAGGAGGTAGACTGGAATTGCATTGAAAGCATAGGAAAAGAGGCAGAACGTCCACAATGATGCACTTGGCCAAAAAGGGCGTATGCGTTTTTTCCTGAATATATTCAGGAAAAAACGCATACGCCCTTTTTGGCCAACCAAGCAAGCTTGCAAAGGAAATCTGCACTACAATGAAGTCTCACTTCCCCCCGGTCAAAAGGGCCATCTGAAAAAAGGGTAAAATCCAGAAAGGCAGGACAGGCCATGGAGAACTGGGAGCCTTGTTATGCTGATGGGCGGGATGTAAATTGCCAACAGACACTCAGGAGAAGTGTATGGTGTTTCCTGAAACATCTAAAGAACAAAGCAACAGAGCCTAGGGCACTTCCACTTATGGTCCTATAGCTTAGGGAATTTAAAATCAAAAAGACACAGCCACCCCAAAGTTTGGAACGGCTCTGTTTACAAGAACCTCGTTTACAGTACAAGTTCAACATCGCAGAAAGTGAAAAATGGATAAAAAAGTTGTGGTATTTACTTACAAAGCAATATCACTCAGCAATGAAATCTGTGTCATCAGGCCCTTAGCAGCACAATTGGTGGATTCAGGTATGATGATTCTAACTGAAATAAGTCACACAGAAAAAGAAACATCATAAGATATCACTAATACACGGAATGTAAACTTGGCTACACAGGAACTGCATTCCAAAACAGAAAAGGGTCTCAAATTTAGAAAACCAACTTATGCTTGCTTAAGGGGAAAGGTGAGTTGGGGTGCTGCATAAAACCAGAGATTGAAATGAGCACAGATAAAGTTCCTTAAGCCAAATATGGAATAGACAAGAGCTACTCCTTGCTCAACGAAATGGACTCAAAACCCCATATTAAACGCCTAAGAATGTACCTGACTAGTAAGTATCTTAAAACCTATGGATTGCTATGTCTCCAAAAGAGAATCAAGCGTGTGTACAGGGGCATAAACGCAGCAGTGATAGGATTGGAGAGGTTCGGTGAGCAAATGAAGACCCTTTGAAGTCATATTGCATGGTACCCATTACACGGGTCTCAACTCTCCAGGTTTAAGGTATTCTTCCTTCAGCTAAAACATGCATGTGGAACCCAGAGTATGATCAACCATGTGAACGGGAGACGTGTTCAAATATGTCTCAGTTTTCCTCCCCTGGTACTCGGGTGCAACATTCCAGACGCTTTACTAACACTCTCCCCACTTGGAGAGTCAGTCCCTTTAACCTCCTGTTTGGCCCAGTTTGCAATTTCTGCGGAAGATGAACAGGAATAGCGAGAACCAATGAGAGGCTAGCTGGAGGTGTCTGGACGGGCAAATTCAACTCTCATTTCCCACCAGGAAGAGGAATTAACCAAAGGCTCATCATGCCGGGCCGGAACCAGATTAGGGCCTGAAGCCATCCTGCGGTGTTGCGGCCAGCTCACAAGAAAGCGAGTTGAAGAAAGGAGCTCAGGGGCACTGTAATTCACAAACCTGCAGAGTTATAAATGACAGCTATCGTCCAAAAATAGACTGAAGTAAGGCTGCCAAGAGGACTTGAAAGCGGGGCAGAATTGCAGGAAACCGATTTCAGGAGGTAGACTGGAATTGCATTGAAAGCATAGGAAAAGAGGCAGAACGTCCACAATGATGCACTTGGCCAAAAAGGGCGTATGCGTTTTTTCCTGAATATATTCAGGAAAAAACGCATACGCCCTTTTTGGCCAACCAAGCAAGCTTGCAAAGGAAATCTGCACTACAATGAAGTCTCACTTCCCCCGGTCAAAAGGGCCATCTGAAAAAAGTGTAAAATCCAGAAAGGCAGGACAGGCCATGGAGAACTGGGAGCCTTGTTATGCTGATGGGCGGGATGTAAATTGCCAAGAACCACTTGGGAGAAGTGTATGGTGTTTCCTGAAACAACTAAAAAACAAAGCAACAGAACCTAGGGCACTTCCACTTATGGTCCTATAGCTTAGGGAAATTAAAATGAAAAAGACACAGCCACCCCAAAGTTTGGAACGGCTCTGTTTACAAGAACCTAGTTTACAGTACAAGTTCAACATCGCAGAAAGTGAAAAATGGATAAAGAAGTTGTGGTATTTACTTACAAAGCAATATCACTCAGCAATGAAATCTGTGTCATCAGGCCCTTAGCAGCACAATGAGTGGATTCAGGTATGATGATTCTAACTGAAATAAGTCACACAGAAAAAGAAACATCATAAGATATCACTAATACACGGAATGTAAACTTGGCTACACAGGAACTGCATTCCAAAACAGAACAGGGTCTCAAATTTAGAAAACCAACTTATGCTTGCTTAAGGGGAAAGGTGAGTTGGGGTGCTGCATAAAACCAGAGATTGAAATGAGCACAGATAAAGTTCCTTAAGCCAAATATGGAATAGACAAGAGCTACTCCTTGCTCAATGAAATGGACTCAAAACCCCATATTAAACGCCTAAGAATGTACCTGACTAGTAAGTATCTTAAAACCTATGGATTGCTATGTCTCCAAAAGAGAATCAAGCGTGTGTACAGGGGCATAAACGCAGCAGTGATAGGATTGGAGAGGTTCGGTGAGCAAATGAAGACCCTTTGAAGTCATATTGCATGGTACCCATTACACGGGTCTCAACTCTCCAGGTTTAAGGTATTCTTCCTTCAGCTAAAACATGCATGTGGAACCCAGAGTATGATCAACCATGTGAACGGGAGACGTGTTCAAATATGTCTCAGTTTTCCTCCCCTGGTACTCGGATGCAACATTCCAGACGCTTTACTAACACTCTCCCGACTTGGAGAGTCAGTCCCTTTAACCTCCTGTTTGGCCCAGTTTGCAATTTCTGCGGAAGATGAACAGGAATAGCGAGAGCCAATGAGAGACTAGCTGGAGGTGTCTGGACGAGCAAATTTAACTCTCATTTCCCACCAGGAAGAGGAAATAACCAAAGGCTCAGCATGCCGTACCGGAACCAGATTAGGGCCTGAAGCCATCCTGCGGTGTTACGGCCAGCTCAAAAGAAAGCGAGTTGAAGAAAGGAGCTCAGGGGCACTGTAATTCACAAACCTGCAGAGTTATAAATGACAGCTATCGTCCAAAAATATACTGAAGTAAGGCTGCCAAGAGGACTTGAAAGCGGGGCAGAATTGCAGGAAACCGATTTCAGGAGGTAGACTGGAATTGCATTGAAAGCATAGGAAAAGAGGCAGAACGTCCACAATGATGCACTTGGCCAAAAAGGGTGTATGCGTTTTTTCCTGAATATATTCAGGAAAAAACGCATACGCACTTTTTGGCCAACCAAGCAAGCTTGCAAAGGAAATCTGCACTACAATGAAGTCTCACTTCCCCCCGGTCAAAAGGGCCATCTGAAAAAAGTGTAAAATCCAGAAAGGCAGGACAGGCCATGGAGAACTGGGAGCCTTGTTATGCTGAAGGGCGGGATGTAAATTGCCAACAAACACTCGGGAGAAGTGTATGGTGTTTCCTGAAACATCTAAAAAACAAAGCAACAGAGCCTAGGGCACTTCCACTTATGGTCCTATAGCTTAGGGAATTTAAAATCAAAAAGACACAGCCACCCCAAAGTTTGGAACGGCTCTGTTTACAAGAACCTCGTTTACAGTACAAGTTCAACATCACAGAAAGTGAAAAATGGATAAAGAAGTTGTGGTATTTACTTACAAAGCAATATCACTCAGCAATGAAATCTGTGTCATCAGGCCCTTAGCAGCACAATGAGTGGATTCAGGTATGATGATTCTAACTGAAATAAGTCACACAGAAAAAGAAACATCATAAGATATCAGTAATACACGGAATGTAAACTTGGCTACACAGGAACTGAATTACAGAACAGAACAGGGTCTCAAATTTAGAAAACCAACTTATGCTTGCTTAAGGGTAAAGGTGAGTTGGCGTGCTGCATAAAACCAGAGATTGAAATGAGCACAGATAAAGTTCATTAAGCCAAATATAGAATAGACAAGAGCTACTCCTTGCTCAACGAAATGGACTCAACACCGCATATTAAACGCCTAAGAATGTACCTGACTAGTAAGTATCTTAAAACCTATGGATTGCTATGTCTCCAAAAGAGAATCAAGCGTGTGTACAGGGGCATAAACGCAGCAGTGATAGGATTGGAGAGGTTCGGTGAGCAAATGAAGACCCTTTGAAGTCATATTGCATGGTACCCATTCCACGGGTTTCAACTACCCAGGTTTAAGGTATTCTTCCTTCAGCTAAAACATGCATGTGGAACCCAGAGTATGATCAACCATGTGAACGGGAGACGTGTTCAAATATGTCTCAGTTTTCCTCCCCTGGTACTCGGGTGCAACATTCCAGACGCTTTACTAACACTCTCCCGACTTGGAGAGTCAGTCCCTTTAACCTCCTGTTTGGCCCAGTTTGCAATTTCTGCGGAAGATGAACAGGAATAGCGAGAACCAATGAGAGGCTAGCTGGAGGTGTCTGGACGGGCAAATTCAACTTTCATTTCCCACCAGGAAGAGGAATTAACCAAAGGCTCAGCATGCCGGGCCGGAACCAGATTAGGGCCTGAAGCCATCCTGCGGTGTTGCGGCCAGGTCACAAGAAAGCGAGTTGAAGAAAGGAGCTCAGGGGCACTGTAATTCACAAACCTGCAGAGTTATAAATGACAGCTATCGTCCAAAAATAGACTGAAGTAAGGCTGCCAAGAGGACTTGAAAGCGGGGCAGAATTGCAGGAAACCGATTTCAGGAGGTAGACTGGAATTGCATTGAAAGCATAGAAAAGAGGCAGAACGTCCACAATGATGCACTTGGCCAAAAAGGGCGTATGCGTTTTTTCCTGAATATATTCAGGAAAAAACGCATACGCCCTTTTTGGCCAACCAAGCAAGCTTGCAAAGGAAATCTGCACTACAATGAAGTCTCACTTCCCCCCGGTCAAAAGGGCCATCTGAAAAAAGGGTAAAATCCAGAAAGGCAGGACAGGCCATGGAGAACTGGGAGCCTTGTTATGCTGATGGGAGGGATGTAAATTGCCAACAGACACTCAGGAGAAGTGTATGGTGTTTCCTGAAACATCTAAAAAACAAAGCAACAGAGCCTAGGGCACTTCCACTTATGGTCCTATAGCTTAGGGAATTTAAAATCAAAAAGACACAGCCACCCCAAAGTTTGGAACGGCTCTGTTTACAAGAACCTCGTTTACAGTACAAGTTCAACATCGCAGAAAGTGAAAAATGGATAAAAAAGTTGTGGTATTTACTTACAAAGCAATATCACTCAGCAATGAAATCTGTGTCATCAGGCCCTTAGCAGCACAATGAGTGGATTCAGGTATGATGATTCTAACTGAAATAAGTCACACAGAAAAAGAAACATCATAAGATATCAGTAATACACGGAATGTACCTTGGCTACACAGGAACTGAATTACAGAACAGAACAGGGTCTCAAATTTAGAAAACCAACTTATGCTTGCTTAAGGGGAAAGGTGAGTTGGGGTGCTGCATAAAACCAGAGATTGAAATGAGCACAGATAAAGTTCCTTAAGCCAAATATGGAATAGACAAGAGCTACTCCTTGCTCAACGAAATGGACTCAACACCCCATATTAAACGCCTAAGAATGTACCTGACTAGTAAGTATCTTAAAACCTATGGATTGCTATGTCTCCAAAAGAGAATCAAGCATGTGTACAGGGGCATAAACGCAGCAGTGATAGGATTGGAGAGGTTCGGTGAGCAAATGAAGACCCTTTGAAGTCATATTACATGGTACCCATTCCACGGGTTTCAAATACCCAGGTTTAAGGTATTCTTCCTTCAGCTAAAACATGCATGTGGAACCTAGAGTATGATCAACCATGTGATCGGGAGACGTGTTCAAATATGTCTCAGTTTTCGTACGCGGGTACTCGGGTGCAACATTCCAGACGCTTTACTAACACTCTCCCGACTTGGAGAGTCAGTCCCTTTAACCTCCTGTTTGGCCCAGTTTGCAATTTCTGCGGAAGATGAACAGGAATAGCGAGAGCCAATGAGAGACTAGCTGGAGGTGTCTGGACGAGCAAATTTAACTCTCATTTCCCACCAGGAAGAGGAAATAACCAAAGGCTCAGCATGCCGTACCGGAACCAGATTAGGGCCTGAAGCCATCCTGCGGTGTTGCGGCCAGCTCAAAAGAAAGCGAGTTGAAGAAAGGAGCTCAGGGGCACTGTAATTCACAAACCTGCAGAGTTATAAATGACAGCTATCGTCCAAAAATATACTGAAGTAAGGCTGCCAAGAGGACTTGAAAGCGGGGCAGAATTGCAGGAAACCGATTTCAGGAGGTAGACTGGAATTGCATTGAAAGCATAGGAAAAGAGGCAGAACGTCCACAATGATGCACTTGGCCAAAAAGAGTGTATGCGTTTTTTCCTGAATATATTCAGGAAAAAACGCATACGCACTTTTTGGCCAACCAAGCAAGCTTGCAAAGGAAATCTGCACTACAATGAAGTCTCACTTCCCCCCGGTCAAAAGGGCCATCTGAAAAAAGTGTAAAATCCAGAAAGGCAGGACAGGCCATGGAGAACTGGGAGCCTTGTTATGCTGAAGGGCGGGATGTAAATTGCCAACAAACACTCGGGAGAAGTGTATGGTGTTTCCTGAAACATCTAAAAAACAAAGCAACAGAGCCTAGGGCACTTCCACTTATGGTCCTATAGCTTAGGGAATTTAAAATCAAAAAGACACAGCCACCCCAAAGTTTGGAACGGCTCTGTTTACAAGAACCTCGTTTACAGTACAAGTTCAACATCACAGAAAGTGAAAAATGGATAAAGAAGTTGTGGTATTTACTTACAAAGCAATATCACTCAGCAATGAAATCTGTGTCATCAGGCCCTTAGCAGCACAATGAGTGGATTCAGGTATGATGATTCTAACTGAAATAAGTCACACAGAAAAAGAAACATCATAAGATATCAGTAATACACGGAATGTAAACTTGGCTACACAGGAACTGAATTACAGAACAGAACAGGGTCTCAAATTTAGAAAACCAACTTATGCTTGCTTAAGGGTAAAGGTGAGTTGGCGTGCTGCATAAAACCAGAGATTGAAATGAGCACAGATAAAGTTCATTAAGCCAAATATGGAATAGACAAGAGCTACTCCTTGCTCAACGAAATGGACTCAACACCGCATATTAAACGCCTAAGAATGTACCTGACTAGTAAGTATCTTAAAACCTATGGATTGCTATGTCTCCAAAAGAGAATCAAGCGTGTGTACAGGGGCATAAACGCAGCAGTGATAGGATTGGAGAGGTTCGGTGAGCAAATGAAGACCCTTTGAAGTCATATTGCATGGTACCCATTCCACGGGTTTCAACTACCCAGGTTTAAGGTATTCTTCCTTCAGCTAAAACATGCATGTGGAACCCAGAGTATGATCAACCATGTGAACGGGAGACGTGTTCAAATATGTCTCAGTTTTCCTCCCCTGGTACTCGGGTGCAACATTCCAGACGCTTTACTAACACTCTCCCGACTTGGAGAGTCAGTCCCTTTAACCTCCTGTTTGGCCCAGTTTGCAATTTCTGCGGAAGATGAACAGGAATAGCGAGAACCAATGAGAGGCTAGCTGGAGGTGTCTGGACGGGCAAATTCAACTTTCATTTCCCACCAGGAAGAGGAATTAACCAAAGGCTCAGCATGCCGGGCCGGAACCAGATTAGGGCCTGAAGCCATCCTGCGGTGTTGCGGCCAGGTCACAAGAAAGCGAGTTGAAGAAAGGAGCTCAGGGGCACTGTAATTCACAAACCTGCAGAGTTATAAATGACAGCTATCGTCCAAAAATAGACTGAAGTAAGGCTGCCAAGAGGACTTGAAAGCGGGGCAGAATTGCAGGAAACCGATTTCAGGAGGTAGACTGGAATTGCATTGAAAGCATAGAAAAGAGGCAGAACGTCCACAATGATGCACTTGGCCAAAAAGGGCGTATGCGTTTTTTCCTGAATATATTCAGGAAAAAACGCATACGCCCTTTTTGGCCAACCAAGCAAGCTTGCAAAGGAAATCTGCACTACAATGAAGTCTCACTTCCCCCCGGTCAAAAGGGCCATCTGAAAAAAGGGTAAAATCCAGAAAGGCAGGACAGGCCATGGAGAACTGGGAGCCTTGTTATGCTGATGGGCGGGATGTAAATTGCCAACAGACACTCAGGAGAAGTGTATGGTGTTTCCTGAAACATCTAAAAAACAAAGCAATAGAGCCTAGGGCACTTCCACTTATGGTCCTATAGCTTAGGGAATTTAAAATCAAAAAGACACAGCCACCCCAAAGTTTGGAACGGCTCTGTTTACAAGAACCTCGTTTACAGTACAAGTTCAACATCGCAGAAAGTGAAAAATGGATAAAAAAGTTGTGGTATTTACTTACAAAGCAATATCACTCAGCAATGAAATCTGTGTCATCAGGCCCTTAGCAGCACAATGAGTGGATTCAGGTATGATGATTCTAACTGAAATAAGTCACACAGAAAAAGAAACATCATAAGATATCAGTAATACACGGAATGTACCTTGGCTACACAGGAACTGAATTACAGAACAGAACAGGGTCTCAAATTTAGAAAACCAACTTATGCTTGCTTAAGGGGAAAGGTGAGTTGGGGTGCTGCATAAAACCAGAGATTGAAATGAGCACAGATAAAGTTCCTTAAGCCAAATATGGAATAGACAAGAGCTACTCCTTGCTCAACGAAATGGACTCAACACCCCATATTAAACGCCTAAGAATGTACCTGACTAGTAAGTATCTTAAAACCTATGGATTGCTATGTCTCCAAAAGAGAATCAAGCATGTGTACAGGGGCATAAACGCAGCAGTGATAGGATTGGAGAGGTTCGGTGAGCAAATGAAGACCCTTTGAAGTCATATTACATGGTACCCATTCCACGGGTTTCAAATACCCAGGTTTAAGGTATTCTTCCTTCAGCTAAAACATGCATGTGGAACCTAGAGTATGATCAACCATGTGATCGGGAGACGTGTTCAAATATGTCTCAGTTTTCGTACGCGGGTACTCGGGTGCAACATTCCAGACGCTTTACTAACACTCTCCCGACTTGGAGAGTCAGTCCCTTTAACCTCCTGTTTGGCCCAGTTTGCAATTTCTGCGGAAGATGAACAGGAATAGCGAGAGCCAATGAGAGACTAGCTGGAGGTGTCTGGACGAGCAAATTTAACTCTCATTTCCCACCAGGAAGAGGAAATAACCAAAGGCTCAGTGTGCCGTGCCGGAACCAGATTAGGGCCTGAAGCCATCCTGCGGTGTTGCGGCCAGCTCAAAAGAAAGCGAGTTGAAGAAAGGAGCTCAGGGGCACTGTAATTCACAAACCTGCAGAGTTATAAATGACAGCTATCGTCCAAAAATAGACTGAAGTAAGGCTGCCAAGAGGACTTGAAAGCGGGGCAGAATTGCAGGAAACCGATTTCAGGAGGTAGACTGGAATTGCATTGAAAGCATAGGAAAAGAGGCAGAACGTCCACAATGATGCACTTGGCCAAAAAGGGCGTATGCGTTTTTTCCTGAATATATTCAGGAAAAAACGCATACGCCCTTTTTGGCCAACCAAGCAAGCTTGCAAAGGAAATCTGCACTACAATGAAGTCTCACTTCCCCCCGGTCAAAAGGGCCATCTGAAAAAAGTGTAAAATCCAGAAAGGCAGGACAGGCCATGGAGAACTGGGAGCCTTGTTATGCTGATGGGCGGGATGTAAATTGCCAACAACAACTCGGGAGAAGTGTATGGTATTTCCTGAAACATCTAAAAAACAAAGCAACAGAACCTAGGGCACTTCCACTTATGGTCCTATAGCTTAGGGAAATTAAAATCAAAAAGACACAGCCACCCCAAAGTTTGGAACGGCTCTGTTTACAAGAACCTCATTTACAGTACAAGTTCAACATCGCAGAAAGTGAAAAATGGATAAAGAAGTTGTGGTATTTACTTACAAAGCAATATCACTCAGCAATGAAATCTGTGTCATCAGGCCCTTAGCAGCACAATGAGTGGATTCAGGTATGATGATTCTAACTGAAATAAGTCACACAGAAAAAGAAACATCATAAGATATCAGTAATACACGGAATGTAAACTTGGCTACACAGGAACTGAATTACAGAACAGAACAAGGTCTCAAATTTAGAAAACCAACTTATGCTTGCTTAAGGGGAAAGGTGAGTTGGGGTGCTGCATAAAACCAGAGATTGAAATGAGTACAGATAAAGTTCCTTAAGCCAAATATGGAATAGACAAGAGCTACTCCTTGCTCAACGAAATGGACTCAACACCGCATATTAAACGCCTAAGAATGTACCTGACTAGTAAGTATCTTAAAACCTATGGATTGCTATGTCTCCGAAAGAGAATCAAGCATGTGTACAGGGGCATAAACGCAGCAGTGATAGGATTGGAGAGGTTCGGTGAGCAAATGAAGACCCTTTGAAGTCATATTGCATGGTACCCATTCCACGGGTTTCAACTACCCAGGTTTTAGGTATTCTTCCTTCAGCTAAAACATGCATGTGGAACCCAAGTATGATCAACCATGTGAATGGGAGACGTGTTCAAATATGTCTCAGTTTTCCTCCCCTGGTACTCGGGTGCAACATTCCAGACGCTTTACTAACACTCTCCCCACTTGGAAAGTCAGCGCCTTTAACCTCCTGTTTGGCCCAGTTTGCAATTTCTGCGGAAGATGAACAGGAATAGCGAGAACCAATGAGAGGCTAGCTGGAGGTGTCTGGACGGGCAAATTTAACTCTCATTTCCCACCAGGAAGAGGAAATAACCAAAGGCTCAGTGTGCCGTGCCGGAACCAGATTAGGGCCTGAAGCCATCCTGCGGTGTTGCGGCCAGGTCACAAGAAAGCGAGTTGAAGAAAGGAGCTCAGGGGCACTGTAATTCACAAACCTGCAGAGTTATAAATGACAGCTATCGTCCAAAAATAGACTGAAGTAAGGCTGCCAAGAGGACTTGAAAGCGGGGCAGAATTGCAGGAAACCGATTTCAGGAGGTAGACTGGAATTGCATTGAAAGCATAAGAAAAGAGGCAGAACGTCCACAATGATGCACTTGGCCAAAAAGGGCGTATGCGTTTTTTCCTGAATATATTCAGGAAAAAACGCATACGCCCTTTTTGGCCAACCAAGCAAGCTTGCAAAGGAAATCTGCACTACAATGAAGTCTCACTTCCCCCCGGTCAAAAGGGCCATCTGAAAAAAGTGTAAAATCCAGAAAGGCAGGACAGGCCATGGAGAACTGGGAGCCTTGTTATGCTGATGGGCGGTATGTAAATTGCCAACAACCACTCAGGAGAAGTGTATGGTGTTTCCTGAAACATCTAAAATACAAAGCAACAGACCCTACGGCACTTCCACTTATGGTCCTATAGCTTAGGGAATTTAAAATCAAAAAGACACAGCCACCCCAAAGTTTCGAACGGCTCTGTTTACAAGAACCTCGTTTACAGTACAAGTTCAACATCGCAGAAATTGAAAAATGGATAAAGAAGTTGTGGTATTTACTTACAAAGCAATATCACTCAGCAATGAAATCTGTGTCATCAGGCCCTTAGCAGCACAATGAGTGGATTCAGGTATGATGATTCTAACTGAAATAAGTCACACAGAAAAAGAAACATCATAAGATATCAGTAATACACGGAATGTAAACTTGGCTACACAGGAACTGAATTGCAGAACAGAACAGGGTCTCAAATTTAGAAAACCAACTTATGCTTGCTTAAGGGGAAAGGTGAGTTGGGGTGCTGCATAAAGCCAGAGATTGAAATGAGCACAGATAAAGTTCCTTAAGCCAAATATGGAATAGGCAAGAGCTACTCCTTGCTCAACGAAATGGACTCAACACCGCATATTAAACGCCTAAGAATGTACCTGACTAGTAAGTATCTTAAAACCTATTGATTGCTATGTCTCCGAAAGAGAATCAAGCATGTGTACAGGGGCATAAACGCAGCAGTGATAGGATTGGAGAGGTTCGGTGAGCAAATGAAGACCCTTTGAAGTCATATTGCATGGTACCCATTCCACGGGTTTCAAATACCCAGGTTTAAGGTATTCTTCCTTCAGCTAAAACATGCATGTGGAACCTAGAGTATGATCAACCATGTGATCGGGAGACGTGTTCAAATATGTCTCAGTTTTCGTACCCTGGTACTCGGGTGCAACATTCCAGACGCTTTACTAACACTCTCCCCACTTGGAGAGTCAGTCCCTTTAACCTCCTGTTTGGCCCAGTTTGCAATTTCTGCGGAAGATGAACAGGAATAGCGACAACCAATGAGAGACTAGCTGGAGGTGTCTGGACGGGCAAATTTAACTCTCATTTCCCACCAGGAAGAGGAATTAACCAAAGGCTCAGCGTGCCGTACCGGAACCAGATTAGGGCCTGAAGCCATCCTGCGGTGTTGCGGCCAGCTCACAAGAAAGCGAGTTGAAGAAAGGAGCTCAGGGGCACTGTAATTCACAAACCTGCAGAGTTATAAATGACAGCTATCGTCCAAAAATAGACTGAAGTAAGGCTGCCAAGAGGACTTGAAAGCGGGGCAGAATTGCAGGAAACCGATTTCAGGAGGTAGACTGGAATTGCATTGAAAGCATAGGAAAAGAGGCAGAACGTCCACAATGATGCACTTGGCCAAAAAGGGCGTATGCGTTTTTTCCTGAATATATTCAGGAAAAAACGCATACGCCCTTTTTGGCCAACCAAGCAAGCTTGCACAGGAAATCTGCACTACAATGAAGTCTCACTTCCCCCCGGTCAAAAGGGCCATCTGAAAAAAGTGTAAACTCCAGAAAGGCAGGACAGGCCATGGAGAACTGGGAGCCTTGTTATGCTGATGGGCGGGATGTAAATTACCAACAGACACTCAGGAGAAGTGTATGGTGTTTCCTGAAACATCTAAAAAACAAAGCAACAGAGCCTAGGGCACTGCCACTTATGGTCCTATAGCTTAGGGAAATTAAAATCAAAAAGACACAGCCACCCCAAAGTTTGGGACGCCTCTGTTTACAAGAACCTCGTTTACAGTACAAGTTCAACATCGCAGAAAGTGAAAAATGGATAAAGAAGTTGTGGTACTTACTTACAAAGCAATATCACTCAGCAATGAAATCTGTGTCATCAGGCCCTTAGCAGCACAATGAGTGGATTCAGGTATGATGATTCTAACTGAAATAAGTCACACAGAAAAAGAAACATCATAGGATATCACTAATACACGGAATGTAAACTTGGCTACACAGGAACTGAATTACAGAACAGAACAGGGTCTCAAATTTAGAAAACCAACTTATGCTTGCTTAAGGGGAAAGGTGAGTTGGGGTGCTGCATAAAACCAGAGATTGAAATGAGCACAGATAAAGTTCCTTAAGCCAAATATGGAATAGACAAGAGCTACTCCTTGCTCAACGAAATGGTCTCAACACCCCATATTAAACGCCTAAGAATGTACCTGACTAGTAAGTATCTTAAAACCTATGGATTGCTATGTCTCCGAAAGAGAATCAAGCATGTGTACAGGGGCATAAACGCAGCAGTGATAGGATTGGAGAGGTTCGGTGAGCAAATGAAGACCCTTTGAAGTGATATTGCATGGTACCCATTCCACGGGTTTCAACTACCCAGGTTTTAGGTATTCTTCCTTCAGCTAATACATGCATGTGGAACCTAGATTATGATCAACCATGTGATCGGGAGACGTGTTCAAATATGTCTCAGTTTTCCTCCCCTGGTACTCGGGTGCAACATTCCAGACGCTTTACTAACACTCTCCCCACTTGGAAAGTCAGCGCCTTTAACCTCCTGTTTGGCCCAGTTTGCAATTTCTGCGGAAGATGAACAGGAATAGCGAGAACCAATGAGAGGCTAGCTGGAGGTGTCTGGACGGGCAAATTTAACTCTCATTTCCCACCAGGAAGAGGAAATAACCAAAGGCTCAGTGTGCCGTGCCGGAACCAGATTAGGGCCTGAAACCATCCTGCGGTGTTGCGGCCAGCTCACAAGAAAGCGAGTTGAAGAAAGGAGCTCAGGGGCACTGTAATTCACAAACCTGCAGAGTTATAAATGACAGCTATCGTCCAAAAATAGACTGAAGTAAGGCTGCCAAGAGGACTTGAAAGCGGGGCAGAATTGCAGGAAACCGATTTCAGGAGGTAGACTGGAATTGCATTGAAAGCATAGGAAAAGAGGCAGAACGTCCACAATGATGCACTTGGCCAAAAAGGGCGTATGCGTTTTTTCCTGAATATATTCAGGAAAAAACGCATACGCCCTTTTTGGCCAACCAAGCAAGCTTGCAAAGGAAATCTGCACTACAATGAAGTCTCACTTCCCCCCGGTCAAAAGGGCCATCTGAAAAAAGTGTAAAATCCAGAAAGGCAGGACAGGCCATGGAGAACTGGGAGCCTTGTTATGCTGATGGGCGGGATGTAAATTGCCAACAACCACTCTGGAGAAGTGTATGGTGTTTCCTGAAACATCTAAAAGACAAAGCAACAGAACCTAGGGCACTTCCACTTATGGTCCTATAGCTTAGGGAAATTAAAATCAAAAAGACACAGCCACCCCAAAGTTTGGAACGGCTCTGTTTACAAGAACCTCATTTACAGTACAAGTTCAACATCGCAGAAAGTGAAAAATGGATAAAGAAGTTGTGGTATTTACTTACAAAGCAATATCACTCAGCAATGAAATCTGTGTCATCAGGCCCTTAGCAGCACAATGAGTGGATTCAGGTATGATGATTCTAACTGAAATAAGTCACACAGAAAAAGAAACATCATAAGATATCAGTAATACACGGAATGTAAACTTGGCTACACAGGAACTGAATTACAGAACAGAACAAGGTCTCAAATTTAGAAAACCAACTTATGCTTGCTTAAGGGGAAAGGTGAGTTGGGGTGCTGCATAAAACCAGAGATTGAAATGAGTACAGATAAAGTTCCTTAAGCCAAATATGGAATAGACAAGAGCTACTCCTTGCTCAACGAAATGGACTCAACACCGCATATTAAACGCCTAAGAATGTACCTGACTAGTAAGTATCTTAAAACCTATGGATTGCTATGTCTCCGAAAGAGAATCAAGCATGTGTACAGGGGCATAAACGCAGCAGTGATAGGATTGGAGAGGTTCGGTGAGCAAATGAAGACCCTTTGAAGTCATATTGCATGGTACCCATTCCACGGGTTTCAACTACCCAGGTTTTAGGTATTCTTCCTTCAGCTAAAACATGCATGTGGAACCCAAGTATGATCAACCATGTGAATGGGAGACGTGTTCAAATATGTCTCAGTTTTCCTCCCCTGGTACTCGGGTGCAACATTCCAGACGCTTTACTAACACTCTCCCCACTTGGAAAGTCAGCGCCTTTAACCTCCTGTTTGGCCCAGTTTGCAATTTCTGCGGAAGATGAACAGGAATAGCGAGAACCAATGAGAGGCTAGCTGGAGGTGTCTGGACGGGCAAATTTAACTCTCATTTCCCACCAGGAAGAGGAATTAACCAAAGGCTCAGCGTGCCGTGCCGGAACCAGATTAGGGCCTGAAGACATCCTGCGGTGTTGCGGCCAGGTCACAAGAAAGCGAGTTGAAGAAAGGAGCTCAGGGGCACTGTAATTCACAAACCTGCAGAGTTATAAATGACAGCTATCGTCCAAAAATACACTGAAGTAAGGCTGCCAAGAGGACTGGAAAGCGGGGCAGAATTGCAGGAAACCGATTTCAAGAGGTAGACTGGAATTGCACTGAAAGCATAGGAAAAGAGGCAGAACGTCCACAATGATGCACTTGGCCAAAAAGGGCGTATGCGTTTTTTCCTGAACATATTCAGGAAAAAACGCATACGCCCTTTTTGACCAACCAAGCAAACTTGCAAAGGAAATCTGCACTACAATGAAGTCTCACTTCCCCCTGGTCAAAAGGGCCATCTGAAAAAAGTGTAAAATCCAGAAAGGCAGGACAGGCCATGGAGAACTGGGAGCCTTGTTATGCTGATGGGCGGGATGTAAATTGCCAAGAACCACTTGGGAGAAGTGTATGGTGTTTCCTGAAAAATCTAAAAAACAAAGCAACAGAACCTAGGGCACTTCCACTTATGGTCCTATAGCTTAGGGAAATTAAAATCAAAAAGACACAGCCACCCCAAAGTTTGGAACGGCTCTGTTTACAAGAACCTCATTTACAGTACAAGTTCAACATCGCAGAAAGTGAAAAATGGATAAAGAAGTTGTGGTATTTACTTACAAAGCAATATCACTCAGCAATGAAATCTGTGTCATCAGGCCCTTAGCAGCACAATGAGTGGATTCAGGTATGATGATTCTAACTGAAATAAGTCACACAGAAAAAGAAACATCATAAGATATCAGTAATACACGGAATGTAAACTTGGCTACACAGGAACTGAATTACAGAACAGAACAGGGTCTCAAATTTAGAAAACCAACTTATGCTTGCTTAAGGGTAAAGGTGAGTTCGGGTGCTGCATAAAACCAGAGATTGAAATGAGCACAGATAAAGTTCCTTAAGCCAAATATGGAATAGACAAGAGCTACTCCTTGCTCAACGAAATGGACTCAACACCGCATATTAAACGCCTAAGAATGTACCTGACTAGTAAGTATCTTAAAACCTATGGATTGCTATGTCTCCGAAAGAGAATCAAGCATGTGTACAGGGGCATAAACGCAGCAGTGATAGGATTGGAGAGGTTCGGTGAGCAAATGAAGACCCTTTGAAGTCATATTGCATGGTACCCATTCCACGGGTTTCAACTACCCAGGTTTTAGGTATTCTTCCTTCAGCTAAAACATGCATGTGGAACCCAGAGTATGATCATCCGTGTGAACGGGAGACGTGTTCAAATATGTCTCAGTTTTCCTCCCCTGGTACTCGGGTGCAACATTCCAGACGCTTTACTAACACTCTCCCGACTTGGAGAGTCATCGCCTTTAACCTCCTGTTTGGCCCAGTTTGCAATTTCTGTGGAAGATGAACAGGAATAGCGAGAACCAATGAGAGACTAGCTGGAGGTGTCTGGACGGGCAAATTTAACTCTCATTTCCCACCAGGAAGAGGAAATAACCAAAGGCTCAGCGTGCCGTGCCGGAACCAGATTAGGGCCTGAAGCCATCCTGTGGTGTTGCGGCCAGCTCACAAGAAAGCGAGTTGAAGAAAGAGCTCAGGGGCACTGTAATTCACAAACCTGCAGAGTTATAAATGACAGCTATCGTCCAAAAATAGACTGAAGTAAGGCTGCCAAGAGGACTTGAAAGCGGGGCAGAATTGCAGGAAACCGATTTCAGGAGGTAGACTGGAATTGCATTGAAAGCATAGGAAAAGAGGCAGAACGTCCACAATGATGCACTTGGCAAAAAAGGGCGTATGCGTTTTTTCCTGAATATATTCAGGAAAAAACGCATACGCCCTTTTTGGCCAACCAAGCAAGCTTGCAAAGGAAATCTGCACTACAATGAAGTCTCACTTCCCACCGGTCAAAAGGGCCATCTGAAAAAAGTGTAAAATCCAGAAAGGCAGGACAGGCCATGGAGAACTGGGAGCCTTGTTATGCTGATGGGCGGGATGTAAATTGCCAACAACCACTTTGGAGAAGTGTATGGTGTTTCCTGAAACATCTAAAAAACAAAGCAACAGAACCTAGGGCACTTCCACTTATGGTCCTATAGCTTAGGGAAATTAAAATCAAAAAGACACAGCCACCCCAAAGTTTGGAACGGCTCTGTTTACAAGAACCTCATTTACAGTACAAGTTCAACATCGCAGAAAGTGAAAAATGGATAAAGAAGTTGTGGTATTTACTTACAAAGCAATATCACTCAGCAATGAAATCTGTGTCATCAGGCCCTTAGCAGCACAATGAGTGGATTCAGGTATGATGATTCTAACTGAAATAAGTCACACAGAAAAAGAAACATCATAAGATATCACTAATACACGGAATGTAAACTTGGCTACACAGGAACTGAATTACAGAACAGAACAGGGTCTCAAATTTAGAAAACCAACTTATGCTTGCTTAAGGGGAAAGGTGAGTTCGGGTGCTGCATAAAACCAGAGATTGAAATGAGCACAGATAAAGTTCCTTAAGCCAAATATGGAATAGACAAGAGCTACTCCTTGCTCAACGAAATGGACTCAACACCGCATATTAAACGCCTAAGAATGTATCTGACTAGTAAGTATCTTAAAACCTATGGATTGCTATGTCTCCAAAAGAGAATCAAGCATGTGTACAGGGGCATAAACGCAGCAGTGATAGGATTGGAGAGGTTCGGTGAGCAAATGAAGACCCTTTGAAGTCATATTACATGGTACCCATTCCACGGGTTTCAACTACCCAGGTTTTAGGTATTCTTCCTTCAGCTAAAACATGCATGTGGAACCCAGAGTATGATCATCCGTGTGAACGGGAGACGTGTTCAAATATGTCTCAGTTTTCCTCCCCTGGTACTCGGGTGCAACATTCCAGACGCTTTACTAACACTCTCCCGACTTGGAGAGTCATCGCCTTTAACCTCCTGTTTGGCCCAGTTTGCAATTTCTGTGGAAGATGAACAGGAATAGCGAGAACCAATGAGAGATTAGCTGGAGGTGTCTGGACGGGCAAATTTAACTCTCATTTCCCACCAGGAAGAGGAAATAACCAGAGGCTCAGCGTGCCGTGCCGGAACCAGATTAGGGCCTGAAGTCATCCTGCGGTGTTGCAGCCAGCTCACAAGAAAGCGAGTTGAAGAAAGGAGCTCAGGGGCACTGTAATTCACAAACCTGCAGAGTTATAAATGACAGCTATCGTCCAAAAATAGACTGAAGTAAGGCTGCCAAGAGGACTTGAAAGCGGGGCAGAATTGCAGGAAACCGATTTCAGGAGGTAGACTGGAATTGCATTGAAAGCATAGGAAAAGAGGCAGAACGTCCACAATGATGCACTTGGCCAAAAAGGGCGTATGCGTTTTTTCCTGAATATATTCAGGAAAAAACGCATACGCCCTTTTTGGCCAACCAAGCAAGCTTGCAAAGGAAATCTGCACTACAATGAAGTCTCACTTCCCCCCGGTCAAAAGGGCCATCTGAAAAAAGTGTAAAATCCAGAAAGGCAGGACAGGCCATGGAGAACTGGGAGCCTTGTTATGCTGATGGGCGGGATGTAAATTACCAACAGACACTCAGGAGAAGTGTATGGTGTTTCCTGAAACATCTAAAAAACAAAGCAACAGAGCCTAGGGCACTGCCACTTATGGTCTTATAGCTTAGGGAAATTAAAATCAAAAAGACACAGCCACCCCAATGTTTGGGACGCCTCTGTTTACAAGAACTTCGTTTACAGTACAAGTTCAACATCGCAGAAATTGAAAAATGGATAAAGAAGTTGTGGTATTTACTTACAAAGCAATATCACTCAGCAATGAAATCTGTGTCATCAGGCCCTTAGCAGCACAATGAGTGGATTCAGGTATGATGATTCTAACTGAAATAAGTCACACAGAAACAGAAACATCATAAGATATCAGTAATACACGGAATGTAAACTTGGCTACACAGGAACTGAATTACAGAACAGAACAGGGTCTCAAATTTAGAAAACCAACTTATGCTTGCTTAAGGGGAAAGGTGAGTTGGGGTGCTGCATAAAACCAGAGATAGAAATGAGCACAGATAAAGTTCCTTAAGCCAAATATGGAATAGACAAGAGCTACTCCTTGCTCAACGAAATGGACTCAACACCGCATATTAAACGCCTAAGAATGTACCTGACTAGTAAGTATCTTAAAACCTATGGATTGCTATGTCTCCGAAAGAGAATCAAGCATGTGTACAGGGGCATAAACGCAGCAGTGATAGGATTGGAGTGTGCGGTGAGCAAATGAAGACCCTTTGAAGTCATATTGCATGGTACCCATTCCACGGGTTTCAACTACCCAGGTTTTAGGTATTCTTCCTTCAGCTAAAACATGCATGTGGAACCCAAGTATGATCAACCATGTCAATGGGAGACGTGTTCAAATATGTCTCAGTTTTCCTCCCCTGGAACTCGGGTGCAACATTCCAGACGCTTTACTAACACTCTCCCCACTTGGAGAGTCAGGGCCTTTAACCTCCTGTTTGGCCCAGTTTGCAATTTCTGCGGAAGATGAACAGGAATAGCGAGAACCAATGAGAGGCTAGCTGGAGGTGTCTGGACGGGCAAATTTAACTCTCATTTCCCACCAGGAAGAGGAAATAACCAAAGGCTCAGTGTGCCGTGCCGGAACCAGATTAGGGCCTGAAGCCATCCTGCAGTGTTGCGGCCAGCTCAAAAGAAAGCGAGTTGAAGAAAGGAGCTCAGGGGCACTGTAATTCACAAACCTGCAGAGTTATAAATGACAGCTATCATCCAAAAATAGACTGAAGTAAGGCTGCCAAGAGGACTTGAAAGCGGTGCAGAATTGCAGGAAACCGATTTCAGGAGGTAGACTGGAATTGCATTGAAAGCATAGGAAAAGAGGCAGAACGTCCACAATGATGCACTTGGCCAAAAAGGGCATATGTGTTTTTTCCTGAATATATTCAGGAAAAAACGCATACGCCCTTTTTGGCCAACCAAGCAAGCTTGCAAAGAAATCTGTACTACAATGAAGTCTCACTTCCCCCGGGTCAAAAGGGCCATCTGAAAAAAGGGTAAAATCCAGAAAGGCAGGACAGGCCATGGAGAACTGGGAGCCTTGTTATGCTGATGGGCGGGATGTAAATTGCCAACAGACACTCAGGATAAGTGTATGGTGTTTCCTGAAACATCTAAAAAACAAAGCAACAGAACCTAGGGCACTTCCACTTATGGTCCTATAGCTTAGGGAAATTAAAATCAAAAAGACACAGCCACCTCAAAGTTCAGAATGGCTCTGTTTACAAGAACCTCGTTTACAGTACAAGATCAACATCGCAGAAAGTGAAAAATGGATAAAGAAGTTGTGGTATTTACTTACAAAGCAATATCACTCAGCAATGAAATCTGTGTCATCAGGCCCTTAGCAGCACAATGAGTGGATTCAGGTATGATGATTCTAACTGAAATAAGTCACACAGAAAAAGAAACATCATAAGATATCAGTAATACACGGAATGTAAACTTGGCTACACAGGAACTGAATTACAGAACAGAACAGGTTCTCAAATTTAGAAAACCAACTTATGCTTGCTTAAGGGGAAAGGTGAGTTGGGGTGCTGCATAAAACCAGAGATTGAAATGAGCACAGATAAAGTTCCTTAAGCCAAATATGGAATAGACAAGAGCTACTCCTTGCTCAACGAAATGGACTCAACACCGCATATTAAACGCCTAAGAATGTACCTGACTAGTAAGTATCTTAAAACCTATGGATTGCTATGTCTCCGAAAGAGAATCAAGCATGTGTACAGGGGCATAAACGCAGCAGTGATAGGATTGGAGATGTTCGGTGAGCAAATGAAGACCCTTTGAAGTCATATTGCATTGTACCCATTCCATGGTTTTCAACTACCCAGGTTTTAGGTATTCTTCCTTCAGCTAAAACATGCATGTGGAACCCAGAGTATGATCAACCATGTGATCGGGAGACGTGTTCAAATATGTCTCAGTTTTCGTACCCTGGTACTCGGGTGCAACATTCCAGACGCTTTACTAACACTCTCCCGACTTGGAGAGTCAGTCCCTTTAACCTCCTGTTTGGCCCAGTTTGCAATTTCTGTGGAAGATGAACAGGAATAGCGAGAACCAATGAGAGACTAGCTGGAGGTGTCTGGATGGGCAAATTTAACTCTCATTTCCCACCAGGAAGAGGAATTAACCAAAGGCTCAGCGTGTCGTGCCAGAACCAGATTAGGGCCTGAAGCCATCCTGCGGTGTTGCGGCCAGGTCACAAGAAAGCGAGTTGAAGAAAGGAGCTCAGGGGCACTGTAATTCACAAACCTGCAGAGTTATAAATGACAGCTATCGTCCAAAAATAGACTGAAGTAAGGCTGCCAAGAGGACTTGAAAGCGGGGCAGAATTGCAGGAAACCGATTTCAGGAGGTAGACTGGAATTGCATTGAAAGCATAGGAAAAGAGGCAGAACGTCCACAATGATGCACTTGGCCAAAAAGGGCGTATGCCTTTTTTCCTGAATATATTCAGGAAAAAACGCATACGCCCTTTTTGGCCAACCAAGCAAACTTGCAAAGGAAATCTGCACTACAATGAAGTCTCACTTCCCCCCGGTCAAAAGGGCCATCTGAAAAAAGTATAAAATCCAGAAAGGCAGGACAGGCCATGGAGAACTGGGAGCCTTGTTATGCTGATGGGCGGGATGTAAATTGCCAACAGACACTCAGGAGAAGTGTATGGTGTTTCCTGAAACATCTAAAAAACAAAGCAACAGAGCCTAGGGCACTTCCACTTATGGTCCTATAACTTAGGGAAATTAAAATCAAAAAGACACAGCAACCCCAAAGTTTGGGACGCCTCCATTTACAAGAACCTCGTTTACCGTACAAGTTCAATATCACAGAAAGTGAAAAATGGATAAAGAACTTGTGGTACTTACGTACAATGCAGTATCACTCAGCAATGAAATCTATGTCATCAGGCCCGTAGCAGTATAATGAGTGGATTCAGGTACGATGATTCTAACTGAAATAAGTCACACAGAAAAAGAAATATCATAAGATATCACTAATACACGGAATGTATACTTGGCTACACAGGAACTGCATTCCAAAACAGAACCGGGTCTCAAATTTAGAAAACCAACTTATGCTTGCTTAAGGGGAAAGGTGAGTTGGGGTGCTGCATAAAACCAGAGATTGAAATGAGCACAGATAAAGTTCCTTAAGCCAAATATGGAATAGACAAGAGCTACTCCTTGCTCAACGAAATGGACTCAACACCGCATATTAAACGCCTAAGAATGTACCTGACTAGTAAGTATCTTAAAACCTATAGATTGCTATGTCTCCGAAAGAGAATCAAGCATGTGTACAGGGGCATAAACGCAACAGTGATAGGATTGGAGAGGTTCGGTGAGCAAATGAAGACCCTTTGAAGTCATATTGCATGGTACCCATTCCACGGGTTTCAACTACCCAGGTTTTAGGTATTCTTCCTTCAGCTAAAACATGCATGTGGAACCCAGAGTATGATCAACCATGTGATCGGGAGACGTGTTCAAATATGTCTCAGTTTTCCTCCCCTGGTACTCGGGTGCAACATTCCAGACGCTTTACTAACACTCTCCCCACCTGGAGAGTCCGCGCCTTTAACCTCCTGTTTGGCCCAGTTTGCAATTTCTGCGGAAGATGAACAGGAATAGCGAGAACCAATGAGAGGCTAGCTGGAGGTGTCTGGACGGGCAAATTTAACTCTCATTTCCCACCAGGAAGAGGAAATAACCAGAGGCTCAGCGTGCCGTGCCGGAACCAGATTAGGGCCTGAAGCTATCCTGCGGTGTTGCGGCCAGCTCACAAGAAAGCGAGTTGAAGAAAGGAGCTCAGGGGCACTGTAATTCACAAACCTGCAGAGTTATAAATGACAGCTATCGTCCAAAAATATACTGAAGTAAGGCTGCCAAGAGGACTTGAAAGCGGGGCAGAATTGCAGGAAACCGATTTCAGGAGGTAGACTGGAATTGCATTGAAAGCATAGGAAAAGAGGCAGAACGTCCACAATGATGCACTTGGCCAAAAAGGGCGTATGCGTTTTTTCCTGAATATATTCAGGAAAAAACGCATACGCCCTTTTTGGCCAACCAAGCAAGCTTGCAAAGGAAATCTGCACTACAATGAAGTCTCACTTCCCCCCGGTCAAGAGGGCCATCTGAAAAAAGTGTAAAATCCAGAAAGGCAGGACAGGCCATGGAGAACTGGGAGCCTTGTTATGCTGATGGGCGGGATGTAAATTGCCAACAACCACTGGGGAGAAGTGTATGGTGTTTCCTGAAACATCTAAAAAACAAAGCAACAGAACCTAGGGCACTTCCACTTATGGTCCTATAGCTTAGGGAAATTAAAATCAAAAAGACACAGCCACCCCAAAGTTTGGAACGGCTCTGTTTACAAGAACCTCGTTTACCGTACAAGTTCAACATCGCAGAAAGTGAAAAATGGATAAAGAAGTTGTGGTATTTACTTACAAAGCAATATCACTCAGCAATGAAATCTGTGTCATCAGGCCCTTAGCAGCACAATGAGTGGATTCAGGTATGATGATTCTAACTGAAATAAGTCACACAGAAAAAGAAACATCATAAGATATCAGTAATACACGGAATGTAAACTTGGCTACACAGGAACTGAATTACAGAACAGAACAGGGTCTCAAATTTAGAAAACCAACTTATGCTTGCTTAAGGGGAAAGGTGAGTTGGGGTGCTGCATAAAACCAGAGATTGAAATGAGCACAGATAAAGTTCCTTAAGCCAAATATGGAATAGACAAGAGCTACTCCTTGCTCAACGAAATGGACTCAACACCGCATATTAAACGCCTAAGAATGTACCTGACTAGTAAGTATCTTAAAACCTATGGATTGCTATGTCTCCGAAAGAGAATCAAGCATGTGTACAGGGGCATAAACGCAGCTGTGATAGGATTGGAGAGGTTCTGTGAGAAAATGAAGACCCTTTGAAGTCATATTGCACGGTACCCATTCCACGGCTTTCACCTACCCAGGTTTAAGGTATTCTTCCTTCAGCTAAAACATGCATGTGGAACCTAGAATATGATCAACCATGTGATCGGGAGACGTGTTCAAATATGTCTCAGTTTTCGTACCCTGGTACTCGGGTGCAACATTCCAGACGCTTTACTAACACTCTCCCGACTTGGAGAGTCAGTCCCTTTAACCTCCTGTTTGGCCCAGTTTGCAATTTCTGCGGAAGATGAACAGGAATAGCGAGAACCAATGAGAGGCTAGCTGGAGGTGTCTGAACGGGCAAATTTAACTCTCATTTCCCACCAGGAAGAGGAATTAACCAAAGGCTCAGCGTGCCATGCCGGAACCAGATTAGGGCCTGAAGCCATCCTGCGGTGTTGCGGCCAGGTCACAAGAAAGCGAGTTGAAGAAAGGAGCTCAGGGGCACTGTAATTCACAAACCTGCAGAGTTATAAATGACAGCTATCGTCCAAAAATAGACTGAAGAAAGGCTGCCAAGAGGACTGGAATGCGGGGCAGAATTGCAGGAAACCGATTTCAGGAGGTAGACAGGAATTGCATTGAAAGCATAGGAAAAGAGGCAGAACGTCCACAATGATGCACTTGGCCAAAAAGGGCGTATGCGTTTTTTCCTGAACATATTCAGGAAAAAACGCATACGCCCTTTTTGGCCAACCAAGCAAACTTGCAAAGGAAATCTGCACTACAATGAAGTCTCACTTCCCCCCGGTAAAAAGGGCCATCTGAAAAAAGTGTAAAATCCAGAAAGGCAGGACAGGCCATGGAGAACTGGGAGCCTTGTTATGCTGATGGGCGGGATGTAAATTGCCAACAGACACTCAGGAGAAGTGTATGGTGTTTCCTGAAACATCTAAAAAACAAAGCAACAGAGCCTAGGGCACTTCCACTTATGGTCCTATAGCTTAGGGAAATTAAAATCAAAAAGACACAGCCACCCCAAAGTTTGGGACGCCTCTGTTTACAAGAACCTCGTTTACCGTACAAGTTCAATATCACAGAAAGTGAAAAATGGATAAAGAACTTGTGGTACTTACGTACAATGCAGTATCACTCAGCAATGAAATCTATGTCATCAGGCCCGTAGCAGCATAATGAGTGGATTCAGGTACGATGATTCTAACTGAAATAAGTCACACAGAAAAAGAAACATCATAAGATATCACTAATACACGGATTGTAAACTTGGATACAGAGGAACTGAATTACAGAACAGAACAGGTTCTCAAATTTAGAAAACCAACTTATGCTTGCTTAAGGGGAAAGGTGAGTTGGGGTGCTGCATAAAACCAGAGATTGAAATGAGCACAGATAAAGTTCCTTAAGCCAAATATGGAATAGACAAGAGCTACTCCTTGCTCAAAGAAATGGACTCAACACCGCATATTAAACGCCTAAGAATGTACCTGACTAGTAAGTATCTTAAAACCTAGGGATTGCTATGTCTCCGAAAGAGAATCAAGCATGTGTACAGGGGCATAAACGCAGCAGTGATAGGATTGGAGAGGTTCGGTGAGCAAATGAAGACCCTTTGAAGTCATATTGCATGGTACCCATTCCACGGGTTTCAACTACCCAGGTTTTAGGTATTCTTCCTTCAGCTAAAACATGCATGTGGAACCCAGAGTATGATCAACCATGAGATCGGGAGACGTGTTCAAATATGTCTCAGTTTTCCTCCCCTGGTACTCGGGTGCAACATTCCAGACGCTTTACTAACACTCTCCCCACTTGGAGAGTCAGCGCCTTTAACCTCCTGTTTGGCCCAGTTTGCAATTTCTGCGGAAGATGAACAGGAATAGCGAGAACCAATGAGAGACTAGCTGGAGGTGTCTGGACGGGCAAATTTAACTCTCATTTCCCACCAGGAAGAGGAAATAACCAGAGGCTCAGCGTGCCGTGCCGGAACCAGATTAGGGCCTGAAGCTATCCTGCGGTGTTGCGGCCAGCTCACAAGAAAGCGAGTTGAAGAAAGGAGCTCAGGGGCACTGTAATTCACAAACCTGCAGAGTTATAAATGACAGCTATCGTCCAAAAATAGACTGAAGTAAGGCTGCCAAGAGGACTTGAAAGCGGGGCAGAATTGCAGGAAACCGATTTCAGGAGGTAGACTGGAATTGCATTGAAAGCATAGGAAAAGAGGCAGAACGTCCACAATGATGCACTTGGCCAAAAAGGGCGTATGCGTTTTTTCCTGAATATATTCAGGAAAAAACGCATACGCCCTTTTTGGCCAACCAAGCAAGCTTGCAAAGGAAATCTGCACTACAATGAAGTCTCACTTCCCCCGGGTCAAAAGGGCCATCTGAAAAAAGTGTAAAATCCAGAAAGGCAGGACAGGCCATGGAGAACTGGGAGCCTTGTTATGCTGATGGGCGGGATGTAAATTGCCAACAACCACTCGGGAGAAGTGTATGGTGTTTCCTGAAACATCTAAAAAACAAAGCAACAGAACCTAGGGCACTTCCACTTATGGTCCTATAGCTTAGGGAAATTAAAATCAAAAAGACACAGCCACCCCAAAGTTTGGAACGGCTCTGTTTACAAGAACCTCATTTACAGTACAAGTTCAACATCGCAGAAAGTGAAAAATGGATAAAGAAGTTGTGGTATTTACTTACAAAGCAATATCACTCAGCAATGAAATCTGTGTCATCAGGCCCTTAGCAGCACAATGAGTGGATTCAGGTATGATGATTCTAACTGAAATAAGTCACACAGAAAAAGAAACATCATAAGATATCAGTAATACACGGAATGTAAACTTGGCTACACAGGAACTGAATTACAGAACAGAACAGGGTCTCAAATTTAGAAAACCAACTTATGCTTGCTTAAGGGGAAAGGTGAGTTGGGGTGCTGCATAAAACCAGAGATTGAAATGAGCACAGATAAAGTTCCTTAAGCCAAATATGGAATAGACAAGAGCTACTCCTTGCTCAACGAAATGGACTCAACACCGCATATTAAACGCCTAAGAATGTACCTGACTAGTAAGTATCTTAAAACCTATGGATTGCTATGTCTCCGAAAGAGAATCAAGCATGTGTACAGGGGCATAAACGCAGCTGTGATAGGATTGGAGAGGTTCGGTGAGAAAATGAAGACCCTTTGAAGTCATATTGCACGGTACCCATTCCACGGGTCTCAACTCTCCAGGTTTAAGGTATTCTTCCTTCAGCTAAAACATGCATGTGGAACCCAGAGTATGATCAACCATGAGATCGGGAGACGTGTTCAAATATGTCTCAGTTTTCCTCCCCTGGTACTCGGGTGCAACATTCCAGACGCTTTACTAACACTCTCCCCACTTGGAGAGTCAGCGCCTTTAACCTCCTGTTTGGCCCAGTTTGCAATTTCTGCGGAAGATGAACAGGAATAGCGAGAACCAATGAGAGACTAGCTGGAGGTGTCTGGACGGGCAAATTTAACTCTCATTTCCCACCAGGAAGAGGAATTAACCAAAGGCTCAGCGTGCCGTGCCGGAACCAGATTAGGGCCTGAAGCCATCCTGCGGTGTTGCGGCCAGGTCACAAGAAAGCGAGTTGAAGAAAGGAGCTCAGGGGCACTGTAATTCACAAACCTGCAGAGTTATAAATGACAGCTATCGTCCAAAAATACACTGAAGTAAGGCTGCCAAGAGGACTGGAAAGCGGGGCAGAATTGCAGGAAACCGATTTCAAGAGGTAGACTGGAATTGCATTGAAAGCATAGGAAAAGAGGCAGAACGTCCACAATGATGCACTTGGCCAAAAAGGGCGTATGCGTTTTTTCCTGAACATATTCAGGAAAAAACGCATACGCCCTTTTTGACCAACCAAGCAAACTTGCAAAGGAAATCTGCACTACAATGAAGTCTCACTTCCCCCCGGTCAAAAGGGCCATCTGAAAAAAGTGTAAAATCCAGAAAGGCAGGACAGGCCATGGAGAACTGGGAGCCTTGTTATGCTGATGGGCGGGATGTAAATTGCCAACAGACACTCGGGAGAAGTGTATGGTGTTTCCTGAAACATCTAAAAAACAAAGCAACAGAGCCTAGGGCACTTCCACTTATGGTCCTATAGCTTAGGGAAATTAAAATCAAAAAGACACAGCCACCCCAAAGTTTGGGACGCCTCTGTTTACAAGAACCTCGTTTACCGTACAAGTTCAATATCACAGAAAGTGAAAAATGGATAAAGAACTTGTGGTACTTACGTACAATGCAGTATCACTCAGCAATGAAATCTATGTCATCAGGCCCGTAGCAGCATAATGAGTGGATTCAGGTACGATGATTCTAACTGAAATAAGTCACACAGAAAAAGAAACATCATAAGATATCACTAATACACGGATTGTAAACTTGGATACACAGGAACTGAATTACAGAACAGAACAGGTTGTCAAATTTAGAAAACTAACTTATGCTTGCTTAAGGGGAAAGGTGAGTTGGGGTGCTGCATAAAACCAGAGATTGAAATGAGCACAGATAAAGTTCCTTAAGCCAAATATGGAATAGACAAGAGCTACTCCTTGCTCAAAGAAATGGACTCAACACCGCATATTAAACGCCTAAGAATGTACCTGACTAGTAAGTATCTTAAAACCTAGGGATTGCTATGTCTCCGAAAGAGAATCAAGCATGTGTACAGGGGCATAAACGCAGCAGTGATAGGATTGGAGAGGTTCGGTGAGCAAATGAAGACCCTTTGAAGTCATATTGCATGGTACCCATTCCACGTGTTTCAACTACCCAGGTTTTAGGTATTCTTCCTTCAGCTAAAACATGCATGTGGAACCCAGAGTATGATAAACCATGTGATCGGGAGACGTGTTCAAATATGTCTCAGTTTTCCTCCCCTGGTACTCGGGTGCAACATTCCAGACGCTTTACTAACACTCTCCCCACTTGGAGAGTCAGCGCCTTTAACCTCCTGTTTGACCCAGTTTGCAATTTCTGCGGAAGATGAACAGGAATAGCGAGAACCAATGAGAGACTAGCTGGAGGTGTCTGGACGGGCAAATTTAACTCTCATTTCCCACCAGGAAGAGGAATTAACCAAAGGCTCTGCGTGCCGTGCCGGAACCAGATTAGGGCCTGAAGACATCCTGCGGTGTTGCGGCCAGGTCACAAGAAAGCGAGTTGAAGAAAGGAGCTCAGGGGCACTGTAATTCACAAACCTGCAGAGTTATAAATGACAGCTATCGTCCAAAAATATACTGAAGTAAGGCTGCCAAGAGGACTTGAAAGCGGGGCAGAATTGCAGGAAACCGATTTCAGGAGGTAGACTGGAATTGCATTGAAAGCATAGGAAAAGAGGCAGAACGTCCACAATGATGCACTTGGCCAAAAAGGGCGTATGCGTTTTTTCCTGAATATATTCAGGAAAAAACGCATACGCCCTTTTTGGCCAACCAAGCAAGCTTGCAAAGGAAATCTGCACTACAATGAAGTCTCACTTCCCCCCGGTCAAAAGGGCCATCTGAAAAAAGTGTAAAATCCAGAAAGGCAGGACAGGCCATGGAGAACTGGGAGCCTTGTTATGCTGATGGGCGGGATGTAAATTGCCAACAACCACTCGGGAGAAGTGTATGGTATTTCCTGAAACATCTAAAAAACAAAGCAACAGAACCTAGGGCACTTCCACTTATGGTCCTATAGCTTAGGGAAATTAAAATCAAAAAGACACAGCCACCCCAAAGTTTGGAACGGCTCTGTTTACAAGAACCTCATTTACAGTACAAGTTCAACATCGCAGAAAGTGAAAAATGGATAAAGAAGTTGTGGTATTTACTTACAAAGCAATATCACTCAGCAATGAAATCTGTGTCATCAGGCCCTTAGCAGCACAATGAGTGGATTCAGGTATGATGATTCTAACTGAAATAAGTCACACAGAAAAAGAAACATCATAAGATATCAGTAATACACGGAATGTAAACTTGGCTACACAGGAACTGAATTACAGAACAGAACAAGGTCTCAAATTTAGAAAACCAACTTATGCTTGCTTAAGGGGAAAGGTGAGTTGGGGTGCTGCATAAAACCAGAGATTGAAATGAGTACAGATAAAGTTCCTTAAGCCAAATATGGAATAGACAAGAGCTACTCCTTGCTCAACGAAATGGACTCAACACCGCATATTAAACGCCTAAGAATGTACCTGACTAGTAAGTATCTTAAAACCTATGGATTGCTATGTCTCCGAAAGAGAATCAAGCATGTGTACAGGGGCATAAACGCAGCAGTGATAGGATTGGAGAGGTTCGGTGAGCAAATGAAGACCCTTTGAAGTCATATTGCATGGTACCCATTCCACGGGTTTCAACTACCCAGGTTTTAGGTATTCTTCCTTCAGCTAAAACATGCATGTGGAACCCAAGTATGATCAACCATGTGAATGGGAGACGTGTTCAAATATGTCTCAGTTTTCCTCCCCTGGTACTCGGGTGCAACATTCCAGACGCTTTACTAACACTCTCCCCACTTGGAAAGTCAGCGCCTTTAACCTCCTGTTTGGCCCAGTTTGCAATTTCTGCGGAAGATGAACAGGAATAGCGAGAACCAATGAGAGGCTAGCTGGAGGTGTCTGGACGGGCAAATTTAACTCTCATTTCCCACCAGGAAGAGGAAATAACCAAAGGCTCAGTGTGCCGTGCCGGAACCAGATTAGGGCCTGAAGCCATCCTGCGGTGTTGCGGCCAGGTCACAAGAAAGCGAGTTGAAGAAAGGAGCTCAGGGGCACTGTAATTCACAAACCTGCAGAGTTATAAATGACAGCTATCGTCCAAAAATAGACTGAAGTAAGGCTGCCAAGAGGACTTGAAAGCGGGGCAGAATTGCAGGAAACCGATTTCAGGAGGTAGACTGGAATTGCATTGAAAGCATAAGAAAAGAGGCAGAACGTCCACAATGATGCACTTGGCCAAAAAGGGCGTATGCGTTTTTTCCTGAATATATTCAGGAAAAAACGCATACGCCCTTTTTGGCCAACCAAGCAAGCTTGCAAAGGAAATCTGCACTACAATGAAGTCTCACTTCCCCCCGGTCAAAAGGGCCATCTGAAAAAAGTGTAAAATCCAGAAAGGCAGGACAGGCCATGGAGAACTGGGAGCCTTGTTATGCTGATGGGCGGTATGTAAATTGCCAACAACCACTCAGGAGAAGTGTATGGTGTTTCCTGAAACATCTAAAATACAAAGCAACAGACCCTACGGCACTTCCACTTATGGTCCTATAGCTTAGGGAATTTAAAATCAAAAAGACACAGCCACCCCAAAGTTTCGAACGGCTCTGTTTACAAGAACCTCGTTTACAGTACAAGTTCAACATCGCAGAAATTGAAAAATGGATAAAGAAGTTGTGGTATTTACTTACAAAGCAATATCACTCAGCAATGAAATCTGTGTCATCAGGCCCTTAGCAGCACAATGAGTGGATTCAGGTATGATGATTCTAACTGAAATAAGTCACACAGAAAAAGAAACATCATAAGATATCAGTAATACACGGAATGTAAACTTGGCTACACAGGAACTGAATTGCAGAACAGAACAGGGTCTCAAATTTAGAAAACCAACTTATGCTTGCTTAAGGGGAAAGGTGAGTTGGGGTGCTGCATAAAACCAGAGATTGAAATGAGCACAGATAAAGTTCCTTAAGCCAAATATGGAATAGGCAAGAGCTACTCCTTGCTCAACGAAATGGACTCAACACCGCATATTAAACGCCTAAGAATGTACCTGACTAGTAAGTATCTTAAAACCTATTGATTGCTATGTCTCCGAAAGAGAATCAAGCATGTGTACAGGGGCATAAACGCAGCAGTGATAGGATTGGAGAGGTTCGGTGAGCAAATGAAGACCCTTTGAAGTCATATTGCATGGTACCCATTCCACGGGTTTCAAATACCCAGGTTTAAGGTATTCTTCCTTCAGCTAAAACATGCATGTGGAACCTAGAGTATGATCAACCATGTGATCGGGAGACGTGTTCAAATATGTCTCAGTTTTCGTACCCTGGTACTCGGGTGCAACATTCCAGACGCTTTACTAACACTCTCCCCACTTGGAGAGTCAGTCCCTTTAACCTCCTGTTTGGCCCAGTTTGCAATTTCTGCGGAAGATGAACAGGAATAGCGACAACCAATGAGAGACTAGCTGGAGGTGTCTGGACGGGCAAATTTAACTCTCATTTCCCACCAGGAAGAGGAATTAACCAAAGGCTCAGCGTGCCGTACCGGAACCAGATTAGGGCCTGAAGCCATCCTGCGGTGTTGCGGCCAGCTCACAAGAAAGCGAGTTGAAGAAAGGAGCTCAGGGGCACTGTAATTCACAAACCTGCAGAGTTATAAATGACAGCTATCGTCCAAAAATAGACTGAAGTAAGGCTGCCAAGAGGACTTGAAAGCGGGGCAGAATTGCAGGAAACCGATTTCAGGAGGTAGACTGGAATTGCATTGAAAGCATAGGAAAAGAGGCAGAACGTCCACAATGATGCACTTGGCCAAAAACGGCGTATGCGTTTTTTCCTGAATATATTCAGGAAAAAACGCATACGCCCTTTTTGGCCAACCAAGCAAGCTTGCACAGGAAATCTGCACTACAATGAAGTCTCACTTCCCCCCGGTCAAAAGGGCCATCTGAAAAAAGTGTAAACTCCAGAAAGGCAGGACAGGCCATGGAGAACTGGGAGCCTTGTTATGCTGATGGGTGGGATGTAAATTACCAACAGACACTCAGGAGAAGTGTATGGTGTTTCCTGAAACATCTAAAAAACAAAGCAACAGAGCCTAGGGCACTGCCACTTATGGTCCTATAGCTTAGGGAAATTAAAATCAAAAAGACACAGCCACCCCAAAGTTTGGGACGCCTCTGTTTACAAGAACCTCGTTTACAGTACAAGTTCAACATCGCAGAAAGTGAAAAATGGATAAAGAAGTTGTGGTACTTACTTACAAAGCAATATCACTCAGCAATGAAATCTGTGTCATCAGGCCCTTAGCAGCACAATGAGTGGATTCAGGTATGATGATTCTAACTGAAATAAGTCACACAGAAAAAGAAACATCATAAGATATCACTAATACACGGAATGTAAACTTGGCTACACAGGAACTGAATTACAGAACAGAACAGGGTCTCAAATTTAGAAAACCAACTTATGCTTGCTTAAGGGGAAAGGTGAGTTGGGGTGCTGCATAAAACCAGAGATTGAAATGAGCACAGATAAAGTTCCTTAAGCCAAATATGGAATAGACAAGAGCTACTCCTTGCTCAACGAAATGGTCTCAACACCCCATATTAAACGCCTAAGAATGTACCTGACTAGTAAGTATCTTAAAACCTATGGATTGCTATGTCTCCGAAAGAGAATCAAGCATGTGTACAGGGGCATAAACGCAGCAGTGATAGGATTGGAGAGGTTCGGTGAGCAAATGAAGACCCTTTGAAGTGATATTGCATGGTACCCATTCCACGGGTCTCAACTCTCCAGGTTTTAGGTATTCTTCCTTCAGCTAATACATGCATGTGGAACCTAGATTATGATCAACCATGTGATCGGGAGACGTGTTCAAATATGTCTCAGTTTTCCTCCCCTGGTACTCGGGTGCAACATTCCAGACGCTTTACTAACACTCTCCCCACTTGGAAAGTCAGCGCCTTTAACCTCCTGTTTGGCCCAGTTTGCAATTTCTGCGGAAGATGAACAGGAATAGCGAGAACCAATGAGAGGCTAGCTGGAGGTGTCTGGACGGGCAAATTTAACTCTCATTTCCCACCAGGAAGAGGAAATAACCAAAGGCTCAGTGTGCCGTGCCGGAACCAGATTAGGGCCTGAAACCATCCTGCGGTGTTGCGGCCAGCTCACAAGAAAGCGAGTTGAAGAAAGGAGCTCAGGGGCACTGTAATTCACAAACCTGCAGAGTTATAAATGACAGCTATCGTCCAAAAATAGACTGAAGTAAGGCTGCCAAGAGGACTTGAAAGCGGGGCAGAATTGCAGGAAACCGATTTCAGGAGGTAGACTGGAATTGCATTGAAAGCATAGGAAAAGAGGCAGAACGTCCACAATGATGCACTTGGCCAAAAAGGGCGTATGCGTTTTTTCCTGAATATATTCAGGAAAAAACGCATACGCCCTTTTTGGCCAACCAAGCAAGCTTGCAAAGGAAATCTGCACTACAATGAAGTCTCACTTCCCCCCGGTCAAAAGGGCCATCTGAAAAAAGTGTAAAATCCAGAAAGGCAGGACAGGCCATGGAGAACTGGGAGCCTTGTTATGCTGATGGGCGGGATGTAAATTGCCAACAACCACTCTGGAGAAGTGTATGGTGTTTCCTGAAACATCTAAAAGACAAAGCAACAGAACCTAGGGCACTTCCACTTATGGTCCTATAGCTTAGGGAAATTAAAATCAAAAAGACACAGCCACCCCAAAGTTTGGAACGGCTCTGTTTACAAGAACCTCATTTACAGTACAAGTTCAACATCGCAGAAAGTGAAAAATGGATAAAGAAGTTGTGGTATTTACTTACAAAGCAATATCACTCAGCAATGAAATCTGTGTCATCAGGCCCTTAGCAGCACAATGAGTGGATTCAGGTATGATGATTCTAACTGAAATAAGTCACACAGAAAAAGAAACATCATAAGATATCAGTAATACATGGAATGTAAACTTGGCTACACAGGAACTGAATTACAGAACAGAACAAGGTCTCAAATTTAGAAAACCAACTTATGCTTGCTTAAGGGGAAAGGTGAGTTGGGGTGCTGCATAAAACCAGAGATTGAAATGAGTACAGATAAAGTTCCTTAAGCCAAATATGGAATAGACAAGAGCTACTCCTTGCTCAACGAAATGGACTCAACACCGCATATTAAACGCCTAAGAATGTACCTGACTAGTAAGTATCTTAAAACCTATGGATTGCTATGTCTCCGAAAGAGAATCAAGCATGTGTACAGGGGCATAAACGCAGCAGTGATAGGATTGGAGAGGTTCGGTGAGCAAATGAAGACCCTTTGAAGTCATATTGCATGGTACCCATTCCACGGGTTTCAACTACCCAGGTTTTAGGTATTCTTCCTTCAGCTAAAACATGCATGTGGAACCCAAGTATGATCAACCATGTGAATGGGAGACGTGTTCAAATATGTCTCAGTTTTCCTCCCCTGGTACTCGGGTGCAACATTCCAGACGCTTTACTAACACTCTCCCCACTTGGAAAGTCAGCGCCTTTAACCTCCTGTTTGGCCCAGTTTGCAATTTCTGCGGAAGATGAACAGGAATAGCGAGAACCAATGAGAGGCTAGCTGGAGGTGTCTGGACGGGCAAATTTAACTCTCATTTCCCACCAGGAAGAGGAATTAACCAAAGGCTCAGCGTGCCGTGCCGGAACCAGATTAGGGCCTGAAGACATCCTGCGGTGTTGCGGCCAGGTCACAAGAAAGCGAGTTGAAGAAAGGAGCTCAGGGGCACTGTAATTCACAAACCTGCAGAGTTATAAATGACAGCTATCGTCCAAAAATACACTGAAGTAAGGCTGCCAAGAGGACTGGAAAGCGGGGCAGAATTGCAGGAAACCGATTTCAAGAGGTAGACTGGAATTGCATTGAAAGCATAGGAAAAGAGGCAGAACGTCCACAATGATGCACTTGGCCAAAAAGGGCGTATGCGTTTTTTCCTGAACATATTCAGGAAAAAACGCATACGCCCTTTTTGACCAACCAAGCAAACTTGCAAAGGAAATCTGCACTACAATGAAGTCTCACTTCCCCCTGGTCAAAAGGGCCATCTGAAAAAAGTGTAAAATCCAGAAAGGCAGGACAGGCCATGGAGAACTGGGAGCCTTGTTATGCTGATGGGCGGGATGTAAATTGCCAAGAACCACTTGGGAGAAGTGTATGGTGTTTCCTGAAAAATCTAAAAAACAAAGCAACAGAACCTAGGGCACTTCCACTTATGGTCCTATAGCTTAGGGAAATTAAAATCAAAAAGACACAGCCACCCCAAAGTTTGGAACGGCTCTGTTTACAAGAACCTCATTTACAGTACAAGTTCAACATCGCAGAAAGTGAAAAATGGATAAAGAAGTTGTGGTATTTACTTACAAAGCAATATCACTCAGCAATGAAATCTGTGTCATCAGGCCCTTAGCAGCACAATGAGTGGATTCAGGTATGATGATTCTAACTGAAATAAGTCACACAGAAAAAGAAACATCATAAGATATCAGTAATACACGGAATGTAAACTTGGCTACACAGGAACTGAATTACAGAACAGAACAGGGTCTCAAATTTAGAAAACCAACTTATGCTTGCTTAAGGGTAAAGGTGAGTTCGGGTGCTGCATAAAACCAGAGATTGAAATGAGCACAGATAAAGTTCCTTAAGCCAAATATGGAATAGACAAGAGCTACTCCTTGCTCAACGAAATGGACTCAACACCGCATATTAAACGCCTAAGAATGTACCTGACTAGTAAGTATCTTAAAACCTATGGATTGCTATGTCTCCGAAAGAGAATCAAGCATGTGTACAGGGGCATAAACGCAGCAGTGATAGGATTGGAGAGGTTCGGTGAGCAAATGAAGACCCTTTGAAGTCATATTGCATGGTACCCATTCCACGGGTTTCAACTACCCAGGTTTTAGGTATTCTTCCTTCAGCTAAAACATGCATGTGGAACCCAGAGTATGATCATCCGTGTGAACGGGAGACGTGTTCAAATATGTCTCAGTTTTCCTCCCCTGGTACTCGGGTGCAACATTCCAGACGCTTTACTAACACTCTCCCGACTTGGAGAGTCATCGCCTTTAACCTCCTGTTTGGCCCAGTTTGCAATTTCTGTGGAAGATGAACAGGAATAGCGAGAACCAATGAGAGACCAGCTGGAGGTGTCTGGACGGGCAAATTTAACTCTCATTTCCCACCAGGAAGAGGAAATAACCAAAGGCTCAGCGTGCCGTGCCGGAACCAGATTAGGGCCTGAAGCCATCCTGTGGTGTTGCGGCCAGCTCACAAGAAAGCGAGTTGAAGAAAGAGCTCAGGGGCACTGTAATTCACAAACCTGCAGAGTTATAAATGACAGCTATCGTCCAAAAATAGACTGAAGTAAGGCTGCCAAGAGGACTTGAAAGCGGGGCAGAATTGCAGGAAACCGATTTCAGGAGGTAGACTGGAATTGCATTGAAAGCATAGGAAAAGAGGCAGAACGTCCACAATGATGCACTTGGCCAAAAAGGGCGTATGCGTTTTTTCCTGAATATATTCAGGAAAAAACGCATACGCCCTTTTTGGCCAACCAAGCAAGCTTGCAAAGGAAATCTGCACTACAATGAAGTCTCACTTCCCACCGGTCAAAAGGGCCATCTGAAAAAAGTGTAAAATCCAGAAAGGCAGGACAGGCCATGGAGAACTGGGAGCCTTGTTATGCTGATGGGCGGGATGTAAATTGCCAACAACCACTTTGGAGAAGTGTATGGTGTTTCCTGAAACATCTAAAAAACAAAGCAACAGAACCTAGGGCACTTCCACTTATGGTCCTATAGCTTAGGGAAATTAAAATCAAAAAGACACAGCCACCCCAAAGTTTGGAACGGCTCTGTTTACAAGAACCTCATTTACAGTACAAGTTCAACATCGCAGAAAGTGAAAAATGGATAAAGAAGTTGTGGTATTTACTTACAAAGCAATATCACTCAGCAATGAAATCTGTGTCATCAGGCCCTTAGCAGCACAATGAGTGGATTCAGGTATGATGATTCTAACTGAAATAAGTCACACAGAAAAAGAAACATCATAAGATATCACTAATACACGGAATGTAAACTTGGCTACACAGGAACTGAATTACAGAACAGAACAGGGTCTCAAATTTAGAAAACCAACTTATGCTTGCTTAAGGGGAAAGGTGAGTTCGGGTGCTGCATAAAACCAGAGATTGAAATGAGCACAGATAAAGTTCCTTAAGCCAAATATGGAATAGACAAGAGCTACTCCTTGCTCAACGAAATGGACTCAACACCGCATATTAAACGCCTAAGAATGTATCTGACTAGTAAGTATCTTAAAACCTATGGATTGCTATGTCTCCAAAAGAGAATCAAGCATGTGTACAGGGGCATAAACGCAGCAGTGATAGGATTGGAGAGGTTCGGTGAGCAAATGAAGACCCTTTGAAGTCATATTACATGGTACCCATTCCACGGGTTTCAACTACCCAGGTTTTAGGTATTCTTCCTTCAGCTAAAACATGCATGTGGAACCCAGAGTATGATCATCCGTGTGAACGGGAGACGTGTTCAAATATGTCTCAGTTTTCCTCCCCTGGTACTCGGGTGCAACATTCCAGACGCTTTACTAACACTCTCCCGACTTGGAGAGTCATCGCCTTTAACCTCCTGTTTGGCCCAGTTTGCAATTTCTGTGGAAGATGAACAGGAATAGCGAGAACCAATGAGAGATTAGCTGGAGGTGTCTGGACGGGCAAATTTAACTCTCATTTCCCACCAGGAAGAGGAAATAACCAGAGGCTCAGCGTGCCGTGCCGGAACCAGATTAGGGCCTGAAGTCATCCTGCGGTGTTGCAGCCAGCTCACAAGAAAGCGAGTTGAAGAAAGGAGCTCAGGGGCACTGTAATTCACAAACCTGCAGAGTTATAAATGACAGCTATCGTCCAAAAATAGACTGAAGTAAGGCTGCCAAGAGGACTTGAAAGCGGGGCAGAATTGCAGGAAACCGATTTCAGGAGGTAGACTGGAATTGCATTGAAAGCATAGGAAAAGAGGCAGAACGTCCACAATGATGCACTTGGCCAAAAAGGGCGTATGCGTTTTTTCCTGAATATATTCAGGAAAAAACGCATACGCCCTTTTTGGCCAACCAAGCAAGCTTGCAAAGGAAATCTGCACTACAATGAAGTCTCACTTCCCCCCGGTCAAAAGGGCCATCTGAAAAAAGTGTAAAATCCAGAAAGGCAGGACAGGCCATGGAGAACTGGGAGCCTTGTTATGCTGATGGGCGGGATGTAAATTACCAACAGACACTCAGGAGAAGTGTATGGTGTTTCCTGAAACATCTAAAAAACAAAGCAACAGAGCCTAGGGCACTGCCACTTATGGTCTTATAGCTTAGGGAAATTAAAATCAAAAAGACACAGCCACCCCAATGTTTGGGACGCCTCTGTTTACAAGAACCTCGTTTACAGTACAAGTTCAACATCGCAGAAATTGAAAAATGGATAAAGAAGTTGTGGTATTTACTTACAAAGCAATATCACTCAGCAATGAAATCTGTGTCATCAGGCCCTTAGCAGCACAATGAGTGGATTCAGGTATGATGATTCTAACTGAAATAAGTCACACAGAAACAGAAACATCATAAGATATCAGTAATACACGGAATGTAAACTTGGCTACACAGGAACTGAATTACAGAACAGAACAGGGTCTCAAATTTAGAAAACCAACTTATGCTTGCTTAAGGGGAAAGGTGAGTTGGGGTGCTGCATAAAACCAGAGATAGAAATGAGCACAGATAAAGTTCCTTAAGCCAAATATGGAATAGACAAGAGCTACTCCTTGCTCAACGAAATGGACTCAACACCGCATATTAAACGCCTAAGAATGTACCTGACTAGTAAGTATCTTAAAACCTATGGATTGCTATGTCTCCGAAAGAGAATCAAGCATGTGTACAGGGGCATAAACGCAGCAGTGATAGGATTGGAGTGTGCGGTGAGCAAATGAAGACCCTTTGAAGTCATATTGCATGGTACCCATTCCACGGGTTTCAACTACCCAGGTTTTAGGTATTCTTCCTTCAGCTAAAACATGCATGTGGAACCCAAGTATGATCAACCATGTCAATGGGAGACGTGTTCAAATATGTCTCAGTTTTCCTCCCCTGGAACTCGGGTGCAACATTCCAGACGCTTTACTAACACTCTCCCCACTTGGAGAGTCAGGGCCTTTAACCTCCTGTTTGGCCCAGTTTGCAATTTCTGCGGAAGATGAACAGGAATAGCGAGAACCAATGAGAGGCTAGCTGGAGGTGTCTGGACGGGCAAATTTAACTCTCATTTCCCACCAGGAAGAGGAAATAACCAAAGGCTCAGTGTGCCGTGCCGGAACCAGATTAGGGCCTGAAGCCATCCTGCAGTGTTGCGGCCAGCTCAAAAGAAAGCGAGTTGAAGAAAGGAGCTCAGGGGCACTGTAATTCACAAACCTGCAGAGTTATAAATGACAGCTATCATCCAAAAATAGACTGAAGTAAGGCTGCCAAGAGGACTTGAAAGCGGGGCAGAATTGCAGGAAACCGATTTCAGGAGGTAGACTGGAATTGCATTGAAAGCATAGGAAAAGAGGCAGAACGTCCACAATGATGCACTTGGCCAAAAAGGGCATATGTGTTTTTTCCTGAATATATTCAGGAAAAAACGCATACGCCCTTTTTGGCCAACCAAGCAAGCTTGCAAAGAAATCTGTACTACAATGAAGTCTCACTTCCCCCGGGTCAAAAGGGCCATCTGAAAAAAGGGTAAAATCCAGAAAGGCAGGACAGGCCATGGAGAACTGGGAGCCTTGTTATGCTGATGGGCGGGATGTAAATTGCCAACAGACACTCAGGATAAGTGTATGGTGTTTCCTGAAACATCTAAAAAACAAAGCAACAGAACCTAGGGCACTTCCACTTATGGTCCTATAGCTTAGGGAAATTAAAATCAAAAAGACACAGCCACCTCAAAGTTCAGAATGGCTCTGTTTACAAGAACCTCGTTTACAGTACAAGATCAACATCGCAGAAAGTGAAAAATGGATAAAGAAGTTGTGGTATTTACTTACAAAGCAATATCACTCAGCAATGAAATCTGTGTCATCAGGCCCTTAGCAGCACAATGAGTGGATTCAGGTATGATGATTCTAACTGAAATAAGTCACACAGAAAAAGAAACATCATAAGATATCAGTAATACACGGAATGTAAACTTGGCTACACAGGAACTGAATTACAGAACAGAACAGGTTCTCAAATTTAGAAAACCAACTTATGCTTGCTTAAGGGGAAAGGTGAGTTGGGGTGCTGCATAAAACCAGAGATTGAAATGAGCACAGATAAAGTTCCTTAAGCCAAATATGGAATAGACAAGAGCTACTCCTTGCTCAACGAAATGGACTCAACACCGCATATTAAACGCCTAAGAATGTACCTGACTAGTAAGTATCTTAAAACCTATGGATTGCTATGTCTCCGAAAGAGAATCAAGCATGTGTACAGGGGCATAAACGCAGCAGTGATAGGATTGGAGATGTTCGGTGAGCAAATGAAGACCCTTTGAAGTCATATTGCATTGTACCCATTCCATGGTTTTCAACTACCCAGGTTTTAGGTATTCTTCCTTCAGCTAAAACATGCATGTGGAACCCAGAGTATGATCAACCATGTGATCGGGAGACGTGTTCAAATATGTCTCAGTTTTCGTACCCTGGTACTCGGGTGCAACATTCCAGACGCTTTACTAACACTCTCCCCACTTGGAGAGTCAGTCCCTTTAACCTCCTGTTTGGCCCAGTTTGCAATTTCTGTGGAAGATGAACAGGAATAGCGAGAACCAATGAGAGACTAGCTGGAGGTGTCTGGATGGGCAAATTTAACTCTCATTTCCCACCAGGAAGAGGAATTAACCAAAGGCTCAGCGTGTCGTGCCAGAACCAGATTAGGGCCTGAAGCCATCCTGCGGTGTTGCGGCCAGGTCACAAGAAAGCGAGTTGAAGAAAGGAGCTCAGGGGCACTGTAATTCACAAACCTGCAGAGTTATAAATGACAGCTATCGTCCAAAAATAGACTGAAGTAAGGCTGCCAAGAGGACTTGAAAGCGGGGCAGAATTGCAGGAAACCGATTTCAGGAGGTAGACTGGAATTGCATTGAAAGCATAGGAAAAGAGGCAGAACGTCCACAATGATGCACTTGGCCAAAAAGGGCGTATGCCTTTTTTCCTGAATATATTCAGGAAAAAACGCATACGCCCTTTTTGGCCAACCAAGCAAACTTGCAAAGGAAATCTGCACTACAATGAAGTCTCACTTCCCCCCGGTCAAAAGGGCCATCTGAAAAAAGTATAAAATCCAGAAAGGCAGGACAGGCCATGGAGAACTGGGAGCCTTGTTATGCTGATGGGCGGGATGTAAATTGCCAACAGACACTCAGGAGAAGTGTATGGTGTTTCCTGAAACATCTAAAAAACAAAGCAACAGAGCCTAGGGCACTTCCACTTATGGTCCTATAACTTAGGGAAATTAAAATCAAAAAGACACAGCAACCCCAAAGTTTGGGACGCCTCCATTTACAAGAACCTCGTTTACCGTACAAGTTCAATATCACAGAAAGTGAAAAATGGATAAAGAACTTGTGGTACTTACGTACAATGCAGTATCACTCAGCAATGAAATCTATGTCATCAGGCCCGTAGCAGTATAATGAGTGGATTCAGGTACGATGATTCTAACTGAAATAAGTCACACAGAAAAAGAAATATCATAAGATATCACTAATACACGGAATGTATACTTGGCTACACAGGAACTGCATTCCAAAACAGAACCGGGTCTCAAATTTAGAAAACCAACTTATGCTTGCTTAAGGGGAAAGGTGAGTTGGGGTGCTGCATAAAACCAGAGATTGAAATGAGCACAGATAAAGTTCCTTAAGCCAAATATGGAATAGACAAGAGCTACTCCTTGCTCAACGAAATGGACTCAACACCGCATATTAAACGCCTAAGAATGTACCTGACTAGTAAGTATCTTAAAACCTATAGATTGCTATGTCTCCGAAAGAGAATCAAGCATGTGTACAGGGGCATAAACGCAACAGTGATAGGATTGGAGAGGTTCGGTGAGCAAATGAAGACCCTTTGAAGTCATATTGCATGGTACCCATTCCACGGGTTTCAACTACCCAGGTTTTAGGTATTCTTCCTTCAGCTAAAACATGCATGTGGAACCCAGAGTATGATCAACCATGTGATCGGGAGACGTGTTCAAATATGTCTCAGTTTTCCTCCCCTGGTACTCGGGTGCAACATTCCAGACGCTTTACTAACACTCTCCCCACCTGGAGAGTCCGCACCTTTAACCTCCTGTTTGGCCCAGTTTGCAATTTCTGCGGAAGATGAACAGGAATAGCGAGAACCAATGAGAGGCTAGCTGGAGGTGTCTGGACGGGCAAATTTAACTCTCATTTCCCACCAGGAAGAGGAAATAACCAGAGGCTCAGCGTGCCGTGCCGGAACCAGATTAGGGCCTGAAGCTATCCTGCGGTGTTGCGGCCAGCTCACAAGAAAGCGAGTTGAAGAAAGGAGCTCAGGGGCACTGTAATTCACAAACCTGCAGAGTTATAAATGACAGCTATCGTCCAAAAATATACTGAAGTAAGGCTGCCAAGAGGACTTGAAAGCGGGGCAGAATTGCAGGAAACCGATTTCAGGAGGTAGACTGGAATTGCATTGAAAGCATAGGAAAAGAGGCAGAACGTCCACAATGATGCACTTGGCCAAAAAGGGCGTATGCGTTTTTTCCTGAATATATTCAGGAAAAAACGCATACGCCCTTTTTGGCCAACCAAGCAAGCTTGCAAAGGAAATCTGCACTACAATGAAGTCTCACTTCCCCCCGGTCAAGAGGGCCATCTGAAAAAAGTGTAAAATCCAGAAAGGCAGGACAGGCCATGGAGAACTGGGAGCCTTGTTATGCTGATGGGCGGGATGTAAATTGCCAACAACCACTGGGGAGAAGTGTATGGTGTTTCCTGAAACATCTAAAAAACAAAGCAACAGAACCTAGGGCACTTCCACTTATGGTCCTATAGCTTAGGGAAATTAAAATCAAAAAGACACAGCCACCCCAAAGTTTGGAACGGCTCTGTTTACAAGAACCTCGTTTACCGTACAAGTTCAACATCGCAGAAAGTGAAAAATGGATAAAGAAGTTGTGGTATTTACTTACAAAGCAATATCACTCAGCAATGAAATCTGTGTCATCAGGCCCTTAGCAGCACAATGAGTGGATTCAGGTATGATGATTCTAACTGAAATAAGTCACACAGAAAAAGAAACATCATAAGATATCAGTAATACACGGAATGTAAACTTGGCTACACAGGAACTGAATTACAGAACAGAACAGGGTCTCAAATTTAGAAAACCAACTTATGCTTGCTTAAGGGGAAAGGTGAGTTGGGGTGCTGCATAAAACCAGAGATTGAAATGAGCACAGATAAAGTTCCTTAAGCCAAATATGGAATAGACAAGAGCTACTCCTTGCTCAACGAAATGGACTCAACACCGCATATTAAACGCCTAAGAATGTACCTGACTAGTAAGTATCTTAAAACCTATGGATTGCTATGTCTCCGAAAGAGAATCAAGCATGTGTACAGGGGCATAAACGCAGCTGTGATAGGATTGGAGAGGTTCAGTGAGAAAATGAAGACCCTTTGAAGTCATATTGCACGGTACCCATTCCACGGCTTTCACCTACCCAGGTTTAAGGTATTCTTCCTTCAGCTAAAACATGCATGTGGAACCTAGAATATGATCAACCATGTGATCGGGAGACGTGTTCAAATATGTCTCAGTTTTCGTACCCTGGTACTCGGGTGCAACATTCCAGACGCTTTACTAACACTCTCCCGACTTGGAGAGTCAGTCCCTTTAACCTCCTGTTTGGCCCAGTTTGCAATTTCTGCGGAAGATGAACAGGAATAGCGAGAACCAATGAGAGGCTAGCTGGAGGTGTCTGAACGGGCAAATTTAACTCTCATTTCCCACCAGGAAGAGGAATTAACCAAAGGCTCAGCGTGCCATGCCGGAACCAGATTAGGGCCTGAAGCCATCCTGCGGTGTTGCGGCCAGGTCACAAGAAAGCGAGTTGAAGAAAGGAGCTCAGGGGCACTGTAATTCACAAACCTGCAGAGTTATAAATGACAGCTATCGTCCAAAAATAGACTGAAGAAAGGCTGCCAAGAGGACTGGAATGCGGGGCAGAATTGCAGGAAACCGATTTCAGGAGGTAGACAGGAATTGCATTGAAAGCATAGGAAAAGAGGCAGAACGTCCACAATGATGCACTTGGCCAAAAAGGGCGTATGCGTTTTTTCCTGAACATATTCAGGAAAAAACGCATACGCCCTTTTTGGCCAACCAAGCAAACTTGCAAAGGAAATCTGCACTACAATGAAGTCTCACTTCCCCCCGGTAAAAAGGGCCATCTGAAAAAAGTGTAAAATCCAGAAAGGCAGGACAGGCCATGGAGAACTGGGAGCCTTGTTATGCTGATGGGCGGGATGTAAATTGCCAACAGACACTCAGGAGAAGTGTATGGTGTTTCCTGAAACATCTAAAAAACAAAGCAACAGAGCCTAGGGCACTTCCACTTATGGTCCTATAGCTTAGGGAAATTAAAATCAAAAAGACACAGCCACCCCAAAGTTTGGGACGCCTCTGTTTACAAGAACCTCGTTTACAGTACAAGTTCAACATCGCAGAAAGTGAAAAATGGATAAAGAAGTTGTGGTATTTACTTACAAAGCAATATCACTCAGCAATGAAATCTGTGTCATCAGGCCCTTAGCAGCACAATGAGTGGATTCAGGTATGATGATTCTAACTGAAATAAGTCACACAGAAAAAGAAACATCATAAGATATCAGTAATACACGGAATGTAAACTTGGCTACACAGGAACTGAATTACAGAACAGAACAGGGTCTCAAATTTAGAAAACCAACTTATGCTTGCTTAAGGGGAAAGGTGAGTTGGGGTGCTGCATAAAACCAGAGATTGAAATGAGCACAGATAAAGTTCCTTAAGCCAAATATGGAATACACAAGAGCTACTCCTTGCTCAACGAAATGGACTCAACACCGCATATTAAACGCCTAAGAATGTACCTGACTAGTAAGTATCTTAAAACCTATGGATTGCTATGTCTCCGAAAGAGAATCAAGCATGTGTACAGGGGCATAAACGCAGCAGTGATAGGATTGGAGAGGTTCGGTGAGCAAATGAAGACCCTTTGAAGTCATATTGCATGGTACCCATTCCACGGGTTTCAACTACCCAGGTTTTAGGTATTCTTCCTTCAGCTAAAACATGCATGTGGAACCCAGAGTATGATCAACCATGAGATCGGGAGACGTGTTCAAATATGTCTCAGTTTTCCTCCCCTGGTACTCGGGTGCAACATTCCAGACGCTTTACTAACACTCTCCCCACTTGGAGAGTCAGCGCCTTTAACCTCCTGTTTGGCCCAGTTTGCAATTTCTGCGGAAGATGAACAGGAATAGCGAGAACCAATGAGAGACTAGCTGGAGGTGTCTGGACGGGCAAATTTAACTCTCATTTCCCACCAGGAAGAGGAAATAACCAGAGGCTCAGCGTGCCGTGCCGGAACCAGATTAGGGCCTGAAGCTATCCTGCGGTGTTGCGGCCAGCTCACAAGAAAGCGAGTTGAAGAAAGGAGCTCAGGGGCACTGTAATTCACAAACCTGCAGAGTTATAAATGACAGCTATCGTCCAAAAATAGACTGAAGTAAGGCTGCCAAGAGGACTTGAAAGCGGGGCAGAATTGCAGGAAACCGATTTCAGGAGGTAGACTGGAATTGCATTGAAAGCATAGGAAAAGAGGCAGAACGTCCACAATGATGCACTTGGCCAAAAAGGGCGTATGCGTTTTTTCCTGAATATATTCAGGAAAAAACGCATACGCCCTTTTTGGCCAACCAAGCAAGCTTGCAAAGGAAATCTGCACTACAATGAAGTCTCACTTCCCCCGGGTCAAAAGGGCCATCTGAAAAAAGTGTAAAATCCAGAAAGGCAGGACAGGCCATGGAGAACTGGGAGCCTTGTTATGCTGATGGGCGGGATGTAAATTGCCAACAACCACTCGGGAGAAGTGTATGGTGTTTCCTGAAACATCTAAAAAACAAAGCAACAGAACCTAGGGCACTTCCACTTATGGTCCTATAGCTTAGGGAAATTAAAATCAAAAAGACACAGCCACCCCAAAGTTTGGAACGGCTCTGTTTACAAGAACCTCGTTTACCGTACAAGTTCAACATCGCAGAAAGTGAAAAATGGATAAAGAAGTTGTGGTATTTACTTACAAAGCAATATCACTCAGCAATGAAATCTGTGTCATCAGGCCCTTAGCAGCACAATGAGTGGATTCAGGTATGATGATTCTAACTGAAATAAGTCACACAGAAAAAGAAACATCATAAGATATCAGTAATACACGGAATGTAAACTTGGCTACACAGGAACTGAATTACAGAACAGAACAGGGTCTCAAATTTAGAAAACCAACTTATGCTTGCTTAAGGGGAAAGGTGAGTTGGGGTGCTGCATAAAACCAGAGATTGAAATGAGCACAGATAAAGTTCCTTAAGCCAAATATGGAATAGACAAGAGCTACTCCTTGCTCAACGAAATGGACTCAACACCGCATATTAAACGCCTAAGAATGTACCTGACTAGTAAGTATCTTAAAACCTATGGATTGCTATGTCTCCGAAAGAGAATCAAGCATGTGTACAGGGGCATAAACGCAGCTGTGATAGGATTGGAGAGGTTCGGTGAGAAAATGAAGACCCTTTGAAGTCATATTGCACGGTACCCATTCCACGGGTCTCAACTCTCCAGGTTTAAGGTATTCTTCCTTCAGCTAAAACATGCATGTGGAACCCAGAGTATGATCAACCATGTGAACGGGAGACGTGTTCAAATATGTCTCAGTTTTCCTACCCTGGTACTCGGGTGCAACATTCCAGACGCTTTACTAACACTCTCCCGACTTGGAGAGTCAGTCCCTTTAACCTCCTGTTTGGCCCAGTTTGCAATTTCTGCGGAAGATGAACAGGAATAGCGAGAACCAATGAGAGGCTAGCTGGAGGTGTCTGGACGGGCAAATTTAACTCTCATTTCCCACCAGGAAGAGGAATTAACCAAAGGCTCAGCGTGCCGTGCCGGAACCAGATTAGGGCCTGAAGCCATCCTGCGGTGTTGCGGCCAGGTCACAAGAAAGCGAGTTGAAGAAAGGAGCTCAGGGGCACTGTAATTCACAAACCTGCAGAGTTATAAATGACAGCTATCGTCCAAAAATATACTGAAGTAAGGCTGCCAAGAGGACTGGAAAGCGGGGCAGAATTGCAGGAAACCGATTTCAGGAGGTAGACTGGAATTGCATTGAAAGCATAGGAAAAGAGGCAGAACGTCCACAATGATGCACTTGGCCAAAAAGGGCGTATGCGTTTTTTCCTGAACATATTCAGGAAAAAACGCATACGCCCTTTTTGACCAACCAAGCAAACTTGCAAAGGAAATCTGCACTACAATGAAGTCTCACTTCCCCCCGGTCAAAAGGGCCATCTGAAAAAAGTGTAAAATCCAGAAAGGCAGGACAGGCCATGGAGAACTGGGAGCCTTGTTATGCTGATGGGCGGGATGTAAATTGCCAACAGACACTCGGGAGAAGTGTATGGTGTTTCCTGAAACATCTAAAAAACAAAGCAACAGAGCCTAGGGCACTTCCACTTATGGTCCTATAGCTTAGGGAAATTAAAATCAAAAAGACACAGCCACCCCAAAGTTTGGGACGCCTCTGTTTACAAGAACCTCGTTTACCGTACAAGTTCAATATCACAGAAAGTGAAAAATGGATAAAGAACTTGTGGTACTTACGTACAATGCAGTATCACTCAGCAATGAAATCTATGTCATCAGGCCCGTAGCAGCATAATGAGTGGATTCAGGTACGATGATTCTAACTGAAATAAGTCACACAGAAAAAGAAACATCATAAGATATCACTAATACACGGATTGTAAACTTGGATACACAGGAACTGAATTACAGAACAGAACAGGTTGTCAAATTTAGAAAACCAACTTATGCTTGCTTAAGGGGAAAGGTGAGTTGGGGTGCTGCATAAAACCAGAGATTGAAATGAGCACAGATAAAGTTCCTTAAGCCAAATATGGAATAGACAAGAGCTACTCCTTGCTCAAAGAAATGGACTCAACACCGCATATTAAACGCCTAAGAATGTACCTGACTAGTAAGTATCTTAAAACCTAGGGATTGCTATGTCTCCGAAAGAGAATCAAGCATGTGTACAGGGGCATAAACGCAGCAGTGATAGGATTGGAGAGGTTCGGTGAGCAAATGAAGACCCTTTGAAGTCATATTGCATGGTACCCATTCCACGGGTTTCAACTACCCAGGTTTTAGGTATTCTTCCTTCAGCTAAAACATGCATGTGGAACCCAGAGTATGATCAACCATGAGATCGGGAGACGTGTTCAAATATGTCTCAGTTTTCCTCCCCTGGTACTCGGGTGCAACATTCCAGACGCTTTACTAACACTCTCCCCACTTGGAGAGTCAGCGCCTTTAACCTCCTGTTTGGCCCAGTTTGCAATTTCTGCGGAAGATGAACAGGAATAGCGAGAACCAATGAGAGGCTAGCTGGAGGTGTCTGGACGGGCAAATTTAACTCTCATTTCCCACCAGGAAGAGGAAATAACCAGAGGCTCAGCGTGCCGTGCCGGAACCAGATTAGGGCCTGAAGCTATCCTGCGGTGTTGCGGCCAGCTCACAAGAAAGCGAGTTGAAGAAAGCAGCTCAGGGGCACTGTAATTCACAAACCTGCAGAGTTATAAATGACAGCTATCGTCCAAAAATAGACTGAAGTAAGGCTGCCAAGAGGACTTGAAAGCGGGGCAGAATTGCAGGAAACCGATTTCAGGAGGTAGACTGGAATTGCATTGAAAGCATAGGAAAAGAGGCAGAACGTCCACAATGATGCACTTGGCCAAAAAGGGCGTATGCGTTTTTTCCTGAACATATTCAGGAAAAAACGCATACGCCCTTTTTGGCCAACCAAGCAAGCTTGCAAAGGAAATCTGCACTACAATGAAGTCTCACTTCCCCCCGGTCAAAAGGGCCATCTGAAAAAAGTGTAAAATCCAGAAAGGCAGGACAGGCCATGGAGAACTGGGAGCCTTGTTATGCTGATGGGCGGGATGAAAATTGCCAACAGACACTCGGGAGAAGTGTATGGTGTTTCCTGAAACATCTAAAAAACAAAGCAACAGAGCCTAGGGCACTTCCACTTATGGTCCTATAGCTTAGGGAAATTAAAATCAAAAAGACACAGCCACCCCAAAGTTTGGGACGCCTCTGTTTACAAGAACCTCGTTTACCGTACAAGTTCAATATCACAGAAAGTGAAAAATGGATAAAGAACTTGTGGTACTTACGTACAATGCAGTATCACTCAGCAATGAAATCTATGTCATCAGGCCCGTAGCAGCATAATGAGTGGATTCAGGTACGATGATTCTAACTGAAATAAGTCACACAGAAAAAGAAACATCATAAGATATCACTAATACACGGATTGTAAACTTGGATACACAGGAACTGAATTACAGAACAGAACAGGTTGTCAAATTTAGAAAACCAACTTATGCTTGCTTAAGGGGAAAGGTGAGTTGGGGTGCTGCATAAAACCAGAGATTGAAATGAGCACAGATAAAGTTCCTTAAGCCAAATATGGAATAGACAAGAGCTACTCCTTGCTCAAAGAAATGGACTCAACACCGCATATTAAACGCCTAAGAATGTACCTGACTAGTAAGTATCTTAAAACCTAGGGATTGCTATGTCTCCGAAAGAGAATCAAGCATGTGTACAGGGGCATAAACGCAGCAGTGATAGGATTGGAGAGGTTCGGTGAGCAAATGAAGACCCTTTGAAGTCATATTGCATGGTACCCATTCCACGTGTTTCAACTACCCAGGTTTTAGGTATTCTTCCTTCAGCTAAAACATGCATGTGGAACCCAGAGTATGATCAACCATGAAATCGGGAGACGTGTTCAAATATGTCTCAGTTTTCCTCCCCTGGTACTCGGGTGCAACATTCCAGACGCTTTACTAACACTCTCCCCACTTGGAGAGTCAGCGCCTTTAACCTCCTGTTTGGCCCAGTTTGCAATTTCTGCGGAAGATGAACAGGAATAGCGAGAACCAATGAGAGACTAGCTGGAGGTGTCTGGACGGGCAAATTTAACTCTCATTTCCCACCAGGAAGAGGAAATAACCAGAGGCTCAGCGTGCCGTGCCGGAACCAGATTAGGGCCTGAAGCTATCCTGCGGTGTTGCGGCCAGCTCACAAGTAAGCGAGTTGAAGAAATCAGCTCAGGGGCACTGTAATTCACAAACCTGCAGAGTTATAAATGACAGCTATCGTCCAAAAATAGACTGAAGTAAGGCTGCCAAGAGGACTTGAAAGCGGGGCAGAATTGCAGGAAACCGATTTCAGGAGGTAGACTGGAATTGCATTGAAAGCATAGGAAAAGAGGCAGAACGTCCACAATGATGCACTTGGCCAAAAAGGGCGTATGCGTTTTTTCCTGAATATATTCAGGAAAAAACGCATACGCCCTTTTTGGCCAACCAAGCAAGCTTGCAAAGGAAATCTGCACTACAATGAAGTCTCACTTCCCCCCGGTCAAAAGGGCCATCTGAAAAAAGTGTAAAATCCAGAAAGGCAGGACAGGCCATGGAGAACTGGGAGCCTTGTTATGCTGATGGGCGGGATGTAAATTGCCAAGAACCACTTGGGAGAAGTGTATGGTGTTTCCTGAAACAACTAAAAAACAAAGCAACAGAACCTAGGGCACTTCCACTTATGGTCCTATAGCTTAGGGAAATTAAAATCAAAAAGACACAGCCACCCCAAAGTTTGGAACGGCTCTGTTTACAAGAACCTCATTTACAGTACAAGTTCAACATCGCAGAAAGTGAAAAATGGATAAAGAAGTTGTGGTATTTACTTACAAAGCAATATCACTCAGCAATGAAATCTGTGTCATCAGGCCCTTAGCAGCACAATGAGTGGATTCAGGTATGATGATTCTAACTGAAATAAGTCACACAGAAAAAGAAACATCATAAGATATCAGTAATACACGGAATGTAAACTTGGCTACACAGGAACTGAATTACAGAACAGAACAGGGTCTCAAATTTAGAAAACCAACTTATGCTTGCTTAAGGGGAAAGGTGAGTTGGGGTGCTGCATAAAACCAGAGATTGAAATGAGCACAGATAAAGTTCCTTAAGCCAAATATGGAATAGACAAGAGCTACTCCTTGCTCAACGAAATGGACTCAACACCGCATATTAAACGCCTAAGAATGTACCTGACTAGTAAGTATCTTAAAACCTATGGATTGCTATGTCTCCGAAAGAGAATCAAGCATGTGTACAGGGGCATAAACGCAGCTGTGATAGGATTGGAGAGGTTCGGTGAGAAAATGAAGACCCTTTGAAGTCATATTGCACGGTACCCATTCCACGGGTCTCAACTCTCCAGGTTTAAGGTATTCTTCCTTCAGCTAAAACATGCATGTGGAACCCAGAGTATGATCAACCATGTGAACGGGAGACGTGTTCAAATATGTCTCAGTTTTCCTACCCTGGTACTCGGGTGCAACATTCCAGACGCTTTACTAACACTCTCCCGACTTGGAGAGTCAGTCCCTTTAACCTCCTGTTTGGCCCAGTTTGCAATTTCTGCGGAAGATGAACAGGAATAGCGAGAACCAATGAGAGGCTAGCTGGAGGTGTCTGGACGGGCAAATTTAACTCTCATTTCCCACCAGGAAGAGGAATTAACCAAAGGCTCAGCGTGCCGTGCCGGAACCAGATTAGGGCCTGAAGCCATCCTGCGGTGTTGCGGCCAGGTCACAAGAAAGCGAGTTGAAGAAAGGAGCTCAGGGGCACTGTAATTCACAAACCTGCAGAGTTATAAATGACAGCTATCGTCCAAAAATATACTGAAGTAAGGCTGCCAAGAGGACTGGAAAGCGGGGCAGAATTGCAGGAAACCGATTTCAGGAGGTAGACTGGAATTGCATTGAAAGCATAGGAAAAGAGGCAGAACGTCCACAATGATGCACTTGGCCAAAAAGGGCGTATGCGTTTTTTCCTGAACATATTCAGGAAAAAACGCATACGCCCTTTTTGACCAACCAAGCAAACTTGCAAAGGAAATCTGCACTACAATGAAGTCTCACTTCCCCCCGGTCAAAAGGGCCATCTGAAAAAAGTGTAAAATCCAGAAAGGCAGGACAGGCCATGGAGAACTGGGAGCCTTGTTATGCTGATGGGCGGGATGTAAATTGCCAACAGACACTCGGGAGAAGTGTATGGTGTTTCCTGAAACATCTAAAAAACAAAGCAACAGAGCCTAGGGCACTTCCACTTATGGTCCTATAGCTTAGGGAAATTAAAATCAAAAAGACACAGCCACCCCAAAGTTTGGGACGCCTCTGTTTACAAGAACCTCGTTTACCGTACAAGTTCAATATCACAGAAAGTGAAAAATGGATAAAGAACTTGTGGTACTTACGTACAATGCAGTATCACTCAGCAATGAAATCTATGTCATCAGGCCCGTAGCAGCATAATGAGTGGATTCAGGTACGATGATTCTAACTGAAATAAGTCACACAGAAAAAGAAACATCATAAGATATCACTAATACACGGATTGTAAACTTGGATACACAGGAACTGAATTACAGAACAGAACAGGTTGTCAAATTTAGAAAACCAACTTATGCTTGCTTAAGGGGAAAGGTGAGTTGGGGTGCTGCATAAAACCAGAGATTGAAATGAGCACAGATAAAGTTCCTTAAGCCAAATATGGAATAGACAAGAGCTACTCCTTGCTCAAAGAAATGGACTCAACACCGCATATTAAACGCCTAAGAATGTACCTGACTAGTAAGTATCTTAAAACCTAGGGATTGCTATGTCTCCGAAAGAGAATCAAGCATGTGTACAGGGGCATAAACGCAGCAGTGATAGGATTGGAGAGGTTCGGTGAGCAAATGAAGACCCTTTGAAGTCATATTGCATGGTACCCATTCCACGGGTTTCAACTACCCAGGTTTTAGGTATTCTTCCTTCAGCTAAAACATGCATGTGGAACCCAGAGTATGATCAACCATGAGATCGGGAGACGTGTTCAAATATGTCTCAGTTTTCCTCCCCTGGTACTCGGGTGCAACATTCCAGACGCTTTACTAACACTCTCCCCACTTGGAGAGTCAGCGCCTTTAACCTCCTGTTTGGCCCAGTTTGCAATTTCTGCGGAAGATGAACAGGAATAGCGAGAACCAATGAGAGGCTAGCTGGAGGTGTCTGGACGGGCAAATTTAACTCTCATTTCCCACCAGGAAGAGGAAATAACCAGAGGCTCAGCGTGCCGTGCCGGAACCAGATTAGGGCCTGAAGCTATCCTGCGGTGTTGCGGCCAGCTCACAAGAAAGCGAGTTGAAGAAAGCAGCTCAGGGGCACTGTAATTCACAAACCTGCAGAGTTATAAATGACAGCTATCGTCCAAAAATAGACTGAAGTAAGGCTGCCAAGAGGACTGGAAAGCGGGGCAGAATTGCAGGAAACCGATTTCAGGAGGTAGACTGGAATTGCATTGAAAGCATAGGAAAAGAGGCAGAACGTCCACAATGATGCACTTGGCCAAAAAGGGCGTATGCGTTTTTTCCTGAATATATTCAGGAAAAAACGCATACGCCCTTTTTGGCCAACCAAGCAAGCTTGCAAAGGAAATCTGCACTACAATGAAGTCTCACTTCCCCCCAGTCAAAAGGGCCATCTGAAAAAAGTGTAAAATCCAGAAAGGCAGGACAGGCCATGGAGAACTGGGAGCCTTGTTATGCTGATGGGCGGGATGTAAATTGCCAACAACCACTCGGGAGAAGTGTATGGTGTTTCCTGAAACATCTAAAAAACAAAGCAACAGAACCTAGGGCACTTCCACTTATGGTCCTATAGCTTAGGGAAATTAAAATCAAAAAGACACAGCCACCCCAAAGTTTGGAACGGCTCTGTTTACAAGAACCTCATTTACAGTACAAGTTCAACATCGCAGAAAGTGAAAAATGGATAAAGAAGTTGTGGTATTTACTTACAAAGCAATATCACTCAGCAATGAAATCTGTGTCATCAGGCCCTTAGCAGCACAATGAGTGGATTCAGGTATGATGATTCTAACTGAAATAAGTCACACAGAAAAAGAAACATCATAAGATATCAGTAATACACGGAATGTAAACTTGGCTACACAGGAACTGAATTACAGAACAGAACAGGGTCTCAAATTTAGAAAACCAACTTATGCTTGCTTAAGGGGAAAGGTGAGTTGGGGTGCTGCATAAAACCAGAGATTGAAATGAGCACAGATAAAGTTCCTTAAGCCAAATATGGAATAGACAAGAGCTACTCCTTGCTCAACGAAATGGACTCAACACCGCATATTAAACGCCTAAGAATGTACCTGACTAGTAAGTATCTTAAAACCTATGGATTGCTATGTCTCCGAAAGAGAATCAAGCATGTGTACAGGGGCATAAACGCAGCTGTGATAGGATTGGAGAGGTTCGGTGAGAAAATGAAGACCCTTTGAAGTCATATTGCACGGTACCCATTCCACGGGTCTCAACTCTCCAGGTTTAAGGTATTCTTCCTTCAGCTAAAACATGCATGTGGAACCCAGAGTATGATCAACCATGAGATCGGGAGACGTGTTCAAATATGTCTCAGTTTTCCTCCCCTGGTACTCGGGTGCAACATTCCAGACGCTTTACTAACACTCTCCCCACTTGGAGAGTCAGCGCCTTTAACCTCCTGTTTGGCCCAGTTTGCAATTTCTGCGGAAGATGAACAGGAATAGCGAGAACCAATGAGAGACTAGCTGGAGGTGTCTGGACGGGCAAATTTAACTCTCATTTCCCACCAGGAAGAGGAATTAACCAAAGGCTCAGCGTGCCGTGCCGGAACCAGATTAGGGCCTGAAGCCATCCTGCGGTGTTGCGGCCAGGTCACAAGAAAGCGAGTTGAAGAAAGGAGCTCAGGGGCACTGTAATTCACAAACCTGCAGAGTTATAAATGACAGCTATCGTCCAAAAATACACTGAAGTAAGGCTGCCAAGAGGACTGGAAAGCGGGGCAGAATTGCAGGAAACCGATTTCAAGAGGTAGACTGGAATTGCATTGAAAGCATAGGAAAAGAGGCAGAACGTCCACAATGATGCACTTGGCCAAAAAGGGCGTATGCGTTTTTTCCTGAACATATTCAGGAAAAAACGCATACGCCCTTTTTGACCAACCAAGCAAACTTGCAAAGGAAATCTGCACTACAATGAAGTCTCACTTCCCCCCGGTCAAAAGGGCCATCTGAAAAAAGTGTAAAATCCAGAAAGGCAGGACAGGCCATGGAGAACTGGGAGCCTTGTTATGCTGATGGGCGGGATGTAAATTGCCAACAGACACTCGGGAGAAGTGTATGGTGTTTCCTGAAACATCTAAAAAACAAAGCAACAGAGCCTAGGGCACTTCCACTTATGGTCCTATAGCTTAGGGAAATTAAAATCAAAAAGACACAGCCACCCCAAAGTTTGGGACGCCTCTGTTTACAAGAACCTCGTTTACCGTACAAGTTCAATATCACAGAAAGTGAAAAATGGATAAAGAACTTGTGGTACTTACGTACAATGCAGTATCACTCAGCAATGAAATCTATGTCATCAGGCCCGTAGCAGCATAATGAGTGGATTCAGGTACGATGATTCTAACTGAAATAAGTCACACAGAAAAAGAAACATCATAAGATATCACTAATACACGGATTGTAAACTTGGCTACACAGGAACTGAATTACAGAACAGAACAGGTTGTCAAATTTAGAAAACTAACTTATGCTTGCTTAAGGGGAAAGGTGAGTTGGGGTGCTGCATAAAACCAGAGATTGAAATGAGCACAGATAAAGTTCCTTAAGCCAAATATGGAATAGACAAGAGCTACTCCTTGCTCAAAGAAATGGACTCAACACCGCATATTAAACGCCTAAGAATGTACCTGACTAGTAAGTATCTTAAAACCTAGGGATTGCTATGTCTCCGAAAGAGAATCAAGCATGTGTACAGGGGCATAAACGCAGCAGTGATAGGATTGGAGAGGTTCGGTGAGCAAATGAAGACCCTTTGAAGTCATATTGCATGGTACCCATTCCACGTGTTTCAACTACCCAGGTTTTAGGTATTCTTCCTTCAGCTAAAACATGCATGTGGAACCCAGAGTATGATCAACCATGTGATCGGGAGACGTGTTCAAATATGTCTCAGTTTTCCTCCCCTGGTACTCGGGTGCAACATTCCAGACGCTTTACTAACACTCTCCCCACTTGGAGAGTCAGCGCCTTTAACCTCCTGTTTGACCCAGTTTGCAATTTCTGCGGAAGATGAACAGGAATAGCGAGAACCAATGAGAGACTAGCTGGAGGTGTCTGGACGGGCAAATTTAACTCTCATTTCCCACCAGGAAGAGGAATTAACCAAAGGCTCAGCGTGCCGTGCCGGAACCAGATTAGGGCCTGAAGACATCCTGCGGTGTTGCGGCCAGGTCACAAGAAAGCGAGTTGAAGAAAGGAGCTCAGGGGCACTGTAATTCACAAACCTGCAGAGTTATAAATGACAGCTATCGTCCAAAAATATACTGAAGTAAGGCTGCCAAGAGGACTGGAAAGCGGGGCAGAATTGCAGGAAACCGATTTCAGGAGGTAGACTGGAATTGCATTGAAAGCATAGGAAAAGAGGCAGAACGTCCACAATGATGCACTTGGCCAAAAAGGGCGTATGCGTTTTTTCCTGAACATATTCAGGAAAAAACGCATACGCCCTTTTTGGCCAACCAAGCAAGCTTGCAAAGGAAATCTGCACTACAATGAAGTCTCACTTCCCCCCGGTCAAAAGGGCCATCTGAAAAAAGTGTAAAATCCAGAAAGGCAGGACAGGCCATGGAGAACTGGGAGCCTTGTTATGCTGATGGGCGGGATGAAAATTGCCAACAGACACTCGGGAGAAGTGTATGGTGTTTCCTGAAACATCTAAAAAACAAAGCAACAGAGCCTAGGGCACTTCCACTTATGGTCCTATAGCTTAGGGAAATTAAAATCAAAAAGACACAGCCACCCCAAAGTTTGGGACGCCTCTGTTTACAAGAACCTCGTTTACCGTACAAGTTCAATATCACAGAAAGTGAAAAATGGATAAAGAACTTGTGGTACTTACGTACAATGCAGTATCACTCAGCAATGAAATCTATGTCATCAGGCCCGTAGCAGCATAATGAGTGGATTCAGGTACGATGATTCTAACTGAAATAAGTCACACAGAAAAAGAAACATCATAAGATATCACTAATACACGGATTGTAAACTTGGATACACAGGAACTGAATTACAGAACAGAACAGGTTGTCAAATTTAGAAAACCAACTTATGCTTGCTTAAGGGGAAAGGTGAGTTGGGGTGCTGCATAAAACCAGAGATTGAAATGAGCACAGATAAAGTTCCTTAAGCCAAATATGGAATAGACAAGAGCTACTCCTTGCTCAAAGAAATGGACTCAACACCGCATATTAAACGCCTAAGAATGTACCTGACTAGTAAGTATCTTAAAACCTATGGATTGCTATGTCTCCGAAAGAGAATCAAGCATGTGTACAGGGGCATAAACGCAGCAGTGATAGGATTGGAGAGGTTCGGTGAGCAAATGAAGACCCTTTGAAGTCATATTGCATGGTACCCATTCCACGTGTTTCAACTACCCAGGTTTTAGGTATTCTTCCTTCAGCTAAAACATGCATGTGGAACCCAGAGTATGATCAACCATGAAATCGGGAGACGTGTTCAAATATGTCTCAGTTTTCCTCCCCTGGTACTCGGGTGCAACATTCCAGACGCTTTACTAACACTCTCCCCACTTGGAGAGTCAGCGCCTTTAACCTCCTGTTTGGCCCAGTTTGCAATTTCTGCGGAAGATGAACAGGAATAGCGAGAACCAATGAGAGACTAGCTGGAGGTGTCTGGACGGGCAAATTTAACTCTCATTTCCCACCAGGAAGAGGAAATAACCAGAGGCTCAGCGTGCCGTGCCGGAACCAGATTAGGGCCTGAAGCTATCCTGCGGTGTTGCGGCCAGCTCACAAGAAAGCGAGTTGAAGAAAGCAGCTCAGGGGCACTGTAATTCACAAACCTGCAGAGTTATAAATGACAGCTATCGTCCAAAAATAGACTGAAGTAAGGCTGCCAAGAGGACTTGAAAGCGGGGCAGAATTGCAGGAAACCGATTTCAGGAGGTAGACTGGAATTGCATTGAAAGCATAGGAAAAGAGGCAGAACGTCCACAATGATGCACTTGGCCAAAAAGGGCGTATGCGTTTTTTCCTGAATATATTCAGGAAAAAACGCATACGCCCTTTTTGGCCAACCAAGCAAGCTTGCAAAGGAAATCTGCACTACAATGAAGTCTCACTTCCCCCCGGTCAAAAGGGCCATCTGAAAAAAGTGTAAAATCCAGAAAGGCAGGACAGGCCATGGAGAACTGGGAGCCTTGTTATGCTGATGGGCGGGATGTAAATTGCCAAGAACCACTTGGGAGAAGTGTATGGTGTTTCCTGAAACAACTAAAAAACAAAGCAACAGAACCTAGGGCACTTCCACTTATGGTCCTATAGCTTAGGGAAATTAAAATCAAAAAGACACAGCCACCCCAAAGTTTGGAACGGCTCTGTTTACAAGAACCTCATTTACAGTACAAGTTCAACATCGCAGAAAGTGAAAAATGGATAAAGAAGTTGTGGTATTTACTTACAAAGCAATATCACTCAGCAATGAAATCTGTGTCATCAGGCCCTTAGCAGCACAATGAGTGGATTCAGGTATGATGATTCTAACTGAAATAAGTCACACAGAAAAAGAAACATCATAAGATATCAGTAATACACGGAATGTAAACTTGGCTACACAGGAACTGAATTACAGAACAGAACAGGGTCTCAAATTTAGAAAACCAACTTATGCTTGCTTAAGGGGAAAGGTGAGTTGGGGTGCTGCATAAAACCAGAGATTGAAATGAGCACAGATAAAGTTCCTTAAGCCAAATATGGAATAGACAAGAGCTACTCCTTGCTCAACGAAATGGACACAACACCGCATATTAAACGCCTAAGAATGTACCTGACTAGTAAGTATCTTAAAACCTATGGATTGCTATGTCTCCGAAAGAGAATCAAGCATGTGTACAGGGGCATAAACGCAGCAGTGATAGGATTGGAGAGGTTCGGTGAGCAAATGAAGACCCTTTGAAGTCATATTGCATGGTACCCATTCCACGGGTTTCAACTACCCAGGTTTTAGGTATTCTTCCTTCAGCTAAAACATGCATGTGGAACCCAAGTATGATCAACCATGTGAATGGGAGACGTGTTCAAATATGTCTCAGTTTTCCTCCCCTGGTACTCGGGTGCAACATTCCAGACGCTTTACTAACACTCTCCCCACTTGGAAAGTCAGCGCCTTTAACCTCCTGTTTGGCCCAGTTTGCAATTTCTGCGGAAGATGAACAGGAATAGCGAGAACCAATGAGAGGCTAGCTGGAGGTGTCTGGACGGGTAAATTTAACTCTCATTTCCCACCAGGAAGAGGAAATAACCAAAGGCTCAGTGTGCCGTGCCGGAACCAGATTAGGGCCTGAAGCCATCCTGCGGTGTTGCGGCCAGGTCACAAGAAAGCGAGTTGAAGAAAGGAGCTCAGGGACACTGTAATTCACAAACCTGCAGAGTTATAAATGACAGCTATCGTCCAAAAATAGACTGAAGTAAGGCTGCCAAGAGGACTTGAAAGCGGGGCAGAATTGCAGGAAACCGATTTCAGGAGGTAGACTGGAATTGCATTGAAAGCATAGGAAAAGAGGCAGAACGTCCACAATGATGCACTTGGCCAAAAAGGGCGTATGCGTTTTTTCCTGAATATATTCAGGAAAAAACGCATACGCCCTTTTTGGCCAACCAAGCAAGCTTGCAAAGGAAATCTGCACTACAATGAAGTCTCACTTCCCCCCGGTCAAAAGGGCCATCTGAAAAAGGTGTAAAATCCAGAAAGGCAGGACAGGCGATGGAGAACTGGGAGCCTTGTTATGCTGATGGGCGGGATGTAATTTGCCAACAACCACTCAGGAGAAGTGTATGGTGTTTCCTGAAACATCTAAAATACAAAGCAACAGACCCTACGGCACTTCCACTTATGGTCCTATAGCTTAGGGAATTTAAAATCAAAAAGACACAGCCACCCCAAAGTTTCGAACGGCTCTGTTTACAAGAACCTCGTTTACAGTACAAGTTCAACATCGCAGAAATTGAAAAATGGATAAAGAAGTTGTGGTATTTACTTACAAAGCAATATCACTCAGCAATGAAATCTGTGTCATCAGGCCCTTAGCAGCACAATGAGTGGATTCAGGTATGATGATTCTAACTGAAATAAGTCACACAGAAAAAGAAACATCATAAGATATCAGTAATACACGGAATGTAAACTTGGCTACACAGGAACTGAATTGCAGAACAGAACAGGGTCTCAAATTTAGAAAACCAACTTATGCTTGCTTAAGGGGAAAGGTGAGTTGGGGTGCTGCATAAAACCAGAGATTGAAATGAGCACAGATAAAGTTCCTTAAGCCAAATATGGAATAGACAAGAGCTACTCCTTGCTCAACGAAATGGACTCAACACCGCATATTAAACGCCTAAGAATGTACCTGACTAGTAAGTATCTTAAAACCTATGGATTGCTATGTCTCCGAAAGAGAATCAAGCATGTGTACAGGGGCATAAACGCAGCAGTGATAGGATTGGAGAGGTTCGGTGAGCAAATGAAGACCCTTTGAAGTCATATTGCATGGTACCCATTCCACGGGTTTCAAATACCCAGGTTTTAGGTATTCTTCCTTCAGCTAAAACATGCATGTGGAACCTAGAGTATGATCAACCATGTGATCGGGAGACGTGTTCAAATATGTCTCAGTTTTCGTACCCTGGTACTCGGGTGCAACATTCCAGACGCTTTACTAACACTCTCCCCACTTGGAGAGTCAGTCCCTTTAACCTCCTGTTTGGCCCAGTTTGCAATTTCTGCGGAAGATGAACAGGAATAGCGACAACCAATGAGAGACTAGCTGGAGGTGTCTGGACGGGCAAATTTAACTCTCATTTCCCACCAGGAAGAGGAATTAACCAAAGGCTCAGCGTGCCGTGCCGGAACCAGATTAGGGCCTGAAGCCATCCTGCGGTGTTGCGGCCAGCTCACAAGAAAGCGAGTTGAAGAAAGGAGCTCAGGGGCACTGTAATTCACAAACCTGCAGAGTTATAAATGACAGCTATCATCCAAAAATAGACTGAAGTAAGGCTGCCAAGAGGACTTGAAAGCGCGGCAGAATTGCAGGAAACCGATTTCAGGAGGTAGACTGGAATTGCATTGAAAGCATAGGAAAAGAGGCAGAACGTCCACAATGATGCACTTGGCCAAAAAGGGCGTATGCGTTTTTTCCTGAATATATTCAGGAAAAAACGCATACGCCCTTTTTGGCCAACCAAGCAAGCTTGCAAAGGAAATCTGCACTACAATGAAGTCTCACTTCCCCCCGGTCAAAAGGGCCATCTGAAAAAAGTGTAAAATCCAGAAAGGCAGGACAGGCCATGGAGAACTGGGAGCCTTGTTATGCTGATGGGCGGGATGTAAATTGCCAAGAACCACTTGGGAGAAGTGTATGGTGTTTCCTGAAACATCTAAAAAACAAAGCAACAGAACCTAGGGCACTTCCACTTATGGTCCTATAGCTTAGGGAAATTAAAATCAAAAAGACACAGCCACCCCAAAGTTTGGAACGGCTCTGTTTACAAGAACCTCATTTACAGTACAAGTTCAACATCGCAGAAAGTGAAAAATGGATAAAGAAGTTGTGGTATTTACTTACAAAGCAATATCACTCAGCAATGAAATCTGTGTCATCAGGCCCTTAGCAGCACAATGAGTGGATTCAGGTATGATGATTCTAACTGAAATAAGTCACACAGAAAAAGAAACATCATAAGATATCAGTAATACACGGAATGTAAACTTGTCTACACAGGAACTGAATTACAGAACAGAACAGGGTCTCAAATTTAGAAAACCAACTTATGCTTGCTTAAGGGGAAAGGTGAGTTCGGGTGCTGCATAAAACCAGAGATTGAAATGAGCACAGATAAAGTTCCTTAAGCCAAATATGGAATAGACAAGAGCTACTCCTTGCTCAACGAAATGGACTCAACACCGCATATTAAACGCCTAAGAATGTACCTGACTAGTAAGTATCTTAAAACCTATGGATTGCTATGTCTCCGAAAGAGAATCAAGCATGTGTACAGGGGCATAAACGCAGCAGTGATAGGATTGGAGAGGTTCGGTGAGCAAATGAAGACCCTTTGAAGTCATATTGCATGGTACCCATTCCACGGGTTTCAACTACCCAGGTTTTAGGTATTCTTCCTTCAGCTAAAACATGCATGTGGAACCCAGAGTATGATCATCCGTGTGAACGGGAGACGTGTTCAAATATGTCTCAGTTTTCCTCCCCTGGTACTCGGGTGCAACATTCCAGACGCTTTACTAACACTCTCCCGACTTGGAGAGTCATCGCCTTTAACCTCCTGTTTGGCCCAGTTTGCAATTTCTGTGGAAGATGAACAGGAATAGCGAGAAGCAATGAGAGACTAGCTGGAGGTGTCTGGACGGGCAAATTTAACTCTCATTTCCCACCAGGAAGAGGAAATAACCAAAGGCTCAGCGTGCCGTGCCGGAACCAGATTAGGGCCTGAAGCCATCCTGTGGTGTTGCGGCCAGCTCACAAGAAAGCGAGTTGAAGAAAGAGCTCAGGGGCACTGTAATTCACCAACCTGCAGAGTTATAAATGACAGCTATCGTCCAAAAATAGACTGAAGTAAGGCTGCCAAGAGGACTTGAAAGCGGGGCAGAATTGCAGGAAACCGATTTCAGGAGGTAGACTGGAATTGCATTGAAAGCATAGGAAAAGAGGCAGAACGTCCACAATGATGCACTTGGCCAAAAAGGGCGTATGCGTTTTTTCCTGAATATATTCAGGAAAAAACGCATACGCCCTTTTTGGCCAACCAAGCAAGCTTGCAAAGGAAATCTGCACTACAATGAAGTCTCACTTCCCACCGGTCAAAAGGGCCATCTGAAAAAAGTGTAAAATCCAGAAAGGCAGGACAGGCCATGGAGAACTGGGAGCCTTGTTATGCTGATGGGCGGGATGTAAATTGCCAACAACCACTCTGGAGAAGTGTATGGTGTTTCCTGAAACATCTAAAAAACAAAGCAACAGAACCTAGGGCACTTCCACTTATGGTCCTATAGCTTAGGGAAATTAAAATCAAAAAGACACAGCCACCCCAAAGTTTGGAACGGCTCTGTTTACAAGAACCTCATTTACAGTACAAGTTCAACATCGCAGAAAGTGAAAAATGGATAAAGAAGTTGTGGTATTTACATACAAAGCAATATCATTCAGCAATGAAATCTGTGTCATCAGGCCCTTAGCAGCACAATGAGTGGATTCAGGTATGATGATTCTAACTGAAATAAGTCACACAGAAACAGAAACATCATAAGATATCAGTAATACACGGAATGTAAACTTGGCTACACAGGAACTGAATTACAGAACAGAACAGGGTCTCAAATTTAGAAAACCAACTTATGCTTGCTTAAGGGGAAAGGTGAGTTGGGGTGCTGCATAAAACCAGAGATTGAAATGAGCACAGATAAATTTCCTTAAGCCAAATATGGAATAGACAAGAGCTACTCCTTGCTCAACGAAATGGACTCAACACCGCATATTAAACGCCTAAGAATGTACCTGACTAGTAAGTATCTTAAAACCTATGGATTGCTATGTCTCCGAAAGAGAATCAAGCATGTGTACAGGGGCATAAACGCAGCAGTGATAGGATTGGAGAGGTTCGGTGAGCAAATGAAGACCCTTTGAAGTCATATTGCATGGTACCCATTCCACGGGTTTCAACTACCCAGGTTTTAGGTATTCTTCCTTCAGCTAAAACATGCATGTGGAACCCAGTGTATGATCATCCGTGTGAACGGGAGACGTGTTCAAATATGTCTCAGTTTTCCTCCCCTGGTACTCGGGTGCAACATTCCAGACGCTTTACTAACACTCTCCCCACTTGGAGAGTCATCGCCTTTAACCTCCTGTTTGGCCCAGTTTGCAATTTCTGTGGAAGATGAACAGGAATAGCGAGAACCAATGAGAGATTAGCTGGAGGTGTCTGGACGGGCAAATTTAACTCTCATTTCCCACCAGGAAGAGGAAATAACCAAAGGCTCAGCGTGCCGTGCCGGAACCATATTAGGGCCTGAAGCCATCCTGCGGTGTTGCGGCCAGCTCACAAGAAAGCGAGTTGAAGAAAGGAGCTCAGGGGCACTGTAATTCACAAACCTGCAGAGTTATAAATGACAGCTATCGTCCAAAAATAGACTGAAGTAAGGCTGCCAAGAGGACTTGAAAGCGGGGCAGAATTGCAGGAAACCGATTTCAGGAGGTAGACTGGAATTGCATTGAAAGCATAGGAAAAGAGGCAGAACGTCCACAATGATGCACTTGGCCAAAAAGGGCGTATGCGTTTTTTCCTGAATATATTCAGGAAAAAACGCATACGCCCTTTTTGGCCAACCAAGCAAGCTTGCAAAGGAAATCTGCACTACAATGAAGTCTCACTTCCCCCCGGTCAAAAGGGCCATCTGAAAAAAGTGTAAAATCCAGAAAGGCAGGACAGGCCATGGAGATCTGGGAGCCTTGTTATGCTGATGGGCGGGATGTAAATTACCAACAGACACTCAGGAGAAGTGTATGGTGTTTCCTGAAACATCTAAAAAACAAAGCAACAGAGCCTAGGGCACTGCCACTTATGGTCTTATAGCTTAGGGAAATTAAAATCAAAAAGACACAGCCACCCCAATGTTTGGGACGCCTCTGTTTACAAGAACCTCGTTTACAGTACAAGTTCAACATCGCAGAAATTGAAAAATGGATAAAGAAGTTGTGGTATTTACTTACAAAGCAATATCACTCAGCAATGAAATCTGTGTCATCAGGCCCTTAGCAGCACAATGAGTGGATTCAGGTATGATGATTCTAACTGAAATAAGTCACACAGAAACAGAAACATCATAAGATATCAGTAATACACGGAATGTAAACTTGGCTACACAGGAACTGAATTACAGAACAGAACAGGGTCTCAAATTTAGAAAACCAACTTATGCTTGCTTAAGGGGAAAGGTGAGTTGGGGTGCTGCATAAAACCAGAGATAGAAATGAGCACAGATAAAGTTCCTTAAGCCAAATATGGAATAGACAAGAGCTACTCCTTGCTCAACGAAATGGACTCAACACCGCATATTAAACGCCTAAGAATGTACCTGACTAGTAAGTATCTTAAAACCTATGGATTGCTATGTCTCCGAAAGAGAATCAAGCATGTGTACAGGGGCATAAACGCAGCAAAGATAGGATTGGAGAGGTGCGGTGAGCAAATGAAGACCCTTTGAAGTCATATTGCATGGTACCCATTCCACGGGTTTCAACTACCCAGGTTTTAGGTATTCTTCCTTCAGCTAAAACATGCATGTGGAACCCAAGTATGATCAACCATGTCAATGGGAGACGTGTTCAAATATGTCTCAGTTTTCCTCCCCTGGAACTCGGGTGCAACATTCCAGACGCTTTACTAACACTCTCCCCACTTGGAGAGTCAGTGCCTTTAACCTCCTGTTTGGCCCAGTTTGCAATTTCTGCGGAAGATGAACAGGAATAGCGAGAACCAATGAGAGGCTAGCTGGAGGTGTCTGGACGGGCAAATTTAACTCTCATTTCCCACCAGGAAGAGGAAATAACCAAAGGCTCAGCGTGCCGTGCCGGAACCAGATTAGGGCCTGAAGCCATCCTGCAGTGTTGCGGCCAGCTCAAAAGAAAGCGAGTTGAAGAAAGGAGCTCAGGGGCACTATAATTCACAAACCTGCAGAGTTATAAATGACAGCTATCATCCAAAAATAGACTGAAGTAAGGCTGCCAAGAGGACTTGAAAGCGGTGCAGAATTGCAGGAAACCGATATCAGGAGGTAGACTGGAATTGCATTGAAAGCATAGGAAAAGAGGCAGAACGTCCACAATGATGCACTTGGCCAAAACGGGCATATGCGTTTTTTCCTGAATATATTCAGGAAAAAACGCATACGCCCTTTTTGGCCAACCAAGCAAGCTTGCAAAGGAAATCTGCACTACAATGAAGTCTCACTTCCCCCGGGTCAAAAGGGCCATCTGAAAAAAGGGTAAAATCCAGAAAGGCAGGACAGGCCATGGAGAACTGGGAGCCTTGTTATGCTGATGGGCGGGATGTAAATTGCCAACAGACACTCAGGAGAAGTGTATGGTGTTTCCTGAAACATCTAAAAAACAAAGCAACAGAACCTAGGGCACTTCCACTTATGGTCCTATAGCTTAGGGAAATTGAAATCAAAAAGACACAGCCACCTCAAAGTTCGGAACGGCTCTGTTTACAAGAACCTCGTTTACAGTACAAGTTCAACATCGCAGAAAGTGAAAAATGGATAAAGAAGTTGTGGTATTTACTTACAAAGCAATATCACTCAGCAATGATATCTGTGTCATCAGGCCCTTAGCAGCACAATGAGTGGATTCAGGTATGATGATTCTAACTGAAATAAGTCACACAGAAAAAGAAACATCATAAGATATCAGTAATACACGGAATGTAAACTTGGCTACACAGGAACTGAATTACAGAACAGAACAGGTTCTCAAATTTAGAAAACCAACTTATGCTTGCTTAAGGGGAAAGGTGAGTTGGGGTGCTGCATAAAACCAGAGATTGAAATGAGCACAGATAAAGTTCCTTAAGCCAAATATGGAATAGACAAGAGCTACTCCTTGCTCAACGAAATGGACTCAACACCGCATATTAAACGCCTAAGAATGTACCTGACTAGTAAGTATCTTAAAACCTATGGATTGCTATGTCTCCGAAAGAGAATCAAGCATGTGTACAGGGGCAAAAACGCAGCAGTGATAGGATTGGAGATGTTCGGTGAGCAAATGAAGACCCTTTGAAGTCATATTGCATTGTACCCATTCCATGGTTTTCAACTACCCAGGTTTTAGGTATTCTTCCTTCAGCTAAAACATGCATGTGGAACCCAGAGTATGATCAACCATGTGATCGGGAGACGTGTTCAAATATGTCTCAGTTTTCGTACCCTGGTACTCGGGTGCAACATTCCAGACGCTTTACTAACACTCTCCCGACTTGGAGAGTCAGTCCCTTTAACCTCCTGTTTGGCCCAGTTTGCAATTTCTGTGGAAGATGAACAGGAATAGCGAGAACCAATGAGAGACTAGCTGGAGGTGTCTGGATGGGCAAATTTAACTCTCATTTCCCACCAGGAAGAGGAATTAACCAAAGGCTCAGCGTGCCGTGCCAGAACCAGATTAGGGCCTGAAGCCATCCTGCGGTGTTGCGGCCAGGTCACAAGAAAGCGAGTTGAAGAAAGGAGCTCAGGGGCACTGTAATTCACAAACCTGCAGAGTTATAAATGACAGCTATCGTCCAAAAATAGACTGAAGTAAGGCTGCCAAGAGGACTTGAAAGCGGGGCAGAATTGCAGGAAACCGATTTCAGGAGTAGACTGGAATTGCATTGAAAGCATAGGAAAAGAGGCAGAACGTCCACAATGATGCACTTGGCCAAAAAGGGCGTATGTCTTTTTTCCTGAATATATTCAGGAAAAAACGCATACGCCCTTTTTGGCCAACCAAGCAAACTTGCAAAGGAAATCTGCACTACAATGAAGTCTCACTTCCCCCCGGTCAAAAGGGCCATCTGAAAAAAGTATAAAATCCAGAAAGGCAGGACAGGCCATGGAGAACTGGGAGCCTTGTTATGCTGATGGGCGGGATGTAAATTGCCAACAGACACTCAGGAGAAGTGTATGGTGTTTCCTGAAACATCTAAAAAACAAAGCAACAGAGCCTAGGGCACTTCCACTTATGGTCCTATAACTTAGGGAAATTAAAATCAAAAAGACACAGCCACCCCAAAGTTTGGAACGGCTCTGTTTACAAGAACCTCGTTTACCGTACAAGTTCAACATCGCAGAAAGTGAAAAATGGATAAAGAAGTTGTGGTATTTACTTACAAAGCAATATCACTCAGCAATGAAATCTGTGTCATCAGGCCCTTAGCAGCACAATGAGTGGATTCAGGTATGATGATTCTAACTGAAATAAGTCACACAGAAAAAGAAACATCATAAGATATCAGTAATACACGGAATGTAAACTTGGCTACACAGGAACTGAATTACAGAACAGAACAGGGTCTCAAATTTAGAAAACCAACTTATGCTTGCTTAAGGGGAAAGGTGAGTTGGGGTGCTGCATAAAACCAGAGATTGAAATGAGCACAGATAAAGTTCCTTAAGCCAAATATGGAATAGACAAGAGCTACTCCTTGCTCAACGAAATGGACTCAACACCGCATATTAAACGCCTAAGAATGTACCTGACTAGTAAGTATCTTAAAACCTATGGATTGCTATGTCTCCGAAAGAGAATCAAGCATGTGTACAGGGGCATAAACGCAGCTGTGATAGGATTGGAGAGGTTCGGTGAGAAAATGAAGACCCTTTGAAGTCATATTGCACGGTACCCTTTCCACGGGTCTCAACTCTCCAGGTTTAAGGTATTCTTCCTTCAGCTAAAACATGCATGTGGAACCCAGAGTATGATCAACCATGTGAACGGGAGACGTGTTGAAATATGTCTCAGTTTTCCTACCCTGGTACTCGGGTGCAACATTCCAGACGCTTTACTAACACTCTCCCGACTTGGAGAGTCAGTCCCTTTAACCTCCTGTTTGGCCCAGTTTGCAATTTCTGCGGAAGATGAACAGGAATAGCGAGAACCAATGAGAGGCTAGCTGGAGGTGTCTGGACGGGCAAATTTAACTCTCATTTCCCACCAGGAAGAGGAATTAACCAAAGGCTCAGCGTGCCGTGCCGGAACCAGATTAGGGCCTGAAGCCATCCTGCGGTGTTGCGGCCAGGTCACAAGAAAGCGAGTTGAAGAAAGGAGCTCAGGGGCACTGTAATTCACAAACCTGCAGAGTTATAAATGACAGCTATCGTCCAAAAATATACTGAAGTAAGGCTGCCAAGAGGACTTGAAAGCGGGGCAGAATTGCAGGAAACCGATTTCAGGAGGTAGACTGGAATTGCATTGAAAGCATAGGAAAAGAGGCAGAACGTCCACAATGATGCACTTGGCCAAAAAGGGCGTATGCGTTTTTTCCTGAATATATTCAGGAAAAAACGCATACGCCCTTTTTGGCCAACCAAGCAAGCTTGCAAAGGAAATCTGCACTACAATGAAGTCTCACTTCCCCCCGGTCAAAAGGGCCATCTGAAAAAAGTGTAAAATCCAGAAAGGCAGGACAGGCCATGGAGAACTGGGAGCCTTGTTATGCTGATGGGCGGGATGTAAATTGCCAACAACCACTCGGGAGAAGTGTATGGTGTTTCCTGAAACATCTAAAAAACAAAGCAACAGAACCTAGGGCACTTCCACTTATGGTCCTATAGCTTAGGGAAATTAAAATCAAAAAGACACAGCCACCCCAAAGTTTGGAACGGCTCTGTTTACAAGAACCTCGTTTACCGTACAAGTTCAACATCGCAGAAAGTGAAAAATGGATAAAGAAGTTGTGGTATTTACTTACAAAGCAATATCACTCAGCAATGAAATCTGTGTCATCAGGCCCTTAGCAGCACAATGAGTGGATTCAGGTATGATGATTCTAACTGAAATAAGTCACACAGAAAAAGAAACATCATAAGATATCAGTAATACACGGAATGTAAACTTGGCTACACAGGAACTGAATTACAGAACAGAACAGGGTCTCAAATTTAGAAAAGCAACTTATGCTTGCTTAAGGGGAAAGGTGAGTTGGGGTGCTGCATAAAACCAGAGATTGAAATGAGCACAGATAAAGTTCCTTAAGCCAAATATGGAATAGACAAGAGCTACTCCTTGCTCAACGAAATGGACTCAACACCGCATATTAAACGCCTAAGAATGTACCTGACTAGTAAGTATCTTAAAACCTATGGATTGCTATGTCTCCGAAAGAGAATCAAGCATGTGTACAGGGGCATAAACGCAGCTGTGATAGGATTGGAGAGGTTCGGTGAGAAAATGAAGACCCTTTGAAGTCATATTGCACGGTACCCATTCCACGGGTCTCAACTCTCCAGGTTTAAGGTATTCTTCCTTCAGCTAAAACATGCATGTGGAACCCAGAGTATGATCAACCATGTGAACGGGAGACGTGTTCAAATATGTCTCAGTTTTCCTACCCTGGTACTCGGGTGCAACATTCCAGACGCTTTACTAACACTCTCCCGACTTGGAGAGTCAGTCCCTTTAACCTCCTGTTTGGCCCAGTTTGCAATTTCTGCGGAAGATGAACAGGAATAGCGAGAACCAATGAGAGGCTAGCTGGAGGTGTCTGGACGGGCAAATTTAACTCTCATTTCCCACCAGGAAGAGGAATTAACCAAAGGCTCAGCGTGCCGTGCCGGAACCAGATTAGGGCCTGAAGACATCCTGCGGTGTTGCGGCCAGGTCACAAGAAAGCGAGTTGAAGAAAGGAGCTCAGGGGCACTGTAATTCACAAACCTGCAGAGTTATAAATGACAGCTATCGTCCAAAAATACACTGAAGTAAGGCTGCCAAGAGGACTGGAAAGCGGGGCAGAATTGCAGGAAACCGATTTCAAGAGGTAGACTGGAATTGCATTGAAAGCATAGGAAAAGAGGCAGAACGTCCACAATGATGCACTTGGCCAAAAAGGGCGTATGCGTTTTTTCCTGAACATATTCAGGAAAAAACGCATACGCCCTTTTTGACCAACCAAGCAAACTTGCAAAGGAAATCTGCACTACAATGAAGTCTCACTTCACCCCGGTCAAAAGGGCCATCTGAAAAAAGTGTAAAATCCAGAAAGGCAGGACAGGCCATGGAGAACTGGGAGCCTTGTTATGCTGATGGGCGGGATGTAAATTGCCAACAGACACTCGGGAGAAGTGTATGGTGTTTCCTGAAACATCTAAAAAACAAAGCAACAGAGCCTAGGGCACTTCCACTTATGGTCCTATAGCTTAGGGAAATTAAAATCAAAAAGACACAGCCACCCCAAAGTTTGGGACGCTTCTGTTTACAAGAACCTCGTTTACCGTACAAGTTCAATATCACAGAAAGTGAAAAATGGATAAAGAACTTGTGGTACTTACGTACAATGCAGTATCACTCAGCAATGAAATCTATGTCATCAGGCCCGTAGCAGCATAATGAGTGGATTCAGGTACGATGATTCTAACTGAAATAAGTCACACAGAAAAAGAAACATCATAAGATATCACTAATACACGGATTGTAAACTTGGATACACAGGAACTGAATTACAGAACAGAACAGGTTGTCAAATTTAGAAAACCAACTTATGCTTGCTTAAGGGGAAAGGTGAGTTGGGGTGCTGCATAAAACCAGAGATTGAAATGAGCACAGATAAAGTTCCTTAAGCCAAATATGGAATAGACAAGAGCTACTCCTTGCTCAAAGAAATGGACTCAACACCGCATATTAAACGCCTAAGAATGTACCTGACTAGTAAGTATCTTAAAACCTAGGGATTGCTATGTCTCCGAAAGAGAATCAAGCATGTGTACAGGGGCATAAACGCAGCAGTGATAGGATTGGAGAGGTTCGGTGAGCAAATGAAGACCCTTTGAAGTCATATTGCATGGTACCCATTCCACGTGTTTCAACTACCCAGGTTTTAGGTATTCTTCCTTCAGGTAAAACATGCATGTGGAACCCAGAGTATGAACAACCATGAGATCGGGAGACGTGTTCAAATATGTCTCAGTTTTCCTCCCCTTGTACTCGGGTGCAACATTCCAGACGCTTTACTAACACTCTCCCCACTTGGAGAGTCAGCGCCTTTAACCTCCTGTTTGGCCCAGTTTGCAATTTCTGCGGAAGATGAACAGGAATAGCGAAAACCAATGAGAGACTAGCTGGAGGTGTCTGGACGGGCAAATTTAACTCTCATTTCCCACCAGGAAGAGGAATTAACCAAAGGCTCAGCGTGCCGTGCCGGAACCAGATTAGGGCCTGAAGACATCCTGCGGTGTTGCGGCCAGGTCACAAGAAAGCGAGTTGAAGAAAGGAGCTCAGGGGCACTGTAATTCACAAACCTGCAGAGTTATAAATGACAGCTATCGTCCAAAAATATACTGAAGTAAGGCTGCCAAGAGGACTGGAAAGCGGGGCAGAATTGCAGGAAACCGATTTCAGGAGGTAGACTGGAATTGCATTGAAAGCATAGGAAAAGAGGCAGAACGTCCACAATGATGCACTTGGCCAAAAAGGGCGTATGCGTTTTTTCCTGAACATATTCAGGAAAAAACGCATACGCCCTTTTTGACCAACCAAGCAAACTTGCAAAGGAAATCTGCACTACAATGAAGTCTCACTTCCCCCCGGTCAAAAGGGCCATCTGAAAAAAGTGTAAAATCCAGAAAGGCAGGACAGGCCATGGAGAACTGGGAGCCTTGTTATGCTGATGGGCGGGATGTAAATTGCCAACAACCACTCGGGAGAAGTGTATGGTGTTTCCTGAAACATCTAAAAAACAAAGCAACAGAACCTAGGGCACTTCCACTTATGGTCCTATAGCTTAGGGAAATTAAAATCAAAAAGACACAGCCACCCCAAAGTTTGGAACGGCTCTGTTTACAAGAACCTCGTTTACCGTACAAGTTCAACATCGCAGAAAGTGAAAAATGGATAAAGAAGTTGTGGTATTTACTTACAAAGCAATATCACTCAGCAATGAAATCTGTGTCATCAGGCCCTTAGCAGCACAATGAGTGGATTCAGGTATGATGATTCTAACTGAACTAAGTCACACAGAAAAAGAAACATCATAAGATATCAGTAATACACGGAATGTAAACTTGGCTACACAGGAACTGAATTACAGAACAGAACAGGGTCTCAAATTTAGAAAACCAACTTATGCTTGCTTAAGGGGAAAGGTGAGTTGGGGTGCTGCATAAAACCAGAGATTGAAATGAGCACAGATAAAGTTCCTTAAGCCAAATATGGAATAGACAAGAGCTACTCCTTGCTCAACGAAATGGACTCAACACCGCATATTAAACGCCTAAGAATGTACCTGACTAGTAAGTATCTTAAAACCTATGGATTGCTATGTCTCCGAAAGAGAATCAAGCATGTGTACAGGGGCATAAACGCAGCTGTGATAGGATTGGAGAGGTTCGGTGAGAAAATGAAGACCCTTTGAAGTCATATTGCACGGTACCCATTCCACGGGTCTCAACTCTCCAGGTTTAAGGTATTCTTCCTTCAGCTAAAACATGCATGTGGAACCCAGAGTATGATCAACCATGTGAACGGGAGACGTGTTCAAATATGTCTCAGTTTTCCTACCCTGGTACTCGGGTGCAACATTCCAGACGCTTTACTAACACTCTCCCGACATGGAGAGTCAGCGCCTTTAACCTCCTGTTTGGCCCAGTTTGCAATTTCTGCGGAAGATGAACAGGAATAGCGAGAACCAATGAGAGACTAGCTGGAGGTGTCTGGACGGGCAAATTTAACTCTCATTTCCCACCAGGAAGAGGAATTAACCAAAGGCTCAGCGTGCCGTGCCGGAACCAGATTAGGGCCTGAAGACATCCTGCGGTGTTGCGGCCAGGTCACAAGAAAGCGAGTTGAAGAAAGGAGCTCAGGGGCACTGTAATTCACAAACCTGCAGAGTTATAAATGACAGCTATCGTCCAAAAATACACTGAAGTAAGGCTGCCAAGAGGACTGGAAAGCGGGGCAGAATTGCAGGAAACCGATTTCAAGAGGTAGACTGGAATTGCATTGAAAGCATAGGAAAAGAGGCAGAACGTCCACAATGATGCACTTGGCCAAAAAGGGCGTATGCGTTTTTTCCTGAACATATTCAGGAAAAAACGCATACGCCCTTTTTGACCAACCAAGCAAGCTTGCAAAGGAAATCTGCACTACAATGAAGTCTCACTTCCCCCCGGTCAAAAGGGCCATCTGAAAAAAGTGTAAAATCCAGAAAGGCAGGACAGGCCATGGAGAACTGGGAGCCTTGTTATGCTGATGGGCGGGATGTAAATTGCCAAGAACCACTTGGGAGAAGTGTATGGTGTTTCCTGAAACAACTAAAAAACAAAGCAACAGAACCTAGGGCACGTCCACTTATGGTCCTATAGCTTAGGGAAATTAAAATGAAAAAGACACAGCCACCCCAAAGTTTGGAACGGCTCTGTTTACAAGAACCTCGTTTACAGTACAAGTTCAACATCGCAGAAAGTGAAAAATGGATAAAGAAGTTGTGGTATTTACTTACAAAGCAATATCACTCAGCAATGAAATCTGTGTCATCAGGCCCTTAGCAGCACAATGAGTGGATTCAGGTATGATGATTCTAACTGAAATAATTCACATAGAAAAGGAAACATCATAAGATATCACTAATACACGGAATGTAAACTTGGCTACACAGGAACTGCATTCCAAAACAGAACAGGGTCTCAAATTTAGAAAACCAACTTATGCTTGCTTAAGGGAAAAGGTGAGTTGGGGTGCTGCATAAAACCAGAGATTGAAATGAGCACAGATAAAGTTCCTTAAGCCAAATATGGAATAGACAAGAGCTACTCCTTGCTCAACGAAATGGACTCAACACCGCATATTAAACGCCTAAGAATGTACCTGACTAGTAAGTATCTTAAAACCTATGGATTGCTATGTCTCTGAAAGAGAATCAAGCATGTGTACAGGGGCATAAACGCAGCAGTGATAGGATTGGAGAGGTTCGGTGAGCAAATGAAGACCCTTTGAAGTCATATTGCATGGTACCCATTCCACGGGTTTCAACTACCCAGGTTTTAGGTATTCTTCCTTCAGCTAAAACATGCATGTGGAACCCAAGTATGATCAACCATGTGAATGGGAGACGTGTTCAAATATGTCTCAGTTTTCCTCCCCTGGTACTCGGGTGCAACATTCCAGACGCTTTACTAACACTCTCCCCACTTGGAAAGTCAGCGCCTTTAACCTCCTGTTTGGCCCAGTTTGCAATTTCTGCGGAAGATGAACAGGAATAGCGAGAACCAATGAGAGGCTAGCTGGAGGTGTCTGGACGGGCAAATTTAACTCTCATTTCCCACCAGGAAGAGGAAATAACCAAAGGCTCAGTGTGCCGTGCCGGAACCAGATTAGGGCCTGAAGCCATCCTGCGGTGTTGCGGCCAGCTCACAAGAAAGCGAGTTGAAGAAAGGAGCTCAGGGGCACTGTAATTCACAAACCTGCAGAGTTATAAATGACAGCTATCGTCCAAAAATAGACTGAAGTAAGGCTGCCAAGAGGACTTGAAAGCGGGGCAGAATTGCAGGAAACCGATTTCAGGAGGTAGACTGGAATTGCATTGAAAGCATAGGAAAAGAGGCAGAACGTCCACAATGATGCACTTGGCCAAAAAGGGCGTATGCGTTTTTTCCTGAATATATTCAGGAAAAAACGCATACGCCCTTTTTGGCCAACCAAGCAAGCTTGCAAAGGAAATCTGAACTACAATGAAGTCTCACTTCCCCCCGGTCAAAAGGGCCATCTGAAAAAAGTGTAAACTCCAGAAAGGCAGGACAGGCCATGGAGAACTGGGAGCCTTGTTATGCTGATGGGCGGGATGTAAATTGCCAAGAACCACTTGGGAGAAGTGTATGGTGTTTCCTGAAACATCTAAAAAACAAAGCAACAGAACCTAGGGCACTTCCACTTATGGTCCTATAGCTTAGGGAAATTAAAATCAAAAAGACACAGCCACCACCAAGTTTGGAACGGCTCTGTTTACAAGAACCTCATTTACAGTACAAGTTCAACATCGCAGAAAGTGAAAAATGGATAAAGAAGTTGTGGTATTTACTTACAAAGCAATATCACTCAGCAATGAAATCTGTGTCATCAGGCCCTTAGCAGCACAATGAGTGGATTCAGGTATGATGATTCTAACTGAAATAAGTCACACAGAAAAAGAAACATCATAAGATATCAGTAATACACGGAATGTAAACTTGGCTACACAGGAACTGAATTACAGAACAGAACAGGGTCTCAAATTTAGAAAACCAACTTATGCTTGCTTAAGGGTAAAGGTGAGTTCGGGTGCTGCATAAAACCAGAGATTGAAATGAGCACAGATAAAGTTCCTTAAGCCAAATATGGAATAGACAAGAGCTACTCCTTGCTCAACGAAATGGACTCAACACCGCATATTAAACGCCTAAGAATGTACCTGACTAGTAAGTATCTTAAAACCTATGGATTGCTATGTCTCCGAAAGAGAATCAAGCATGTGTACAGGGGCATAAACACAGCAGTGATAGGATTGGAGAGGTTCGGTGAGCAAATGAAGACCCTTTGAAGTCATATTGCATGGTACCCATTCCACGGGTTTCAACTACCCAGGTTTTAGGTATTCTTCCTTCAGCTAAAACATGCATGTGGAACCCAGAGTATGATCATCCGTGTGAACGGGAGACGTGTTCAAATATGTCTCAGTTTTCCTCCCCTGGTACTCGGGTGCAACATTCCAGACGCTTTACTAACACTCTCCCGACTTGGAGAGTCATCGCCTTTAACCTCCTGTTTGGCCCAGTTTGCAATTTCTGCGGAAGATGAACAGGAATAGCGAGAACCAATGAGAGACTAGCTGGAGGTGTCTGGACGAGCAAATTTAACTCTCATTTCCCACCAGGAAGAGGAAATAACCAAAGGCTCAGCATGCCGGGCCGGAACCAGATTAGGGCCTGAAGCCATCCTGTGGTGTTGCGGCCAGCTCACAAGAAAGCGAGTTGAAGAAAGAGCTCAGGGGCACTGTAATTCACAAACCTGCAGAGTTATAAATGACAGCTATCGTCCAAAAATAGACTGAAGTAAGGCTGCCAAGAGGACTTGAAAGCGGGGCAGAATTGCAGGAAACCGATTTCAGGAGGTAGACTGGAATTGCATTGAAAGCATAGGAAAAGAGGCAGAACGTCCACAATGATGCACTTGGCCAAAAAGGGCGTATGCGTTTTTTCCTGAATATATTCAGGAAAAAACGCATACGCCCTTTTTGGCCAACCAAGCAAGCTTGCAAAGGAAATCTGCACTACAATGAAGTCTCACTTCCCACCGGTCAAAAGGGCCATCTGAAAAAAGTGTAAAATCCAGAAAGGCAGGACAGGCCATGGAGAACTGGGAGCCTTGTTATGCTGATGGGCGGGATGTAAATTGCCAACAACCACTCTGGAGAAGTGTATGGTGTTTCCTGAAACATCTAAAAAACAAAGCAACAGAACCTAGGGCACTTCCACTTATGGTCCTATAGCTTAGGGAAATTAAAATGAAAAAGACACAGCCACCCCAAAGTTTGGAACGGCTCTGTTTACAAGAACCTCATTTACAGTACAAGTTCAACATCGCAGAAAGTGAAAAATGGATAAAGAAGTTGTGGTATTTACTTACAAAGCAATATCACTCAGCAATGAAATCTGTGTCATCAGGCCCTTAGCAGCACAATGAGTGGATTCAGGTATGATGATTCTAACTGAAATAAGTCACACAGAAAAAGAAACATCATAAGATATCAGTAATACACGGAATGTAAACTTGGCTACACAGGAACTGAATTACAGAACAGAACAGGGTCTCAAATTTAGAAAACCAACTTATGCTTGCTTAAGGGGAAAGGTGAGTTCGGGTGCTGCATAAAACTAGAGATTGAAATGAGCACAGATAAAGTTCCTTAAGCCAAATATGGAATAGACAAGAGCTACTCCTTGCTCAACGAAATGGACTCAACACCGCATATTAAACGCCTAAGAATGTATCTGACTAGTAAGTATCTTAAAACCTATGGATTGCTATGTCTCCAAAAGAGAATCAAGCATGTGTACAGGGGCATAAACGCAGCAGTGATAGGATTGGAGAGGTTCGGTGAGCAAATGAAGACCCTTTGAAGTCATATTACATGGTACCCATTCCACGGGTTTCAACTACCCAGGTTTTAGGTATTCTTCCTTCAGCTAAAACATGCATGTGGAACCCAGAGTATGATCAACCATGTGATCGGGAGACGTGTTCAAATATGTCTCAGTTTTCGTACCCTGGTACTCGGGTGCAACATTCCAGACGCTTTACTAACACTCTCCCCACTTGGAGAGTCAGTCCCTTTAACCTCCTGTTTGGCCCAGTTTGCAATTTCTGCGGAAGATGAACAGGAATAGCGAGAACCAATGAGAGACTAGCTGGAGGTGTCTGGACGGGCAAATTTAACTCTCATTTCCCACCAGGAAGAGGAATTAACCAAAGGCTCAGCGTGCCGTGCCGGAACCAGATTAGGGCCTGAAGCCATCCTGCGGTGTTGCGGCCAGCTCACAAGAAAGCGAGTTGAAGAAAGGAGCTCAGGGGCACTGTAATTCACAAACCTGCAGAGTTATAAATGACAGCTATCGTCCAAAAATAGACTGAAGTAAGGCTGCCAAGAGGACTTGAAAGCGGGGCAGAATTGCAGGAAACCGATTTCAGGAGGTAGACTGGAATTGCATTGAAAGCATAGGAAAAGAGGCAGAACGTCCACAATGATGCACTTGGCCAAAAAGGGCGTATGCGTTTTTTCCTGAATATATTCAGGAAAAAACGCATACGCCCTTTTTGGCCAACCAAGCAAGCTTGCAAAGGAAATCTGCACTACAATGAAGTCTCACTTCCCCCCGGTCAAAAGGGCCATCTGAAAAAAGTGTAAAATCCAGAAAGGCAGGACAGGCCATGGAGAACTGGGAGCCTTGTTATGCTGATGGGCGGGATGTAAATTGCCAAGAACCACTTGGGAGAAGTGTATGGTGTTTCCTGAAACATCTAAAAAACAAAGCAACAGAACCTAGGGCACTTCCACTTATGGTCCTATAGCTTAGGGAAATTAAAATCAAAAAGACACAGCCACCACCAAGTTTGGAACGGCTCTGTTTACAAGAACCTCATTTACAGTACAAGTTCAACATCGCAGAAAGTGAAAAATGGATAAAGAAGTTGTGGTATTTACTTACAAAGCAATATCACTCAGCAATGAAATCTGTGTCATCAGGCCCTTAGCAGCACAATGAGTGGATTCAGGTATGATGATTCTAACTGAAATAAGTCACACAGAAAAAGAAACATCATAAGATATCAGTAATACACGGAATGTAAACTTGGCTACACAGGAACTGAATTACAGAACAGAAGAGGGTCTCAAATTTAGAAAACCAACTTATGCTTGCTTAAGGGTAAAGGTGAGTTCGGGTGCTGCATAAAACCAGAGATTGAAATGAGCACAGATAAAGTTCCTTAAGCCAAATATGGAATAGACAAGAGCTACTCCTTGCTCAACGAAATGGACTCAACACCGCATATTAAACGCCTAAGAATGTACCTGACTAGTAAGTATCTTAAAACCTATGGATTGCTATGTCTCCGAAAGAGAATCAAGCATGTGTACAGGGGCATAAACGCAGCAGTGATAGGATTGGAGAGGTTCGGTGAGCAAATGAAGACCCTTTGAAGTCATATTGCATGGTACCCATTCCACGGGTTTCAACTACCCAGGTTTTAGGTATTCTTCCTTCAGCTAAAACATGCATGTGGAACCCAGAGTATGATCATGCGTGTGAACGGGAGACGTGTTCAAATATGTCTCAGTTTTCCTCCCCTGGTACTCGGGTGCAACATTCCAGACGCTTTACTAACACTCTCCCCACTTGGAGAGTCAGCGCCTTTAACCTCCTGTTTGGCCCAGTTTGCAATTTCTGCGGAAGATGAACAGGAAGAGCGAGAACCAATGAGAGGCTAGCTGGAGGTGTCTGGACGGGCAAATTTAACTCTCATTTCCCACCAGGAAGAGGAAATAACCAAAGGCTCAGTGTGCCGTGCCGGAACCAGATTAGGGCCTGAAGCCATCCTGCGGTGTTGCGGCCAGGTCACAAGAAAGCGAGTTGAAGAAAGCAGCTCAGGGGCACTGTAATTCACAAACCTGCAGAGTTATAAATGACAGCTATCGTCCAAAAATAGACTGAAGTAAGGCTGCCAAGAGGACTTGAAAGCGGGGCAGAATTGCAGGAAACCGATTTCAGGAGGTAGACTGGAATTGCATTGAAAGCATAGGAAAAGAGGCAGAACGTCCACAATGATGCACTTGGCCAAAAAGGGCGTATGCGTTTTTTCCTGAATATATTCAGGAAAAAACGCATAGGCCCTTTTTGGCCAACCAAGCAAGCTTGCAAAGGAAATCTGCACTACAATGAAGTCTCACTTCCCCCCGGTCAAAAGGGCCATCTGAAAAAAGTGTAAAATCCAGAAAGGCAGGACAGGCCATGGAGACCTGGGAGCCTTGTTATGCTGATGGGCGGGATGTAAATTGCCAACAACCACTCGGGAGAAGTGTATGGTGTTTCCTGAAACATCTAAAAAACAAAGCAACAGAACCTAGGGCACTTCCACTTATGGTCCTATAGCTTAGGGAAATTAAAATCAAAAAGACACAGCCACCCCAAAGTTTGGAACGGCTCTGTTTACAAGAACCTCATTTACAGTACAAGTTCAACATCGCAGAAAGTGAAAAATGGTTAAAGAAGTTGTGGTATTTACTTACAAAGCAATATCACTCAGCAATGAAATCTGTGTCATCAGGCCCTTAGCAGCACAATGAGTGGATTCAGGTATGATGATTCTAACTGAAATAAGTCACACAGAAAAAGAAACATCATAAGATATCAGTAATACACGGAATGTAAACTTGGCTACACAGGAACTGAATTACAGAACAGAACAAGGTCTCAAATTTAGAAAACCAACTTATGCTTGCTTAAGGGGAAAGGTGAGTTGGGGTGCTGCATAAAACCAGAGATTGAAATGAGCACAGATAAAGTTCCTTAAGCCAAATATGGAATAGACAAGAGCTACTCCTTGCTCAACGAAATGGACTCAACACCGCATATTAAACGCCTAAGAATGTACCTGACTAGTAAGTATCTTAAAACCTATGGATTGCTATGTCTCCGAAAGAGAATCAAGCATGTGTACAGGGGCATAAACGCAGCAGTGATAGGATAGGAGAGGTTCGGTGAGCAAATGAAGACCCTTTGAAGTCATATTGCATGGTACCCATTCCACGGGTTTCAACTACCCAGGTTTTAGGTATTCTTCCTTCAGCTAAAACATGCATGTGGAACCCAAGTATGATCAACCATGTGATCGGGAGACGTGTTCAAATAAGTCTCAGTTTTCCTCCCCTGGTACTCGGGTGCAACATTCCAGACGCTTTACTAACACTCTCCCCACTTGGAAAGTCAGCGCCTTTAACCTCCTGTTTGGCCCAGTTTGCAATTTCTGCGGAAGATGAACAGGAATAGTGAGAACCAATGAGAGGCTAGCTGGAGGTGTCTGGACGGGCAAATTTAACTCTCATTTCCCACCAGGAAGAGGAAATAACCAAAGGCTCAGTGTGCCGTGCCGGAACCAGATTAGGGCCTGAAGCCATCCTGTGGTGTTGCGGCCAGGTCACAAGAAAGTGAGTTGAAGAAAGGAGCTCAGGGGCACTGTAATTCACAAACCTGCAGAGTTATAAATGACAGCTATCGTCCAAAAATAGACTGAAGTAAGGCTGCCAAGAGGACTTGAAAGCGGGGCAGAATTGCAGGAAACCGATTTCAGGAGGTAGACTGGAATTGCATTGAAAGCATAGGAAAAGAGGCAGAACGTCCACAATGATGCACTTGGCCAAAAAGGGCGTATGCGTTTTTTCCTGAATATATTCAGGAAAAAACGCATACGCCCTTTTTGGCCAACCAAGCAAGCTTGCAAAGGAAATCTGCACTACAATGAAGTCTCACTTCCCCCCTGTCAAAAGGGCCATCTGAAAAAAGGGTAAAATCCAGAAAGGCAGGACAGGCCATGGAGAACTGGGAGCCTTGTTATGCTGATGGGCGGGATGTAAATTGCCAACAACCACTCGGGAGAAGTGTATGGTGTTTCCTGAAACATCTAAAAAACAAAGCAACAGAACCTAGGGCACTTCCACTTATGGTCCTATAGCTTAGGGAAATTAAAATGAAAAAGACACAGCCACCCCAAAGTTTGGAACGGCTCTGTTTACAAGAACCTCATTTACAGTACAAGTTCAACATCGCAGAAAGTGAAAAATGGATAAAGAAGTTGTGGTATTTACTTACAAAGCAATATCACTCAGCAATGAAATCTGTGTCATCAGGCCCTTAGCAGCACAATGAGTGGATTCAGGTATGATGATTCTAACTGAAATAAGTCACACAGAAAAAGAAACATCATAAGATATCAGTAAGACACGGAATGTAAACTTGGCTACACAGGAACTGAATTACAGAACAGAACAGGGTCTCAAATTTAGAAAACCAACTTATGCTTGCTTAAGGGTAAAGGTGAGTTGGGGTGCTGCATAAAACCAGAGACTGAAATGAGCACAGATAAAGTTCCTTAAGCCAAATATGGAATAGACAAGAGCTACTCCTTGCTCAACGAAATGGACTCAACACCGCATATTAAACGCCTAAGAATGTACCTGACTAGTAATTATCTTAAAACCTATGGATTGCTATGTCTCCGAAAGAGAATCAAGCATGTGTACAGGGGCATAAACGCAGCAGTGATAGGATTGGAGAGGTTCGGTGAGCAAATGAAGACCCTTTGAAGTCATATTGCATGGTACCCATTCCACGGGTTTCAACTACCCAGGGTTTAGGTATTCTTCCTTCAGCTAAAACATGCATGTGGAACCCAGAGTATGATCATCCATGTGAACGGGAGACGTGTTCAAATATGTCTCAGTTTTCCTCCCCTGGTACTCGGGTGCAACATTCCAGATGCTTTCCTAACACTCTCCCGACTTGGAGAGTCATCGCCTTTAACCTCCTGTTTGGCCCAGTTTGCAATTTCTGTGGAAGATGAACAGGAATAGCGAGAACCAATGAGAGACTAGCTGGAGGTGTCTGGACGGGCAAATTTAACTCTCATTTCCCACCAGGAAGAGGAAATAACCAAAGGCTCAGCGTGCCGTGCCGGAACCAGATTAGGGCCTGAAGCCATCCTGCGGTGTTGCGGCCAGCTCACAAGAAAGCGAGTTGAAGAAAGAGCTCAGGGGCACTGTAATTCACAAACCTGCAGAGTTATAAATGACAGCTATCGTCCAAAAATAGACTGAAGTAAGGCTGCCAAGAGGACTTGAAAGCGGGGCAGAATTGCAGGAAACCGATTTCAGGAGGTAGACTGGAATTGCATTGAAAGCATAGGAAAAGAGGCAGAACGTCCACAATGATGCACTTGGCCAAAAAGGGCGTATGCGTTTTTTCCTGAATATATTCAGGAAAAAACGCATACGCACTTTTTGGCCAACCAAGCAAGCTTGCAAAGGAAATCTGCACTACAATGAAGTCTCACTTCCCCCCTGTCAAAAGGGCCATCTGAAAAAAGTGTAAAATCCAGAAAGGCAGGACAGGCCATGGAGAACTGGGAGCCTTGTTATGCTGATGGGCGGGATGTAAATTACCAACAGACACTCAGGAGAACTGTATGGTGTTTCCTGAAACATCTAAAAAACAAAGCAACAGAGCCTAGGGCACTGCCACTTATGGTCTTATAGCTTAGGGAAATTAAAATCAAAAAGACACAGCCACCCCAATGTTTGGGACGCCTCTGTTTACAAGAACCTCGTTTACAGTACAAGTTCAACATCGCAGAAATTGAAAAATGGATAAAGAAGTTGTGGTATTTACTTACAAAGCCATATCACTCAGCAATGAAATCTGTGTCATCAGGCCCTTAGCAGCACAATGAGTTGATTCAGGTATGATGATTCTAACTGAAATAAGTCACACAGAAACAGAAACATCATAAGATATCAGTAATACACGGAATGTAAACTTGGCTACACAGGAACTGAATTACAGAACAGAACAGGGTCTCAAATTTAGAAAACCAATTTATGCTTGCTTAAGGGGAAAGGTGAGTTGGGGTGCTGCATAAAACCAGAGATTGAAATGAGCACAGATAAATTTCCTTAAGCCAAATATGGAATAGACAAGAGCTACTCCTTGCTCAACGAAATGGACTCAACACCCCATATTAAACGCCTAGGAATGTACCTGACTAGTAAGTATCTTAAAACCTATGGATTGCTATGTCTCCGAAAGAGAATCAAGCATGTGTACAGGGGCATAAACGCAGCAGTGATAGGATTGGAGAGGTGCGGTGAGCAAATGAAGACCCTTTGAAGTCATATTGCATGGTACCCATTCCACGGGTTTCAACTACCCAGGTTTTAGGTATTCTTCCTTCAGCTAAAACATGCATGTGGAACCCAAGTATGATCAACCATGTCAATGGGAGACGTGTTCAAATATGTCTCAGTTTTCCTCCCCCGGAACTCGGGTGCAACATTCCAGACGCTTTACTAACACTCTCCCCACTTGGAGAGTCAGCGCCTTTAACCTCCTGTTTGGCACAGTTTGCAATTTCTGCGGAAGATGAACAGGAATAGCGAGAACCAATGAGAGGCTAGCTGGAGGTGTCTGGACGGGCAAATTTAACGCTCATTTCCCACCAGGAAGAGGAAATAACCAAAGGCTCAGTGTGCCGTGCCGGAACCAGATTAGGGCCTGAAGCCATCCTGCAGTGTTGCGGCCAGCTCAAAAGAAAGCGAGTTGAAGAAAGGAGCTCAGGGGCACTGTAATTCACAAACCTGCAGAGTTATAAATGACAGCTATCATCCAAAAATAGACTGAAGTAAGGCTGCCAAGAGGACTTGAAAGCGGTGCAGAATTGCAGGAAACCGATTTCAGGAGGTAGACTGGAATTGCATTGAAAGCATAGGAAAAGAGGCAGAACGTCCACAATGATGCACTTGGCCAAAAAGGGCGTATGCGTTTTTTCCTGAATATATTCAGGAAAAAACGCATACGCCCTTTTTGGCCAACCAAGCAAGCTTGCAAAGAAATCTGCACTACAATGAAGTCTCACTTCCCCCGGGTCAAAAGGGCCATCTGAAAAAAGGGTAAAATCCAGAAAGGCAGGACAGGCCATGGAGAACTGGGAGCCTTGTTATGCTGATGGGCGGGATGTAAATTGCCAACAGACACTCAGGAGAAGTGTATGGTGTTTCCTGAAACATCTAAAAAACAAAGCAACAGAACCTAGGGCACTTCCACTTATGGTCCTATAGCTTAGGGAAATTAAACTCAAAAAGACACAGCCACCTCAAAGTTCGGAACGGCTCTGTTTACAAGAACCTCGTTTACAGTACAAGTTCAACATCGCAGAAAGTGAAAAATGGATAAAGAAGTTGTGGTATTTACTTACAAAGCAATATCACTCAGCAATGAAATCTGTGTCATCAGGCCCTTAGCAGCACAATGAGTGGATTCAGGTATGATGATTCTAACTGAAATAAGTCACACAGAAAAAGAAACATCATAAGATATCAGTAATACACGGAATGTAAACTTGGCTACACAGGAACTGAATTACAGAACAGAACAGGTTCTCAAATTTAGAAAACCAACTTATGCTTGCTTAAGGGGAAAGGTGAGTTGGGGTGCTGCATAAAACCAGAGATTGAAATGAGCACAGATAAAGTTCCTTAAGCCAAATATGGAATAGACAAGAGCTACTCCTTGCTCAACGAAATGGACTCAACACCGCATATTAAACGCCTAAGAATGTACCTGACTAGTAAGTATCTTAAAACCTATGGATTGCTATGTCTCCGAAAGAGAATCAAGCATGTGTACAGGGGCATAAACGCAGCAGTGATAGGATTGGAGATGTTCGGTGAGCAAATGAAGACCCTTTGAAGTCATATTGCATTGTACCCATTGCATGGTTTTCAACTACCCAGGTTTTAGGTATTCTTCCTTCAGCTAAAACATGCATGTGGAACCCAGAGTATGATCAACCATGTGATCGGGAGACGTGTTCAAATATGTCTCAGTTTTCGTACCCTGGTACTCGGGTGCAACATTCCAGACGCTTTACTAACACTCTCCCGACTTGGAGAGTCAGTCCCTTTAACCTCCTGTTTGGCCCAGTTTGCAATTTCTGTGGAAGATGAACAGGAATAGCGAGAACCAATGAGAGACTAGCTGGAGGTGTCTGGATGGGCAAATTTAACTCTCATTTCCCACCAGGAAGAGGAATTAACCAAAGGCTCAGCGTGCCGTGCCAGAACCAGATTAGGGCCTGAAGCCATCCTGCGGTGTTGCGGCCAGGTCACAAGAAAGCGAGTTGAAGAAAGGAGCTCAGGGGCACTGTAATTCACAAACCTGCAGAGTTATAAATGACAGCTATCGTCCAAAAATAGACTGAAGTAAGGCTGCCAAGAGGACTTGAAAGCGGGGCAGAATTGCAGGAAACCGATTTCAGGAGGTAGACTGGAATTGCATTGAAAGCATAGGAAAAGAGGCAGAACGTCCACAATGATGCACTTGGCCAAAAAGGGCGTATGCCTTTTTTCCTGAATATATTCAGGAAAAAACGCATACGCCCTTTTTGGCCAACCAAGCAAACTTGCAAAGGAAATCTGCACTACAATGAAGTCTCACTTCCCCCCGGTCATAAGGGCCATCTGAAAAAAGTATAAAATCCAGAAAGGCAGGACAGGCCATGGAGAACTGGGAGCCTTGTTATGCTGATGGGCGGGATGTAAATTGCCAACAGACACTCAGGAGAAGTGTATGGTGTTTCCTGAAACATCTAAAAAACAAAGCAACAGAGCCTAGGGCACTTCCACTTATGGTCCTATAACTTAGGGAAATTAAAATCAAAAAGACACAGCAACCCCAAAGTTTGGGACGCCTCCATTTACAAGAACCTCGTTTACCGTACAAGTTCAATATCACAGAAAGTGAAAAATGGATAAAGAACTTGTGGTACTTACGTACAATGCAGTATCACTCAGCAATGAAATCTATGTCATCAGGCCCGTAGCAGTATAATGAGTGGATTCAGGTACGATGATTCTAACTGAAATAAGTCACACAGAAAAAGAAACATCATAAGATATCACTAATACACGGAATGTATACTTGGCTACACAGGAACTGCATTCCAAAACAGAACCGGGTCTCAAATTTAGAAAACCAACTTATGCTTGCTTAAGGGGAAAGGTGAGTTGGGGTGCTGCATAAAACCAGAGATTGAAATGAGCACAGATAAAGTTCCTTAAGCCAAATATGGAATAGACAAGAGCTACTCCTTGCTCAACGAAATGGACTCAAAACCCCATATTAAACGCCTAAGAATGTACCTGACTAGTAAGTATCTTAAAACCTATGGATTGCTATGTCTCCAAAAGAGAATCAAGCGTGTGTACAGGGGCATAAACGCAGCAGTGATAGGATTGGAGAGGTTCGGTGAGCAAATGAAGACCCTTTGAAGTCATATTGCATGGTACCCATTACACGGGTCTCAACTCTCCAGGTTTAAGGTATTCTTCCTTCAGCTAAAACATGCATGTGGAACCCAGAGTATGATCAACCATGTGAACGGGAGACGTGTTCAAATATGTCTCAGTTTTCCTCCCCTGGTACTCGGGTGCAACATTCCAGACGCTTTACTAATACTCTCCCGACTTGGAGAGTCAGTCCCTTTAACCTCCTGTTTGGCCCAGTTTGCAATTTCTGCGGAAGATGAACAGGAATAGCGAGAACCAATGAGAGACTAGCTGGAGGTGTCTGAACGGGCAAATTTAACTCTCATTTCCCACCAGGAAGAGGAATTAACCAAAGGCTCAGTGTGCCGTGCCAGAACCAGATTAGGGCCTGAAGACATCCTGCGGTGTTGCGGCCAGGTCACAAGAAAGCGAGTTGAAGAAAGGAGCTCAGGGGCACTGTAATTCACAAACCTGCAGAGTTATAAATGACAGCTATCGTCCAAAAATAGACTGAAGTAAGGCTGCCAAGAGGACTTGAAAGCGGGGCAGAATTGCAGGAAACTGATTTCAGGAGGTAGATTGGAATTGCATTGAAAGCATAGGAAAAGAGGCAGAACGTCCACAATGATGCACTTGACCAAAAAGGGCGTATGCGTTTTTTCCTGAATATATTCAGGAAAAAACGCATACGCCCTTTTTGGCCAACCAAGCAAACTTGCAAAGGAAATCTGCACTACAATGAAGTCTCACTTCCCCCGGTCAAAAGGGCCATCTGAAAAAAGTGTAAAATCCAGAAAGGCAGGACAGGCCATGGAGAACTGGGAGCCTTGTTATGCTGATGGGCGGGATGTAAACTGCCAACAGACACTTGGGAGAAGTGTATGGTGTTTCCTGAAACATCTAAAAAACAAAGCAACAGAGCCTAGGGCACTTCCACTTATGGTCCTATAGCTTAGGGAAATTAAAATCAAAAAGACACAGCCACCCCAAAGTTTGGGACGCCTCTGTTTACAAGAACCTCGTTTACCGTACAAGTTCAATATCACAGAAAGTGAAAAATGGATAAAGAACTTGTGGTACTTACGTACAATGCAGTATCACTCAGCAATGAAATCTATGTCATCAGGCCTGTAGCAGCATAATGAGTGGATTCAGGTACGATGATTCTAACTGAAATAAGTCACACAGAAAAAGAAACATCATAAGATATCACTAATACACGGATTGTAAACTTGGATACACAGGAACTAAATTATAGAACAGAACAGGTTCTCAAATTTAGAAAACCAACTTATGCTTGCTTAAGGGGAAAGGTGAGTTGGGGTGCTGCATAAAACCAGAGATTGAAATGAGCACAGATAAAGTTCCTTAAGCCAAATATGGAATAGACAAGAGCTACTCCTTGCTCAAAGAAATGGACTCAACACCGCATATTAAACGCCTAAGAATGTACCTGACTAGTAAGTATCTTAAAACCTATGGATTGCTATGTCTCCGAAAGAGAATCAAGCGTGTGTACAGGGGCATAAACGCAGCAGTGATAGGATTGGAGAGGTTCGGTGAGCAAATGAAGACCCTTTGAAGTCATATTGCATGGTACCCATTCCACGGGTTTCAACTACCCAGGTTTTAGGTATTCTTCCTTCAGCTAAAACATGCATGTGGAACCCAGAGTATGATCAACCATGAGATCGGGAGACGTGTTCAAATATGTCTCAGTTTTCCTCCCCTGGTACTCGGGTGCAACATTCCAGACGCTTTACTAACACTCTCCCCACTTGGAGAGTCAGCGCCTTTAACCTCCTGTTTGGCCCAGTTTGCAATTTCTGCGGAAGATGAACAGGAATAGCGAGAACCAATGAGAGACTAGCTGGAGGTGTCTGGACGGGCAAATTTAACTCTCATTTCCCACTAGGAAGAGGAAATAACCAGAGGCTCAGCGTGCCGTGCCGGAACCAGATTAGGGCCTGAAGCTATCCTGCGGTGTTGCGGCCAGCTCACAAGAAAGCGAGTTGAAGAAAGGAGCTCAGGGGCACTGTAATTCACAAACCTGCAGAGTTATAAATGACAGCTATCGTCCAAAAATATACTGAAGTAAGGCTGCCAAGAGGACTTGAAAGCGGGGCAGAATTGCAGGAAACCGATTTCAGGAGGTAGACTGGAATTGCATTGAAAGCATAGGAAAAGAGGCAGAACGTCCACAATGATGCACTTGGCCAAAAAGGGCGTATGCGTTTTTTCCTGAACATATTCAGGAAAAAACGCATACGCCCTTTTTGGCCAACCAAGCAAACTTGCAAAGGAAATCTGCACTACAATGAAGTCTCACTTCCCCCCGGTCAAAAGGGCCATCTGAAAAAAGTGTAAAATCCAGAAAGGCAGGACAGGCCATGGAGAACTGGGAGCCTTGTTATGCTGATGGGCGGGATGTAAATTGCCAACAGACACTCGGGAGAAGTGTATGGTGTTTCCTGAAACATCTAAAAAACAAAGCAACAGAGCCTAGGGCACTTCCACTTATGGTCCTATAGCTTAGGGAAATTAAAATCAAAAAGACACAGCCACCCCAAAGTTTGGGACGCCTCTGTTTACAAGAACCTCGTTTACCGTACAAGTTCAACATCGCAGAAAGTGAAAAATTGATAAAGAAGTTGTGGTATTTACTTACAAAGCAATATCACTCAGCAATGAAATCTATGTCATCAGGCCCTTAGCAGCACAATGAGTGGATTCAGGCACGATGATTCTAACTGAAATAAGTCACACAGAAAAAGAAACATCATAAGATATCAGTAATACACGGAATGTAAACTTGGCTACACAGGAACTGAATTACAGAACAGAACAGGGTCTCAAATTTAGAAAACCAACTTATGCTTGCTTAAGGGGAAAGGTGAGTTGGGGTGCTGCATAAAACCAGAGATTGAAATGAGCACAGATAAAGTTCCTTAAGCCAAATATGGAATAGACAAGAGCTACTCCTTGCTCAACGAAATGGACTCAACACCGCATATTAAACGCCTAAGAATGTACCTGACTAGTAAGTATCTTAAAACCTAGGGATTGCTATGTCTCCGAAAGAGAATCAAGCATGTGTACAGGGGCATAAACGCAGCAGTGATAGGATTGGAGAGGTTCGGTGAGCAAATGAAGACCCTTTGAAGTCATATTGCATGGTACCCATTCCACTGGTTTCAACTACCCAGGTTTAAGGTATTCTTCCTTCAGCTAAAACATGCATGTGGAACCCAGAGTATGATCAACCATGTGAACGGGAGACGTGTTCAAATATGTCTCAGTTTTCCTCACCTGGTACTCGGGTGCAACATTCCAGATGCTTTACTAACACTCTCCCGACTTGGAGAGTCAGTCCCTTTAACCTCCTGTTTGGCCCAGTTTGCAATTTCTGTGGAAGATGAACAGGAATAGCGAGAACCAATGAGAGACTAGCTGGAGGTGTCTGAACGGGCAAATTTAACTCTCATTTCCCACCAGGAAGAGGAATTAACCAAAGGCTCAGCGTGCCGTGCCGGAACCAGATTAGGGCCTGAAGACATCCTGCGGTGTTGTGGCCAGGTCACAAGAAAGCGAGTTGAAGAAAGGAGCTCAGGGGCACTGTAATTCACAAACCTGCAGAGTTATAAATGACAGCTATCGTCCAAAAATAGACTGAAGTAAGGCTGCCAAGAGGACTTGAAAGCGGGGCAGAATTGCAGGAAACCGATTTCAGGAGGTAGATTGGAATTGCATTGAAAGCATAGGAAAAGAGGCAGAACGTCCACAATGATGCACTTGGCCAAAAAGGGCGTATGCGTTTTTTCCTGAATATATTTTTCCTGAATATATTCAGGAAAAAACGCATACGCCCTTTTTGGCCAACCAAGCAAGCTTGCAAAGGAAATCTGCACTACAATGAAGTCTCACTTCCCCCCGGTCAAAAGGGCCATCTGAAAAAAGTGTAAAATCCAGAAAGGCAGGACAGGCCATGGAGAACTGGGAGCCTTGTTATGCTGATGGGCGGGATGTAAATTGCCAACAGACACTCGGGAGAAGTGTATGGTGTTTCCTGAAACATCTAAAAAACAAAGCAACAGAGCCTAGGGCACTTCCACTTATGGTCCTATAGCTTAGGGAAATTAAAATCAAAAAGACACAGCCACCCCAAAGTTTGGAACGGCTCTGTTTACAAGAACCTCGTTTACAGTACAATTTCAACATCGCAGAAAGTGAAAAATGGATAAAGAACTTGTGGTACTTACGTACAATGCAGTATCACTCAGCAATGAAATCATTGTCATCAGGCCCGTAGCAGCATAATGAGTGGATTAAGGTACGATGATTCTAACTGAAATAAGTCACACAGAAAAAGAAACATCATAAGATATCACTAATACACGGAATGTAAACTTGGCTACACAAGAACTGCATTCCAAAACAGAACAGGGTCTCAAATTTAGAAAACCAACTTATGCTTGCTTAAGGGGAAAGGTGAGTTGGGGTGCTGCATAAAACCAGAGATTGAAATGAGCACAGATAAAGTTCCTTAAGCCAAATATGGAATAGACAAGAGCTACTCCTTGCTCAACGAAATGGACTCAAAACCCCATATTAAACGCCTAAGAATGTACCTGACTAGTAAGTATCTTAAAACCTATGGATTGCTATGTCTCCAAAAGAGAATCAAGCGTGTGTACAGGGACATAAACGCAGCAGTGATAGGATTGGAGAGGTTCGGTGAGCAAATGAAGACCCTTTGAAGTCATATTGCATGGTACCCATTCCACGGGTTTCAACTACCCAGGTTTTAGGTATTCTTCCTTCAGCTAAAACATGCATGTGGAACCCAGAGTATGATCAACCATGTGATCGGGAGACGTGTTCAAATATGTCTCAGTTTTCCTCCCCTGGTACTCGGGTGCAACATTCCAGACGCTTTACTAACACTCTCCCGACTTGGAGAGTCAGTCCCTTTAACCTCCTGTTTGGCCCAGTTTGCAATTTCTGCGGAAGATGAACAGGAATAGCGAGAACCAATGAGAGGCTAGCTGGAGGTGTCTGGACGGGCAAATTTAACTCTCATTTCCCACCAGGAAGAGGAATTAACCAAAGGCTCAGCGTGCCGGGCCGGAACCAGATTAGGGCCTGAAGCCATCCTGCGGTGTTGCGGCCAGGTCACAAGAAAGCGAGTTGAAGAAAGGAGCTCAGGGGCACTGTAATTCACAAACCTGCAGAGTTATAAATGACAGCTATCGTCCAAAAATAGACTGAAGTAAGGCTGCCAAGAGGACTTGAAAGCGGGGCAGAATTGCAGGAAACCGATTTCAGGAGGTAGACTGGAATTGCATTGAAAGCATAGGAAGAGGCAGAACGTCCACAATGATGCACTTGGCCAAAAAGGGCGTATGCGTTTTTTCCTGAATATATTCAGGAAAAAACGTATACGCCCTTTTTGGCCAACCAAGCAAGCTTGCAAAGGAAATCTGCACTACAATGAAGTCTCACTTCCCTCCGGTCAAAAGGGCCATCTGAAAAAAGTGTAAAATCCAGAAAGGCAGGACAGGCCATGGAGAACTGGGAGCCTTGTTATGCTGATGGGCGGGATGTAAATTGCCAAGAACCACTTGGGAGAAGTGTATGGTGTTTCCTGAAACATCTAAAAAACAAAGCAACAGAACCTAGGGCATTTCCACTTATGGTCCTATAGCTTAGGGAAATTAAAATGAAAAAGACACAGCCACCCCAAAGTTTGGAACGGCTCTGTTTACAAGAACCTCGTTTACAGTACAAGTTCAACATCGCAGAAAGTGAAAAATGGATAAAGAAGTTGTGGTATTTACTTACAAAGCAATATCACTCAGCAATGAAATCTGTGTCATCAGGCCCTTAGCAGCACAATGAGTGGATTCAGGTATGATGATTGTAACTGAAATAAGTCACACAGAAAAAGAAACATCATAAGATATCACTAATACACGGAATGTAAACTTGGCTACACAGGAACTGCATTCCAAAACAGAACAGGGTCTCAAATTTAGAAAACCAACTTATGCTTGCTTAAGGGGAAAGGTGAGTTGGGGTGCTGCATAAAACCAGAGATTGAAATGAGCACAGATAAAGTTCCTTAAGCCAAATATGGAATAGACAAGAGATACTCCTTGCTCAACGAAATGGACTCAAAACCCCATATTAAACGCCTAAGAATGTACCTGACTAGTAAGTATCTTAAAACCTAAGGATTGCTATGTCTCCAAAAGAGAATCAAGCGTGTGTACAGGGGCATAAACGCAGCAGTGATAGGATTGGAGAGGTTCGGTGAGCAAATGAAGACCCTTTGAAGTCATATTGCATGGTACCCATTACACGGGTCTCAACTCTCCAGGTTTAAGGTATTCTTCCTTCAGTTAAAACATGCATGTGGAACCCAGAGTATGATCAACCATGTGAACGGGAGACGTGTTCAAATATGTCTCAGTTTTCCTCCCCTGGTACTCGGGTGCAACATTCCAGACGCTTTACTAACACTCTCCCGACTTGGAGAGTCAGTCCCTTTAACCTCCTGTTTGGCCCAGTTTGCAATTTCTGCGGAAGATGAACAGGAATAGCGAGAACCAATGAGAGGCTAGCTGGAGGTGTCTGGACGGGCAAATTCAACTCTCATTTCCCACCAGGAAGAGGAATTAACCAAAGGCTCAGCATGCCGGGCCGGAACCAGATTAGGGCCTGAAGCCATCCTGCGGTGTTGCGGCCAGCTCAAAAGAAAGCGAGTTGAAGAAAGGAGCTCAGGGGCACTGTAATTCACAAACCTGCAGAGTTATAAATGACAGCTATCGTCCAAAAATAGACTGAAGTAAGGCTGCCAAGAGGACTTGAAAGCGGGGCAGAATTGCAGGAAACCGATTTCAGGAGGTAGACTGGAATTGCATTGAAAGCATAGGAAAAGAGGCAGAACGTCCACAATGATGCACTTGGCCAAAAAGGGCGTATGCGTTTTTTCCTGAATATATTCAGGAAAAAACGCATACGCCCTTTTTGGCCAACCAAGCAAGCTTGCAAAGGAAATCTGCACTACAATGAAGTCTCACTTCCCCCCGGTCAAAAGGGCCATCTGAAAAAAGTGTAAAATCCAGAAAGGCAGGACAGGCCATGGAGAACTGGGAGCCTTGTTATGCTGATGGGCGGGATGAAAATTGCCAAGAACCACTTGGGAGAAGTGTATGGTGTTTCTGAAACAACTAAAAAACAAAGCAACAGAACCTAGGGCACTTCCACTTATGGTCCTATAGCTTAGGGAAATTAAAATGAAAAAGACACAGCCACCCCAAAGTTTGGAACGGCTCTGTTTACAAGAACCTCGTTTACAGTACAAGTTCAACATCGCAGAAAGTGAAAAATGGATAAAGAAGTTGTGGTATTTACTTACAAAGCAATATCACTCAGCAATGAAATCTGTGTCATCAGGCCCTTAGCAGCACAATGAGTGGATTCAGGTATGATGATTCTAACTGAAATAAGTCACACAGAAAAAGAAACATCATAAGATATCACTAATACACGGAATGTAAACTTGGCTACACAGGAACTGCATTCCAAAACAGAACAGGGTCTCAAATTTAGAAAACCAACTTATGCTTGCTTAAGGGGAAAGGTGAGTTGGGGTGCTGCATAAAAACAGAGATTGAAATGAGCACAGATAAAGTTCCTTAAGCCAAATATGGAATAGACAAGAGCTACTCCTTGCTCAACGAAATGGACTCAAAACCCCATATTAAACGCCTAAGAATGTACCTGACTAGTAAGTATCTTAAAACCTATGGATTGCTATGTCTCCAAAAGAGAATCAAGCGTGTGTACAGGGGCATAAACGCAGCAGTGATAGGATTGGAGAGGTTCGGTGAGCAAATGAAGACCCTTTGAAGTCATATTGCATGGTACCCATTACACGGGTCTCAACTCTCCAGGTTTAAGGTATTCTTCCTTCAGCTAAAACATGCATGTGGAACCCAGAGTATGATCAACCATGTGAACGGGAGACGTGTTCAAATATGTCTCAGTTTTCCTCCCCTGGTACTCGGGTGCAACATTCCAGACGCTTTACTAACACTCTCCCGACTTGGAGAGTCAGTCCCTTTAACCTCCTGTTTGGCCCAGTTTGCAATTTCTGCGGAACATGAACAGGAATAGCGAGAACCAATGAGAGACTAGCTGGAGGTGTCTGGACGGGCAAATTCAACTCTCATTTCCCACCAGGAAGAGGAATTAACCAAAGGCTCAGCATGCCGGGCCGGAACCAGATTAGGGCCTGAAGCCATCCTGCGGTGTTGCGGCCAGCTCAAAAGAAAGCGAGTTGAAGAAAGGAGCTCAGGGGCACTGTAATTCACAAACCTGCAGAGTTATAAATGACAGCTATCGTCCAAAAATAGACTGAAGTAAGGCTGCCAAGAGGACTTGAAAGCGGGGCAGAATTGCAGGAAACCGATTTCAGGAGGTAGACTGGAATTGCATTGAAAGCATAGGAAAAGAGGCAGAACGTCCACAATGATGCACTTGGCCAAAAAGGGCGTATGCGTTTTTTCCTGAATATATTCAGGAAAAAACGCATACGCCCTTTTTGGCCAACCAAGCAAGCTTGCAAATGAAATCTGCACTACAATGAAGTCTCACTTCCCCCCGGTCAAAAGAGCCATCTGAAAAAAGTGTAAAATCCAGAAAGGCAGGACAGGCCATGGAGAACTGGGAGCCTTGTTATGCTGATGGGCGGGATGTAAATTGCCAAGAACCACTTGGGAGAAGTGTATGGTGTTTCCTGAAACAACTAACAAACAAAGCAACAGAACCTAGGGCACTTCCACTTATGGTCCTATAGCTTAGGGAAATTAAAATGAAAAAGACACAGCCACCCCAAAGTTTGGAACGGCTCTGTTTACAAGAACCTCGTTTACAGTACAAGTTCAACATCGCAGAAAGTGAAAAATGGATAAAGAAGTTGTGGTATTTACTTACAAAGCAATATCACTCAGCAATGAAATCTGTGTCATCAGGCCCTTAGCAGCACAATGAGTGGATTCAGGTATGATGATTCTAACTGAAATAAGTCACACAGAAAAAGAAACATCATAAGATATCACTAATACACGGAATGTAAACTTGGCTACACAGGAACTGCATTCCAAAACAGAACAGGGTCTCAAATTTAGAAAACCAACTTATGCTTGCTTAAGGGGAAAGGTGAGTTGGGGTGCTGCATAAAACCAGAGATTGAAATGAGCACAGATAAAGTTCCTTAAGCCAAATATGGAATAGACAAGAGCTACTCCTTGCTCAACGAAACGGACTCAACACCGCATATTAAACGCCTAAGAATGTACCTGACTAGTAAGTATCTTACGACCTATGGATTGCTATGTCTCTGAAAGAGAATCAAGCATGTGTACAGGGACATAAACGCAGCAGTGATAGGATTGGAGAGGTTCGGTGAGCAAATGAAGACCCTTTGAAGTCATATTGCATGGTACCCATTCCACGGGTCTTAACTCTCCAGGTTTAAGGTATTCTTCCTTCAGCTAAAACATGCATGTGGAACCCAAGTATGATCAACCATGTGAACGGGAGACGTGTTCAAATATGTCTCAGTTTTCCTCCCCTGGTACTCGGGTGCAACATTCCAGACGCTTTACTAACACTCTCCCGACTTGGAGAGTCAGTCCCTTTAACCTCTTGTTTGGCCCAGTTTGCAATTTCTGTGGAAGATGAACAGGAATAGCGAGAACCAATGAGAGACTAGCTGGAGGTGTCTGGATGGGCAAATTTAACTCTCATTTCCCACCAGGAAGAGGAATTAACCAAAGGCTCAGCGTGCCGTGCCAGAACCAGATTAGGGCCTGAAGACATCCTGCGGTGTTGCGGCCAGGTCACAAGAAAGCGAGTTGAAGAAAGGAGCTCAGGGGCACTGTAATTCACAAACCTGCAGAGTTATAAATGACAGCTATCGTCCAAAAATAGACTGAAGTAAGGCTGCCAAGAGGACTTGAAAGCGGGGCAGAATTGCAGGAAACCGATTTCAGGAGGTAGACTGGAATTGCATTGAAAGCATAGGAAAAGAGGCAGAACGTCCACAATGATGCACTTGGCCAAAAAGGGCGTATGCGTTTTTTCCTGAATACATTCAGGAAGAAACGCATACGCCCTTTTTGGCCAACCAAGCAAACTTGCAAAGGAAATCTGCACTACAATGAAGTCTCACTTCCCTCCGGTCAAAAGGGCCATCTGAAAAAAGTGTAAAATCCAGAAAGGCAGGACAGGCCATGGAGAACTGGGAGCCTTGTTATGCTGATGGGCGGGATGTAAATTGCCAGCAGACATTCAGGAGAAGTGTATGGTGTTTTTGAAACATCTAAAAAACAAAGCAACAGAGCCTAGGGCACTTCCACTTATGGTCCTATAGCTTAGGGAAATTAAAATCAAAACGACACAGCCACCCCAAAGTTTGGAACGGCTCTGTTTACAAGAACCTCGTTTACAGTACAAGTTCAACATCGCAGAAAGTGAAAAATGGATAAAGAAGTTGTGGTATTTACTTACAAAGCAATATCACTCAGCAATGAAATCTGTGTCATCAGGCCCTTAGCAGCACAATGAGTGGATTCAGGTATGATGATTCTAACTGATATAAGTCACACAGAAGAAGAAACATCATAAGATATCAGTAATACACGGAATGTAAACTTGGCTAAACAGGAACTGAATTACAGAACAGAACAGGGTCTCAAATTTAGAAAACCAACTTATGCTTGCTTAAGGGTAAAGGTGAGTTGGGGTGCTGCATAAAACCAGAGATTGAAATGAGCACAGATAAAGTTCCTTAAGCCAAATATGGAATAGACAAGAGCTACTCCTTGCTCAACGAAATGGACTCAACACCGCATATTAAACGTCTAAGAATGTACCTGACTAGTAAGTATCTTAAAACCTATGGATTGCTATGTCTCCAAAAGAGAATCAAGCGTGTGTACAGGGGCATAAACGCAGCACTGATAGGATTGGAGAGGTTCGGTGAGCAAATGAATACCCTTTGAAGTCATATTGCATGGTACCCATTCCACGGGTTTCAAATACCCAGGTTTAAGGTATTCTTCCTTCAGCTAAAACATGCATGTGGAACCTAGAGTATGATCAACCATGTGATCGGGAGACGTGTTCAAATATGTCTCAGATTTCGTACCCTGGTACTCGGGTGCAACATTCCAGACGCTTTACTAACACTCTCCCGACTTGGAGAGTCAGTCCCTTTAACCTCCTGTTTGGCCCAGTTTGCAATTTCTGCGGAAGATGAACAGGAATAGCGAGAACCAATGAGAGGCTACCTGGAGGTGTCTGGACGGGCAAATTTAACTCTCATTTCCCACCAGGAAGAGGAAATAACCAAAGGCTCAGCGTGCCGGGCCGGAACCAGATTAGGGCCTGAAGCCATCCTGCGGTGTTGCGGCCAGGTCACAAGAAAGCGAGTTGAAGAAAGGAGCTCAGGGGCACTGTAATTCACAAACCTGCAGAGTTATAAATGACAGCTATCGTCCAAAAATAGACTGAAGTAAGGCTGCCAAGAGGACTTGAAAGCGGGGCAGAATTGCAGGAAACCGATTTCAGGAGGTAGACTGGAATTGCATTGAAAGCATAGAAAGAGGCAGAACGTCCACAATGATGCACTTGGCCAAAAAGGGCGTATGCGTTTTTTCCTGAATATATTCAGGAAAAAACGTATACGCCCTTTTTGGCCAACCAAGCAAGCTTGCAAAGGAAATCTGCACTACAATGAAGTCTCACTTCCCTCCGGTCAAAAGGGCCATCTGAAAAAAGTGTAAAATCCAGAAAGGCAGGACAGGCCATGGAGAACTGGGAGCCTTGTTATGCTGATGGGCGGGATGTAAATTGCCAAGAACCACTTGGGAGAAGTGTATGGTGTTTCCTGAAACATCTAAAAAACAAAGCAACAGAACCTAGGGCATTTCCACTTATGGTCCTATAGCTTAGGGAAATTAAAATGAAAAAGACACAGCCACCCCAAAGTTTGGAACGTCTCTGTTTACAAGAACCTCGTTTACAGTACAAGTTCAACATCGCAGAAAGTGAAAAATGGATAAAGAAGTTGTGGTATTTACTTACAAAGCAATATCACTCAGCAATGAAATCTGTGTCATCAGGCCCTTAGCAGCACAATGAGTGGATTCAGGTATGATGATTCTAACTGAAATAAGTCACACAGAAAAAGAAACATCATAAGATATCACTAATACACGGAATGTAAACTTGGCTACACAGGAACTGCATTCCAAAACAGAACAGGGTCTCAAATTTAGAAAACCAACTTATGCTTGCTTAAGGGGAAAGGTGAGTTGGGGTGCTGCATAAAACCAGAGATTGAAATGAGCACAGATAAATTTCCTTAAGCCAAATATGGAATAGACAAGAGCTACTCCTTGCTCAACGAAATGGACTCAAAACCCCATATTAAACGCCTAAGAATGTACCTGACTAGTAAGTATCTTAAAACCTATGGATTGCTATGTCTCCAAAAGAGAATCAAGCGTGTGTACAGGGGCATAAACGCAGCAGTGATAGGATTGGAGAGGTTCGGTGAGCAAATGAAGACCCTTTGAAGTCATATTGCATGGTACCCATTACACGGGTCTCAACTCTCCAGGTTTAAGGTATTCTTCCTTCAGTTAAAACATGCATGTGGAACCCAGAGTATGATCAACCATGTGAACGGGAGACGTGTTCAAATATGTCTCAGTTTTCCTCCCCTGGTACTCGGGTGCAACATTCCAGACGCTTTACTAACACTCTCCCCACTTGGAGAGTCAGTCCCTTTAACCTCCTGTTTGGCCCAGTTTGCAATTTCTGCGGAAGATGAACAGGAATAGCGAGAACCAATGAGAGGCTAGCTGGAGGTGTCTGGACGGGCAAATTCAACTCTCATTTCCCACCAGGAAGAGGAATTAACCAAAGGCTCAGCATGCCGGGCCGGAACCAGATTAGGGCCTGAAGCCATCCTGCGGTGTTGCGGCCAGGTCACAAGAAAGCGAGTTGAAGAAAGGAGCTCAGGGGCACTGTAATTCACAAACCTGCAGAGTTATAAATGACAGCTATCGTCCAAAAAGAGACTGAAGTAAGGCTGCCAAGAGGACTTGAAAGCGGGGCAGAATTGCAGGAAACCGATTTCAGGAGGTAGACTGGAATTGCATTGAAAGCATAGGAAAAGAGGCAGAACGTCCACAATGATGCACTTGGCCAAAAAGGGCGTATGCGTTTTTTCCTGAATATATTCAGGAAAAAACGCATACGCCCTTTTTGGCCAACCAAGCAAGCTTGCAAAGGAAATCTGCACTACAATGAAGTCTCACTTCCCCCCGGTCAAAAGGGCCATCTGAAAAAAGTGTAAAATCCAGAAAGGCAGGACAGGCCATGGAGAACTGGGAGCCTTGTTATGCTGATGGGCGGGATGAAAATTGCCAAGAACCACTTGGGAGAAGTGTATGGTGTTTCCTGAAACAACTAAAAAACAAAGCAACAGAACCTAGGGCACTTCCACTTATGGTCCTATAGCTTAGGGAAATTAAAATGAAAAAGACACAGCCACCCCAAAGTTTGGAACGGCTCTGTTTACAAGAACCTCGTTTACAGTACAAGTTCAACATCGCAGAAAGTGAAAAATGGATAAAGAAGTTGTGGTATTTACTTACAAAGCAATATCACTCAGCAATGAAATCTGTGTCATCAGGCCCTTAGCAGCACAATGAGTGGATTCAGGTATGATGATTCTAACTGAAATAAGTCACACAGAAAAAGAAACATCATAAGATATCACTAATACACGGAATGTAAACTTGGCTACACAGGAACTGCATTCCAAAACAGAACAGGGTCTCAAATTTAGAAAACCAACTTATGCTTGCTTAAGGGGAAAGGTGAGTTGGGGTGCTGCATAAAACCAGAGATTGAAATGAGCACAGATAAAGTTCCTTAAGCCAAATATGGAATAGACAAGAGCTACTCCTTGCTCAACGAAATGGACTCAAAACCCCATATTAAACGCCTAAGAATGTACCTGACTAGTAAGTATCTTAAAACCTATGGATTGCTATGTCTCCAAAAGAGAATCAAGCGTGTGTACAGGGGCATAAACGCCGCAGTGATAGGATTGGAGAGGTTCGGTGAGCAAATGAAGACCCTTTGAAGTCATATTGCATGGTACCCATTACACGGGTCTCAACTCTCCAGGTTTAAGGTATTCTTCCTTCAGCTAAAACATGCATGTGGAACCCAGAGTATGATCAACCATGTGAACGGGAGACGTGTTCAAATATGTCTCAGTTTTCCTCCCCTGGTACTCGTGTGCAACATTCCAGACGCTTTACTAACACTCTCCCGACTTGGAGAGTCAGTCCCTTTAACCTCCTGTTTGGCCCAGTTTGCAATTTCTGCGGAACATGAACAGGAATAGCGAGAACCAATGAGAGACTAGCTGGAGGTGTCTGGACGGGCAAATTCAACTCTCATTTCCCACCAGGAAGAGGAATTAACCAAAGGCTCAGCATGCCGGGCCGGAACCAGATTAGGGCCTGAAGCCATCCTGCGGTGTTGCGGCCAGCTCAAAAGAAAGCGAGTTGAAGAAAGGAGCTCAGGGGCACTGTAATTCACAAACCTGCAGAGTTATAAATGACAGCTATCGTCCAAAAATAGACTGAAGTAAGGCTGCCAAGAGGACTTGAAAGCGGGGCAGAATTGCAGGAAACCGATTTCAGGAGGTAGACTGGAATTGCATTGAAAGCATAGGAAAAGAGGCAGAACGTCCACAATGATGCACTTGGCCAAAAAGGGCGTATGCGTTTTTTCCTGAATATATTCAGGAAAAAACGCATACGCCCTTTTTGGCCAACCAAGCAAGCTTGCAAAGGAAATCTGCACTACAATGAAGTCTCACTTCCCCCCGGTCAAAAGGGCCATCTGAAAAAAGTGTAAAATCCAGAAAGGCAGGACAGGCCATGGAGAACTGGGAGCCTTGTTATGCTGATGGGCGGGATGTAAATTGCCAAGAACCACTTGGGAGAAGTGTATGGTGTTTCCTGAAACATCTAAAAAACAAAGCAACAGAGCCTAGGGCACTTCCACTTATGGTCCTATAGCTTAGGGAAATTAAAATCAAAAAGACACAGCCACCCCAAAGTTTGGAACGGCTCTGTTTACAAGAACCTCGTTTACAGTACAAGTTCAACATCGCAGAAAGTGAAAAATGGATAAAGAAGTTGTGGTATTTACTTACAAAGCAATATCACTCAGCAATGAAATCTGTGTCATCAGGCCCTTAGCAGCACAATGAGTGGATTCAGGTATGATGATTCTAACTGAAATAAGTCACACAGAAAAAGAAACATCATAAGATATCACTAATACACGGAATGTAAACTTGGCTACACAGGAACTGCATTCCAAAACAGAACAGGGTCTCAAATTTAGAAAACCAACTTATGCTTGCTTAAGGGGAAAGGTGAGTTGGGGTGCTGCATAAAACCAGAGATTGAAATGAGCACAGATAAAGTTCCTTAAGCCAAATATGGAATAGACAAGAGCTACTCCTTGCTCAACGAAACGGACTCAACACCGCATATTAAACGCCTAAGAATGTACCTGACTAGTAAGTATCTTACGACCTATGGATTGCTATGTCTCTGAAAGAGAATCAAGCATGTGTACAGGGACATAAACGCAGCAGTGATAGGATTGGAGAGGTTCGGTGAGCAAATGAAGACCCTTTGAAGTCATATTGCATGGTACCCATTCCACGGGTCTTAACTCTCCAGGTTTAAGGTATTCTTCCTTCAGCTAAAACATGCATGTGGAACCCAAGTATGATCGACCATGTGAACGGGAGACGTGTTCAAATATGTCTCAGTTTTCGTACCCTGATACTCGGGTGCAACATTCCAGACGCTTTACTAACACTCTCCCGACTTGGAGAGTCAGTCCCTTTAACCTCCTGTTTGGCCCAGTTTGCAATTTCTGTGGAAGATGAACAGGAATAGCGAGAACCAATGAGAGACTAGCTGGAGGTGTCTGGATGGGCAAATTTAACTCTCATTTCCCACCAGGAAGAGGAATTAACCAAAGGCTCAGCGTGCCGTGCCAGAACCAGATTAGGGCCTGAAGACATCCTGCGGTGTTGCGGCCAGGTCACAAAAAAGCGAGTTGAAGAAAGGAGCTCAGGGGCACTGTAATTCACAAACCTGCAGAGTTATAAATGACAGCTATCGTCCAAAAATAGACTGAAGTAAGGCTGCCAAGAGGACTTGAAAGCAGGGCAGAATTGCAGGAAACTGATTTCAGGAGGTAGACTGGAATTGCATTGAAAGCATAGGAAAAGAGGCAGAACGTCCACAATGATGCACTTGGCCAAAAAGGGCGTATGCGTTTTTTCCTGAATATATTCAGGAAGAAACGCATACGCCCTTTTTGGCCAACCAAGCAAACTTGCAAAGGAAATCTGCACTACAATGAAGTCTCACTTCCCTCCGGTCAAAAGGGCCATCTGAAAAAAGTGTAAAATCCAGAAAGGCAGGACAGGCCATGGAGAACTGGGAGCCTTGTTATGCTGATGGGCGGGATGTAAATTGCCAGCAGACATTCAGGAGAAGTGTATGGTGTTTTTGAAACATCTAAAAAACAAAGCAACAGAGCCTAGGGCACTTCCACTTATGGTCCTATAGCTTAGGGAAATTAAAATCAAAACGACACAACCACCCCAAAGTTTGGAACGGCTCTGTTTACAAGAACCTCGTTTACAGTACAAGTTCAACATCGCAGAAAGTGAAAAATGGATAAAGAAGTTGTGGTATTTACTTACAAAGCAATATCACTCAGCAATGAAATCTGTGTCATCAGGCCCTTAGCAGCACAATGAGTGGATTCAGGTATGATGATTCTAACTGAAATAAGTCACACAGAAGAAGAAACATCATAAGATATCAGTAATACACGGAATGTAAACTTGGCTACACAGGAACTGAATTACAGAACAGAACAGGGTCTCAAATTTAGAAAACCAACTTATGCTTGCTTAAGGGGAAAGGTGAGTTGGGGTGCTGCATAAAACCAGAGATTGAAATGAGCACAGATAAAGTTCCTTAAGCCAAATATGGAATAGACAAGAGCTACTCCTTGCTCAACGAAATGGACTCAACACCGCATATTAAACGTCTAAGAATGTACCTGACTAGTAAGTATCTTAAAACCTATGGATTGCTATGTCTCCAAAAGAGAATCAAGCGTGTGTACAGGGGCATAAACGCAGCAGTGATAGGATTGGAGAGTTTCGGTGAGCAAATGAATACCCTTTGAAGTCATATTGCATGGTACCCATTCCACGGGTTTCAAATACCCAGGTTTAAGGTATTCTTCCTTCAGCTAAAACATGCATGTGGAACCTAGAGTATGATCAACCATGTGATCGGGAGACGTGTTCAAATATGTCTCAGATTTCGTACCCTGGTACTCGGGTGCAACATTCCAGACGCTTTACTAACACTCTCCCGACTTGGAGAGTCAGTCCCTTTAACCTCCTGTTTGGCCCAGTTTGCAATTTCTGCGGAAGATGAACAGGAATAGCGAGAACCAATGAGAGGCTAGCTGGAGGTGTCTGGACGGGCAAATTTAACTCTCATTTCCCACCAGGAAGAGGAAATAACCAAAGGCTCAGCGTGCCGTACCGGAACCAGATTAGGGCCTGAAGCCATCCTGCGGTGTTGCGGCCAGCTCAAAAGAAAGCGAGTTGAAGAAAGGAGCTCAGGGGCACTGTAATTCACAAACCTGCAGAGTTATAAATGACAGCTATCGTCCAAAAATAGACTGAAGTAAGGCTGCCAAGAGGACTTGAAAGCGGGGCAGAATTGCAGGAAACCGATTTCAGGAGGTAGACTGGAATTGCATTGAAAGCATAGGAAAAGAGGCAGAACGTCCACAATGATGCACTTGGCCAAAAAGGGCGTATGCGTTTTTTCCTGAATATATTCAGGAAAAAACGCATACGCCCTTTTTGGCCAACCAAGCAAGCTTGCAAAGGAAATCTGCACTACAATGAAGTCTCACTTCCCCCCGGTCAAAAGGGCCATCTGAAAAAAGTGTAAAATCAGGAAAGGCAGGACAGGCCATGGAGAACTGGGAGCCTTGTTATGCTGATGGGCGGGATGTAAATTGCCAACACCCACTCGGGAGAAGTGTATGGTGTTTCCTGAAACATCTAAAAAACAAAGCAACAGAGCCTAGGGCACTTCCACTTATGGTCCTATAGCTTAGGGAAATTAAAATCAAAAAGACACAGCCACCCCAAAGTTTGGGACGCCTCCGTTTACAAGAACCTCATTTACCGTACAAGTTCAATATGACAGAAAGTGAAAAATGGATAAAGAACTTGTGTTACTTACGTACAATGCAGTATCACTCAGCAATGAAATCTATGTCATCAGGCCCGTAGCAGCATCATGAGTGGATTCAGGTACGATGATTCTAACTGAAATAAGTCACACAGAAAAAGAAACATCATAAGATATCACTAATACACGGAATGTAAACTTGGCTACACAGGAACTGCATTCCAAAACAGAACAGGGTCTCAAATTTAGAAAACCAACTTATGCTTGCTTAAGGGGAAAGGTGAGTTGGGGTGCTGCATAAAACCAGAGATTGAAATGAGCACAGATAAAGTTCCTTAAGCCAAATATGGAATAGACAAGAGCTACTCCTTGCTCAACGAAATGGACTCAAAACCCCATATTAAACGCCTAAGAATGTACCTGACTAGTAAGTATCTTAAAACCTATGGATTGCTATGTCTCCAAAAGAGAATCAAGCGTGTGTACAGGGGCATAAACGCAGCAGTGATAGGATTGGAGAGGTTCGGTGAGCAAATGAAGACCCTTTGAAGTCATATTGCACGGTACCCATTCCACGGGTCTCAACTCTCCAGGTTTAAGGTATTCTTCCTTCAGCTAAAACATGCATGTGGAACCCAGAGTATGATCAACCATGTGAACGGGAGACGTGTTCAAATATGTCTCAGTTTTCCTCCCCTGGTACTCGGGTGCAACATTCCAGACGCTTTACTAACACTCTCCCCACTTGGAGAGTCAGTCCCTTTAACCTCCTGTTTGGCCCAGTTTGCAATTTCTGCGGAAGATGAACAGGAATAGCGAGAACCAATGAGAGACTAGCTGGAGGTGTCTGAACGGGCAAATTTAACTCTCATTTCCCACCAGGAAGAGGAATTAACCAAAGGCTCAGCGTGCCGTGCCGGAACCAGATTAGGGCCTGAAGCCATCCTGCGGTGTTGCGGCCAGGTCACAAGAAAGCGAGTTGAAGAAAGGAGCTCAGGGGCACTGTAATTCACAAACCTGCAGAGTTATAAATGACAGCTATCGTCCAAAAATAGACTGAAGTAAGGCTGCCAAGAGGACTTGAAAGCGGGGCAGAATTGCAGGAAACCGATTTCAGGAGGTAGACTGGAATTGCATTGAAAGCATAGGAAAAGAGGCAGAACGTCCACAATGATGCACTTGGCCAAAAAGGGCGTATGCGTTTTTTCCTGAATATATTCAGGAAAAAACGCATACGCCCTTTTTGGCCAACCAAGCAAACTTGCAAAGGAAATCTGCACTACAATGAAGTCTCACTTCCCCCCGGTCAAAAGGGCCATCTGAAAAAAGTGTAAAATCCAGAAAGGCAGGACAGGCCATGGAGAACTGGGAGCCTTGTTATGCTGATGGGCGGGATGTAAATTGCCAACAGACACTCGGGAGAAGTGTATGGTGTTTCCTGAAACATCTAAAAAACAAAGCAACAGAGCCTAGGGCACTTCCACTTATGGTCCTATAGCTTAGGGAAATTAAAATCAAAAAGACACAGCCACCCCAAAGTTTGGGACGCCTCTGTTTACAAGAACCTCGTTTACCGTACAACTTCAATATCACAGAAAGTGAAAAATGGATAAAGAACTTGTGGTACTTACGTACAATGCAGTATCACTCAGCAATGAAATCTATGTCATCAGGCCCATAGCAGCATAATGAGTGGATTCAGGTACGATGATTCTAACTGAAATAAGTCACACAGAAAAAGAAACATCATAAGATATCACTAATACACGGAATGGAAACTTGGCTACACAGGAACTGAATTACAGAACAGAACAGGGTCTCAAATTTAGAAAACCAACTTATGCTTGCTTAAGGGGAAAGGTGAGTTGGGGTGCTGCATAAAACCAGAGATCGAAATGAGCATAGATAAAGTTCCTTAAGCCAAATATGGAATAGACAAGAGCTACTCCTTGCTCAACGAAATGGACTCAACACCGCATATTAAACGCCTAAGAATGTACCTGACTAATAAGTATCTTAAAACCTATAGATTGCTATATCTCCGAAAGAGAATCAAGCATGTGTACAGGGGCATAAACGCAGCAGTGATAGGATTGGAGAGGTTCGGTGAGCAAATGAAGACCCTTTGAAGTCATATTGCATGGTACCCATTCCACGGGTTTCAACTACCCAGGTTTTAGGTATTCTTCCTTCAGCTAAAACATGCATGTGGAACCCAAGTATGATCAACCATGTGAACGGGAGACGTGTTCAAATATGTCTCAGTTTTCCTCCCCTGGTACTCGGGTGCAACATTCCAGACGGTTTACTAACACTCTCCCCACTTGGAGAGTCAGCGCCTTTAACCTCCTGTTTGGCCCAGTTTGCAATTTCTGCGGAAGATGAACAGGAATAGCGAGAACCAATGAGAGACTAGCTGGAGGTGTCTGGACGGGCAAATTTAACTCTCATTTCCCACCAGGAAGAGGAAATAACCAAAGGCTCAGCATGCCGGGCCGGAACCAGATTAGGGCCTGTAGACATCCTGCGGTGTTGCGGCCAGGTCACAAGAAAGCGAGTTGAAGAAAGGAGCTCAGGGGCACTGTAATTCACAAACCTGCAGAGTTATAAATGACAGCTATCGTCCAAAAATAGACTGAAGTAAGGCTGCCAAGCGGACTTGAAAGCGGGGCAGAATTGCAGGAAACCGATTTCAGGAGGTAGACTGGAATTGCATTGAAAGCATAGGAAAAGAGGCAGAACGTCCACAATGATGCACTTGGCCAAAAAGGGCGTATGCGTTTTTTCCTGAATATATTCAGGAAAAAACGCATACGCCCTTTTTGGCCAACCAAGCAAACTTGCAAAGGAAATCTGCACTACAATGAAGTCTCACTTCCCCCCGGTCAAAAGGGCCATCTGAAAAAAGTGTAAAATCCAGAAAGGCAGGACAGGACATGGAGAACTGGGAGCCTTGTTATGCTGATGGGCGGGATGTAAATTGCCAACAGACACTCAGGAGAAGTGTATGGTGTTTCCTGAAACATCTAAAAAACAAAGCAACAGAGCCTAGGGCACTTCCACTTATGGTCCTATAGCTTAGGGAAATTAAAATCAAAAAGACACAGCCACCCCAAAGTTTGGGATGCCTCTGTTTACAAGAACCTCGTTTACCGTACAAGTGCAATATCACAGAAAGTGAAAAATGGATAAAGAACTTGTGGTACTTACGTACAATGCAGTATCACTCAGCAATGAAATCTATGTCATCAGGCCCGTAGCAGCATAATGAGTGGATTCAGGTACGATGATTCTAACTGAAATAAATCACACAGAAAAAGAAACATCATAAGATATCACTAATACACGGAATGTAAACTTGGCTACACAGGAACTGCATTCCAAAACAGAACAGGGTCTCAAATTTAGAAAACCAACTTATGCTTGCTTAAGGGGAAAGGTGAGTTGGGGTGCTGCATAAAACCAGAGATTGAAATGAGCACAGATAAAGTTCCTTAAGCCAAATATGGAATAGACAAGAGCTACTCCTTGCTCAACGAAATGGACTCAAAACCCCATATTAAACGCCTAAGAATGTACCTGACTAGTAAGTATCTTAAAACCTATGGATTGCTATGTCTCCAAAAGAGAATCAAGCGTGTGTACAGGGGCATAAACGCAGCAGTGATAGGATTGGAGAGGTTCGGTGAGCAAATGAAGACCCTTTGAAGTAATATTGCACGGTACCCATTCCACAGGTCTCAACTCTCCAGGTTTAAGGTATTCTTCCTTCAGCTAAAACATGCATGTGGAACCCAGAGTATGATCAACCATGTGAACGGGAGACGTGTTCAAATATGTCTCAGTTTTCCTCCCCTGGTACTCGGGTGCAACATTCCAGACGCTTTACTAACACTCTCCCGACTTGGAGAGTCAGTCCCTTTAACCTCCTGTTTGGCCCAGTTTGCAATTTCTGCGGAAGATGAACAGGAATAGCGAGAACCAATGAGAGGCTAGCTGGAGGTGTCTGGACGGGCAAATTTAACTCTCATTTCCCACCAGGAAGAGGAATTAACCAAAGGCTCAGCATGCCGTGCTGGAACCAGATTAGGGCCTGAAGCCATCCTGCGGTGTTGCGGCCAGGTCACAAGAAAGCGAGTTGAAGAAAGGAGCTCAGGGGCACTGTAATTCACAAACCTGCAGAGTTATAAATGACAGCTATCGTCCAAAAATAGACTGAAGTAAGGCTGCCAAGAGGACTTGAAAGCGGGGCAGAATTGCAGGAAACCGATTTCAGGAGGTAGACTGGAATTGCATTGAAAGCATAGGAAAAGAGGCAGAACGTCCACAATGATGCACTTGGCCAAAAAGGGCGTATGCGTTTTTTCCTGAATATATTCAGGAAAAAACGCATACGCCCTTTTTGGCCAACCAAGCAAGCTTGCAAAGGAAATCTGCACTACAATGAAGTCTCACTTCCCCCCGGTCAAAAGGGCCATCTGAAAAAAGTGTAAAATCCAGAATGGCAGGACAGGCCATGGAGAACTGGGAGCCTTGTTATGCTGATGGGCGGGATGTAAATTGCCAACAGACACTTGGGAGAAGTGTATGGTGTTTCCTGAAACATCTAAAAAACAAAGCAACAGAGCCTAGGGCACTTCCACTTATGGTCCTATAGCTTAGGGAAATTAAAATCAAAAAGACACAGCCACCCCAAAGTTTGGAACGGCTCTGTTTACAAGAACCTCGTTTACAGTACAAGTTCAACATCGCAGAAAGTGAAAAATGGATAAAGAAGTTGTGGTATTTACTTACAAAGCAATATCACCAAGCAATGAAATCTGTGTCATCAGGCCCTTAGCAGCACAATGAGTGGATTCAGGTATGATGATTCTAATTGAAATAAGTCACACAGAAAAAGAAACATCATAAGATATCACTAATACACGGAATGTAAACTTGGCTACACAGGAACTGAATTACAGAACAGAACAGGGTCTCAAATTTAGAAAACCAACTTATGCTTGCTTAAGGGTAAAGGTGAGTTGGGGTGCTGCATAAAACCAGAGATTGAAATGAGCACAGATAAAGTTCCTTAAGCCAAATATGGAATAGACAAGAGCTACTCCTTGCTCAAAGAAATGGACTCAACACCGCATATTAAACGCCTAAGAATGTACCTGACTAGTAAGTATCTTAAAACCTAGGGATTGCTATGTCTCCGAAAGAGAATCAAGCATGTGTACAGGGGCATAAACGCAGCAGTGATAGGATTGGAGAGGTTCTGTGAGCAAATGAAGACCCTTTGAAGTCATATTGCATGGTACCCATTCCACGGGTTTCAACTACCCAGATTTTAGGTATTCTTCCTTCAGCTAAAACATTCATGTGGAACCCAGAGTATGATCAACCATGTGATCGGGAGACGTGTTCAAATATGTCTCAGTTTTCCTCCCCTGGTACTCGGGTGCAACATTCCAGACGCTTTACTAACACTCTCCCCACTTGGAGAGTCAGCGCCTTTAACCTCCTGTTTGGCACAGTTTGCAATTTCTGCGGAAGATGAACAGGAATAGCGAGAACCAATAAGAGACTAGCTGGAGGTGTCTGGACGGGCAAATTTAACTCTCATTTCCCACCAGGAAGAGGAAATAACCAGAGGCTCAGCGTGCCGTGCCGGAACCAGATTAGGGACTGAAGCCTTCCTGCGGTGTTGCGGCCAGGTCACAAGAAAGCGAGTTGAAGAAAGGAGCTCAGGGGCACTGTAATTCACAAACCTGCAGAGTTATAAATGACAGCTATCGTCCAAAAATATACTGAAGTAAGGCTGCCAAGAGGACTTGAAAGTGGGGCAGAATTGCAGGAAACCGATTTCAGGAGGTAGACTGGAATTGCATTGAAAGCATAGGAAAAGAGGCAGAACGTCCACAATGATGCACTTGGCCAAAAAGGGCGTATGCGTTTTTTCCTGAATATATTCAGGAAAAAACGCATACGCCCTTTTTGGCCAACCAAGCAAGCTTGCAAAGGAAATCTGCACTACAATGAAGTCTCACTTCCCCCTGGTCAAAAGGGTCATCTGAAAAAAGGGTAAAATCCAGAAAGGCAGGACAGGCCATGGAGAACTGGGAGCCTTGTTATGCTGATGGGCGGGATGTAAATTGCCAACAACCACTTGGGAGAAGTGTATGGTGTTTCCTGAAACATCTAAAAAACAAAGCAACAGAACCTAGGGCACTTCCACTTATGGTCCTATAGCTTAGGGAAATTAAAATCAAAAAGACACAGCCACCCCAAAGTTTGGGACGCCTCTGTTTACAAGAACCTCGTTTACAGTACAATTTCAACATCGCAGAAAGTGAAAAATGGATAAAGAAGTTGTGGTATTTACTTACAAAGCAATATCACTCAGCAATGAAATCTGTGTCATCAGGCCCTTAGCAGCACAATGAGTGGATTCAGGTATGATGATTCTAACTGAAATAAGTCACACAGAAAAAGAAACATCATAAGATATCAGTAATACACGGAATGTAAACTTGGCTACACAGGAACTGAATTACAGAACAGAACAGGGTCTCAAATTTAGAAAACCAACTTATGCTTGCTTAAGGGGAAAGGTGAGTTGGGGTGCTGCATAAAACCAGAGATTGAAATGAGCACAGATAAAATTCCTTAAGCCAAATATGGAATAGACAAGAGCTACTCCTTGCTCAACGAAATGGACTCAACACCCCATATTAAACGACTAATAATGTACCTGACTAGTAAGTATCTTAAAACCTATGGATTGCTATGTCTCCGAAAGAGAATCAAGCATGTGTACAGGGGCATAAACGCAGCAGTGATAGGATTGGAGAGGTTCGGTGAGCAAATGAAGACCCTTTGAAGTCATATTGCATGGTACCCATTCCACGGGTTTCAACTACCCAGGTTTAAGGTATTCTTCCTTCAGCTAAAACATGCATGTGGAACCTAGAGTATGATCAACCATGTGATCGGGAGACGTGTTCAAATATGTCTCAGTTTTCCTCCCCTGGTACTCGGGTGCAACATTCCAGACGCTTTACTAACACTCTCCCCACTTGGAGAGTCAGTCCCTTTAACCTCCTGTTTGGCCTAGTTTGCAATTTCTGTGGAAGATGAACAGGAATAGCGAGAACCAATGAGAGACTAGCTGGAGGTGTCTGGATGGGCAAATTTAACTCTCATTTCCCACCAGGAAGAGGAATTAACCAAAGGCTCAGCGTGTCGTGCAAGAACCAGATTAGGGCCTGAAGACATCCTGCGGTGTTGCGGCCAGCTCACAAGAAAGCGAGTTGAAGAAAGGAGCTCAGGGGCACTGTAATTCACAAACCTGCAGAGTTATAAATGACAGCTATCGTCCAAAAATATACTGAAGTAAGGCTGCCAAGAGGACTTGAAAGCGGGGCAGAATTGCAGGAAACCGATTTCAGGAGGTAGACTGGAATTGCATTGAAAGCATAGGAAAAGAGGCAGAACGTCCACAATGATGCACTTGGCCAAAAAGGGCGTATGCGTTTTTTCCTGAATATATTCAGGAAAAAACGCATACGCACTTTTTGGCCAACCAAGCAAACTTGCAAAGGAAATCTGCACTACAATGAAGTCTCACTTCCCCCCGGTCAAAAGGGCCATCTGAAAAAAGTGTAAAATCCAGAAAGGCAGGACAGGCCATGGAGAACTGGGAGCCTTGTTATGCTGATGGGCGGGATGTAAATTGCCAACAGACACTTGGGAGAAGTGTATGGTGTTTCCTGAAACATCTAAAAAACAAAGCAACAGAGCCTAGGGCACTTCCACTTATGGTCCTATAGCTTAGGGAAATTAAAATCAAAAAGACACAGCCACCCCAAAGTTTGGGACGCCTCTGTTTACAAGAACCTCGTTTACCATACAAGTTCAATATCACAGAAAGTGAAAAATGGATAAAGAACTTGTGGTACTTACGTACAATGCAGTATCACTCAGCAATGAAATCTATGTCATCAGGCCCGTAGCAGCATAATGAGTGGATTCAGGTACGATGATTCTAACTGAAATAAGTCACACAGAAAAAGAAACATCATAAGATATCACTAATACACGGAATGTAAACTTGGCTACACAGGAACTGCATTCCAAAACAGAACAGGGTCTCAAATTTAGAAAACCAACTTATGCTTGCTTAAGGGGAAAGGTGAGTTGGGGTGCTGCATAAAACCAGAGATTGAAATGAGCAAAGATAAAGTTCCTTAAGCCAAATATGGAATAGACAAGAGCTACTCCTTGCTCAACGAAATGGACTCAACACCGCATATTAAACGCCTAAGAATGTACCTGACTAGTAAGTATCTTAAAACCTATGGATTGCTATGTCTCCGAAAGAGAATCAAGCATGTGTACAGGGGCATAAACGCAGCAGTGATAGGATTGGAGAGGTTCGTGAGCAAATGAAGACCCTTTGAAGTCATATTGCATGGTACCCATTCCACGGGTTTCAATTCTCCAGGTTTAAGGTATTCTTCGTTCAGCTAAAACATGCATGTGGAACCCAGAGTATGATCAACCATGTGAACGGGAGACGTGTTCAAATATGTCTCAGTTTTCGTACCCTGGTACTCGGGTGCAACATTCCAGACGCTTTACTAACACTCTCCCCACTTGGAGAGTCAGTCCCTTTAACCTCCTGTTTGGCCCAGTTTGCAATTTCTGCGGAAGATGAACAGGAATAGCGAGAACCAATGAGAGGCTAGCTGGAGGTGTCTGGACGGGCAAATTTAACTCTCATTTCCCACCAGGAAGAGGAATTAACCAAAGGCTCAGCATGCCAGGCCGGAACCAGATTAGGGCCTGAAGCCATCCTGCGGTGTTGCGGCCAGGTCACAAGAAAGCGAGTTGAAGAAAGGAGCTCAGGGGCACTGTAATTCACAAACCTGCAGAGTTATAAATGACAGCTATCGTCCAAAAATACACTGAAGTAAGGCTGCCAAGAGGACTTGAAAGCGGGGCAGAATTGCAGGAAACCGATTTCAGGAGGTAGACTGGAATTGCATTGAAAGCATAGGAAAAGAGGCAGAACGTCCACAATGATGCACTTGGCCAAAAAGGGCGTATGCGTTTTTTCCTGAATATATTCAGGAAAAAACGCATACGCCCTTTTTGGCCAACCAAGCAAGCTTGCAAAGGAAATCTGCACTACAATGAAGTCTCACTTCCCCCCGGTCAAAAGGGCCATCTGAAAAAAGTGTAAAATCCAGAAAGGCAGGACAGGCCATGGAGAACTGGGAGCCTTGTTATGCTGATGGGCGGGATGTAAATTGCCAACACCCACTCGGGAGAAGTGTATGGTGTTTCCTGAAACATCTAAAAAACAAAGCAACAGAACCTACGGCACTTCCACTTATGGTCCTATAGCTTAGGGAAATTAAAATCAAAAAGACACAGCCACCCCAAAGTTTGGGACGCCTCCGTTTACAAGAACCTCATTTACCGTACAAGTTCAATATGACAGAAAGTGAAAAATGGATAAAGAACTTGTGTTACTAACGTACAATGCAGTATCACTCAGCAATGAAATCTATGTCATCAGGCCCGTAGCAGCATCATGAGTGGATTCAGGTACGATGATTCTAACTGAAATAAGTCACACAGAAAAAGAAACATCATAAGATATCACTAATACACGGAATGTAAACTTGGCTACACAGGAACTGCATTCCAAAACAGAACAGGGTCTCAAATTTAGAAAACCAACTTATGCTTGCTTAAGGGGAAAGGTGAGTTGGGGTGCTGCATAAAACCAGAGATTGAAATGAGCACAGATAAAGTTCCTTAAGCCAAATATGGAATAGACAAGAGCTACTCCTTGCTCAACGAAATGGACTCAAAACCCCATATTAAACGCCTAAGAATGTACCTGACTAGTAAGTATCTTAAAACCTATGGATTGCTATGTCTCCAAAAGAGAATCAAGCGTGTGTACAGGGGCATAAACGCAGCAGTGATAGGATTGGAGAGGTTCGGTGAGCAAATGAAGACCCTTTGAAGTCATATTGCATGGTACCCATTCCACGGGTCTCAACTCTCCAGGTTTAAGGTATTCTTCCTTCAGCTAAAACATGCATGTGGAACCCAGAGTATGATCAACCATGTGAACGGGAGACGTGTTCAAATATGTCTCAGTTTTCCTCCCCTGGTACTCGGGTGCAACATTCCAGACGCTTTACTAACACTCTCCCCACTTGGAGAGTCAGTCCCTTTAACCTCCTGTTTGGCCCAGTTTGCAATTTCTGCGGAAGATGAACAGGAATAGCGAGAACCAATGAGAGACTAGCTGGAGGTGTCTGAACGGGCAAATTTAACTCTCATTTCCCACCAGGAAGAGGAATTAACCAAAGGCTCAGCGTGCCGTGCCGGAACCAGATTAGGGCCTGAAGCCATCCTGCGGTGTTGCGGCCAGGTCACAAGAAAGCGAGTTGAAGAAAGGAGCTCAGGGGCACTGTAATTCACAAACCTGCAGAGTTATAAATGACAGCTATCGTCCAAAAATAGACTGAAGTAAGGCTGCCAAGAGGACTTGAAAGCGGGGCAGAATTGCAGGAAACCGATTTCAGGAGGTAGACTGGAATTGCATTGAAAGCATAGGAAAAGAGGCAGAACGTCCACAATGATGCACTTGGCCAAAAAGGGCGTATGCGTTTTTTCCTGAATATATTCAGGAAAAAACGCATACGCCCTTTTTGGCCAACCAAGCAAACTTGCAAAGGAAATCTGCACTACAATGAAGTCTCACTTCCCCCCGGTCAAAAGGGCCATCTGAAAAAAGTGTAAAATCCAGAAAGGCAGGACAGGCCATGGAGAACTGGGAGCCTTGTTATGCTGATGGGCGGGATGTAAATTGCCAACAACCACTCCGGAGAAGTGTATGGTGTTTCCTGAAACATCTAAAAAACAAAGCAACAGAGCCTAGGGCACTTCCACTTATGGTCCTATAGCTTAGGGAAATTAAAATCAAAAAGACACAGCCACCCCAAAGTTTGGGACGCCTCTGTTTACAAGAACCTCGTTTACCGTACAACTTCAATATCACAGAAAGTGAAAAATGGATAAAGAACTTGTGGTACTTACGTACAATGCAGTATCACTCAGCAATGAAATCTATGTCATCAGGTCCATAGCAGCATAATGAGTGGATTCAGGTACGATGATTCTAACTGAAATAAGTCACACAGAAAAAGAAACATCATAAGATATCACTAATACACGGAATGGAAACTTGGCTACACAGGAACTGAATTACAGAACAGAACAGGGTCTCAAATTTAGAAAACCAACTTATGCTTGCTTAAGGGGAAAGGTGAGTTGGGGTGCTGCATAAAACCAGAGATCGAAATGAGCACAGATAAAGTTCCTTAAGCCAAATATGGAATAGACAAGAGCTACTCCTTGCTCAACGAAATGGACTCAACACCGCATATTAAACGCCTAAGAATGTACCTGACTAATAAGTATCTTAAAACCTATAGATTGCTATATCTCCGAAAGAGAATCAAGCATGTGTACAGGGGCATAAACGCAGCAGTGATAGGATTGGAGAGGTTCGGTGAGCAAATGAAGACCCTTTGAAGTCATATTGCATGGTACCCATTCCACGGGTTTCAACTACCCAGGTTTTAGGTATTCTTCCTTCAGCTAAAACATGCATGTGGAACCCAGAGTATGATCAACCATGTGATCGGGAGACGTGTTCAAATATGTCTCAGTTTTCCTCCCCTGGTACTCGGGTGCAACATTCCAGATGCTTTACTAACACTCTCCCCAGTTGGAGAGTCAGCGCCTTTGACCTCCTGTTTGGCCCAGTTTGCAATTTCTGCGGAAGGTGAACAGGAATAGCGAGAACCAATGAGAGGCTAGCTGGAGGTGTCTGGACGGGCAAATTTAACTCTCATTTCCCACCAGGAAGAGGAAATAACCAAAGGCTCAGCGTGCCGTACCGGAACTAGATTAGGTCCTGAAGCCATCTTGCGGTGTTGCGGCCAGCTCAAAAGAAAGCGAGTTGAAGAAAGGAGCTCAGGGGCACTGTAATTCACAAACCTGCAGAGTTATAAATGACAGCTATCGTCCAAAAATAGACTGAAGTAAGGATGCCAAGAGGACTTGAAAGCGGGGCAGAATTGCAGGAAACCGATTTCAGGAGGTAGACTGGAATTGCATTGAAAGCATAGGAAAAGAGGCAGAACGTCCACAATGATGCACTTGGCCAAAAAGGGCGTATGCGTTTTTTCCTGAATATATTCAGGAAAAAACGTATACGCCCTTTTTGGCCAACCAAGCAAGCTTGCAAAGGAAATCTGCACTACAATGAAGTCTCACTTCCCCCCGGTCAAAAGGGCCATGTGAAAAAAGTGTAAAATCCAGAAAGGCAGGACAGGCCATGGAGAACTGGGAGCCTTGTTATGCTGATGGGCGGGATGTAAATTGCCAACAACCACTCCGGAGAAGTGTATGGTGTTTCCTGAAACATCTAAAAAACAAAGCAACAGAACCTTGGGCACTTCCACTTATGGTCCTATAGCTTAGGGAAATTAAAATCAAAAAGACACAGCCACCCCAAAGTTTGGGACGCCTCTGTTTACAAAAACCTCGTTTACAGTACAAGTTCAACATCGCAGAAAGTGAAAAATGGATAAAGAACTTGTGGTATTTACTTACAAAGCAATATCACTCAGCAATGAAATCTGTGTCATCAGGCCCTTAGCATCACAATGAGTCGATTCAGGTATGATGATTCTAACTGAAATAAGTCACACAGAAAAAGAAACATCATAAGATATCAGTAATACACGGAATGTAAACTTGGCTACACAGGAACTGAATTACAGAACAGAACAGGGTCTCAAATTTAGAAAACCAACTTATGCTTGCTTACGGGTAAAGGTGAGTTGGGGTGCTGCATAAAACCAGAGATTGAAATGAACACAGATAAAGTTCCTTAAGCCAAATATGGAATAGACAAGAGCTACTCCTTGCTCAACGAAATGGACTCAACACCCCATATTAAACGCCTAAGAATGTACCTGACTAGTAAGTATCTTAAAACCTATGGATTGCTATGTCTCCGAAAGAGAATCAAGCATGTGTACAGGGGCATAAACGCAGCAGTGATAGGATTGGAGAGGTTCGGTGAGCAAATTAAGACCCTTTGAAGTCATATTGCATGGTACCCATTACACGGGTCTTAACTCTCCAGGTTTAAGGTATTCTTCCTTCAGCTAAAACATGCATGTGGAACCCAAGTATGATCAACCATGTGAACGGGAGACGTGTTCAAATATGTCTCAGTTTTCCTCCCCTGGTACTCGGGTGCAACATTCCAGACGCTTTACTAACACTCTCCCCACTTGGAGGGTCAGCGCCTTTAACCTCCTGTTTGGCCCAGTTTGCAATTTCTGCGGAAGATGAACAGGAATAGCGAGAACCAATGAGAGACTAGCTGGAGGTGTCTGGACGGGCAAATTTAACTCTCATTTCCCACCAGGAAGAGGAAATAACCAAAGGCTCAGCATGCCGGGCCGGAACCAGATTAGGGCCTGTAGACATCCTGCGGTGTTGCGGCCAGGTCACAAGAAAGCGAGTTGAAGAAAGGAGCTCAGGGGCACTGTAATTCACAAACCTGCAGAGTTATAAATGACAGCTATCGTCCAAAAATAGACTGAAGTAAGGCTGCCAAGCGGACTTGAAAGCGGGGCAGAATTGCAGGAAACCGATTTCAGGAGGTAGACTGGAATTGCATTGAAAGCATAGGAAAAGAGGCAGAACGTCCACAATGATGCACTTGGCCAAAAAGGGCGTATGCGTTTTTTCCTGAATATATTCAGGAAAAAACGCATACGCCCTTTTTGGCCAACCAAGCAAACTTGCAAAGGAAATCTGCACTACAATGAAGTCTCACTTCCCCCCGGTCAAAAGGGCCATCTGAAAAAAGTGTAAAATCCAGAAAGGCAGGACAGGCCATGGAGAACTGGGAGCCTTGTTATGCTGATGGGCGGGATGTAAATTGCCAACAGACACTCAGGAGAAGTGTATGGTGTTTCCTGAAACATCTAAAAAACAAAGCAACAGAGCCTAGGGCACTTCCACTTATGGTCCTATAGCTTAGGGAAATTAAAATCAAAAAGACACAGCCACCCCAAAGTTTGGGATGCCTCTGTTTAAAAGAACCTCGTTTACTGTACAAGTGCAATATCACAGAAAGTGAAAAATGGATAAAGAACTTGTGGTACTTACGTACAATGCAGTATCACTCAGCAATGAAATCTATGTCATCAGGCCCGTAGCAGCATAATGAGTGGATTCAGGTACGATGATTCTAACTGAAATAAATCACACAGAAAAAGAAACATCATAAGATATCACTAATACACGGAATGTAAACTTGGCTACACAGGAACTGCATTCCAAAACAGAACAGGGTCTCAAATTTAGAAAACCAACTTATGCTTGCTTAAGGGGAAAGGTGAGTTGGGGTGCTGCATAAAACCAGAGATTGAAATGAGCACAGATAAAGTTCCTTAAGCCAAATATGGAATAGACAAGAGCTACTCCTTGCTCAACGAAATGGACTCAAAACCCCATATTAAACGCCTAAGAATGTACCTGACTAGTAAGTATCTTAAAACCTATGGATTGCTATGTCTCCAAAAGAGAATCAAGCGTGTGTACAGGGGCATAAACGCAGCAGTGATAGGATTGGAGAGGTTCGGTGAGCAAATGAAGACCCTTTGAAGTAATATTGCACGGTACCCATTCCACGGGTCTCAACTCTCCAGGTTTAAGGTATTCTTCCTTCAGCTAAAACATCCATGTGGAACCCAGAGTATGATCAACCATGTGAACGGGAGACGTGTTCAAATATCTCTCAGTTTTCCTCCCCTGGTACTCGGGTGCAACATTCCAGACGCTTTACTAACACTCTCCCGACTTGGAGAGTCAGTCCCTTTAACCTCCTGTTTGGCCCAGTTTGCAATTTCTGCGGAAGATGAACAGGAATAGCGAGAACCAATGAGAGGCTAGCTGGAGGTGTCTGGACGGGCAAATTTAACTCTCATTTCCCACCAGGAAGAGGAATTAACCAAAGGCTCAGCATGCCGTGCTGGAACCAGATTAGGGCCTGAAGCCATCCTGCGGTGTTGCGGCCAGGTCACAAGAAAGCGAGTTGAAGAAAGGAGCTCAGGGGCACTGTAATTCACAAACCTGCAGAGTTATAAATGACAGCTATCGTCCAAAAATAGACTGAAGTAAGGCTGCCAAGAGGACTTGAAAGCGGGGCAGAATTGCAGGAAACCGATTTCAGGAGGTAGACTGGAATTGCATTGAAAGCATAGGAAAAGAGGCAGAACGTCCACAATGATGCACTTGGCCAAAAAGGGCGTATGCGTTTTTTCCTGAATATATTCAGGAAAAAACGCATACGCCCTTTTTGGCCAACCAAGCAAGCTTGCAAAGGAAATCTGCACTACAATGAAGTCTCACTTCCCCCCGGTCAAAAGGGCCATCTGAAAAAAGTGTAAAATCCAGAAAGGCAGGACAGGCCATGGAGAACTGGGAGCCTTGTTATGCTGATGGGCGGGATGTAAATTGCCAACACCCACTCGGGAGAAGTGTATGGTGTTTCCTGAAACATCTAAAAAACAAAGCAACAGAGCCTAGGGCACTTCCACTTATGGTCCTATAGCTTAGGGAAATTAAAATCAAAAAGACACAGCCACCCCAAAGTTTGGAACGGCTCTGTTTACAAGAACCTCGTTTACAGTACAAGTTCAACATCGCAGAAAGTGAAAAATGGATAAAGAAGTTGTGGTATTTACTTACAAAGCAATATCACCAAGCAATGAAATCTGTGTCATCAGGCCCTTAGCAGCACAATGAGTGGATTCAGGTATGATGATTCTAACTGAAATAAGTCACACAGAAAAAGAAACATCATAAGATATCACTAATACACGGAATGTAAACTTGGCTACACAGGAACTGAATTACAGAACAGAACAGGGTCTCAAATTTAGAAAACCAACTTATGCTTGCTTAAGGGTAAAGGTGAGTTGGGGTGCTGCATAAAACCAGAGATTGAAATGAGCACAGATAAAGTTCCTTAAGCCAAATATGGAATAGACAAGAGCTACTCCTTGCTCAAAGAAATGGACTCAACACCGCATATTAAACGCCTAAGAATGTACCTGACTAGTAAGTATCTTAAAACCTAGGGATTGCTATGTCTCCGAAAGAGAATCAAGCATGTGTACAGGGGCATCAACGCAGCAGTGATAGGATTGGAGAGGTTCGTGAGCAAATGAAGACCCTTTGAAGTCACATTGCATGGTACCCATTCCACGGGTTTCAACTACCCAGGTTTAAGGTATTCTTCCTTCAGCTAAAACATGCATGTGGAACCTAGAGTATGATCAACCATGTGATCGGGAGACGTGTTCAAATATGTCTCAGTTTTCGTACCCTGGTCCTCGGGTGCAACATTCCAGACGCTTTACTAACACTCTCCCCACTTGGAGAGTCAGTCCCTTTAACCTCCTGTTTGGCCCAGTTTGCAATTTCTGCGGAAGATGAACAGGAATAGCGAGAACCAATGAGAGACTAGCTGGAGGTGTCTGGATGGGCAAATTTAACTCTCATTTCCCACCAGGAAGAGGAATTAACCAAAGGCTCAGCGTGCCGTGCCAGAACCAGATTAGGGCCTGAAGACATCCTGCGGTGTTGTGGCCAGGTCACAAGAAAGCGAGTTGAAGAAAGGAGCTCAGGGGCACTGTAATTCACAAACCTGCAGAGTTATAAATGACAGCTATCGTCCAAAAATAGACTGAAGTAAGGCTGCCAAGAGGACTTGAAAGCGGGGCAGAATTGCAGGAAACCGATTTCAGGAGGTAGACTGGAATTGCATTGAAAGCATAGGAAAAGAGGCAGAACGTCCACAATGATGCACTTGGCCAAAAAGGGCGTATGCGTTTTTTCCTGAATATATTCAGGAAAAAACGCATATGCCCTTTTTGACCAACCAAGCAAACTTGCAAAGGAAATCTGCACTACAATGAAGTCTCACTTCCCCCCGGTCAAAAGGGCCATCTGAAAAAAGTGTAAAATCCAGAAAGGCAGGACAGGCCATGGAGAACTGGGAGCCTTGTTATGCTGATGGGCGGGATGTAAATTGCCAACAGACACTCAGGAGAAGTGTATGGTGTTTCCTGAAACATCTAAAAAACAAAGCAACAGAGCCTAGGGCACTTCCACTTATGGTCCTATAGCTTAGGGAAATTAAAATCAAAAAGACACAGCCACCCCAAAGTTTGGGACGCCTCCGTTTACAAGAACCTCGTTTACCGTACAAGTTCAATATCACAGAAAGTGAAAAATGGATAAAGAACTTGTGGGACTTACGTACAATGCAGTATCACTCAGCAATGAAATCTATGTCATCAGGCCCGTAGCAGCATAATGAGTGGATTCAGGTACGATGATTCTAACTGAAATAAGTCACACAGAAAATGAAACATCATAAGATATCACTAATACACGGAATGTAAACTTGGCTACACAGGAATTGCATTCCAAAACAGAACAGGGTCTCAAATTTAGACAACCAACTTATGCTTGCTTAAGGGGAAAGGTGAGTTGGGGTGCTGCATAAAACCAGAGATTGAAATGAGCACAGATAAAGTTCCTTAAGCCAAATATGGAATAGACAAGAGCTACTCCTTGCTCAATGAAATGGACTCAAAACCCCATATTAAACTCCTAAGAATGTACCTGACTAGTAAGTATCTTAAAACCTATGGATTGCTATGTCTCCAAAAGAGAATCAAGCGTGTGTACAGGGGCATAAACGCAGCAGTGATAGGATTGGAGAGGTTCGGTGAGCAAATGAAAACCCTTTGAAGTCATATTGCATGGTACCCATTACACGGGTCTCAGCTCTCCAAGTTTAAGGTATTCTTCCTTCAGCTAAAACATGCATGTGGAACCCAGAATATGATCAACCATGTGAACGGGAGACGTGTTCAAATATGTCTCAGTTTTCGTACCCTGGTACTCGGGTGCAACATTCCAGACGCTTTACTGACACTCTCCCGACTTGGTGAGCCAGTCCCTTTAACCTCCTGTTTGGCCCAGTTTGCAATTTCTGCGGAAGATGAACAGGAATAGCGAGAACCAATGAGAGGCTAGCTGGAGGTGTCTGGACGGACAAATTTAACTCTCATTTCCCACCAGGAAGAGGAATTAACCAAAGGCTCAGCATGCCGTGCCGGAACCAGATTAGGGCCTGAAGCCATCCTGCGGTGTTGCGGCCAGGTCACAAGAAAGTGAGTTGAAGAAATGAGCTCAGGGGCACTGTAATTCACAAACCTACAGAGATATAAATGACAGCTATCGTCCAAAAATAGACTGAAGTAAGGCTGCCAAGAGGACTTGAAAGCGGGGCAGAATTGCAGGAAACCGATTTCAGGAGGTAGACTGGAATTGCATTGAAAGCATAGGAAAAGAGGCAGAACGTCCACAATGATGCACTTGGCCAAAAAGGGCGTATGCGTTTTTTCCTGAATATATTCAGGAAAAAACGCATACGCCCTTTTTGGCCAACCAAGCAAGCTTGCAAAGGAAATCTGCACTACAATGAAGTCTCACTTCCCCCTTGTCAAAAGGGTCATCTGAAAAAAGTGTAAAATCCAGAAAGGCAGGACAGGCCATGGAGAACTGGGAGCCTTGTTATGCTGATGGGCGGGATGTAAATTGCCAACAACCACTCGGGAGAAGTGTGTGGTGTTTCCTGAAACATCTAAAAAACAAAGCAACAGAACCTAGGGCACTTCCACTTATGGTCCTATAGCTTAGGGAAATTAAAATCAAAAAGACACAGCCACCCCAAAGTTTGGGACGCCTCTGTTTACAAGAACCTCGTTTACAGTACAATTTCAACATCGCAGAAAGTGAAAAATGGATAAAGAAGTTGTGGTATTTACTTACAAAGCAATATCACTCAGCAATGAAATCTGTGTCATCAGGCCCTTAGCAGCACAATGAGTGGATTCAGGTATGATGATTCTAACTGAAATAAGTCACACAGAAAAAGAAACATCATAAGATATCAGTAATACACGGAATGTAAACTTGGCTACACAGGAACTGAATTACAGAACAGAACAGGGTCTCAAATTTAGAAAACCAACTTATGCTTGCTTAAGGGGAAAGGTGAGTTGGGGTGCTGCATAAAACCAGAGATTGAAATGAGCACAGATAAAATTCCTTAAGCCAAATATGGAATAGACAAGAGCTACTCCTTGCTCAACGAAATGGATTCAACACCCCATATTAAACGCCTAAGAATGTACCTGACTAGTAAGTATCTTAAAACCTATGGATTGCTATGTCTCCGAAAGAGAATCAAGCATGTGTACAGGGGCATAAACGCAGCAGTGATAGGATTGGAGAGGTTCGGTGAGCAAATGAAGACCCTTTGAAGTCATATTGCATGGTACCCATTCCACGGGTTTCAACTACCCAGGTTTAAGGTATTCTTCCATCAGCTAAAACATGCATGTGGAACCTAGAGTATGATCAACCATGTGATCGGGAGACGTGTTCAAATATGTCTCAGTTTTCGTACCCTGGTACTCGGGTGCAACATTCCAGATGCTTTACTAACACTCTCCCCACTTGGAGAGTCAGTCCCTTTAACCTCCTGTTTGGCCTAGTTTGCAATTTCTGTGGAAGATGAACAGGAATAGCGAGAACCAATGAGAGACTAGCTGGAGGTGTCTGGATGGGCAAATTTAACTCTCATTTCCCACCAGGAAGAGGAATTAACCAAAGGCTCAGCGTGTCGTGCAAGAACCAGATTAGGGCCTGAAGACATCCTGCGGTGTTGCGGCCAGCTCACAAGAAAGCGAGTTGAAGAAAGGAGCTCAGGGGCACTGTAATTCACAAACCTGCAGAGTTATAAATGACAGCTATCGTCCAAAAATATACTGAAGGAAGGCTGCCAAGAGGACTTGAAAGCGGGGCAGAATTGCAGGAAACCGATTTCAGGAGGTAGACTGGAATTGCATTGAAAGCATAGGAAAAGAGGCAGAACGTCCACAATGATGCACTTGTCCAAAAAGGGCGTATGCGTTTTTTCCTGAATATATTCAGGAAAAAACGCATACGCACTTTTTGGCCAACCAAGCAAACTTGCAAAGGAAATCTGCACTACAATGAAGTCTCACTTCCCCCCGGTCAAAAGGGCCATCTGAAAAAAGTGTAAAATCCAGAAAGGCAGGACAGGCCATGGAGAACTGGGAGCCTTGTTATGCTGATGGGCGGGATGTAAATTGCCAACAGACATTCGGGAGAAGTGTATGGTGTTTCCTGAAACATCTAAAAAACAAAGCAACAGAGCCTGGGGCACTTCCACTTATGGTCCTATAGCTTAGGGAAATTAAAATCAAAAAGACACAGCCACCCTAAATTTTGGGACGCCTCTGTTTACAAGAACCTCGTTTACCATACAAGTTCAATATCACAGAAAGTGAAAAATGGATAAAGAACTTGTGGTACTTACGTACAATGCAGTATCACTCAGCAATGAAATCTATGTCATCAGGCCCGTAGCAGCATAATGAGTGGATTCAGGTACGATGATTCTAACTGAAATAAGTCACACAGAAAAAGAAACATCATAAGATATCACTAATACACGGAATGTAAACTTGGCTACACAGGAACTGCATTCCAAAACAGAACAGGGTCTCAAATTTAGAAAACCAACTTATGCTTGCTTAAGGGGAAAGGTGAGTTGGGGTGCTGCATAAAACCAGAGATTGAAATGAGCAAAGATAAAGTTCCTTAAGCCAAATATGGAATAGACAAGAGCTACTCCTTGCTCAACGAAATGGACTCAACACCGCATATTAAACGCCTAAGAATGTACCTGACTAGTAAGTATCTTAAAACCTATGGATTGCTATGTCTCCGAAAGAGAATCAAGCATGTGTACAGGGGCATAAATGCAGCAGTGATAGGATTGGAGAGGTTCGTGAGCAAATGAAGACCCTTTGAAGTCATATTGCATGGTACCCATTACACGGGTTTCAATTCTCCAGGTTTAAGGTATTCTTCGTTCAGCTAAAACATGCATGTGGAACCTAGAGTATGATCAACCATGTGAACGGGAGACGTGTTCAAATATGTCTCAGTTTTCGTACCCTGGTACTCGGGTGCAACATTCCAGACGCTTTACTAACACTCTCCCCACTTGGAGAGTCAGTCCCTTTAACCTCCTGTTTGGCCCAGTTTGCAATTTCTGCGGAAGATGAACAGGAATAGCGAGAACCAATGAGAGGCTAGCTGGAGGTGTCTGGACGGGCAAATTTAACTCTCATTTCCCACCAGGAAGAGGAATTAACCAAAGGCTCAGCATGCCAGGCCGGAACCAGATTAGGGCCTGAAGCCATCCTGCGGTGTTGCGGCCAGGTCACAAGAAAGCGAGTTGAAGAAAGGAGCTCAGGGGCACTGTAATTCACAAACCTGCAGAGTTATAAATGACAGCTATCGTCCAAAAATAGACTGAAGTAAGGCTGCCAAGAGGACTTGAAAGCGGGGCAGAATTGCAGGAAACTGATTTCAGGAGGTAGACTGGAATTGCATTGAAAGCATAGGAAAAGAGGCAGAACGTCCACAATGATGTACTTGGCCAAAAAGGGCGTATGCGTTTTTTCCTGAATATATTCAGGAAAAAACGCATACGCCCTTTTTGGCCAACCAAGCAAGCTTGCAAAGGAAATCTGCACTACAATGAAGTCTCACTTCCCCCCGGTCAAAAGGGCCATCTGAAAAAAGTGTAAAATACAGAAAGGCAACAGGCCATTGAGAACTGGGAGCCTTGTTATGCTGATGGGCGGGATGTAAATTGCCAACAGACACTTGGGAGAAGTGTATGGTGTTTCCTGAAACATCTAAAAAACAAAGCAACAGAACCTAGGGCACTTCCACTTATGGTCCTATAGCTTAGGGAAATTAAAATAAAAAAGACACAGCCACCCCAAAGTTTGGATCGGCTCTGTTTACAAGAAGCTCGTTTACCGTACAAGTTCAACATCGCAGAAAGTGAAAAATGGATAAAGAAGTTGTGGTATTTACTTACAAAGCATTATCACTCAGCAATGAAATCTGTGTCATCAGGCCCTTAGCAGCACAATGAGTGGATTCAGGTATGATGATTCTAACTGAAATAAGTCACACAGAAAAAGAAACATCATAAGATATCAGTAATACACGGAATGTAAACTTGGCTACACAGGAACTGAATTACAGAACAGAACAGGGTCTCAAATTTAGAAAACCAACTTATGCTTGCTTAAGGGGAAAGGTGAGTTGGGGTGCTGCATAAAACCAGAGATTGAAATGAGCACAGATAAAGTTCCTTAAGCCAAATATGGAATAGACAAGAGCTACTCCTTGCTCAACGAAATGGACTCAACACCCCATATTAAACGCCTAAGAATGTACATGACTAGTAAGTATCTTAAAACCTATGGATTGCTATGTCTCCGAAAGAGACCCAAGCATGTGTACAGGGGCATAAACGCAGCAGTGATAGGATTGGAGAGGTTCGGTGAGCATATGAATACCCTTTGAAGTCATATTGCATGGTACCCATTACACGGGTCTCAACGCTCCAGGTTTAAGGTATTCTTCCTTCAGCTAAAACATGCATGTGGAACCCAGAGTATGATCAACCATGTGAACGGGAGACGTATTCAAATATGTCTCAGTTTTCCTCCCCTGGTACTCGGGTGCAACATTCCAGACGCTTTACTAACACTCTCCCGACTTGGAGAGTCAGTCCCTTTAACCTCCTGTTTGGCCCAGTTTGCAATTTCTGTGGAAGATGAACAGGAATAGCGAGAACCAATGAGAGACTAGCTGGAGGTGTCTGGATGGGCAAATTTAACTCTCATTTCCCACCAGGAAGAGGAATTAACCAAAGGCTCAGCGTGACGTGCCAGAACCAGATTAGGGCCTGAAGACATCATGCAGTGTTGCGGCCAGGTCACAAGAAAGCGAGTTGAAGAAAGAGCTCAGGGGCACTGTAATTCACAAGCCTGCAGAGTTATAAATGACAGCTATCGTCCAAAAATATACCGAAGTAAGGCTGCCAAGAGGACTTGAAAGCGGGGCAGAATTGCAGGAAACCGATTTCAGGAGGTAGACTGGAATTGCATTGAAAGCATAGGAAAAGAGGCAGAACGTCCACAATGATGCACTTGGCCAAAAAGGGCGTATTCGTCTTTTCCTGAATATATTCAGGAAAAAACGCATACGTACTTTTTGGCCAACCAAGCAAACTTGCAAAGGAAATCTACACTACAATGAAGTCTCACTTCCCCCCGGTCAAAAGGGCCATCTGAAAAAAGTGTAAAATCCAGAAAGGCAGGACAGGCCATGGAGAACTGGGAGCCTTGTTATGCTGATGGGCGGGATGTAAATTGCCAACAGACACTCAGGAGAAGTGTATGGTGTTTCCTGAAACATCTAAAAAACAAAGCAACAGAGCCTAGGGCACTTCTACTTATGGTCCTATAGCATAGGGAATTTAAAATCAAAAAGACACAGCCACCCCAAAGTTTCGAACGGCTCTGTTTACAAGAACCTCGTTTACAGTACAAGTTCAACATCGCAGAAAGTGAAAAATGGATAAAAAAGTTGTGGTATTTACTTACAAAGCAATATCACTCAGCAATGAAATCTGTGTCATCAGACCCTTAGCAGCACAATGAGTGGAATCAGGTATGATGATTCTAACTGAAATAAGTCACACAGAAAAAGAAACATCATAAGATATCAGTAATACACGGAATGTAAACTTGGCTACACAGGAACTGAATTACAGAACAGAACAGGGTCTCAAATTTAGAAAACCAACTTATGCTTGCTTAAGGGGAAAGGTGAGTTGGGGTGCTGCATAAAACCAGAGATTGAAATGAGCAAAGATAAAGTTCCTTAAGCCAAATATGGAATAGCCAAGAGCTACTCCTTGCTCAACGAAATGGACTCAACACCGCATATTAAACGCCTAAGAATGTACCTGACTAGTAAGTATCTTAAAACCTATGGATTGCTATGTCTCCGAAAGAGAATCAAGCATGTGTACAGGGGCATAAACGCAGCAGTGATAGGATTGGAGAGGTTCAGTGAGCAAATGAAGACCCTTTGAATTCATATTGCATGGTACCCATTCCACGGGTTTCAACTACCCAGATTTTAGGTATTCTTCCTTCAGCTAAAACATGCATGTGGAACCCAGAGTATGATCAACCATGTGATCGGGAGACGTGTTCAAATATGTCTCAGTTTTCCTCCCCTGGTACTCGGGTGCAACATTCCAGACGCTTTACTAACACTCTCCCCACTTGGAGAGTCAGCGCCTTTAACCTCCTGTTTGGCCCAGTTTGCAATTTCTGCGGAAGATGAACAGGAATAGCGAGAACCAATGAGAGGCTAGCTGGAGGTGTCTGGACGCGCAAATTTAACTCTCATTTCCCACCAGGAAGAGGAAATAACCAAAGGCTCAGCGTGCCGTACCGGAACCAGATTAGGGCCTGAAGCCATCCTGCGGTGTTGCGGCCAGCTCAAAAGAAAGCGAGTTGAAGAAAGGAGCTCAGGGGCACTGTAATTCACAAACCTGCAGAGTTATAAATGACAGCTATCGTCCAAAAATAGACTGAAGTAAGGCTGCCAAGAGGACTTGAAAGCGGGACAGAATTGCAGGAAACCGATTTTAGGAGGTAGACTGGAATTTCATTGAAAGCATAGGAAAAGAGGCAGAACGTCCACAATGATGCACTTGGCCAAAAAGGGCGTATGCGTTTTTTCCTGAATATATTCAGGAAAAAACGCATACGCCCTTTTTGGCCAACCAAGCAAGCTTGCAAAGGAAATCTGCACTACAATGAAGTCTCACTTCCCCCCGGTCAAAAGGGCCATCTGAAAAAAGGGTAAAATCCAGAAAGGCAGGACAGGCCATGGAGAACTGGGAGCCTTGTTATGCTGATGGGCGGTATGTAAATTGCCAACAGACACTCTGGAGAAGTGTATGGTGTTTCCAGAAACATCTAAAAAACAAAGCAACAGAGCCTAGGGCACTTCCACTTATGGTCCCATAGCTTAGGGAAATTAAAATCAAAAAGACACAGCCACCCCAAAGTTTGGGACGCCTCCGTTTACAAGATCCTCGTTTACCGTACAAGTTTAATATCACAGAAAGTGAAAAACGGATAAAGAACTTGTGGTACTTACGTACAATGCAATATCACTCAGCAATAAAATCTATGTCATCAGGCCCGTAGCAGCATAATGAGTGGATTCAGGTACGATGATTCTATCTGAAATAAGGCACACAGAAAAAGAAACATCATAAGATATCACTAATACACAGAATGTAAACTTGGCTACACAGGAACTGCATTCCAAAACAGAACAGGGTCTCAAATTTAGAAAACCAACTTATGCTTGCTTAAGGGGAAAGGTGAGTTGGGGTGCTGCATAAAACCAGAGATTTAAATGAGCACAGATAAAGCTCCTTAAGACAAATATGGAATAGACAAGAGCTACTCCTTGCTCAACGAAACGGACTCAACACCCCATATTAAACGCCTAAGAATGTACCTGACTAGTAAGTATCTTAAAACCTATGGATTGCTATGTCTCCAAAAGAGAATCAAGCGTGTGTACAGGGGCATAAACGCAGCAGTGATAGGATTGGAGAGGTTCGGTGAGCAAATGAAGACCCTTTGAAGTCATATTGCATGGTACCCATTACATGGGTCTCAACTCTCCAGGTTTAAGGTATTCTTCCTTCAGCTAAAACATGCATGTGGAACCCAGAGTATGATCAACCATGTGAACGGGAGACGTGTTCAAATATGTCTCAGTTTTCCTCCCCTGGTACTCGGGTGCAACATTCCAGATGCTTTACTAACACTCTCCCCACTTGGAGAGTCAGCGCCTTTAACCTCCTGTTTGGCCCAGTTTGCAATTTCTGCGGAAGATGAACAGGAATAGCGAGAACCAATGAGAGGCTAGCTGGAGGTGTCTGGACGGGCAAATTTAACTCTCATTTCCCACCAGGAAGAGGAAATAACCAAAGGCTCAGCGTGCCGTACCGGAACCAGATTAGGGCCTGAAGCCATCCTGCGGTGTTGCGGCCAGCTCAAAAGAAAGCGAGTTGAAGAAAGGAGCTCAGGGGCACTGTAATTCACAAACCTGCAGAGTTATAAATGACAGCTATCGTCCAAAAATATACTGAAGTAAGGCTGCCAAGAGGACTTGAAAGCGGGGCAGAATTGCAGGAAACCGATTTCAGGAGGTAGACTGGAATTGCATTGAAAGCATAGGAAAAGAGGCAGAACGTCCACAATGATGCACTTGGCCAAAAAGGGCGTATGCGTTTTTTCCTGAATATATTCAGGAAAAAACGCATACGCCCTTTTTGGCCAACCAAGCAAGCTTGCAAAGGAAATCTGCACTACAATGAAGTCTCACTTCCCCCAGGTCAAAAGGGCCATCTGAAAAAAGTGTAAAATCCAGAAAGGCAGGACAGGCCATGGAGAACTGGGAGCCTTGTTATGCTGATGGGCGGGATGTAAATTGCCAACAGACACTCGGGAGAAGTGGATGGTGTTTCCTGAAACATCTAAAAAACAAAGCAACAGAACCTAGGGCACTTCCACTTATGGTCCTATAGCTTAGGGAAATTAAAATCAAAAAGACACAACCACCCCAAAGTTTGGATCGGCTCTGTTTACAAGAACCTCGTTTACAGTACAAGTTCAACATCGCAGAAAGTGAAAAATGGATAAAGAAGTTGTGGTATTTACTTACAAAGCAATATCACTCAGCAATGAAATCTGTGTCATCAGGCCCTTAGCAGCACAATGAGTGGATTCAGGTATGATGATTCTAACTGAAATAAGTCACACAGAAAAAGAAACATCATAAGATATCAGTAATACACGGAATGTAAACTTGGCTACACAGGAACTGAATTACAGAACAGAACAGGGTCTCAAATTTAGAAAACCAACTTATGCTTGCTTAAGGGTAAAGGTGAGTTGCGGTGCTGCATAAAACCAGAGATTGAAATGAGCACAGATAAAGTTCCTTAAGCCAAATATGGAATAGACAAGAGCTACTCCGTGCTCAACGAAATGGACTCAACACCGCATATTAAATGCCTAAGAATGTACCTGACTAGTAAGTATCTTAAAACCTATGGATTGCTATGTCTCCGAAAGAGAATCAGGCATGTGTACAGGGGCATAAACGCAGCAGTGATAGGATTGGAGAGGTTCGGTGAGCAAATGAAGACCCTTTGAAGTCATATTGCATGGTACACATTCCACGGGTTTCAACTACCAAGGTTTAAGGTATTCTTCCTTCAGCTAAAACATGCATGTGGAACCTAGAGTATGATCAACCATGTGATCGGGAGACGTGTTCAAATATGTCTCAGTTTTCGTACCCTGGTACTCGGGTGCAACATTCCAGACGCTTTACTAACACTCTCCCCACTTGGAGAGTCAGCGCCTTTAACCTCCTGTTTGGCCCAGTTTGCAATTTCTGCGGAAGATGAACAGGAATAGCGAGAACCAATGAGAGGCTAGCTGGAGGTGTCTGGACGGGCAAATTTAACTCTCATTTCCCACCAGGAAGAGGAATTAACCAAAGGCTCAGCGTGCCGTACCGGAATCAGAATAGGGCCTGAAGCCATCCTGCGGTGTTGCGGCCAGCTCAAAAGAAAGCGAATTGAAGAAAGGAGCTCAGGGGCACTGTAATTCACAAACCTGCAGAGTTATAAATGACAGCTATCGTCCAAAAATAGACTGAAGTAAGGCTGCCAAGAGGACTTGAAAGCGGGACAGAATTGCAGGAAACCGATTTCAGGAGGTAGACTGGAATTGCACTGAAAGCATAGGAAAAGAGGCAGAACGTCCACAATGATGCACTTGGCCAAAAAGGGCGTATGCGTTTTTTCCTGAATATATTCAGGAAAAAACGCATACGCCCTTTTTGGCCAACCAAGCAAGCTTGCAAAGGAAATCTGCACTACAATGAAGTCTCACTTCCCCCCGGTCAAAAGGGCCATCTGAAAAAAGTGTAAAATCCAGAAAGGCAGGACAGGCCATGGAGAACTGGGAGCCTTGTTATGCTGAAGGGCGGGATGTAAATTACCAACAAACACTAGGGAGAAGTGTATGGTGTTTCCTGAAACATCTAAAAAACAAAGCAACAGAGCCTAGGGCACTTCCACTTATGGTCCTATAGCTTAGGGAATTTAAAATAAAAAAGACACAGCCACCCCAAAGTTTTGAACGGCTCTGTTTACAAGAACCTCGTTTACAGTACAAGTTCAACATCGCAGAAAGTGAAAAATGGATAAAAAAGTTGTGGTATTTACTTACAAAGCAATATCACTCAGCAATGAAATCTGTGTCATCAGGCCCTTAGCAGCACAATGAGAGGATTCAGGTATGATGATTGTAACTGAAATAAGTCACACAGAAAAGGAAACATCATAAGATATCAGTAATACACGGAATGTAAACTTGGCTACACAGGAACTGAATTACAGAACAGAACAGGGTCTCAAATTTAGAAAACCAACTTATGCTTGCTTAAGGGGAAAGGTGAGTTGGGGTGCTGCATAAAACCAGAGATTGAAATGAGCACAGATAAAGTTCCTTAAGCCAAATATGGAATAGACAAGAGCTACTCCTTGCTCAACGAAATGGACTAAACACCGCATATTAAACGCCTAAGAATGTACCTGACTAGTAAGTATCTTAAAACCTATGGATTGCTATGTCTCCGAAAGAGAATCAAGCATGTGTACAGGGGCATAAACGCAGCAGTGATAGGATTGGAGAGGTTCGGTGAGCAAATGAAGACCCTTTGAAGTCATATTGCATGGTACCCATTCCACGGGTTTCAAATACCCAGGTTAAAGGTATTCTTCCTTCAGCTAAAAGATGCATGTGGAACCCAAGTATGATCAACCATGTGAACGGGAGACGTGTTCAAATATGTCTCAGTTTTCCTCCCCTGGTACTCGGGTGCAACATTCCAGACGCTTTACTAACACTCTCCCCACTTGGAGAGTCAGCGCCTTTAACCTCTTGTTTGGCCCAGTTTGCTATTTCTGCGGAAGATGAACAGGAATAGCGAGAACCAATGAGAGACTAGCTGGAGGTGTCTGGACGGGCAAATTTAACTCTCATTTCCCACCAGGAAGAGGAAATAACCAAAGGCTCAGCATGCCGGGCCGGAACCATATTAGGGCCTGAAGCCATCCTGCGGTGTTGCGGCCAGGTCACAAGAAAGCGAGTTGAAGAAAGGAGCTCAGGGGCACTGCAATTCACAAACCAGCAGAGTTATAAATGACAGCTATCGTCCAAAAATAGACTGCAGTAAGGCTGCCAAGAGGACTTGACAGCAGGGCAGAATTGCAGGAAACCGATTGGCACAATGATGCCATCCTGCGGTGTTGCGGCCAGCTCAAAAGAAAGCGAGTTGAAGAAAGGAGCTCAGGGGCACTGTAATTCACAAACCTGCAGAGTTATAAATGATAGCTATCGTCCAAAAATATACTGAAGTAAGGCTGCCAAGAGGACTTGAAAGCGGGGCAGAATTGCAGGAAACCGATTTCAGGAGGTAGACTGGAATTGCATTGAAAGCATAGGAAAAGAGGCAGAACGTCCACAATGATGCACTTGGCCAAAAAGGGCGTATTCGTCTTTTCCTGAATATATTCAGGAAAAAACGCATACGTACTTTTTGGCCAACCAAGCAAACTTGCAAAGGAAATCTACACTACAATGAAGTCTCACTTCCCCCCGGTCAAAAGGGCCATCTGAAAAAAGTGTAAAATCCAGAAAGGCAGGACAGGCCATGGAGAACTGGGAGCCTTGTTATGCTGATGGGCGGGATGTAAATTGCCAACAGACACTCAGGAGAAGTGTATGGTGTTTCCTGAAACATCTAAAAAACAAAGCAACAGAGCCTAGGGCACTTCTACTTATGGTCCTATAGCATAGGGAATTTAAAATCAAAAAGACACAGCCACCCCAAAGTTTCGAACGGCTCTGTTTACAAGAACCTCGTTTACAGTACAAGTTCAACATCGCAGAAAGTGAAAAATGGATAAAAAAGTTGTGGTATTTACTTACAAAGCAATATCACTCAGCAATGAAATCTGTGTCATCAGACCCTTAGCAGCACAATGAGTGGAATCAGGTATGATGATTCTAACTGAAATAAGTCACACAGAAAAAGAAACATCATAAGATATCAGTAATACACGGAATGTAAACTTGGCTACACAGGAACTGAATTACAGAACAGAACAGGGTCTCAAATTTAGAAAACCAACTTATGCTTGCTTAAGGGGAAAGGTGAGTTGGGGTGCTGCATAAAACCAGAGATTGAAATGAGCAAAGATAAAGTTCCTTAAGCCAAATATGGAATAGCCAAGAGCTACTCCTTGCTCAACGAAATGGACTCAACACCGCATATTAAACGCCTAAGAATGTACCTGACTAGTAAGTATCTTAAAACCTATGGATTGCTATGTCTCCGAAAGAGAATCAAGCATGTGTACAGGGGCATAAACGCAGCAGTGATAGGATTGGAGAGGTTCAGTGAGCAAATGAAGACCCTTTGAATTCATATTGCATGGTACCCATTCCACGGGTTTCAACTACCCAGATTTTAGGTATTCTTCCTTCAGCTAAAACATGCATGTGGAACCCAGAGTATGATCAACCATGTGATCGGGAGACGTGTTCAAATATGTCTCAGTTTTCCTCCCCTGGTACTCGGGTGCAACATTCCAGACGCTTTACTAACACTCTCCCCACTTGGAGAGTCAGCGCCTTTAACCTCCTGTTTGGCCCAGTTTGCAATTTCTGCGGAAGATGAACAGGAATAGCGAGAACCAATGAGAGGCTAGCTGGAGGTGTCTGGACGCGCAAATTTAACTCTCATTTCCCACCAGGAAGAGGAAATAACCAAAGGCTCAGCGTGCCGTACCGGAACCAGATTAGGGCCTGAAGCCATCCTGCGGTGTTGCGGCCAGCTCAAAAGAAAGCGAGTTGAAGAAAGGAGCTCAGGGGCACTGTAATTCACAAACCTGCAGAGTTATAAATGACAGCTATCGTCCAAAAATAGACTGAAGTAAGGCTGCCAAGAGGACTTGAAAGCGGGACAGAATTGCAGGAAACCGATTTTAGGAGGTAGACTGGAATTTCATTGAAAGCATAGGAAAAGAGGCAGAACGTCCACAATGATGCACTTGGCCAAAAAGGGCGTATGCGTTTTTTCCTGAATATATTCAGGAAAAAACGCATACGCCCTTTTTGGCCAACCAAGCAAGCTTGCAAAGGAAATCTGCACTACAATGAAGTCTCACTTCCCCCCGGTCAAAAGGGCCATCTGAAAAAAGGGTAAAATCCAGAAAGGCAGGACAGGCCATGGAGAACTGGGAGCCTTGTTATGCTGATGGGCGGTATGTAAATTGCCAACAGACACTCTGGAGAAGTGTATGGTGTTTCCAGAAACATCTAAAAAACAAAGCAACAGAGCCTAGGGCACTTCCACTTATGGTCCCATAGCTTAGGGAAATTAAAATCAAAAAGACACAGCCACCCCAAAGTTTGGGACGCCTCCGTTTACAAGATCCTCGTTTACCGTACAAGTTTAATATCACAGAAAGTGAAAAACGGATAAAGAACTTGTGGTACTTACGTACAATGCAATATCACTCAGCAATAAAATCTATGTCATCAGGCCCGTAGCAGCATAATGAGTGGATTCAGGTACGATGATTCTATCTGAAATAAGGCACACAGAAAAAGAAACATCATAAGATATCACTAATACACAGAATGTAAACTTGGCTACACAGGAACTGCATTCCAAAACAGAACAGGGTCTCAAATTTAGAAAACCAACTTATGCTTGCTTAAGGGGAAAGGTGAGTTGGGGTGCTGCATAAAACCAGAGATTTAAATGAGCACAGATAAAGCTCCTTAAGACAAATATGGAATAGACAAGAGCTACTCCTTGCTCAACGAAACGGACTCAACACCCCATATTAAACGCCTAAGAATGTACCTGACTAGTAAGTATCTTAAAACCTATGGATTGCTATGTCTCCAAAAGAGAATCAAGCGTGTGTACAGGGGCATAAACGCAGCAGTGATAGGATTGGAGAGGTTCGGTGAGCAAATGAAGACCCTTTGAAGTCATATTGCATGGTACCCATTACATGGGTCTCAACTCTCCAGGTTTAAGGTATTCTTCCTTCAGCTAAAACATGCATGTGGAACCCAGAGTATGATCAACCATGTGAACGGGAGACGTGTTCAAATATGTCTCAGTTTTCCTCCCCTGGTACTCGGGTGCAACATTCCAGATGCTTTACTAACACTCTCCCCACTTGGAGAGTCAGCGCCTTTAACCTCCTGTTTGGCCCAGTTTGCAATTTCTGCGGAAGATGAACAGGAATAGCGAGAACCAATGAGAGGCTAGCTGGAGGTGTCTGGACGGGCAAATTCAACTCTCATTTCCCACCAGGAAGAGGAATTAACCAAAGGCTCAGCATGCCGGGCCGGAACCAGATTAGGGCCTGAAGCCATCCTGCGGTGTTGCGGCCAGCTCAAAAGAAAGCGAGTTGAAGAAAGGAGCTCAGGGGCACTGTAATTCACAAACCTGCAGAGTTATAAATGACAGCTATCGTCCAAAAATAGACTGAAGTAAGGCTGCCAAGAGGACTTGAAAGCGGGGCAGAATTGCAGGAAACCGATTTCAGGAGGTAGACTGGAATTGCATTGAAAGCATAGGAAAAGAGGCAGAACGTCCACAATGATGCACTTGGCCAAAAAGGGCGTATGCGTTTTTTCCTGAATATATTCAGGAAAAAACGCATACGCCCTTTTTGGCCAACCAAGCAAGCTTGCAAAGGAAATCTGCACTACAATGAAGTCTCACTTCCCCCAGGTCAAAAGGGCCATCTGAAAAAAGTGTAAAATCCAGAAAGGCAGGACAGGCCATGGAGAACTGGGAGCCTTGTTATGCTGATGGGCGGGATGTAAATTGCCAACAGACACTCGGGAGAAGTGGATGGTGTTTCCTGAAACATCTAAAAAACAAAGCAACAGAACCTAGGGCACTTCCACTTATGGTCCTATAGCTTAGGGAAATTAAAATCAAAAAGACACAACCACCCCAAAGTTTGGATCGGCTCTGTTTACAAGAACCTCGTTTACAGTACAAGTTCAACATCGCAGAAAGTGAAAAATGGATAAAGAAGTTGTGGTATTTACTTACAAAGCAATATCACTCAGCAATGAAATCTGTGTCATCAGGCCCTTAGCAGCACAATGAGTGGATTCAGGTATGATGATTCTAACTGAAATAAGTCACACAGAAAAAGAAACATCATAAGATATCAGTAATACACGGAATGTAAACTTGGCTACACAGGAACTGAATTACAGAACAGAACAGGGTCTCAAATTTAGAAAACCAACTTATGCTTGCTTAAGGGTAAAGGTGAGTTGCGGTGCTGCATAAAACCAGAGATTGAAATGAGCACAGATAAAGTTCCTTAAGCCAAATATGGAATAGACAAGAGCTACTCCGTGCTCAACGAAATGGACTCAACACCGCATATTAAATGCCTAAGAATGTACCTGACTAGTAAGTATCTTAAAACCTATGGATTGCTATGTCTCCGAAAGAGAATCAGGCATGTGTACAGGGGCATAAACGCAGCAGTGATAGGATTGGAGAGGTTCGGTGAGCAAATGAAGACCCTTTGAAGTCATATTGCATGGTACACATTCCACGGGTTTCAACTACCAAGGTTTAAGGTATTCTTCCTTCAGCTAAAACATGCATGTGGAACCTAGAGTATGATCAACCATGTGATCGGGAGACGTGTTCAAATATGTCTCAGTTTTCGTACCCTGGTACTCGGGTGCAACATTCCAGACGCTTTACTAACACTCTCCCCACTTGGAGAGTCAGCGCCTTTAACCTCCTGTTTGGCCCAGTTTGCAATTTCTGCGGAAGATGAACAGGAATAGCGAGAACCAATGAGAGGCTAGCTGGAGGTGTCTGGACGGGCAAATTTAACTCTCATTTCCCACCAGGAAGAGGAATTAACCAAAGGCTCAGCGTGCCGTACCGGAATCAGAATAGGGCCTGAAGCCATCCTGCGGTGTTGCGGCCAGCTCAAAAGAAAGCGAATTGAAGAAAGGAGCTCAGGGGCACTGTAATTCACAAACCTGCAGAGTTATAAATGACAGCTATCGTCCAAAAATAGACTGAAGTAAGGCTGCCAAGAGGACTTGAAAGCGGGACAGAATTGCAGGAAACCGATTTCAGGAGGTAGACTGGAATTGCACTGAAAGCATAGGAAAAGAGGCAGAACGTCCACAATGATGCACTTGGCCAAAAAGGGCGTATGCGTTTTTTCCTGAATATATTCAGGAAAAAACGCATACGCCCTTTTTGGCCAACCAAGCAAGCTTGCAAAGGAAATCTGCACTACAATGAAGTCTCACTTCCCCCCGGTCAAAAGGGCCATCTGAAAAAAGTGTAAAATCCAGAAAGGCAGGACAGGCCATGGAGAACTGGGAGCCTTGTTATGCTGAAGGGCGGGATGTAAATTACCAACAAACACTAGGGAGAAGTGTATGGTGTTTCCTGAAACATCTAAAAAACAAAGCAACAGAGCCTAGGGCACTTCCACTTATGGTCCTATAGCTCAGGGAATTTAAAATAAAAAAGACACAGCCACCCCAAAGTTTTGAACGGCTCTGTTTACAAGAACCTCGTTTACAGTACAAGTTCAACATCGCAGAAAGTGAAAAATGGATAAAAAAGTTGTGGTATTTACTTACAAAGCAATATCACTCAGCAATGAAATCTGTGTCATCAGGCCCTTAGCAGCACAATGAGAGGATTCAGGTATGATGATTGTAACTGAAATAAGTCACACAGAAAAGGAAACATCATAAGATATCAGTAATACACGGAATGTAAACTTGGCTACACAGGAACTGAATTACAGAACAGAACAGGGTCTCAAATTTAGAAAACCAACTTATGCTTGCTTAAGGGGAAAGGTGAGTTGGGGTGCTGCATAAAACCAGAGATTGAAATGAGCACAGATAAAGTTCCTTAAGCCAAATATGGAATAGACAAGAGCTACTCCTTGCTCAACGAAATGGACTAAACACCGCATATTAAACGCCTAAGAATGTACCTGACTAGTAAGTATCTTAAAACCTATGGATTGCTATGTCTCCGAAAGAGAATCAAGCATGTGTACAGGGGCATAAACGCAGCAGTGATAGGATTGGAGAGGTTCGGTGAGCAAATGAAGACCCTTTGAAGTCATATTGCATGGTACCCATTCCACGGGTTTCAAATACCCAGGTTAAAGGTATTCTTCCTTCAGCTAAAAGATGCATGTGGAACCCAAGTATGATCAACCATGTGAACGGGAGACGTGTTCAAATATGTCTCAGTTTTCCTCCCCTGGTACTCGGGTGCAACATTCCAGACGCTTTACTAACACTCTCCCCACTTGGAGAGTCAGCGCCTTTAACCTCTTGTTTGGCCCAGTTTGCTATTTCTGCGGAAGATGAACAGGAATAGCGAGAACCAATGAGAGACTAGCTGGAGGTGTCTGGACGGGCAAATTTAACTCTCATTTCCCACCAGGAAGAGGAAATAACCAAAGGCTCAGCATGCCGGGCCGGAACCATATTAGGGCCTGAAGCCATCCTGCGGTGTTGCGGCCAGGTCACAAGAAAGCGAGTTGAAGAAAGGAGCTCAGGGGCACTGCAATTCACAAACCAGCAGAGTTATAAATGACAGCTATCGTCCAAAAATAGACTGCAGTAAGGCTGCCAAGAGGACTTGACAGCAGGGCAGAATTGCAGGAAACCGATTGGCACAATGATGCCATCCTGCGGTGTTGCGGCCAGCTCAAAAGAAAGCGAGTTGAAGAAAGGAGCTCAGGGGCACTGTAATTCACAAACCTGCAGAGTTATAAATGATAGCTATCGTCCAAAAATATACTGAAGTAAGGCTGCCAAGAGGACTTGAAAGCGGAGCAGAATTGCAGGAAACCGATTTCAGGAGGTAGACTGGAATTGCATTGAGAGCATAGGAAAAGAGGCAGAACGTCCACAATGATGCACTTGGCCAAAAAGGGCGTATGCGTTTTTTCCTGAATATATTCAGGAAAAAACGCATACGCCCTTTTTGGCCAACCAAGCAAGCTTGCAAAGGAAATCTGCACTACAATGAAGTCTCACTTCCCCCCGGTCAAAAGGGCCATCTGAAAAAAGTGTAAAATCCAGAAAGGCAGGACAGGCCATGGAGAACTGGGAGCCTTGTTATGCTGATGGGCGGGATGTAAATTGCGAACAACCACTCAGGAGAAGTGTATGGTGTTTCCTGAAACATCTAAAAAACAAAAAACAGAACCTAGGGCACTTCCACTTATGGTCCTATAGCTTAGGGAAATTAAAATCAAAAAGACACAGCCACCCCAAAGTTTGGGACGCCTCTGTTTACAAGAACCTCGTTTACCGTACAAGTTCAATATCACAGAAAGTGAAAAATGGATAAAGAAGTTGTGGTACTCATGTACAAAGCAATATCACTCAGCAATGAAATCTATGTCACCAGGCCCGTAGCAGCATAATGAGTGGATTCGGGTACGGTGATTCTAACTGAAATAAGTCACACAGAAAAAGAAACATCATAAGATATCAGTAATACGCGGAATATAAACTTGGCTACACAGGAACTGAATTACAGAACAGAACAGGGTCTCAAATTTAGAAAACCAACTTATGCTTGCTTAAGGGGAAAGGTGAGTTGGGGTGCTGCATAAAACCAGAGATTGAAATGAGCACAGATATAGTTCCTTAAGCCAAATATGGAATAGACAAGAGCTACTCCTTGCTCAACGAAATGGACTCAACACCGCATATTAAACGCCTAAGAATGTACCTGACTAGTAAGTATCTTAAAACCTATGGATTGCTATGTCTCCGAAAGAGAATCAAGCATGTGTACAGGGGCATAAACGCAGCAGTGATAGGATTGGAGAGGTTCGTGAGCAAATGAAGACCCTTTGAAGTCATATTGCATGGTACCCATTCCACGGGTTTCAACTACCCAAGTTTAAGGTATTCTTCCTTCAGCTAAAACATGCATGTGGAACCTAGAGTATGATCAACCATGTGATCGGGGGACTTGTTCAAATATGTCTCAGTTTTCGTACCCTGGTACTCGGGTGCAACATTCCAGACGCTTTACTAACACTCTCCCCACTTGGAGAGTCAGTCCCTTTAACCTCCTGTTTGGCCCAGTTTGCAATTTCTGTGGAAGATGAACAGGAATAGCGAGAACCAATGAGAGACTAGCTGGAGGTGTCTGGATGGGCAAATTTAACTCTCATTTCCCACCAGGAAGAGGAATTAACCAAAGGCTCAGCGTGCCATGCCGGAACCATATTAGGGCCTGAAGACATCCTGCGGTGTTGCGGCCAGGTCACAAGAAAGCGAGTTGAAGAAAGGAGCTCAGGGGCACTGTAATTCACAAACCTGCAGAGTTATAAATGACAGCTATCGTCCAAAAATAGACTGAAGTAAGGCTGCCAAGAGGACTTGAAAGCGGGGCAGAATTGCAGGAAACCGATTTCAGGAGGTAGACTGGAATTGCATTGAAAGCATAGGAAAAGAGGCAGAACGTCCACAATGATGCACTTGGCCAAAAAGGGCGTATGCGTTTTTTCCTGAATATATTCAGGAAAAAACGCATACGCCCTTTTTGGCCAACCAAGCAAGCTTGCAAAGGAAATCTGCACTACAATGAAGTCTCACTTCCCCCCGGTCAAAAGGGCCATCTGAAAAAAGTGTAAAATCCAGAAAGGCAGGACAGGCCATGGAGAACTGGGAGCCTTGTTATGCTGATGAGCGGGATGTAAATTGGCAACAACCACTTGGGAGAAGTGTATGGTGTTTCCTGAAACATCTAAAAACAAAGCAACAGAGCCTAGGGCACTTCCGCTTATGGTCCTATAGCTTAGGGAAATTAAAATCAAAAAGACACAGCCACCCCAAAGTTTGGGACGCCTCCGTTTACAAGTACCTCGTTTACCGTACAAGTTCAATATCACAGAAAGTGAAAAAAGGATAAAGAACTTGTGGTACTTACGTACAATGCAGTATCACTCAGCAATGAAATCTATGTCATCAGGCCCGTAGCAGCATAATGAGTGGATTCAGGTACGATGATTCTAACTGAAATAAGTCACACAGAAAAAGAAACATCATAAGATATCACTAATACACGGAATGTAAACTTGGCTACACAGGAACTGCATTCCAAAACAGAACAGGGTCTCAAATTTAGAAAACCAACTTATGCTTGCTTAAGGGGAAAGGTGAGTTGGGGTGCTGCATAAAACCAGAGATTGAAATGAGCACAGATAAAGTTCCTTAAGCCAAATATGGAATAGACAAGAGCTACTCCTTGCTCAGCGAAATGGACACAAAACCCCATATTAAACGCCTAAGAATGCACCTGACTAGTAAGTATCTTAAAACCTATGGATTGCTATGTCTCCGAAAGAGAATCAAGCATGTGTACAGGGGCATAAACGCAGCAGTGATAGGATTGGAGAGGTTCGTGAGCAAATGAAGACCCTTTGAAGTCATATTGCATGGTACCCATTCCACGGGTTTCAACTCTCCAGTTTTAAGGTATTCTTCCTTCAGCTAAAACATGCATGTGGAACCCAGAGTATGATCAACCATGTGAACGGGAGACGTGTTCAAATATGTCTCAGTTTTCCTCCCCTGGTACTCAGGTGCAACATTCCAGACGCTTTACTAACACTCTCCCGACTTGGAGAGTCAGTCCCTTTAACCTCCTGTTTGGCCCAGTTTGCAATTTCTGCGGAAGATGAACAGGAATAGCGAGAACCAATGACAGGCTAGCTGGAGGTGTCTGGACGGGCAAATTTAACTCTCATTTCCCACCAAGAAGAGGAATTAACCAAAGACTCAGCATGCCGGGCCGGAACCAGATTAGGGCCTGAAGCCATCCTGTGGTGTTGCGGCCAGGTCACAAGAAAGCGAGTTGAAGAAAGGAGCTCAGGGGCACTGTAATTCACAAACCTGCAGAGTTATAAATGACAGCTATCGTCCAAAAATACACTGAAGTAAGGCTGCCAAGAGGACTTGAAAGCGGGGCAGAATTGCAGGAAACCGATTTCAGGAGGTAGACTGGAGTTGCATTGAAAGCATAGGAAAAGAGGCAGAACGTCCACAATGATGCACTTGGCCAAAAAGGGCGTATGCGTTTTTTCCTGAATATATTCAGGAAAAAACGCATACGCCCTTTTTGGCCAACCAAGCAAGCTTGCAAAGGAAATCTGCACTACAATGAAGTCTCACTTCCCCCCGGTCAAAAGGGCCATCTGAAAAAAGTGTAAAATCCAGAAAGGCAGGACAGGCCATGGAGAACTGGGAGCCTTGTTATGCTGATGGGCGGGATGTAAATTGCCAAGAACCACTTGGGAGAAGTGTATGGTGTTTCCTGAAACAACTAAAAAACAAAGCAACAGAACCTAGGGCACTTCCACTTATGGTCCTATAGCTTAGGGAAATTAAAATCAAAAAGACACAGCCACCCCAAAGTTTGGAACGGCTCTGTTTACAAGAACCTCGTTTACAGTACAAGTTCAACATCGCAGAAAGTGAAAAATGGATAAAGAAGTTGTGGTATTTACTTACAAAGCAATATCACTCAGCAATGAAATCTGTGTCATCAGGCCCTTAGCAGCACAATGAGTGGATTCAGGTATGATGATTCTAACTGAAATAAGTCACACAGAAAAAGAAACATCATAAGATATCAGTAATACACGGAATGTAAACTTGGCTACACAGGAACTGCATTCCAAAACAGAACAGGGTCTCAAATTTAGAAAACCAACTTATGCTTGCTTAAGGGGAAAGGTGAGTTGGGGTGCTGCATAAAACCAGAGATTGAAATGAGCACAGATAAAGTTCCTTAAGCCAAATATGGAATAGACAAGAGCTACTCCTTGCTCAACGAAATGGACTCAAAACCCCATATTAAACGCCTAAGAATGTACATGACTAGTAAGTATCTTAAAACCTATGGATTGCTATGTCTCCAAAAGAGAATCAAGCGTGTGTACAGGGGCATAAACGCAGCAGTAATAGGATTGGAGAGGATCGGTGAGCAAATGAAGACCCTTTGAAGTCACATTGCATGGTACCCATTCCACGGGTTTCAACTACCCAGGTTTAAGGTATTCTTCCTTCAGCTAAAACATGCATGTGGAACCTAGAGTATGATCAACCATGTGATCGGGAGACGTGTTCAAATATGTCTCAGTTTTCGTACCCTGGTACTCGGGTGCAACATTCCAGAAGCTTTACTAACACTCTCCCCACTTGGAGAGTCAGTCCCTTTAACCTCCTGTTTGGCCCAGTTTGCAATTTCTGTGGAAGATGAACAGGAATAGCGAGAACCAATGAGAGGCTAGCTGGAGGTGTCTGGATGGGCAAATTTAACTCTCATTTCCCAACAGGAAGAGGAATTAACCTAAGGCTCAGCGTGCCCTGCCAGAACCAGATTAGGGCCTGAAGACATCCTGCGGTGTTGCGGCCAGGTCACAAGAAAGCGAGTTGAAGAAAGGAGCTCAGGGGCGCTGTAACTCACAAACCTGCAGAGTTATAAATGACAGCTATCGTCCAAAAATAGACTGAAGTAAGGCTGCCAAGAGGACTTGAAAGCGGGGCAGAATTGCAGGAAACCGATTTCAGGAGGTAGACTGGAATTGCATTGAAAGCATAGGAAAAGAGGCAGAACGTCCACAATGATGCACTTGGCCAAAAAGGGCGTATGCGTTTTTTCCTGAATATATTCAGGAAAAAACGCATACGCCCTTTTTGTCCAACGAAGCAAACTTGCAAAGGAAATCTGCACTACAATGAAGTCTCACCTTCTCCCCGGTCAAAAGGGCCATCTGAAAAAAGTGTAAAATCCAGAAAAGCAGGACAGGACATGGAGAACTGGGAGCCTTGTTATGCTGATGGGCGGGATGTAAATTGCCAACAGACACTTGGGAGAAATGTATGGTGTTTCCTGAAACATCTAAAAATCAGAGCAACAGAGCCTAGGGCACTTCCACTTATGGACCTATAGCTTAGGGAAATTAAAATCAAAAAGACACAGCCACCCCAAAGTTTGGAACGGCTCTGTTTACAAGAACCTCGTTTACAGTACAAGTTCAACATCGCAGAAAGTGAAAAATGGATAAAGAAGTTGTGGTATTTACTTACAAAGCAATATCACTCAGCAGTGAAATCTGTGTCATTAGGCCCTTAGCAGCACAATGAGTGGATTCAGGTATGATGATTCTAACTGAAATAAGTCACACAGAAAAAGAAACATCATAAGATATCAGTAATACAAGGAATGGAAACTTGGCTACACAGGAACTGAATTACAGAACAGAACAGGGTCTCAAATTTAGAAAACCAACTTATGCTTGCTTAAGGCTAAAGGTGAGTTGGGGTGCTGCATAAAACCAGAGATTGAAATGAGCACAGATAAAGTTCCTTAAGCCAAATATGGAATAGACAAGAGCTACTCCTTGCTCAACGAAATGGACTCAACACCCCATATTAAACGCCTAAGAATGTACCTGACTAGTAAGCATCTTAAAACCTATGGATTGCTATGTCTCCAAAAGAGAATCAAGCGTGTGTACAGGGGCACAAACGCAGCAGTGATAGGATTGGAGAGGTTCGGTGAGCAAATGAAGACCCTTTGAAGTCATATTGCATGGTACCCATTACACGGGTTTCAACTACCCAGGTTTAAGGTATTCTTCCTTCAGCTAAAACATGCATGTGGAACCCAGAGTATGATCAACCGTGTGAATGGGAGACGTGTTCAAATATGTCTCAGGTTTCCTCCCCTGGTACTCGGGTGCAACATTCCAGATGCTTTACTAACACTCTCCCTACTTGGAGAGTCAGTGCCTTTAACCTCCTGTTTGCCGCAGTTTGCAATTTCTGCGGAAGATGAACAGGAATAGCGAGAACCAATGAGAGACTACCTGGAGGTGTCTGGATGGGAAAATTTAACTCTCATTTCCCACCAGGAAGAGGAATTAACCAAAGGCTCAGCGTGCTGTGCCGGAACCAGATTAGGGCCTGAAGACATCCTGCGGTGTTGCGGCCAGGTCACAAGAAAGCGAGTTGAAGAAAGGAGCTCAGGGGCACTGTAATTCACAAACCTGCAGAGTTATAAATGACAGCTATCGTCCAAAAATAGACTGAAGTAAGGCTGCCAAGAGGACTTGAAAGCGGGGCAGAATTGCAGGAAACCGATTTCAGGAGGTAGACTGGAATTGCATTGAAAGCATAGGAAAAGAGGCAGAACGTCCACAATGATGCACTTGGCCAAAAAGGGCGTATGCGTTTTTTCCTGAATATATTCAGGAAAAAACGCATACGCACTTTTTGGCCAACCAAGCAAACCTGCAAAGGAAATCTGCACTACAATGAAGTCTCACTTCCCCCCGGTCAAAAGGGCCATCTGAAAAAAGGGTAAAATCCAGAAAGGCAGGACAGGCCATGGAGAACTGGGAGCCTTGTTATGCTGATGGGCGGGATGTAAATTGCCAACAGACACTCGGGAGAAGTGTATGGTGTTTCCTGAAACATCTAAAAAACAAAGCAACAGAGCCTAGGGCACTTCCACTTATGGTCCTATAGATTAGGGAAATTAAAATCAAAAAGACACAGCCACCCCAAAGTTTGGAACGGCTCTCTTTACAAGAACCTCGTTTACAGTACAAGTTCAACATCGCAGAAAGTGAAAAATGGATAAAGAACTTGTGGTATTTACTTACAAAGCAATATCACTCAGCAATGAAATCTGTGTCATCAGGCCCTTAGCAGCACAATGAGTGGATTCAGGTATGATGATTCTAACTGAAATAAGTCACACAGAAAAAGAAACATCATAAGATATCACTAATACACGGAATGTAAACTTGGCTACACAGGAACTGCATTCCAAAACAGAACAGGGTCTCAAATTTAGAAAACCAACTTATGCTTGCTTAAGGGGAAAGGTGAGTTGGGGTGCTGCATAAAACCAGAGATTGAAATGAGCACAGATAAAGTTCCTTAAGCCAAATATGGAATAGACAAGAGCTACTCCTTGCTCAACGAAATGGACTCAAAACCCCATATTAAACGCCTAAGAATGTACATGACTAGTAAGTATCTTAAAACCTATGGATTGCTATGTCTCCAAAAGAGAATCAAGCGTGTGTACAGGGGCATAAACGCAGCAGTAATAGGATTGGAGAGGTTCGGTGAGCAAATGAAGACCCTTTGAAGTCACATTGCATGGTACCCATTCCACGGGTTTCAACTACCCAGGTTTAAGGTATTCTTCCTTCAGCTAAAACATGCATGTGGAACCTAGAGTATGATCAACCATGTGATCGGGAGACGTGTTCAAATATGTCTCAGTTTTCGTACCCTGGTACTCGGGTGCAACATTCCAGACGCTTTACTAACACTCTCCCCACTTGGAGAGTCAGTCCCTTTAACCTCCTGTTTGGCCCAGTTTGCAATTTCTGTGGAAGATGAACAGGAATAGCGAGAACCAATGAGAGGCTAGCTGGAGGTGTCTGGATGGGCAAATTTAACTCTCATTTCCCAACAGGAAGAGGAATTAACCTAAGGCTCAGCGTGCCGTGCCAGAACCAGATTAGGGCCTGAAGACATCCTGCGGTGTTGCGGCCAGGTCACAAGAAAGCGAGTTGAAGAAAGGAGCTCAGGGGCGCTGTAACTCACAAACCTGCAGAGTTATAAATGACAGCTATCGTCCAAAAATAGACTGAAGTAAGGCTGCCAAGAGGACTTGAAAGCGGGGCAGAATTGCAGGAAACCGATTTCAGGAGGTAGACTGGAATTGCATTGAAAGCATAGGAAAAGAGGCAGAACGTCCACAATGATGCACTTGGCCAAAAAGGGCGTATGCGTTTTTTCCTGAATATATTCAGGAAAAAACGCATACGCCCTTTTTGTCCAACGAAGCAAACTTGCAAAGGAAATCTGCACTACAATGAAGTCTCACCTTCTCCCCGGTCAAAAGGGCCATCTGAAAAAAGTGTAAAATCCAGAAAAGTAGGACAGGACATGGAGAACTGGGAGCCTTGTTATGCTGATGGGCGGGATGTAAATTGCCAACAGACACTCAGGAGAAGTGTATGGTGTTTCCTGAAACATCTAAAAAACAAAGCAACAGAGCCTAGGGCACTTCCACTTATGGTCCTATAGCTTAGGGAAATTAAAATCAAAAAGACACAGCCACCCCAAAGTTTCGGACGCCTCCGTTTACAAGAACCTCGTTTACCGTACAAGTTCAATATCACAGAAAGTGAAAAATGGATAAAGAACTTGTGGTACTTACGTACAATGCAGTATCACTCAGCAATGAAATCTATGTCATCAGGCCCGTAGCAGCATAATGAGTGGATTCAGGTACGATGATTCTAACTGAAATAAGTCACACAGAAAAAGAAACATCATAAGATATCACTAATACACGGAATGTAAACTTGGCTACACAGGAACTGCATTCCAAAACAGAACAGGGTCTCAAATTTCGAAAACCAACTTATGCTTGCTTAAGGGGAAAGGTGAGTTGGGGTGCTGCATAAAACCAGAGATTGAAATGAGCACAGATAAAGTTCCTTAAGCCAAATATGGAATAGACAAGAGCTACTCCTTGCTCAACGAAATGGACTCAAAACCCCATATTAAACGCCTAAGAATGTACCTGACTAGTAAGTATCTTAAAACCTATGGATTGCTAGGTCTCCAAAAGAGAATCAAGCGTGTGTACAGGGGCATAAACGCAGCAGTGATAGGATTGGAGAGGTTCGGTGAGCAAATGAAGACCCTTTGAAGTCATATTGCATGGTACCCATTCCACGGGTTTCAACTCTCCAGTTTTAAGGTATTCTTCCTTCAGCTAAAACATGCATGTGGAACCCAGAGTATGATCAACCATGTGATCGGGAGAAGTGTTCAATATGTCTCAGTTTTCCTCCCCTGGTACTCGGGTGCAACATTCCAGACGCTTTACTAACACTCTCCCCACTTGGAGAGTCAGCGCCTTTAACCCCCTGTTTGGCACAGTTTGCAATTTCTGTGGAAGATGAACAGGAATAGTGAGATCCAATGAGAGGCTAGCTGGAGGTGTCTGGACGGGCAAATTTAACTCACATTTCCCACCAGGAAGAGGAAATAACCAAAGGCTCAGCGTGCCGTACCGGAACCAGATTAGGGCCTGAAGCCTGCCTGCGGTGTTGCGGTCAGCTCAAAAGAAAGCGAGTTGAAGAAAGGAGCTCAGGGGCACTGTAATTCACAACCCTGCAGAGTTATAAATGACAGCTATCGTCAGAAAATATACTGAAGTAAGGCTGCCAAGAGGACTTGAAAGCGGGGCAGAATTGCAGGAAACCGATTTCAGGAGGTAGACTGGAATTGCATTGAAAGCATAGGAAAAGAGGCAGAACGTCCACAATGATGCACTTGGCCAAAAAGGGCGTATGCGTTTTTTCCTGAATATATTCAGGAAAAAACGCATACGCCCTTTTCGGCCAACCAAGCAAGCTTGCAAAGGAAATCTGCACTACAATGAAGTCTCACTTCCCCCCGGTCAAAAGGGCCATCTGAAAAAAGTGTAAAATCCAGAAAGGCAACAGGCCATTGAGAACTGGGAGCCTTGTTATGCTGATGGGCGGGATGGAAATTGCCAACAGACACTTGGGAGAAATGTATGGTGTTTCCTGAAACATCTAAAAATCAGAGCAACAGAGCCTAGGGCACTTCCACTTATGGACCTATAGCTTAGGGAAATTAAAATCAAAAAGACACAGCCACCCCAAAGTTTGGAACGGCTCTGTTTACAAGAACCTCGTTTACAGTACAAGTTCAACATCGCAGAAAGTGAAAAATGGATAAAGAAGTTGTGGTATTTACTTACAAAGCAATATCACTCAGCAGTGAAATCTGTGTCATTAGGCCCTTAGCAGCACAATGAGTGGATTCAGGTATGATGATTCTAACTGAAATAAGTCACACAGAAAAAGAAACATCATAAGATATCAGTAATACAAGGAATGGAAACTTGGCTACACAGGAACTGAATTACAGAACAGAACAGGGTCTCAAATTTAGAAAACCAACTTATGCTTGCTTAAGGCTAAAGGTGAGTTGGGGTGCTGCATAAAACCAGAGATTGAAATGAGCACAGATAAAGTTCCTTAAGCCAAATATGGAATAGACAAGAGCTACTCCTTGCTCAACGAAATGGACTCAACACCCCATATTAAACGCCTAAGAATGTACCTGACTAGTAAGCATCTTAAAACCTATGGATTGCTATGTCTCCAAAAGAGAATCAAGCGTGTGTACAGGGGCACAAACGCAGCAGTGATAGGATTGGAGAGGTTCGGTGAGCAAATGAAGACCCTTTGAAGTCATATTGCATGGTACCCATTACACGGGTTTCAACTACCCAGGTTTAAGGTATTCTTCCTTCAGCTAAAACATGCATGTGGAACCCAGAGTATGATCAACCGTGTGAATGGGAGACGTGTTCAAATATGTCTCAGGTTTCCTCCCCTGGTACTCGGGTGCAACATTCCAGATGCTTTACTAACACTCTCTCTACTTGGAGAGTCAGTGCCTTTAACCTCCTGTTTGCCGCAGTTTGCAATTTCTGCGGAAGATGAACAGGAATAGCGAGAACCAATGAGAGACTACCTGGAGGTGTCTGGATGGGCAAATTTAACTCTCATTTCCCACCAGGAAGAGGAATTAACCAAAGGCTCAGCGTGCTGTGCCGGAACCAGATTAGGGCCTGAAGACATCCTGCGGTGTTGCGGCCAGGTCACAAGAAAGCGAGTTGAAGAAAGGAGCTCAGGGGCACTGTAATTCACAAACCTGCAGAGTTATAAATGACAGCTATCGTCCAAAAATAGACTGAAGTAAGGCTGCCAAGAGGACTTGAAAGCGGGGCAGAATTGCAGGAAACCGATTTCAGGAGGTAGACTGGAATTGCATTGAAAGCATAGGAAAAGAGGCAGAACGTCCACAATGATGCACTTGGCCAAAAAGGGCGTATGCGTTTTTTCCTGAATATATTCAGGAAAAAACGCATACGCACTTTTTGGCCAACCAAGCAAACCTGCAAAGGAAATCTGCACTACAATGAAGTCTCACTTCCCCCCGGTCAAAAGGGCCATCTGAAAAAAGGGTAAAATCCAGAAAGGCAGGACAGGCCATGGAGAACTGGGAGCCTTGTTATGCTGATGGGCGGGATGTAAATTGCCAACAGACACTCGGGAGAAGTGTATGGTGTTTCCTGAAACATCTAAAAAACAAAGCAACAGAGCCTAGGGCACTTCCACTTATGGTCCTATAGATTAGGGAAATTAAAATCAAAAAGACACAGCCACCCCAAAGTTTGGAACGGCTCTCTTTACAAGAACCTCGTTTACAGTACAAGTTCAACATCGCAGAAAGTGAAAAATGGATAAAGAACTTGTGGTATTTACTTACAAAGCAATATCACTCAGCAATGAAATCTGTGTCATCAGGCCCTTAGAAGCACAATGAGTGGATTCAGGTATGATGATTCTAACTGAAATAAGTCACACAGAAAAAGAAACATCATAAGATATCACTAATACACGGAATGTAAACTTGGCTACACAGGAACTGCATTCCAAAACAGAACAGGGTCTCAAATTTAGAAAACCAACTTATGCTTGCTTAAGGGGAAAGGTGAGTTGGGGTGCTGCATAAAACCAGAGATTGAAATGAGCACAGATAAAGTTCCTTAAGCCAAATATGGAATAGACAAGAGCTACTCCTTGCTCAACGAAATGGACTCAAAACCCCATATTAAACGCCTAAGAATGTACATGACTAGTAAGTATCTTAAAACCTATGGATTGCTATGTCTCCAAAAGAGAATCAAGCGTGTGTACAGGGGCATAAACGCAGCAGTAATAGGATTGGAGAGGTTCGGTGAGCAAATGAAGACCCTTTGAAGTCACATTGCATGGTACCCATTCCACGGGTTTCAACTACCCAGGTTTAAGGTATTCTTCCTTCAGCTAAAACATGCATGTGGAACCTAGAGTATGATCAACCATGTGATCGGGAGACGTGTTCAAATATGTCTCAGTTTTCGTACCCTGGTACTCGGGTGCAACATTCCAGACGCTTTACTAACACTCTCCCCACTTGGAGAGTCAGTCCCTTTAACCTCCTGTTTGGCCCAGTTTCCAATTTCTGTGGAAGATGAACAGGAATAGCGAGAACCAATGAGAGGCTAGCTGGAGGTGTCTGGATGGGCAAATTTAACTCTCATTTCCCAACAGGAAGAGGAATTAACCTAAGGCTCAGCGTGCCGTGCCAGAACCAGATTAGGGCCTGAAGACATCCTGCGGTGTTGCGGCCAGGTCACAAGAAAGCGAGTTGAAGAAAGGAGCTCAGGGGCGCTGTAACTCACAAACCTGCAGAGTTATAAATGACAGCTATCGTCCAAAAATAGACTGAAGTAAGGCTGCCAAGAGGACTTGAAAGCGGGGCAGAATTGCAGGAAACCGATTTCAGGAGGTAGACTGGAATTGCATTGAAAGCATAGGAAAAGAGGCAGAACGTCCACAATGATGCACTTGGCCAAAAAGGGCGTATGCGTTTTTTCCTGAATATATTCAGGAAAAAACGCATACGCCCTTTTTGTCCAACGAAGCAAACTTGCAAAGGAAATCTGCACTACAATGAAGTCTCACCTTCTCCCCGGTCAAAAGGGCCATCTGAAAAAAGTGTAAAATCCAGAAAAGTAGGACAGGACATGGAGAACTGGGAGCCTTGTTATGCTGATGGGCGGGATGTAAATTGCCAACAGACACTCAGGAGAAGTGTATGGTGTTTCCTGAAACATCTAAAAAACAAAGCAACAGAGCCTAGGGCACTTCCACTTATGGTCCTATAGCTTAGGGAAATTAAAATCAAAAAGACACAGCCACCCCAAAGTTTCGGACGCCTCCGTTTACAAGAACCTCGTTTACCGTACAAGTTCAATATCACAGAAAGTGAAAAATGGATAAAGAACTTGTGGTACTTACGTACAATGCAGTATCACTCAGCAATGAAATCTATGTCATCAGGCCCGTAGCAGCATAATGAGTGGATTCAGGTACGATGATTCTAACTGAAATAAGTCACACAGAAAAAGAAACATCATAAGATATCACTAATACACGGAATGTAAACTTGGCTACACAGGAACTGCATTCCAAAACAGAACAGGGTCTCAAATTTCGAAAACCAACTTATGCTTGCTTAAGGGGAAAGGTGAGTTGGGGTGCTGCATAAAACCAGAGATTGAAATGAGCACAGATAAAGTTCCTTAAGCCAAATATGGAATAGACAAGAGCTACTCCTTGCTCAACGAAATGGACTCAAAACCCCATATTAAACGCCTAAGAATGTACCTGACTAGTAAGTATCTTAAAACCTATGGATTGCTAGGTCTCCAAAAGAGAATCAAGCGTGTGTACAGGGGCATAAACGCAGCAGTGATAGGATTGGAGAGGTTCGGTGAGCAAATGAAGACCCTTTGAAGTCATATTGCATGGTACCCATTCCACGGGTTTCAACTCTCCAGTTTTAAGGTATTCTTCCTTCAGCTAAAACATGCATGTGGAACCCAGAGTATGATCAACCATGTGATCGGGAGAAGTGTTCAATATGTCTCAGTTTTCCTCCCCTGGTACTCGGGTGCAACATTCCAGACGCTTTACTAACACTCTCCCCACTTGGAGAGTCAGCGCCTTTAACCCCCTGTTTGGCACAGTTTGCAATTTCTGTGGAAGATGAACAGGAATAGTGAGATCCAATGAGAGGCTAGCTGGAGGTGTCTGGACGGGCAAATTTAACTCACATTTCCCACCAGGAAGAGGAAATAACCAAAGGCTCAGCGTGCCGTACCGGAACCAGATTAGGGCCTGAAGCCTGCCTGCGGTGTTGCGGTCAGCTCAAAAGAAAGCGAGTTGAAGAAAGGAGCTCAGGGGCACTGTAATTCACAACCCTGCAGAGTTATAAATGACAGCTATCGTCTGAAAATATACTGAAGTAAGGCTGCCAAGAGGACTTGAAAGCGGAGCAGAATTGCAGGAAACCGATTTCAGGAGGTAGACTGGAATTGCATTGAAAGCATAGGAAAAGAGGCAGAACGTCCACAATGATGCACTTGGCCAAAAAGGGCGTATGCGTTTTTTCCTGAATATATTCAGGAAAAAACGCATACGCCCTTTTCGGCCAACCAAGCAAGCTTGCAAAGGAAATCTGCACTACAATGAAGTCTCACTTCCCCCCGGTCAAAAGGGCCATCTGAAAAAAGTGTAAAATCCAGAAAGGCAACAGGCCATTGAGAACTGGGAGCCTTGTTATGCTGATGGGCGGGATGGAAATTGCCAACAGACACTTGGGAGAAATGTATGGTGTTTCCTGAAACATCTAAAAATCAGAGCAACAGAGCCTAGGGCACTTCCACTTATGGACCTATAGCTTAGGGAAATTAAAATCAAAAAGACACAGCCACCCCAAAGTTTGGAACGGCTCTGTTTACAAGAACCTCGTTTACAGTACAAGTTCAACATCGCAGAAAGTGAAAAATGGATAAAGAAGTTGTGGTATTTACTTACAAAGCAATATCACTCAGCAGTGAAATCTGTGTCATTAGGCCCTTAGCAGCACAATGAGTGGATTCAGGTATGATGATTCTAACTGAAATAAGTCACACAGAAAAAGAAACATCATAAGATATCAGTAATACAAGGAATGGAAACTTGGCTACACAGGAACTGAATTACAGAACAGAACAGGGTCTCAAATTTAGAAAACCAACTTATGCTTGCTTAAGGCTAAAGGTGAGTTGGGGTGCTGCATAAAACCAGAGATTGAAATGAGCACAGATAAAGTTCCTTAAGCCAAATATGGAATAGACAAGAGCTACTCCTTGCTCAACGAAATGGACTCAACACCCCATATTAAACGCCTAAGAATGTACATGACTAGTAAGCATCTTAAAACCTATGGATTGCTATGTCTCCAAAAGAGAATCAAGCGTGTGTACAGGGGCACAAACGCAGCAGTGATAGGATTGGAGAGGTTCGGTGAGCAAATGAAGACCCTTTGAAGTCATATTGCATGGTACCCATTACACGGGTTTCAACTACCCAGGTTTTAGGTATTCTTCCTTCAGCTAAAACATGCATGTGGAACCCGGAGTATGATCAACCATGTGATCGGGAGACGTGTTCAAATATGTCTCAGTTTTCGTACCCTGGTACTCGGGTGCAACATTCCAGACGCTTTACTAACACTCTCCCCACTTGGAGAGTCAGCGCCTTTAACCTCCTGTTTGGCACAGTTTGCAATTTCTGCGGAAGATGAACAGGAATAGCGAGAACCAATGAGAGGCTAGCTGGAGGTGTCTGGACGGGCAAATTTAACTCTCATTTCCCACCAGGAAGAGGAAATAACCAAAGGCTCAGCGTGCCGTACCGGAACCAGATTAGGGCCTGAAGCCATCCTGCGGTGTTGCGGCCAGCTCAAAAGAAAGCGAGTTGAAGAAAGGAGCTCAGGGGCACTGTAATTCACAAACCTGCAGAGTTATAAATGACAGCTATCGTCCAAAAATAGACTGAAGTAAGGCTGCCAACAGGACTTGAAAGCGGGGCAGAATTGCAGGAAACCGATTTCAGGAGGTAGACTGGAATTGCATTGAAAGCATAGGAAAAGAGGCAGAACGTCCACAATGATGCACTTGGCCAAAAAGGGCGTATGCGTTTTTTCTTGAATATATTCAGGAAAAAACACATACGCCCTTTTTGGCCAACCAAGCAAGCTTGCAAAGGAAATCTGCACTACAATGAAGTCTCACTTCCCCCCGGTCAAAAGGGCCATCTGAAAAAAATGTAAAATCCAGAAAGGCAGGACAGGCCATGGAGAACTGGGAGCCTTGTTATGCTGATGGGCGGGATGTAAATTGCCAACAGACACTTGGGAGAAGTGTATGGTGTTTCCTGAAACATCTAAAAAACAAAACAACAGAGCCTAGGGCACTTCCACTTATGGTCCTATAGCTTAGGGAAATTAAAATCAAAAAGACACAGCCACCCCAAAGTTTGGAACGGCTCTGTTTACAAGAAACTCGTTTACAGTACAAGTTCAACATCGCAGAAAGTGAAAAATGGATAAAGAAGTTGTGGTATTTACTTACAAAGCAATATCACTCAGCAATGAAATCTGTGTCATCAGGCCCTTAGCAGCACAATGAGTGGATTCAGGTATGATGATTCTAACTGAAATAAGTCACACAGAAAAAGAAACATCATAAGATATCAGTAATACACGGAATGTAAACTTGGCTACACAGGAACTGAATTACAGAACAGAACAGGGTCTCAAATTTAGAAAACCAACTTATGCTTGCTTAAGGGGAAAGGTGAGTTGGGGTGCTGCATAAAACCAGAGATTGAAATGAGCACAGATAAAGTTCCTTAAGCCAAATATGGAATAGACAAGAGCTACTCCTTGCTCAACGAAATGGACTCAACACCACATATTAAACGCCTAAGAATGTACCTGACTAGTAAGCATCTTAAAACCTATGGATTGCTATGTCTCCGAAAGAGAATCAAGCATGTGTACAGGGGCATAAATGCAGCAGTGATAGGATTGGAGAGGTTCGTGAGCAAATGAAGACCCTTTGAAGTCATATTGCATGGTACCCATTCCACGGGTTTCAACTACCCAGGTTTAAGGTATTCTTCCTTCAGCTAAAACATGCATGTGGAACCTAGAGTATGATCAACCATGTGATCGGGAGACGTGTTCAAATATGTCTCAGGTTTCGTACCCTGGTACTCGGGTGCAACATTCCAGACGCTTTACTAACACTCTCCCGAGTTGGAGAGTCAGTCCCTTTAACCTCCTGTTTGGCCCAGTTTGCAATTTCTGCGGAAGATGAACAGGAATAGCGAGAACCAATGAGAGGCTAGCTGGAGGTGTCTGGACGGGCAAATTTAACTCTCATTTCCCACCAGGAAGAGGAATTAACCAAAGGCTCAGCGTGCCGTGCCGGAACCAGATTAGGGCCTGAAGACATCCTGCGGTGTTGCGGCCAGGTCACAAGAAAGCGAGTTGAAGAAAGGAGCTCAGGGGCACTGTAATTCACAAACCTGCAGAGTTATAAATGACAGCTATCGTCCAAAAATAGACTGAAGTAAGGCTGCCAAGAGGACTTGAAAGCGGGGCAGAATTGCAGGAAACCGATTTCAGGAGGTAGACTGGAATTGCATTGAAAGCATAGGAAAAGAGGCAGAACGTCCACAATGATGCACTTGGCCAAAAAGGGCGTTTGCGTTTTTTCCTGAATATATTCAGGAAAAAACGCATACGCCCTTTTTGGCCAACCAAGCAAGCTTGCAAAGGAAATCTGCACTACAATGAAGTCTCACTTCCCCCCGGTCAAAAGGGCCATCTGAAAAAAGTGTAAAATCCAGAAAGGCAGGACAGGCCATGGAGAACTGGGAGCCTTGTTATGCTGATGGGCGGGATGTAAATTGCCAACAGACACTCAGGAGAAGTGTATGGTGTTTCCTGAAACATCTAAAAAACAAAGCAACAGAGCCTAGGGCACTTCCACTTATGGTCCTATAGCTTAGGGAAATTAAAATCAAAAAGACACAGCCACCCCAAAATTTGGGACCCCTCCGTTTACAAGAACCTCGTTTACCGTACAAGTTCAATATCACAGAAAGTGAAAAATGGATAAAGAACTTGTGGTACTTACGTACAATGCAGTATCACTCAGCAATGAAATCTATGTCATCAGGCCCGTAGCAGCATAATGAGTGGATTCAGGTACGATGATTCTAACTGAAATAAGTCACACAGAAAAAGAAACATCATAAGATATCACTAATACACGGAATGTAAACTTGGCTACACAGGAACTGCATTCCAAAACAGAACAGGGTCTCAAATTTAGAAAACCAACTTATGCTTGCTTAAGGGGAAAGGTGAGTTGGGGTGCTGCATAAAACCAGAGATTGAAATGAGCACAGATAAAGTTCCTTAAGCCAAATATGGAATAGACAAGAGCTACTCCTTGCTCAACGAAATGGACACAAAACCCCATATTAAACGCCTAAGAATGCACCTGACTAGTAAGTATCTTAAAACCTATGGTTTGCTATGTCTCTGAAAGAGAATCAAGCATGTGTACAGGGGCATAAACGCAGCAGTGATAGGATTGGAGAGGTTCGTGAGCAAATGAAGACCCTTTGAAGTCATATTGCATGGTACCCATTCCACGGGTTTCAACTACCCAGGTTTAAGGTATTCTTCCTTCAGCTAAAACATGCATGTGGAACCTAGAGTATGATCAACCATGTGATCGGGAGACGTGTTCAAATATGTCTCAGGTTTCGTACCCTGGTACTCGGGTGCAACATTCCAGACGCTTTACTAACACTCTCCCGAGTTGGAGAGTCAGTCCCTTTAACCTCCTGTTTGGCCCAGTTTGCAATTTCTGCGGAAGATGAACAGGAATAGCGAGAACCAATGAGAGGCTAGCTGGAGGTGTCTGGACGGGCAAATTTAACTCTCATTTCCCACCAGGAAGAGGAAATAACCAAAGGCTCAGCGTGCCGTACCGGAACCAGATTAGGTCCTGAAGCCATCCTGCGGTGTTGCGGCCAGGTCACAAGAAAGCGAGTTGAAGAAAGGAGCTCAGGGGCACTGTAATTCACAAACCTGCAGAGTTATAAATGACAGCTATCGTCCAAAAATAGACTGAAGTAAGGCTGCCAAGAGGACTTGAAAGCGGGGCAGAATTGCAGGAAACCGATTTCAGGAGGTAGACTGGAATTGCATTGAAAGCATAGGAAAAGAGGCAGAACGTCCACAATGATGCACTTGGCCAAAAAGGGCGTATGCGTTTTTTCCTGAATATATTCAGGAAAAAACGCATACGCCCTTTTTGGCCAACCAAGCAAGCTTGCAAAGGAAATCTGCACTACAATGAAGTCTCACTTCCCCCCAGTCAAAAGGGCCATCTGAAAAAAGTGTAAAATCCAGAAAGGCAGGACAGGCCATGGAGAACTGGGAGCCTTGTTATGCTGATGGGCGGGATGTAAATTGCCAACAGACACTCGGGAGAAGTGTATGGTGTTTCCTGAAACATCTAAAAAACAAAGCAACAGAGCCTAGGGCACTTCCACTTATGGTCCTATAGCTTAGGGAAATTAAAATCAAAAAGACACAGCCACCCCAAAGTTTGGAACGGCTCTGTTTACAAGAAACTCGTTTACCGTACAAGTTCAACATCGCAGAAAGTGAAAAATGGATAAAGAAGTTGTGGTATTTACTTACAAAGCAATATCACTCAGCAATGAAATCTGTGTCATCAGGCCCTTAGCAGCACAATGAGTGGATTCAGGTATGATGATTCTAACTGAAATAAGTCACACAGAAAAAGAAACATCATAAGATATCACTAATACACGGAATGTAAACTTGGCTACACAGGAACTGCATTCCAAAACAGAACAGGGTCTCAAATTTAGAAAACCAACTTATGCTTGCTTAAGGGGAAAGGTAAGTTGGGGTGCTGCATAAAACCAGAGATTGAAATGAGCACAGATAAAGTTCCTTAAGCCAAATATGGAATAGACAAGAGCTACTCCTTGCTCAACGAAATGGACTCAAAACCCCATATTAAACGCCTAAGAATGTACATGACTAGTAAGTATCTTAAAACCTATGGATTGCTATGTCTCCAAAAGAGAATCAAGCGTGTGTACAGGGGCATAAACGCAGCAGTAATAGGATTGGAGAGGTTCGGTGAGCAAACGAAGACCCTTTGAAGTCATATTGCATGGTACCCATTCCACGGGTTTCAACTCTCCAGTTTTAAGGTATTCTTCCTTCAGATAAAACATGCATGTGGAACCCAGAGTATGATCAACCATGTGAACGGGAGACGTGTTCAAATATGTCTCAGTTTTCCTCCCCTGGTACTCGGGTGCAACATTCCAGACGCTTTCCTAACACTCTCCCGACTTGGAGAGTCAGTCCCTTTAACCTCCTGTTTGGCCCAGTTTGCGATTTCTGCGGAAGATGAACAGGAATAGCGAGAACCAATGAGAGACTAGCTGGAGGTGTCTGGACGGGCAAATTTAACTCTCATTTCCCACCAGGAAGAGGAATTAACCAAAGGCTCAGCATGCCGGGCCGGAAACAGATTAGGGCCTGAAGCCATCCTGCGGTGTTGCGGCCAGGTCACAAGAAAGCGAGTTGAAGAAAGGAGCTCAGGGGCACTGTAATTCACAAAACTGCAGAGTTATAAATGACAGCTATCGTCCAAAAATAGACTGAAGTAAGGCTGCCAAGAGGACTTGAAAGCAGGGCAGAATTGCAGGAAACCGATTTCAGGAGGTAGACTGGAATTGCATTGAAAGCATAGGAAAAGAGGCAGAACGTCCACAATGATGCACTTGGCCAAAAAGGGCGTATGCGTTTCTTCCTGAATATATTCAGGAAAAAGCGCATACGCCCTTTTTGGCCAACCAAGCAAGCTTGCAAAGGAAATCTGCACTACAATGAAGTCTCACTTCCCCCCGGTCAAAAGGGCCATCTGAAAAAAGTGTAAAATGCAGAAAAGCAACAGGCCATTGAGAACTGGGAGCCTTGTTATGCTGATGGGCAGGATGTAAATTGCCAACAGACACTCAGGAGAAGTGTATGGTGTTTCCTGAAACATCTAAAAAACAAAGCAACAGAGCCTTGGGCACTTCCACTTATGGTCCTATAGCTTAGGGAAATTAAAATCAAAAAGACACAGCCACCCCAAAGTTTGGGACGCCTCCGTTTACAAGAACCTCGTTTACCGTACAAGTTCAATATCACAGAAAGTGAAAAATGGATAAAGAACTTGTGGTACTTACGTACAATGCAGTATCACTCGGCAATGAAATCTATGTCATCAGGCCCGTAGCAGCATAATGAGTGGATTCAGGTACGATGATTCTAACTGAAATAAGTCACACAGAAAAAGAAACATCATAAGATATCACTAATACATGGAATGTAAACTTGGCTACACAGGAACTGCATTCCAAAACAGAACAGGGTCTCAAATTTATAAAACCAACTTATGTTTGCTTAAGGGGAAAGGTGAGTTGGGGTGCTGCATAAAACAAGAGATCGAAATGAGCACAGATAAAGTTCCTTAAGCCAAATATGGAATAGACAAGAGCTATTCCTTGCTCAACGAAATGGACTCAACACCCCATATTAAACGCCTAAGAATGTACCTGACTAGTAAGTATCTTAAAACCTATGGATTGCTATGTCTCCAAAAGAGAATCAAGCGTGTGTACAGGGGCATAAACGCAGCAGTGATAGGATTGGAGAGGTTCGGTGAGCAAATGAAGACCCTTTGAAGTCATATTGCATGGTACCCATTACACGGGTCTCAACTCTCCAGGTTAAGGTATTCTTCCTTCAGCTAAAACATGCATGTGGAACCCAGAGTATGATCAACCATGTGAACGGGAGACGTGTTCAAATATGTTTCAGTTTTCCTCCCCTGGTACTCGGGTGCAACATTCCAGACGCTTTACTAACACTCTCCCCACTTGGAGAGTCAGTCCCTTTAACCTCCTGTTTGGGCCAGTTTGCAATTTCTGCGGAAGATGAACAGGAATAGCGAGAACCAATGAGAGGCTAGCTGGAGGTGTCTGGACGGGCAAATTTAACTCTCATTTCCCACCAGGAAGAGGAATTAACCAAAGGCTCAGCATGCCGGGCCGGAACCAGATTAGGGCCTGAAGCCATCCTGCGGTGTTGCGGCCAGGTCACAAGAAAGCGAGTTGAAGAAAGGAGCTCAGGGGCACTGTAATTCACAAACATGCAGAGTTATAAATGACAGCTATCGTCCAAAAATAGACTGAAGTAAGGCTGCCAAGAGGACTTGATAGCAGGGCAGAATTGCAGGAAACCGATTTCAGGAGGTAGACTGGAATTGCATTGAAAGCATAGGAAAAGAGGCAGAACGTCCACAGTGATGCACTTGGCCAAAAAGGGCGTATGTGTTTTTTCCTGAATATATTCAGGAAAAAACGCATACGCCCTTTTTGGCCAACCAAGCAAGCTTGCAAAGGAAATCTGCACTACAATGAAGTCTCACTTCCCCCCGGTCAAAAGGGCCATCTGAAAAAAGTGTAAAATCCAGAAAGGCAACAGGCCATTGAGAACTGGGCGCCTTGTTATGCTGATGGGCGGGATGTAAATTGCCAACAGACACTGGGGAGAAGTGTATGGTGTTTCCTGAAACATCTAAAAAACAAAGCAACCGAGCCTAGGGCACTTCCACTTATGGTCCTATAGCTTAGGGAAATTAAAATCAAAAAGACACAGCCACCCCAAAGTTTGGGACACCTCCGTTTACAAGAACCTCGTTTACCGTACAAGTTCAATATCACAGAAAGTGAAAAATGGATAAAGAACTTGTGGTACTTACGTACAATGCAGTATTACTCGGCAATGAAATCTATGTCATCAGGCCCGTAGCAGCATAATGAGTGGATTCAGGTACGATGATTCTAACTGAAATAAGTCACACAGAAAAAGAAACATCATAAGATATCACTAATACACGGAATGTAAACTTGGCTACACAGGAACTGCATTCCAAAACAGAACAGGGTCTCAAATTTAGAAAACCAACTTATGCTTGCTTAAGGGTAAAGGTGAGTTGGGGTGCTGCATAAAACCAGAGATCGAAATGAGCACAGATAAAGTTCCTTAAGCCAAATATGGAATAGACAAGAGCTACTCCTTGCTCAACGAAATGGACTCAACACCCCATATTAAACGCCTAAGAATGTACCTGACTAGTAAGTATCTTAAAACCTATGGATTGCTATGTCTCCAAAAGAGAATCAAGCGTGTGTACAGGGGCATAAACGCAGCAGTGATAGGATTGGAGAGGTTCGGTGAGCAAATGAAGACCCTTTTAAGTCATATTGCATGGTACCCATTACACGGGTCTCAACTCTCCAGGTTTAAGGTATTCTTCCTTCAGCTAAAACATGCATGTGGAACCCAGAGTATGATCAACCATGTGAACGGGAGACGTGTTCAAATATGTCTCAGTTTTCCTCCCCTGGTACTCGGGTGCAACATTCCAGACGCTTTACTAACACTCTCCCCAGTTGGAGAGTCAGCGCCTTTAACCTCCTGTTTGGCCCAGTTTGCAATTTCTGCGGAAGATGAACAGGAATAGGGAGAACCAATGAGAGACTAGCTGGAGGTGTCTGGACGGGCAAATTTAACTCTCATTTCCCACCAGGAAGAGGAAATAACCAATGACTCAGCGTGCCGTGCCGGAACCAGATTAGGGCCTGAAGCCATCCTGCGGTGTTGCGGCCAGCTCACAAGAAAGCGAGTTGAAGAAAGGAGCTCAGGGGCACTGTAATTCACAAACCTGCAGAGTTATAAATGACAGCTATCGTCCAAAAATAGACTGAAGTAAGGCTGCCAAGAGGACTTGAAAGCGGGGCAGAATTGCAGGAAACCGATTTCAGGAGGTAGACTGGAATTGCATTGAAAGCATAGGAAAAGAGGCAGAACGTCCACAATGATGCACTTGGCCAAAAAGGGCGTATGCGTTTTTTCCTGAATATATTCAGGAAAAAACGCATACGCCCTTTTTGGCCAACCAAGCAAGCTTGCAAAGGAAATCTGCACTACAATGAAGTCTCACATCCCCCCAGTCAAAAGGGCCATCTGAAAAAAGTGTAAAATCCAGAAAGGCAGGACAGGCCATGGAGAACTGGGAGCCGTGTTATGCTGATGGGCGGGATGTAAATTGCCAACAGACACTCGGGAGAAGTGTATGGTGTTTCCTGAAACATCTAAAAAACAAAGCAACAGAGTCTAGGGCACTTCCACTTACGGTCCTATAGCTTAGGGAAATTCAATTCAATAAGACACAGCCACCCCAAAGTTGGGGACGCCTCTGTTTACAAGAACCTCGTTTACAGTACAAGTTCAACATCGCAGAAAGTGAAAAATGGATAAAGAAGTTGTGGTATTTACTTACAAAGCAATATCACTCAGCAATGAAATCTATGTCATCAGGCCCTTAGCAGCACAATGAGTGGATTCAGGTACGATGATTCTAACTGAAATAAGTAACACAGAAAAAGAAACATCATAAGATATCAGTAATACACAGAATGTAAACTTGGCTACACAGGAACTGAATTACAGAACAGAACAGGGTCTCAAATTTAGAAAACCAACTTATGCTTGCTTAAGGGAAAAGGTGAGTTTGGGTGCTGCATAAAACCAGAGATTGAAATGAGCACAGATAAAGTTCCTTAAGCCAAATATGGAATAGACAAGAGCTACTCCTTGCTCGATGAAATGGACTCAACACCGCATATTAAACGCCTACGAATGTACCTGACTAGTAATTATCTTAAAACCTATGGATTGCTATGTCTCCGAAAGGGAATCAAGCATGTGTACAGGGACATAAACGCAGCATTGATAGGATTGGAGAGGTTCGGTGAGCAAATGAAGACCCTTTGAAGTCATATTGCATGGTACCCATTCCACGGGTTTCAACTACCCAGGTTTAAGGTATTCTTCCTTCAGCTAAAACATGCATGTGGAACCTAGAGTATGATCAACCATGTGATCGGGAGACGTGTTCAAATATGTCTCAGTTTTCGTACCTGGTACTCGGGTGCAACATTCCAGACGCTTTACTAACACTCTCCCGACTTGGAGAGTCAGACCCTTTAACCTCCTGTTTGGCCCAGTTTGCAATTTCTGCGGAAGATGAACAGGAATAGAGAGAACCAATGACAGACTAGCTGGAGGTGTCTGGACGGGCAAATTTAACTCTCATTTCCCACCAGGAAGAGGAATTAACCAAAGGCTCAGCGTGCCGTGCCGGAACCAGATTAGGGCCTGAAGCCATCCTGCGGTGTTGCGGCCAGGTCACAAGAAAGCGAGTTGAAGAAAGGAGCTCAGGGGCACTGTAATTCACAAACCTGCAGAGTTATAAATGACAGCTATCGTCCAAAAATATACTGAAGGAAGGCTTCCAAGAGGACTTGAAAGCGGGGCAGAATTGCAGGAAACCGATTTCAGGAGGTAGACTGGAATTGCATTGAAAGCATAGGAAAAGAGGCAGAACGTCCACAATGATGCACTTGGCCAAAAAGGGCGTATGCGTTTTTTCCTGAATATATTCAGGAAAAAACGCATACGCCCTTTTTGGCCAACCAAGCAAGCTTGCAAAGGAAATCTGCACTACAATGAAGTCTCACTTCCCCCCGGTCAAAAGGGCCATCTGAAAAAAGTGTAAAATCCAGAAAGGCAGGACAGGCCATGGAGAACTGGGAGCCTTGTTATGCTGATGGGCGGGATGGAAATTGCCAAGAACCACTCGGGAGAAGTGTATGGTGTTTCCTGAAACATCTAAAAAACAAAGCAACAGAGCCTAGGGCACTTCCACTTATGGTCCTATAGCTTAGGGAAATTAAAATCAAAAAGACACAGCCACCCCAAAGTTTGGGACACCTCTGTTTACAAGAACCTCGTTTACAGTACAAGTTCAAATTCGCAGAAAGTGAAAAATGGATAAAGAAGTTGTGGTACTTACTTACAAAGCAATATCACTCAGCAATGAAATCTATGTCATCAGGCCCTTAGCAGCACAATGACTGGATTCAGGTATGATGATTCTAACTGAAATAAGTCACACAGAAAAAGAAACATCATAAGATATCAGTAATACACGGAATGTAAACTTGGCTACACAGGAACTGAATTAAAGAACAGAACAGGGTCTCAAATTTAGAAAACCAACTTATGTTTGCTTAAGGGGAAAGGTGAGTTGAGGTGCTGCATAAAACCAGAGATTGAAATGAGCACAGATAAAGTTCCTTAAGCCAAATATGGAATAGACAAGAGCTACTCCTTGCTCAATGAAATGGACTCAACACCGCATATTAAACGCCTAAGAATATACTTGACTAGTAAGTATCTTAAAACCTATGGATTGCTATGTCGCTGAAAGAGAATGAAGCATGTGTACAGGGGCATGAACGCAGCAGTGATAGGATTGGAGAGGTTCGGTGAACAAATGAAGACCCTTTGAAGTCATATTGCATGGTACCCATTACACGGGTCTCAACTCTCCAGGTTTAAGGAATTCTTCAGCTAAAACATGCATGTGGAACCCAGAGTATGATCAACCGTGTGAACGGGAGACGTGTTCAAATATGTCTCAGTTTTCCTCCCCTGGTACTCGGGTGCAACATTCCAGACGCTTTACTAACACTCTCCCCACTTGGAGAGTCAGCGCCTTTAACCTCCTGTTTGGCCCAGTTTGCAATTAATGCAGAAGATGAACAGGAATAGCGAGAACCAATGAGAGACTAGCTGGAGGTGTCTGGACGGGCAACTCTAACTCTCATTTCCCACCAGGAAGAGGAAATAACCAAAGGCTCATCGTGCCATGCCTGAACAAGATTAGGGCCTGAAGCCATCCTGCGGTGTTGCAGCCAGGTCACAAGAAAGCGAGTTGAAGAAAGGAGCTCAGGGGCACTGTAATTCACAAACCTGCAGAGTTATAAATGACAGCTATCGTCCAAAAATATACTGAAGGAAGGCTGCCAAGAGGACTTGAAAGCGGGGCAGAATTGTAGGAAACCGATTTCAGGAGGTAGACTGGAATTGCATTGAAAGCATAGGAAAAGAGGCAGAACGTCCACAATGATGCACTTGGCCAAAAAGGGCGTATGCGTTTTTTCCTGAATATATTCAGGAAAAAACGCATATGCTCTTTTTGGCCAACCAAGCAAGCTTGCAAAGGAAATCTGCACTACAATGAAGTCTCACTTCCCCCCGGTCAAAAGGGCCATCTGAAAAAAGTGTAAAATCCAGAAAGGCAGGACAGGCCATGGAGAACTGGGAGCCTTGTTATGCTGATGGGCGGGATGTAAATTGTCAACAGACTCTCCGGAGAAGTGTATGGTGTTTCCTGAAACATCTAAAAAACAAAGCAACAGAGCCTAGGGCACTTCCACTTATGGTCCTATAGCTTAGGGAAATTAAAATCAAAAAGACACAGCCACCCCAAAGTTTGGGACGCCTCTGTTTACAAGAACCTCGTTTACTGTACAAGTTCAATATCACAGAAAGTGAAAAATGGATAAAGAACTTGTGGTACTTACGTACAATGCAGTATCACTCAGCAAAGAAATCTATGTCATCAGGCCTGTAGCAGCATAATGAGTGGATTCAGGTACGATGATTCTAACTGAAATAAGTCACACAGAAAAAGAAACATCATAAGATATCAGTAATACATGGAATGTAAACTTGGCTACACAGGAACTGAATTACAGAACAGAACAGGGTCTCAAATATAGAAAACCAACTTATGTTTGCTTAAGGGTAAAGGTGAGTTGGCGTGCTGCATAAAACCAGAGATTGAAATGAGCACAGATAAAGTTCCTTAAGCCAAATATGGAATAGACAAGAGCTACTCCTTGCTGAATGAAATGGACTCAACACCGCATATTAAACGCCTAAGAATTTACCTGACTAGTAAGTATCTTAAAACCTATGGATTGCTATGTCTCCGAAAGAGAATCAAGCTTGTGTACAGGGGCATAAACGCAGCAGTGATAGGATTGGAGAGGTTCGGTGAGCAAATGAAGACCCTTTGAACTCATATTGCGTGGTACCCATTTCACGGGTTTCAACTACCCAGGTTTAAGGTATTCTTCCTTCAGCTAAAACATGCATGTGGAACCTAGAGTATGATCAACCATGTGATCGGGAGATGTGTTCAAATATGTCTCAGTTTTCGTACCTTGGTACTCGGGTGCAACATGCCAAACACTTTACTGACACTCTCCCGACTTGGAGAGTCAGTCCCTTTAACCTCCTGTTTGGCCCAGTTTGCAATTTCTGCGGAAGATGAACAGCAATAGCGAGAACCAATGAGAGACTAGCTGGAGGTGTCTGGACGGGCAAATTTAACTCTCATTTCCCACCAGGAAGAGGAAATAACCAAAGGCTCAGCGTGCCGTGCCGGAACCAGATTAGGGCCTGAAGCCATCCTGCGGTGTTGCGGCCAGCTCACAAGAAAGCGAGTTGAAGAAAGGAGCTCAGGGGCACTGTAATTCACAAACCTGCAGAGTTATAAATGACAGCTATCGTCCAAGAATATACTGAAGTAAGGCTGCCAAGAGGACTTGAAAGCGGGGCAGAATTGCAGGAAACCGATTTCAGAAGGTAGACTGGAATTGCATTGAGAGCATAGGAAAAGAGGCAGAATGTCCACAATGATGCACTTGGCCAAAAAGGGCGTATGCGTTTTTTCCTGAATATATTCAGGAAAAAACGCATACGCCCTTTTTGGCCAACCAAGCAAGCTTGCAAAGGAAATCTGCACTACAATGAAGTCTCACTTCCCCCCGGTCAAAAGGGCCATCTGAAAAAAGTGTAAAATCCAGAAAGGCAGGACAGGCCATGGAGAACTGGGAGCCTTGTTATGCTGATGGGCGGGATGTATATTGCCAACAACCACTCGGGAGAAGTGTATGGTGTTTCCTGAAACATCTAAAAAACAAAGCAACAGAGCCTAGGGCACTTCCACTTATGGTCCTATAGCTTAGGGAAATTAAAATTAAAAAGACACAGCCACCCCAAAGTTTGGGACGCCTCTGTTTACAAGAACCTCGTTTACAGTACAAGTTCAACATCGCAGAAAGTGAAAAATGGATAAAGAAGTTGTGGTATTTACTTACAAAGCAAATTCGCTCAGCAATGAAATGTATGTCATCAGGTCCTTAGCAGCACAATGAGTGGATTCAGGTATGATGATTCTAACTGAAATTAGTCACACAGAAAAATAAACATCATAAGATATCAGTAATACACGGAATGTAAACTTGGCTACACAGGAACTGAATTAAAGAACAGAACAGGGTCTCAAATTTAGAAAACCAACTTATGTTTGCTTAAGGGTAAAGGTGAGTTGAGGTGCTGCATAAAACCAGAGATTGAAATGAGCACAGATAAAGTTCCTTAAGCCAAATATGGAATAGACAAGAGCTACTCCTTGCTCAATGAAATGGACTCAACACCGCATATTAAACGCCTAAGAATATACTTGACTAGTAAGTATCTTAAAACCTATGGATTGCTATGTCGCTGAAAGAGAATGAAGCATGTGTACAGGGGCATGAACGCAGCAGTGATAGGATTGGAGAGGTTCGGTGAACAAATGAAGACCCTTTGAAGTCATATTGCATGGTACCCATTACACGGGTCTCAACTCTCCAGGTTTAAGGAATTCTTCAGCTAAAACATGCATGTGGAACCCAGAGTATGATCAACCGTGTGAACGGGAGACGTGTTCAAATATGTCTCAGTTTTCCTCCCCTGGTACTCGGGTGCAACATTCCAGACGCTTTACTAACACTCTCCCCACTTGGAGAGTCAGCGCCTTTAACCTCCTGTTTGGCCCAGTTTGCAATTTCTGCGGAAGATGAACAGGAATAGCGAGAACCAATGAGAGACTAGCTGGAGGTGTCTGGACAGGCAACTCTAACACTCATTTCCCACCAGGAAGAGGAAATAACCAAAGGCTCATCGTGCCATGCGTGAACAAGATTAGGGCCTGAAGCCATCCTGCGGTGTTGCAGCCAGGTCACAAGAAAGCGAGTTGAAGAAAGGAGCTCAGGGGCACTGTAATTCACAAACCTGCAGAGTTATAAATGACAGCTATCGTCCAAAAATATACTGAAGGAAGGCTGCCAAGAGGACTTGAAAGCGGGGCAGAATTGCAGGAAACCGATTTCAGGAGGTAGACTGGAATTGCATTGAAAGCATAGGAAAAGAGGCAGAACGTCCACAATGATGCACTTGGCCAAAAAGGGCGTATGCGTTTTTTCCTGAATATATTCAGGAAAAAACGCATACGCCCTTTTTGGCCAACCAAGCAAGCTTGCAAAGGAAATCTGCACTACAATGAAGTCTCACTTCCCCCCGGTCAAAAGGGCCATCGGAAAAAAGTGTAAAATCCAGAAAGGCAGGACAGGCCATGGAGAACTGGGAGCCTTGTTATGCTGATGGGCGGGATGTAAATTGCCAACAACCACTCGGGAGAAGTGTATGGTGTTTCCTGAAACATCTAAAAAACAAAGCAACAGAGCCTAGGGCACTTCCACTTATGGTCCTATAGCTTAGGGAAATTAAAATCAAAAAGACACAGCCACCCCAAAGTTTGGGACACCTCTGTTTACAAGAAGCTCGTTTACAGTACAAGTTCAACATCGCAGAAAGTGAAAAATGGATAAAGAAGTTGTGGTACTTACTTACAAAGCAATATCACTCAGCAATGAAATCTATGTCATCAGGCCCTTAGCAGCACAATGACTGGATTCAGGTATGATGATTCTAACTGAAATAAGTCACACAGAAAAAGAAACATCATAAGATATCAGTAATACACGGAATGTAAACTTGGCTACACAGGAACTGAATTAAAGAACAGAACAGTGTCTCAAATTTAGAAAACCAACTTATGTTTGCTTAAGGGTAAAGGTGAGTTGAGGTGCTGCATAAAACCAGAGATTGAAATGAGCACAGATAAAGTTCCTTAAGCCAAATATGGAATAGACAAGAGCTACTCCTTGCTCAATGAAATGGACTCAACACCGCATATTAAACGCCTAAGAATATACTTGACTAGTAAGTATCTTAAAACCTATGGATTGCTATGTCGCTGAAAGAGAATGAAGCATGTGTACAGGGGCATGAACGCAGCAGTGATAGGATTGGAGAGGTTCGGTGAACAAATGAAGACCCTTTGAAGTCATATTGCATGGTACCCATTACACGGGTCTCAACTCTCCAGGTTTAAGGAATTCTTCAGCTAAAACATGCATGTGGAACACAGAGTATGATCAACCATGTGAACGGGAGACGTGTTCAAATATGTCTCAGTTTTCCTCCCCTGGTACTCGGGTGCAACATTCCAGACGCTTTACTAACACTCTCCCCACTTGGAGAGTCAGCGCCTTTAACCTCCTGTTTGGCCCAGTTTGCAATTAATGCAGAAGATGAACAGGAATAGCGAGAACCAATGAGAGACTAGCTGGAGGTGTCTGGACGGGCAACTCTAACTCTCATTTCCCACCAGGAAGAGGAAATAACCAAAGGCTCATCGTGCCATGCCTGAACAAGATTAGGGCCTGAAGCCATCCTGCGGTGTTGCAGCCAGGTCACAAGAAAGCGAGTTGAAGAAAGGAGCTCAGGGGCACTGTAATTCACAAACCTGCAGAGTTATAAATGACAGCTATCGTCCAAAAATATACTGAAGGAAGGCTGCCAAGAGGACTTGAAAGCGGGGCAGAATTGCAGGAAACCGATTTCAGGAGGTAGACTGGAATTGCATTGAAAGCATAGGAAAAGAGGCAGAACGTCCACAATGATGCACTTGGCCAAAAAGGGCATATGCGTTTTTTCCTGAATATATTCAGGAAAAAACGCATATGCTCTTTTTGGCCAACCAAGCAAGCTTGCAAAGGAAATCTGCACTACAATGAAGTCTCACTTCCCCCCGGTCAAAAGGGCCATCTGAAAAAAGTGTAAAATCCAGAAAGGCAGGACAGGCCATGGAGAACTGGGAGCCTTGTTATGCTGATGGGCGGGATGTAAATTGCGAACAACCACTCAGGAGAAGTGTATGGTGTTTCCTGAAACATCTAAAAAACAAAATAACAGAGCCTAGGGCACTTCCACTTATGGTCCTATAGCTTAGGGAAATTAAAATCAAAAAGACACAGCCACCCCAAAGTTTGGGACGCCTCTGTTTACAAGAACCTCGTTTACTGTACAAGTTCAATATCACAGAAAGTGAAAAATGGATAAAGAACTTGTGGTACTTACGTACAATGCAGTATCACTCAGCAAAGAAATCTATGTCATCAGGCCTGTAGCAGCATAATGAGTGGATTCAGGTACGATGATTCTAACTGAAATAAGTCACACAGAAAAAGAAACATCATAAGATATCAGTAATACATGGAATGTAAACTTGGCTACACAGGAACTGAATTACAGAACAGAACAGGGTCTCAAATATAGAAAACCAACTTATGTTTGCTTAAGGGTAAAGGTGAGTTGGCGTGCTGCATAAAACCAGAGATTGAAATGAGCACAGATAAAGTTCCTTAAGCCAAATATGGAATAGACAAGAGCTACTCCTTGCTGAATGAAATGGACTCAACACCGCATATTAAACGCCTAAGAATTTACCTGACTAGTAAGTATCTTAAAACCTATGGATTGCTATGTCTCCGAAAGAGAATCAAGCTTGTGTACAGGGGCATAAACGCAGCAGTGATAGGATTGGAGAGGTTCGGTGAGCAAATGAAGACCCTTTGAACTCATATTGCGTGGTACCCATTTCACGGGTTTCAACTACCCAGGTTTAAGGTATTCTTCCTTCAGCTAAAACATGCATGTGGAACCTAGAGTATGATCAACCATGTGATCGGGAGATGTGTTCAAATATGTCTCAGTTTTCGTACCTTGGTACTCGGGTGCAACATGCCAAACACTTTACTGACACTCTCCCGACTTGGAGAGTCAGTCCCTTTAACCTCCTGTTTGGCCCAGTTTGCAATTTCTGCGGAAGATGAACAGCAATAGCGAGAACCAATGAGAGACTAGCTGGAGGTGTCTGGACGGGCAAATTTAACTCTCATTTCCCACCAGGAAGAGGAAATAACCAAAGGCTCAGCGTGCCGTGCCGGAACCAGATTAGGGCCTGGAGCCATCCTGCGTTGTTGCGGCCAGGTCACAAGAAAGCGAGTTGAAGAAAGGAGCTCAGGGGCACTGTAATTCACAAACCTGCAGAGTTATAAATGACAGCTATCGTCCAAGAATATACTGAAGTAAGGCTGCCAAGAGGACTTGAAAGCGGGGCAGAATTGCAGGAAACCGATTTCAGAAGGTAGACTGGAATTGCATTGAGAGCATAGGAAAAGAGGCAGAATGTCCACAATGATGCACTTGGCCAAAAAGGGCGTATGCGTTTTTTCCTGAATATATTCAGGAAAAAACGCATACGCCCTTTTTGGCCAACCAAGCAAGCTTGCAAAGGAAATCTGCACTACAATGAAGTCTCACTTCCCCCCGGTCAAAAGGGCCATCTGAAAAAAGTGTAAAATCCAGAAAGGCAGGACAGGCCATGGAGAACTGGGAGCCTTGTTATGCTGATGGGCGGGATGTATATTGCCAACAACCACTCGGGAGAAGTGTATGGTGTTTCCTGAAACATCTAAAAAACAAAGCAACAGAGCCTAGGGCACTTCCACTTATGGTCCTATAGCTTAGGGAAATTAAAATCAAAAAGACACAGCCACCCCAAAATGGAACGGCTCTGTTTACAAGAACCTCGTTTACAGTACAAGTTCAACATCGCAGAAAGTGAAAACTGGATAAAGAAATTGTGGTATTTACTTACAAAGCAATATCACTCAGCAATGAAATCTATGTCATCAGGCCCTTAGCAGCACAATGAGTGGATTCAGGTATGATGATTCTAACTGAAATAAGTCACACAGAAAAAGAAACATCATAAGATATCACTAACACACGGAATGTAAACTTGGCTACACAGGAACTGAATTACAGAACAGAACAGGGTGTCAAATTTAGAAAACCAACTTATGCTTGCTTAAGGGGAAAGGTGAGTTGGGGTGCTGCATAAAACCAGAGATTGAAATGAGCACAGATAAAGTTCCTTAAGCCAAATATGGAATAGACAAGAGCTACTCCTTGCTCAACGAAATGGACTCAACTCCCCATATTAAACGCCTAAGAATGTACCTGACTAGTAAGTATCTTAAAACCTATGGATTGCTATGTCTCCAAAAGAGAATCAAGCGTGTGTACAGGGGCATAAACGCAGCAGTGATAGGATTGGAGAGGTTCGGTGAGCAAATGAAGACCCTTTGAAGTCATATTGCATGGTACCCATTCCACGGGTCTCAACTCTCCAGGTTTAAGGTATTCTTCCTTCAGCTAAAACATGCATGTGGAACCCAGAGTATGATCAACCGTGTGAATGGGAGACGTGTTCAAATATGTCTCAGTTTTCCTCCCCTGGTACTCGGGTGCAACATTCCAGACGCTTTACTAACACTCTCCCCACTTGGAGAGTCAGTCCCTTTAACCTCCTGTTTGGCCCAGTTTCCAATTTCTGCGGAAGATGAACAGGAATAGGGAGAACCAATGAGAGACTAGCTGGAGGTGTCTGGACGGGCAAATTTAACTCTCATTTCCCACCAGGAAGAGGAAATAACCAAAGGCTCAGCGTACCGTGCCGGAACCAGATTAGGGCCTGAAGCCATCCTGCGGTGTTGCGGCCAGGTCACAAGAAAGCGAGTTGAAGAAAGGAGCTCAGGGGCACTGTAATTCACAAACCTGCAGAGTTATAAATGACAGCTATCGTCCAAAAATAGACTGAAGTAAGGCTGCCAAGAGGACTTGAAAGCGGGGCAGAATTGCAGGAAACCGATTTCAGGAGGTAGACTGGAATTGCATTGAAAGCATAGGAAAAGAGGCAGAACGTCCACAATGATGCACTTGGCCAAAAAGGGCGTATGCGTTTTTTCCTGAATATATTCAGGAAAAAAACGCATACGCCCTTTTTGGTCAACCAAGCAAACTTGCAAAGGAAATCTGCACTACAATGAAGTCTCACTTCCCCACGGTAAATAGGGCCATCTGAAAAAAGTGTAAAGTCCAGAAAGGGAGGACAGGCCATGGAGAATTGGGAGCCTTGTTATGCTGATTGGCGGGATGTAACTTGACAACTGACACTCTGGAGAAGTGTATGGTGTTTCCTGAAACATCTAAAAAACAAAGTAACAGAGCCTAGGGCACTTCCACTTATGGTCCTATAGCTTAGGGAAATTAAAATCAAAAAGTCACAGCCACCCCAAAGTTTGGGACGCCTCTGTTTACAAGAACCTCGTTTATAGTACAAGTTCAACATCGCAGAAAGTGAAAAATGGATAAAGAAGTTGTGGTATTTACTTACAAAGCAATATCGCTCAGCAATGAAATCTATGTCATCAGGCCCTTAGCAGCACAATGAGTGGATTCAGGTATGATGACTCTAACTGAAATAAGTCACACAGAAAAAGAAACATCATAAGATATCAGTAATACACGGAATGTAAACTTGGCTACACAGGAACTGAATTACAGAACAGAACAGGGTCTCAAATTTAGAAAACCAACTTATGCTTGCTTAAGGGGAAAGGTGAGTTGGGGTGCTGCATAAAACCAGAGATTGAAATGAGCACAGATAAAGTTCCTTAAGCCAAATATGGAATAGACAAGAGTTACTCCTTGCTCAACGAAATGGACACAACACCGCATATTAAACGCCTAAGAATTTACCTGAGTAGTAAGTATCTTAAAACCTATGGATTGCTATGTCTCCGAAAGAGAATCAAGCATGTGTACAGGGGCATAAACGCAGCAGTGATAGGATTGGAGAGGTTCGGTGAGCAAATGAAGACCCTTTGAAGTCATATTGCATGGTACCCATTCCACGGGTTTCAACTACCCAGGTTTAAGGTATTCTTCCTTCAGCTAAAACATGCATGTGGAACCTAGAGTATGATCAACCATGTGATCGGGAGACGTGTTCAAATATGTCTCAGTTTTCGTACCCTGGTACTCGGGTGCAACATTCCAGACGCTTTACTAACACTCTCCCCACTTGGAGAGTCAGTCCCTTTAACTTCCTGTTTGGCCCAGTTTGCAATTTCTGTGGAAGATGAACAGGAATAGCGAGAACCAATGAAAGACTAGCTGGAGGTGTCTGGATGGGCAAATATAACTCTCATTTCCCACCAGGAAGAGGAATTAACCAAAGGCTCAGCGTTCCGTGCCAGAACCAGATTAGGGCCTGAAGACATCCTGCGGTGTTGCGGCCAGGTCACAAGAAAGCGAGTTGAAGAAAGGAGCTCAGGGGCACTGTAATTCACAAACCTGCAGAGTTATAAATGACAGCTATCGTCCAAAAATAGACTGAAGTAAGGCTGCCAAGAGGACTTGAAAGCGGGGCAGAATTGCAGCAAACCGATTTCAGGAGGTAGACTGGACTAGCATTGAAAGCATAGGAAAAGAGGCAGAACGTCCACAATGATGCACTTGGCCAAAAAGGGCATATGGGTTTTTTCCTGAATATATTCAGGAAAAAATGCATACGCCCTTTTTGGCCAACCAAGCAAACTTGCAAAGGAAATCTGCAGTACAATGAAGTCTCACTTCCCCCCGGTCAAAAGGGCCATCTGAAAAAAGTGTAAAATCCAGAAAGGCAGGACAGGCCATGGAGAACTGGGAGGCTTGTTATGCTGATGGGCGGGATGTAAATTGCCAACAGACACTCAGGAGAAGTGTATGGTGTTTCCTGAAACATCTAAAAAACAAAGCAACAGAGCCTAGGGCACTTCCATTTATGGTCCTATAGCTTAGGGAAATTAAATTCAAAAAGACAGAGCCACCCCAAAGTTTGGGACACCTCTGTTTACAAGAACCTCGTTTACCGTACAAGTACAATATCACAGAAAGTGAAAAATGGATAAAGAACTTGTGGTACTTACGTACAATGCAGTATCACTCAGCAATGAAATCTATGTCATCAGGCCCTTAGCAGCATAATGAGTGGATTCAGGTACGATGATTTTAACTGAAATAAGTCACACAGAAAAAGAAACAGCATAAGATATCACTAATACACGGAATGGAAACTTGGCTACACAGTAACTGAATTCCAAAACAGAACAGGGTCTCAAATTTAGAAAACCAACTTATGCTTGCTTTAGGGGAAAGGTGAGTTGGGGAGCTGCATAAAACCAGAGATTGAAATGAGCACAGATAAAGTTCCTTAAGCCAAATATGGAATAGACAAGAGCTACTCCTTGCTCAAGGAATTGGACTCAACAACCCATATTAAACGCCTAAGAATGTACCTGACTAGTAAGTATCTTAAAACCTATGGATTGCTATGTCTCCAAAAGAGAATCAAGCATGTGTACAGGGCATAAACGCAGCAGTGATAGGATTGGAGAGGTTCGGTGAGCAAATGAAGACCCTTTGAAGTCATATTGCATGGTACCCATTCCACGGGTTTCAAATACCCAGGTTTAAGGTATTCTTCCTTCAGCTAAAACATGCATGTGGAACCTAGAGTATGATCAACCATGTGATCGGGAGACGTGTTCAAATATGTCTCAGTTTTCGTACCCTGGTACTCGGGTGCAACATTCCAGACGCTTTACTAACACTCTCCCGACTTGGAGAGTCAGTCCCTTTAACCTCCTGTTTGACCCAGTTTGCAGTTTCTGCGGAAGATGAACAGGAATAGCGAGAACCAATGAGAGACTAGCTGGAGGTGTCTGGACGGGCAAATTTAACTCTCATTTCCCACCAGAAAGAGGAATTAACCAAAGGCTCAGCGTGCCGTGCCGGAACCAGATTAGGGCCTGAAGCCATCCTGCGGTGTTGCGGCCAGCTCAAAAGAAAGCGAGTTGAAGAAAGGAGCTCAGGGGCACTGTAATTCACAAACCTGCAGAGTTATAAATGACAGCTATCGTCCAAAAATAGACTGAAGTAAGGCTGCCAAGAGGACTTGAAAGCGGGGCAGAATTGCAGTAAACCGATTTCAGGAGGTAGACAGGAATTGCATTGAAAGCATAGGAAAAGAGGCAGAACGTCCACAATGATGCACTTGGCCAAAAAGGGCGTATGGGTTTTTTCCTGAATATATTCAGGAAAAAACGCATACGCCCTTTTTGGCCAACCAAGCAAACTTGCAAAGGAAATCTGCAGTACAATGAAGTCTCACTTCCCCCTGGTCAAAAGGGCCATCTTAAAAAAGTGTAAAATCCAGAAAGGCAGGACAGGCCATGGAGAACTGGGAGCCTTGTTATGCTGATGGGCGGGATGTAAATTGCCAACAGACACTCGGGAGAAGTGTATGGTGTTTCCTGAAACATCTAAAAAACAAAGCAACAGAGCCTAGGGCACTTCCACTTATGGTCCTATAGCTTAGGGAAATTAAAATCAAAAAGACACAGCTACCCCAAAGTTTGGGACACCTCTGTTTAGAAGAACCTCGTTTACCGTACAAGTTCAATATCACAGAAAGTGAAAAATGGATAAAGAACTTGTGGTACTTACGTACAATGCAGTATCACTCAGCAATGAAATCTATGTCATCAGGCCCTTAGCAGCGTAATGAGTGGATTCAGGTACAATGATTCTAACTGAAATAAGTCACACAGAAAAAGAAACAGCATAAGATATCACTAATACACGGAATGGAAACTTGGCTACACAGGAACTGAATTCCAAAACAGAACAGGGTCTCAAATTTAGAAAACCAACTTATGCTTGCTTAAGGGGAAAGGTGAGTTGGGGAGCTGCATAAATCCAGAGATTGAAATGAGCACAGATAAAGTTCCTTAAGCCAAATATGGAATAGACAAGAGCTACTCCTTGCTCAAGGAATTGGACTCAACAACCCATATTAAACGCCTAAGAATGTACCTGACTAGTAAGTATCTTAAAACCTATGGATTGCTATGTCTCCAAAAGAGAATCAAGCATGTGTACAGGGGCATAAACGCAGCAGTGATAGGATTGGAGAGGTTCGGTGAGCAAATGAAGACCCTTTGAAGTCATATTTCATGGTACCCATTCCACGGGTCTCAACTCTCCAGGTTTAAGGTATTCTTCCTTCAGCTAAAACATGCATGTGGAACCCAGAGTATGATCAACCATGTGATCGGGAGACGTGTTCAAATATGTCTCAGTTTTCGTACCCTGGTACTCTTGTGCAACATTCCAGACGCTTTACTAACACTCTCCCGACTTGGAGAGTCAGTCCCTTTAACCTCCTGTTTGGCGCAGTTTGCAATTTCTGCGGAAGATGAACAGGAATAGCGAGAAACAATGATAGACTAGCTGGAGGTGTCTGGACGTGTAAATTTAACTCTCATTTCCCACCAGGAAGAGGAATTAACCAAAGGCTCAGCGTGCCGTGCCGGGACCAGATTAGGGCCTGAAGCCATCCTGCGGTGTTGCGGCCAGGTCACAAGAAAGCGAGTTGAAGAAAGGAGCTCAGGGGCACTGTAATTCACAAACCTGCAGAGTTATAAATGACAGCTATCGTCCAAAAATATACTGAAATAAGGCTGCCAAGAGGACTTGAAAGCGGGGCAGAATTGCAGGAAACCGATTTCAGGAGGTAGACTGGAATTGCATTGAAAGCATAGGAAAAGAGGCAGAACGTCCACAATGATGCACTTGGCCAAAAAGGGCGTATGCGTTTTTTCCTGAATATATTCAGGAAAAAACGCATACGCCCTTTTTGGTCAACCAAGCAAACTTGCAAAGGAAATCTGCACTACAATGAAGTCTCACTTCCCCCCGGTCAAAAGGGCCATCTGAAAAAAGTGTAAAATCCAGAAAGGGAGGACAGGCCATGGAGAACTGGGAGCCTTGTTATGCTGATGGGCGGGATGTAAATTGCCAACAACCACTTGGGAGAAGTGTATGGTGTTTCCTGAAACATCTAAAAAACAAAGCAACAGAGCCTAGGGCACTTCCAATTATGGTCCTATAGCTTAGGGAAATTAAAATCCAAAAGACACAGCCACCCCAAAGTTTGGGACGCCTCTGTTTACAAGAACCTCGTTTACAGTACAAGTTCAACATCGCAGAAAGTGAAAAATGGATAAAGAAGTTGTGGTATTTACTTACAAAGCAATATCGCTCAGCAATGAAATCTATGTCATCAGACCCTTAGCAGCACAATGAGTGGATTCATGTATGATGATTCTAACTGAAATAAGTCACACAGAAAATGAAACATCGTAAGATATCAGTAATACACGGAATGTAAACTTGGCTACACAGGAACTGAATTACAGAACAGAACAGGGTCTCAAATTTAGAAAACCAACTTATGCTTGTTTAAGGGGAAAGGTGAGTTGGGGTGCTCCATAAAACCAGAGATTGAAATGAGCACAGATAAAGTTCTTTAAGCCAAATATGGAATAGACAAGAGTTACTCCTTGCTCAACGAAATGGACACAACACCGCATATTAAACGCCTAAGAATGTACCTGACTAGTAAGTATCTTAAAACCTATGGATTGCTGTGTCTCCAAAAGAGAATCAAGCATGTGTACAGGGGCATGAACGCAGCAGTGATAGGATTGGAGAGGTTCGGTGAGCAAATGAAGACCCTTTGAAGTCATATTGCCTGGTACCCATTCCACGGGTCTCAACTCTCCAGGTTTAAGGTATTCTTCCTTCAGCTAAATCATGCATGTGGAACCTAGAGTATGATCAACCATGTGATCGGGAGACGTGTTCAAATATGTCTCAGTTTTCGTACCCTGGTACTCGGGTGCAACATTCCAGACGCTTTACTAACACTCTCCCGACTTGGAGAGTCAGTCCCTTTAACCTCCTGTTTGGCGCAGTTTGCAATTTCTGCGGAAGATGAACAGGAATAGCGAGAAACAATGATAGACTAGCTGGAGGTGTCTGGACGTGTAAATTTAACTCTCATTTCCCACCAGGAAGAGGAATTAACCAAAGGCTCAGCGTGCCGTGCCGGGACCAGATTAGGGCCTGAAGCCATCCTGCGGTGTTGCGGCCAGGTCACAAGAAAGCGAGTTGAAGAAAGGAGCTCAGGGGCACTGTAATTCACAAACCTGCAGAGTTATAAATGACAGCTATCGTCCAAAAATATACTGAAATAAGGCTGCCAAGAGGACTTGAAAGCGGGGCAGAATTGCAGGAAACCGATTTCAGGAGGTAGACTGGAATTGCATTGAAAGCATAGGAAAAGAGGCAGAACGTCCACAATGATGCACTTGGCCAAAAAGGGCGTATGCGTTTTTTCCTGAATATATTCAGGAAAAAACGCATACGCCCTTTTTGGCCAACCAAGCAAGCTTGCAAAGGAAATCTGCACTACAATGAAGTCTCACTTCCCCCCGGTCAAAAGGGCCATCTGAAAAAAGGGTAAAATCCAGAAAGGGAGGACAGGCCATGCAGAACTGGGAGCCTTGTTATGCTGATGGGCGGGATGTAAATTGCCAACAGACACTCGGGAGAAGTGTATGGTGTTTCCTGAAACATCTAAAAAACAAAGCAACAGAGCCAAGGTCACTTCCACTTATGGTCCGATAGCTTAGGGAAATTAAAATCAAAAAGACACAGCCACCCCAAAGTTTGGGACGCCTCTGTTTACAAGAACCTCGTTTACCGTACAAGTTCAATATCACAGAAAGTGAAAAATGGATAAAGAACTTGTGGTACTTACGTACAATGCAGTATCACTCAGCAATGAAATCTATGTCATCAGGCCCGTAGCAGCATAATGAGTGGATTCAGGTATGATGATTCGAACTGAAATAAGTCACACAGAAAAAGAAACATCATAAGATATCACTAATACATGGAATGTAAACTTGGCTACACAGGAACTGAATTCCAAAACAGAACAGGGTCTCAAATTTAGAAAACCAACTTATGCTTGCTTAAGGGGAAAGGTGAGTTGGGGTGCTGCATAAAACCAGAGATTGAAATGAGCACAGATAAAGTTCCTTAAGCCAAATATGGAATAGACAAGAGCTACTCCTTGCTCAACGAAATGGACTCAACAACCCGTATTAAACGCCTAAGAATGTACCTGACTAGTAAGTAACTTAAAACGTATGGATTGCTATGCATCCAAAAGAGAATCAAGCATGTGTACAGGGGCATAAACGCAGCAGTGATAGGATTGGAGAGGTTCGGTGAGCAAATGAAGACCCTTTGAAGTCATATTGCATGGTACCCATTCCACGGGTCTCAACTCTCCAGGTTTAAGGTATTCTTCCTTCAGCTAAAACATGCATGTGGAACCCAGAGTATGATCAACCATGTGATCGGGAGACGTGTTCAAATATGTCTCAGTTTTCGTACCCTGGTACTCGGGTGCAACATTCCAGACGCTTTACTAACACTCTCCCGACTTGGAGAGTCAGTCCCTTAAACCTCCTGTTTGGCGTAGTTTGCAATTTCTGCGGAAGATGAACAGGAATAGCGAGAAACAATGAGAGACTAGCTGGAGGTGTCTGGACGTGTAAATTTAACTCTCATTTCCCATCAGGAAGAGGAATTAACCAAAGGCTCAGCGTGCCGTGCCGGGACCAGATTAGGGCCTGAAGCCATCCAGCGGTGTTGCGGCCAGCTTACAAGAAAGCGAGTTGAAGAAAGGAGCTCAGGGGCACTGTAATTCACAAACCTGCAGAGTTATAAATGACAGCTATCGTCCAAAAGTATACTGAAATAAGGCTGCCAAGAGGACTTGAAAGCGGGGCAGAATTGCAGGAAACCGATTTCAGGAGGTAGACTGGAATTGCATTGAAAGCATAGGAAAAGAGGCAGAACGTCCACAATGATGCACTTGGCCAAAAAGGGCGTATGCGTTTTTTCCTGAATATATTCAGGAAAAAACGCATACGCCCTTTTTGGTCAACCAAGCAAGCTTGCAAAGGAAATCTGCACTACAATGAAGTCTCACTTCCCCCCGGTCAAAAGGGCCATCTGAAAAAAGTGTAAAATCCAGAAAGGGAGGACAGGCCATGGAGAACTGGGAGCCTTGTTATGCTGATGGGCGGGATGTAACTTGCCAACAGACACTCCGGAGAAGTGTATGGTGTTTCCTGAAACATCTAAAAAACAAAGCAACAGAGCCTAGGGCACTTCCAATTATGGTCCTATAGCTTAGGGAAATTAAAATCAAAAAGACACAGCCACCCCAAAGTTTGGGACGCCTCTGTTTACAAGAACCTAGTTTAGAGTACAAGTTCAACATCGCAGAAAGTGAAAAATGGATAAAGAAGTTGTGGTATTTACTTACAAAGCAATATCGCTCAGCAATGAAATCTATGTCATCAGGCCCTTAGCAGCACAATGAGTGGATTCAGGTATGATGATTCTAACTGAAATAAGTCACACAGAAAAAGAAACATCATAAGATATCACGAATACACGGAATGTAAACTTGGCTACACAGGAACTGAATTACAGAACAGAACAGGGTCTCAAATTTAGAAAACCAACTTATGCTTGCTTAAGGGGAAAGGTGAGTTGGGGAGCTGCATAAATCCAGAGATTGAAATGAGCACAGATAAAGTTCCTTAAGCCAAATATGGAATAGACAAGAGCTACTCCTTGCTCAACGAAATGGACACAACACCGCATATTAAACACCTAAGAATGTACCTGACTAGTAAGTATCTTAAAACCTATGGATTGCTATGTCTCCGAAAGAGAATCAAGCATGTGTACAGGGGCATAAACGCAGCAGTGATAGGATTGGAGAGGTTCGGTGAGCAAATGAAGACCCTTTGAAGTCATATTGCATGGTACCCATTCCACGGGTTTCAACTACCCAGGTTTAAGGTATTCTTCCTTCAGCTAAAATATGCATGTGGAACCTAGAGTATGATCAACCATGTGATCGGGAGACGTGTTCAAATATGTCTCAGTTTTCGTACCCTGGTACTCGGGTGCAACATTCCAGACGCTTTACTAACACTCTCCCGACTTTGAGAGTCAGTCCCTTTAACCTCCTGTTTGGCCCAGTTTGCAATTTCTGCGGAAGATGAACAGGAATAGCGAGAACCAATGAGAGACTAGCTGGAGGTGTCTGGTCGGGCAAATTTAACTCTCATTTCCACCAGGAAGAGGAATTAACCAAAGGCTCAGCGTGCCGTGCCGGAACCAGATTAGGGCCTGAAGCCATCCTGCGGTGTTGCGGCCAGCTCAAAAGAAAGCGAGGTGAAGAAAAGAGCTCAGGGGCACTGTAATTCACAAACCTGCAGAGTTATAAATGACAGCTATCGTCCAAAAATATACTGAAGTAAGGCTGCCAAGAGGACTTGAAAGCGGGGCAGAATTGCAGGAAACCGATTTCAGGAGGTAGACTGGAATTGCATTGAAAGCATAGGAAAAGAGGCAGAACGTCCACAATGATGCACTTGGCCAAAAAGGGCGTATGCGTTTTTTCCTGAATATATTCAGGAAAAAACGCATACGCCCTTTTTGGCCAACCAAGCAAGCTTGCAAAGGAAATCTGCACTACAATGAAGTCTCACTTCCCAGCGGTCAAAAGGGCCATCTGAAAAAAGTGTAAAATCCAGAAAAGCAGGACAGGCCATGGAGAACTGGGAGCCTTGTTATGCTGATGGGCGGGATGTAAATTGCCAACAGACACTCGGGAGAAGTGTATGGTGTTTCCTGAAACATCTAAAAAACAAAGCAACAGAGCCTAGGGCACTTCCACTTATGGTCCTATAGCTTAGGGAAATTAAAATCCAAAAGACACAGCCACCCCAAAGTTTGGAACGGCTCTGTTTACAAGAACCTCGTTTACAGTAGAAGTTCAACATCCCAGAAAGTGAAAAATGGATAAAGAAGTTGTGGTATTTACTTACAAAGCAATATCACTCAGCAATGAAATCTATGTCATCAGGCCCTTAGCAGCACAATGAGTGGATTCAGGTATGATGATTCTAACTGAAATAAGTCACACAGAAAAAGAAACATCATAAGATATCACTAATACACGGAATGTAAACTTGGCTACACAGGAACTGAATTCCAAAACAGAACAGGGTCTCAAATTTAGAAAACCAACTTATGCTTGCTTAAGGGTAAAGGTGAGTTGGGGTGCTGCATAAAACCAGAGATTGAAATGAGCACAGATAAAGTTCCTTAAGCCAAATATGGAATAGACAAGAGCTACTCCTTGCTCAACGAAATGGACTCAACACCGCATATTAAACGCCTAAGAATGTATCTGACTAGTAAGTATCTTAAAACCTATGGATTGCTATGTCTCCAAAAGAGAATCAAGCGTGTGTACAGGGACATAAACGCAGCAGTGATAGGATTGGAGAGGTTCGGTGAGCAAATGAAGACCTCTGAAGTCATATTGCATGGTACCCATTCCACGGGTCTCAACTCTCCAGGTTTAAGGTATTCTTCCTTCAGCTAAAACATGCATGTGGAACCCAGAGTATGATCAACCGTGTGAATGGGAGCCGTGTTTAAATATGTCTCAGTTTTCCTCCCCTGGTACTCGGGTGCAACATTCCAGACTCTTTACTAACACTCTCTCCACTTGGAGAGTCAGCGCCTTTAACCTCCTGTTTGGCCCAGTTTGCAATTTCTGCGGAAGATGAACAGGAATAGGGAGAACCAATGAGAGACTAGCTGGAGGTGTCTGGACGGGCAAATTTAACTCTCATTTCCCACCAGGAAGAGGAAATAACCAAAGGCTCAGCGTGCCGTGCCGGAACCAGATTAGGGCCTGAAGCCATCCTGCGGTGTTGCGGCCAGCTCAAAAGAAAGCGAGTTGAAGAAAAGAGCTCAGGGGCACTGTAATTCACAAACCTGCAGAGTTATAAATGACAGCTATCGTCCAAAAGTATACTGAAATAAGGCTGCCAAGAGGACTTGAAAGCGGGGCAGAATTGCAGGAAACCGATTTCAGGAGGTAGACTGGAATTGCATTGAAAGCATAGGAAAAGAGGCAGAACGTCCACAATGATGCACTTGGCCAAAAAGGGCGTATGCGTTTTTTCCTGAATATATTCAGGAAAAAACGCATACGCCCTTTTTGGTCAACCAAGCAAGCTTGCAAAGGAAATCTGCACTACAATGAAGTCTCACTTCCCCCCGGTCAAAAGGGCCATCTGAAAAAAGTGTAAAATCCAGAAAGGGAGGACAGGCCATGGAGAACTGGGAGCCTTGTTATGCTGATGGGCGGGATGTAACTTGCCAACAGACACTCCGGAGAAGTGTATGGTGTTTCCTGAAACATCTAAAAAACAAAGCAACAGAGCCTAGGGCACTTCCAATTATGGTCCTATAGCTTAGGGAAATTAAAATCAAAAAGACACAGCCACCCCAAAGTTTGGGACGCCTCTGTTTACAAGAACCTAGTTTAGAGTACAAGTTCAACATCGCAGAAAGTGAAAAATGGATAAAGAAGTTGTGGTATTTACTTACAAAGCAATATCGCTCAGCAATGAAATCTATGTCATCAGGCCCTTAGCAGCACAATGAGTGGATTCAGGTATGATGATTCTAACTGAAATAAGTCACACAGAAAAAGAAACATCATAAGATATCACGAATACACGGAATGTAAACTTGGCTACACAGGAACTGAATTACAGAACAGAACAGGGTCTCAAATTTAGAAAACCAACTTATGCTTGCTTAAGGGGAAAGGTGAGTTGGGGAGCTGCATAAATCCAGAGATTGAAATGAGCACAGATAAAGTTCCTTAAGCCAAATATGGAATAGACAAGAGCTACTCCTTGCTCAACGAAATGGACACAACACCGCATATTAAACACCTAAGAATGTACCTGACTAGTAAGTATCTTAAAACCTATGGATTGCTATGTCTCCGAAAGAGAATCAAGCATGTGTACAGGGGCATAAACGCAGCAGTGATAGGATTGGAGAGGTTCGGTGAGCAAATGAAGACCCTTTGAAGTCATATTGCATGGTACCCATTCCACGGGTTTCAACTACCCAGGTTTAAGGTATTCTTCCTTCAGCTAAAATATGCATGTGGAACCTAGAGTATGATCAACCATGTGATCGGGAGACGTGTTCAAATATGTCTCAGTTTTCGTACCCTGGTACTCGGGTGCAACATTCCAGACGCTTTACTAACACTCTCCCGACTTTGAGAGTCAGTCCCTTTAACCTCCTGTTTGGCCCAGTTTGCAATTTCTGCGGAAGATGAACAGGAATAGCGAGAACCAATGAGAGACTAGCTGGAGGTGTCTGGTCGGGCAAATTTAACTCTCATTTCCACCAGGAAGAGGAATTAACCAAAGGCTCAGCGTGCCGTGCCGGAACCAGATTAGGGCCTGAAGCCATCCTGCGGTGTTGCGGCCAGCTCAAAAGAAAGCGAGGTGAAGAAAAGAGCTCAGGGGCACTGTAATTCACAAACCTGCAGAGTTATAAATGACAGCTATCGTCCAAAAATATACTGAAGTAAGGCTGCCAAGAGGACTTGAAAGCGGGGCAGAATTGCAGGAAACCGATTTCAGGAGGTAGACTGGAATTGCATTGAAAGCATAGGAAAAGAGGCAGAACGTCCACAATGATGCACTTGGCCAAAAAGGGCGTATGCGTTTTTTCCTGAATATATTCAGGAAAAAACGCATACGCCCTTTTTGGCCAACCAAGCAAGCTTGCAAAGGAAATCTGCACTACAATGAAGTCTCACTTCCCAGCGGTCAAAAGGGCCATCTGAAAAAAGTGTAAAATCCAGAAAAGCAGGACAGGCCATGGAGAACTGGGAGCCTTGTTATGCTGATGGGCGGGATGTAAATTGCCAACAGACACTCGGGAGAAGTGTATGGTGTTTCCTGAAACATCTAAAAAACAAAGCAACAGAGCCTAGGGCACTTCCACTTATGGTCCTATAGCTTAGGGAAATTAAAATCCAAAAGACACAGCCACCCCAAAGTTTGGAACGGCTCTGTTTACAAGAACCTCGTTTACAGTAGAAGTTCAACATCCCAGAAAGTGAAAAATGGATAAAGAAGTTGTGGTATTTACTTACAAAGCAATATCACTCAGCAATGAAATCTATGTCATCAGGCCCTTAGCAGCACAATGAGTGGATTCAGGTATGATGATTCTAACTGAAATAAGTCACACAGAAAAAGAAACATCATAAGATATCACTAATACACGGAATGTAAACTTGGCTACACAGGAACTGAATTCCAAAACAGAACAGGGTCTCAAATTTAGAAAACCAACTTATGCTTGCTTAAGGGTAAAGGTGAGTTGGGGTGCTGCATAAAACCAGAGATTGAAATGAGCACAGATAAAGTTCCTTAAGCCAAATATGGAATAGACAAGAGCTACTCCTTGCTCAACGAAATGGACTCAACACCGCATATTAAACGCCTAAGAATGTATCTGACTAGTAAGTATCTTAAAACCTATGGATTGCTATGTCTCCAAAAGAGAATCAAGCGTGTGTACAGGGACATAAACGCAGCAGTGATAGGATTGGAGAGGTTCGGTGAGCAAATGAAGACCTCTGAAGTCATATTGCATGGTACCCATTCCACGGGTCTCAACTCTCCAGGTTTAAGGTATTCTTCCTTCAGCTAAAACATGCATGTGGAACCCAGAGTATGATCAACCGTGTGAATGGGAGCCGTGTTTAAATATGTCTCAGTTTTCCTCCCCTGGTACTCGGGTGCAACATTCCAGACTCTTTACTAACACTCTCTCCACTTGGAGAGTCAGCGCCTTTAACCTCCTGTTTGGCCCAGTTTGCAATTTCTGCGGAAGATGAACAGGAATAGGGAGAACCAATGAGAGACTAGCTGGAGGTGTCTGGATGGGCAAATTTAACTCTCATTTCCCACCAGGAAGAGGAAATAACCAAAGGCTCAGCGTGCCGTGCCGGAACCAGATTAGGGCCTGAAGCCATCCTGCGGTGTTGCGGCCAGCTCAAAAGAAAGCGAGTTGAAGAAAAGAGCTCAGGGGCACTGTAATTCACAAACCTGCAGAGTTATAAATGACAGCTATCGTCCAAAAATATACTGAAGTAAGGCTGCCAAGAGGACTTGAAAGCCGGGCAGAATTGCAGGAAACCGATTTCAGGAGGTAGACTGGAATTGCATTGAAAGCATAGGAAAAGAGGCAGAACGTCCACAATGATGCACTTGGCCAAAAAGGGCGTATGCATTTTTTCCTGAATATATTCAGGAAAAAACGCATACGCCCTTTTTGGCCAACCAAGCAAGCTTGCAAAGGAAATCTGCACTACAATGAAGTCTCACTTCCCCCCGGTCAAAAGGGCCATCTGAAAAAAGTGTAAAATCCAGAAAGGCAGGACAGGCCATGGAGAACTGGGAGCCTTGTTATGCTGATGGGCGGGATGTAAATTGCCAACAGACACTCGGGAGAAGTGTATGGTGTTTCCTGAAACATCTAAAAAACAAAGCAACAGAGCCTAGGGCACTTCCACTTATGGTCCTATAGCTTAGGGAAATTAAAATCAAAAAGACACAGCCACCCCAAAGTTTGGGACACCTCTGTTTAGAAGAACCTCGTTTACCGTACAAGTTCAATATCACAGAAAGTGAAAAATGGATAAAGAACTTGTGGTACTTACGTACAATGCAGTATCACTCAGCAAAGAAATCTATGTCATCAGGCCCTTAGCAGCGTAATGAGTGGATTCAGGTACAATGATTCTAACTGAAATAAGTCACACAGAAAAAGAAACAGCATAAGATATCACTAATACACGGAATGGAAACTTGGCTACACAGGAACTGAATTCCAAAACAGAACAGGGTCTCAAATTTAGAAAACCAACTTATGCTTGCTTAAGGGGAAAGGTGAGTTGGGGAGCTGCATAAATCCAGAGATTGAAATGAGCACAGATAAAGTTCCTTAAGCCAAATATGGAATAGACAAGAGCTACTCCTTGCTCAAGGAATTGGACTCAACAACCCATATTAAACGCCTAAGAATGTACCTGACTAGTAAGTATCTTAAAACCTATGGATTGCTATGTCTCCAAAAGAGAATCAAGCATGTGTACAGGGGCATAAACGCAGCAGTGATAGGATTGGAGAGGTTCGGTGAGCAAATGAAGACCCTTTGAAGTCATATTTCATGGTACCCATTCCACGGGTCTCAACTCTCCAGGTTTAAGGTATTCTTCCTTCAGCTAAAACATGCATGTGGAACCCAGAGTATGATCAACCATGTGATCGGGAGACGTGTTCAAATATGTCTCAGTTTTCGTACCCTGGTACTCTTGTGCAACATTCCAGACGCTTTACTAACACTCTCCCGACTTGGAGAGTCAGTCCCTTTAACCTCCTGTTTGGCACAGTTTGCAATTTCTGCGGAAGATGAACAGGAATAGCGAGAAACAATGATAGACTAGCTGGAGGTGTCTGGACGTGTAAATTTAACTCTCATTTCCCACCAGGAAGAGGAATTAACCAAAGGCTCAGCGTGCCGTGCCGGGACCAGATTAGGGCCTGAAGCCATCCTGCGGTGTTGCGGCCAGGTCACAAGAAAGCGAGTTGAAGAAAGGAGCTCAGGGGCACTGTAATTCACAAACCTGCAGAGTTATAAATGACAGCTATCGTCCAAAAATATACTGAAATAAGGCTGCCAAGAGGACTTGAAAGCGGGGCAGAATTGCAGGAAACCGATTTCAGGAGGTAGACTGGAATTGCATTGAAAGCATAGGAAAAGAGGCAGAACGTCCACAATGATGCACTTGGCCAAAAAGGGCGTATGCGTTTTTTCCTGAATATATTCAGGAAAAAACGCATACGCCCTTTTTGGTCAACCAAGCAAACTTGCAAAGGAAATCTGCACTACAATGAAGTCTCACTTCCCCCCGGTCAAAAGGGCCATCTGAAAAAAGTGTAAAATCCAGAAAGGGAGGACAGGCCATGGAGAACTGGGAGCCTTCTTATGCTGATGGGCGGGATGTAAATTGCCAACATCCACTTGGGAGAAGTGTATGGTGTTTCCTGAAACATCTAAAAAACAAAGCAACAGAGCCTAGGGCACTTCCAATTATGGTCCTATAGTTTAGGGAAATTAAAATCAAAAAGACACAGCCACCCCAAAGTTTGGGACGCCTCTGTTTACAAGAACCTCGTTTACAGTACAAGTTCAACATCTCAGAAAGTGAAAAATGGATAAAGAAGTTGTGGTATTTACTTACAAAGCAATATCGCTCAGCAATGAAATCTATGTCATCAGGCCCTTAGCAGCACAATGAGTGGATTCATGTATGATGATTCTAACTGAAATAAGTCACACAGAAAATGAAACATCGTAAGATATCAGTAATACACGGAATGTAAACTTGGCTACACAGGAACTGAATTACAGAACAGAACAGGGTCTCAAATTTAGAAAACCAACTTATGCTTGTTTAAGGGGAAAGGTGAGTTGGGGTGCTCCATAAAACCAGAGATTGAAATGAGCACAGATAAAGTTCCTTAAGCCAAATATGGAATAGACAAGAGTTACTCCTTGCTCAACGAAATGGACACAACACCGCATATTAAACGCCTAAGAATGTACCTGACTAGTAAGTATCTTAAAACCTATGGATTGCTGTGTCTCCAAAAGAGAATCAAGCATGTGTACAGGGGCATGAACGCAGCAGTGATAGGATTGGAGAGGTTCGGTGAGCCAATGAAGACCCTTTGAAGTCATATTGCCTGGTACCCATTCCACGGGTCTCAACTCTCCAGGTTTAAGGTATTCTTCCTTCAGCTAAATCATGCATGTGGAACCTAGAGTATGATCAACCATGTGATCGGGAGACGTGTTCAAATATGTCTCAGTTTTCGTACCCTGGTACTCGGGTGCAACATTCCAGACGCTTTACTAACACTCTCCCGATTTGGAGAGTCAGTCCCTTTAACCTCCTGTTTGGCGCAGTTTGCAATTTCTGCGAAAGATGAACAGGAATAGCGAGAAACAATGAGAGACTAGCTGGAGGTGTCTGGACGTGTAAATTTAACTCTCATTTCCCACCAGGAAGAGGAATTAACCAAAGGCTCAGCATGCCGTGCCGGGACCAGATTAGGGCCTGAAGCCATCCTGCGGTGTTGCAGCCAGGTCACAAGAAAGCTAGTTGAAGAAAGGAGCTCAGGGGCACTGTAATTCACAAACCTGCAGAGTTATAAATGACAGCTATCGTCCAAAAATATACTGAAGTAAGGCTGCCAAGAGGACTTGAAAGCGGGGCAGAATTGCAGGAAACCGATTTCAGGAGGTAGACTGGAATTGCATTGAAAGCATAGGAAAAGAGGCAGAAAGTCCACAATGATGCACTTGGCCAAAAAGGGCGTATGCGTTTTTTCCTGAATATATTCAGGAAAAAACGCATACGCCCTTTTTGGCCAACCAAGCAAACTTGCAAAGGAAATCTGCACTACAATGAAGTCTCACTTCCCCCCGGTCAAAAGGGCCATCTGAAAAAAGTGTAAAATCCAGAAAGGGAGGACAGGCCATGGAGAACTGGGAGCCTTGTTATGCTGATGGGCGGGATGTAAATTGCCACCAGACACTCGGGAGAAGTGTATGGTGTTTCCTGAAACATCTAAAAAACAAAGCAACAGAGCCAAGGTCACTTCCACTTATGGTCCGATAGCTTAGGGAAATTAAAATCAAAAAGACACAGCCACCCCAAAGTTTGGGACGCCTCTGTTTACAAGAACCTCGTTTACCGTACAAGTTCAATATCACAGAAAGTGAAAAATGGATAAAGAACTTGTGGTACTTACGTACAATGCAGTATCACTCAGCAATGAAATCTATGTCATCAGGCCCGTAGCAGCATAATGAGTGGATTCAGGTACGATGATTCTAACTGAAATAAGTCACACAGAAAAAGAAACATCATAAGATATCACTAATACACGGAATGTAAACTTGGCTACACAGGAACTGAATTCCAAAACAGAACAGGGTCTCAAATTTAGAAAACCAACTTATGCTTGCTTAAGGGGAAAGGTGAGTTGGGGTGCTGCATAAAACCAGAGATTGAAATGAGCACAGATAAAGTTCCTTAAGCCAAATATGGAATAGACAAGAGCTACTCCTTGCTCAACGAAATGGACTCAACAACCTGTATTAAACGCCTAAGAATGTACCTGACTAGTAAGTAACTTAAAACGTATGGATTGCTATGCATCCAAAAGAGAATCAAGCATGTGTACAGGGGCATAAACGCAGCAGTGATAGGATTGGAGAGGTTCGGTGAGCAAATGAAGACCCTTTGAAGTCATATTGGATGGTACCCATTCCACGGGTCTCAACTCTCCAGGTTTAAGGTATTCTTCCTTCAGCTAAAACATGCATGTGGAACCCAGAGTATGATCAACCATGTGATCGGGAGACGTGTTCAAATATGTCTCAGTTTTCGTACCCTGGTACTCTTGTGCAACATTCCAGACGCTTTACTAACACTCTCCCGACTTGGAGAGTCAGTCCCTTTAACCTCCTGTTTGGCGCAGTTTGCAATTTCTGCGGAAGATGAACAGGAATAGCGAGAAACAATGATAGACTAGCTGGAGGTGTCTGGACGTGTAAATTTAACTCTCATTTCCCACCAGGAAGAGGAATTAACCAAAGGCTCAGCGTGCCGTGCCGGGACCAGATTAGGGCCTGAAGCCATCCTGCGGTGTTGCGGCCAGGTCACAAGAAAGCGAGTTGAAGAAAGGAGCTCAGGGGCACTGTAATTCACAAACCTGCAGAGTTATAAATGACAGCTATCGTCCAAAAATATACTGAAATAAGGCTGCCAAGAGGACTTGAAAGCGGGGCAGAATTGCAGGAAACCGATTTCAGGAGGTAGACTGGAATTGCATTGAAAGCATAGGAAAAGAGGCAGAACGTCCACAATGATGCACTTGGCCAAAAAGGGCGTATGCGTTTTTTCCTGAATATATTCAGGAAAAAACGCATACGCCCTTTTTGGCCAACCAAGCAAGCTTGCAAAGGAAATCTGCACTACAATGAAGTCTCACTTCCCCCCGGTCAAAAGGGCCATCTGAAAAAAGGGTAAAATCCAGAAAGGGAGGACAGGCCATGGAGAACTGGGAGCCTTGTTATGCTGATGGGCGGGATGTAAATTGCCACCAGACACTCGGGAGAAGTGTATGGTGTTTCCTGAAACATCTAAAAAACAAAGCAACAGAGCCAAGGTCACTTCCACTTATGGTCCGATAGCTTAGGGAAATTAAAATCAAAAAGACACAGCCACCCCAAAGTTTGGGACGCCTCTGTTTACAAGAACCTCGTTTACCGTACAAGTTCAATATCACAGAAAGTGAAAAATGGATAAAGAACTTGTGGTACTTACGTACAATGCAGTATCACTCAGCAATGAAATCTATGTCATCAGGCCCGTAGCAGCATAATGAGTGGATTCAGGTATGATGATTCTAACTGAAATAAGTCACACAGAAAAAGAAACATCATAAGATATCACTAATACACGGAATGTAAACTTGGCTACACAGGAACTGAATTCCAAAACAGAACAGGGTCTCAAATTTAGAAAACCAACTTATGCTTGCTTAAGGGGAAAGGTGAGTTGGGGTGCTGCATAAAACCAGAGATTGAAATGAGCACAGATAAAGTTCCTTAAGCCAAATATGGAATAGACAAGAGCTACTCCTTGCTCAACGAAATGGACTCAACAACCCGTATTAAACGCCTAAGAATGTACCTGACTAGTAAGTAACTTAAAACGTATGGATTGCTATGCATCCAAAAGAGAATCAAGCATGTGTACAGGGGCATAAACGCAGCAGTGATAGGATTGGAGAGGTTCGGTGAGCAAATGAAGACCCTTTGAAGTCATATTGCATGGTACCCATTCCACGGGTCTCAACTCTCCAGGTTTAAGGTATTCTTCCTTCAGCTAAAACATGCATGTGGAACCCAGAGTACGATGAACCATGGGAATGGGAGACGTGTTCAAATATGTCTCAGTTTTCGTACCCTGGTACTCGGGTGCAACATTCCAGACGCTTTACTAACACTCTCCCCCTTGGAGAGTCAGCGCCTTTAACCTCCTGTTAGGCCCAGTTTGCAATTTCTGTGGAAGATGAACAGGAATAGGGAGAACCAATGAGAGACTAGCTGGAGGTGTCTGGCCGGGCAAATTTAACTCTCATTTCCCACCAGGAAGAGGAAATAACCAAAGACTCAGCATGCCGTGCCGGAACCAGATTAGGGCCTGAAGCCATCCTGCGGTGTTGCGGCCAGCTCACAAGAAAGCGAGTTGAAGAAAGGAGCTCAGGGGCACTGTAATTCACAAACCTGCAGAGTTATAAATGACAGCTATCGTCCAAAAATATACTGAAGTAAGGCTGCCAAGAGGACTTGAAAGCGGGGCAGAATTGCAGGAAACCAATTTCAGGAGGTAGACTGGAATTGCATTGAAAGCATAGGAAAAGAGGCAGAACGTCCACAATGATGCACTTGGCCAAAAAGGGCGTATGCGTTTTTTCCTGAATATATTCAGGAAAAAACGCATACGCCCTTTTTGGCCAACCAAGCAAGCTTGCAAAGGAAACCTGCACTACAATGAAGTCTCACTTCCCCCCGGTCAAAAGGGCCATCTGAAAAAAGGGTAAAATCCAGAAAGGCAGGACAGGCCATGGAGAACTGGGAGCCTTGTTATGCTGATGGGCGGGATGTAAATTGCCAACAGACACTCCTGAGAAGTGTATGGTGTTTCCTGAAACATCTAAAAAACAAAGCAACAGAGCCTAGGGCACTTCCACTTATGGTCCCATAGCTTAGGGAAATTAAAATCAAAAAGACACAGCCACCCCAAAATTTGGGACGCCTCTGTTTACAAGAACCTCGTTTACAGTACAAGTTCAAAATCGCAGAAAGTGAAAAATGGATAAAGAACTTGTGGTACTTACGTACAAAGCAATATCACTCAGCAATGAAATCTATGTCATCAGGCCCTTAGCAGCACAATGAGTGGATTCAGGTACGATGATTCTAACTGAAATAAGTCACACAGAAAAAGAAACATCATAAGATATCAGTAATACACGGAATGTAAACTTGGCTACACAGGAACTGAATTACAGAACAGAACAGGGTCTCAAATTTAGAAAACCAACTTATGCTTGCTTAAGGGGAAAGGTGAGTTGGGGAGCTGCATAAAACCAGAGATTGAAATGAGCACAGATAAAGTTCCTTAAGCCAAATATGGAATAGACAAGAGCTACTCCTTGCTCAACGAAATGGACTCAACACCCCATATTAAACGCCTAAGAATGTACCTGACTAGTAAGTATCTTAAAACCTATGGATTGCTATGTCCCCAAAAGAGAATCAAGCGTGTGTACAGGGGCATAAACGCAGCAGTGATAGGATTGGAGAGGTTCGGTGAGCAAATGAAGACCCTTTGAAGTCATATTGCATGGTACCCATTCCACGGGTTTCACCTACCCAGGTTTAAGGTATTCTTCCTTCAGCTATAACATGCATGTGGAACCTAGAGTATGATCAACCACGTGATCGGGAGACGTGTTCAAATATGTCTCAGATTTCGTACCCTGGTACTCGGGTGCAACATTCCAGACGCTTTACTAACACTCTCCCGACTTGGAGAGTCAGTCCCTTTAACCTCCTGTTTGGCCCAGTTTGCAATTTCTGCGGAAGATGAACAGGAATAGCGAGAACCAATGAGAGACTAGCTGGAGGTGTCTGGATGGGCAAATTTAACTCTCATTTCCCACCAGGAAGAGGAATTAACCAAAGGCTCAGCGTGCCGTGCCGGAACCAGATTAGGGCCTGAAGCCATCCTGCGGTGTTGCGGCCAGCTCAAAAGAAAGCGAGTTGAAGAAAGGAGCTCAGGGGCACTGTAATTCACAAACCTGCAGAGTTATAAATGACAGCTATCATCCAAAAATATACTGAAGTAAGGCTGCCAAGAGGACTTGAAAGCGGGGCAGAATTGCAGGAAACCGATTTCAGGAGGTAGACTGGAATTGCATTGAAAGCATAGGAAAAGAGGCAGAACGTCCACAATGATGCACTTGGCCAAAAAGGGCGTATGCGTTTTTTCCTGAATATATTCAGGAAAAAACGCATACGCCCTTTTTGGCCAACCAAGCAAGCTTGCAAAGGAAATCTGCACTACAATGAAGTCTCACATCCCCCCGGTCAAAAGGGCCATCTGAAAAAAGTGTAAAATCCAGAAAGGCAGGACAGGCCATGGAGAACTGGGAGCCTTGTTATGCTGATGGGCGGGATGTAAATTGCCAACAGACACTCGGGAGAAGTGTATGGTGTTTCCTGAAACATCTAAAAAACAAAGCAACAGAGCCTAGGGCACTTCCACTTATGGTCCTATAACTTAGGGAAATTAAAATCAAAAAGACACAGCCACCCCAAAGTTTGGGACACCTCTGTTTAAAAGAACCTCGTTTACCATACAAGTTCAATATCACAGAAAGTGAAAAATGGATAAAGAACTTGTGGTACTTACGTACAATGCAGTATCACTCAGCAATGAAATCTATGTCATCAGGCCCTTAGGAGCACAATGAGTGGATTCAGGTACGATGATTCTAACTGAAATAAGTAACACAGAAAAAGAAACATCATAAGATATCAGTAATACACAGAATGTAAACTTGGCTACACAGGAACTGAATTACAAAACATAACAGGGTCTCAAATTTAGAAAACCAACTTATGCTTGCTTAAGGGAAAAGGTGAGTTGGGGTGCTGCATAAAACCAGAGATTGAAATGAGCACAGATAAAGTTCCTTATGCCAAATATGGAATAGATAAGACCTACTCCTTGCTCGACGAAATGGACTCAACACCGCATATTAAACGCCTAAGAATGTACCTGACTAGTAAGTATCTTAAAACCTATGGATTGCTATGTCTCCGAAAGGGAATCAAGCATATGTACAGGGACATAAACGCAGCAGTGATAGGATTGGAGAGGTTCGGTGAGCAAATGAAGACCCTTTGAAGTCATATTGCATGGTACCCATTCCACGGGTTTCAACTACCCAGGTTTAAGGTATTCTTCCTTCAGCTAAAACATGCATGTGGAACCTAGAGTATGATCAACCATGTGATCGGGAGACATGTTCAAATATGTCTCAGTTTTCGTACCCTGGTACTCGGGTGCAACATCCCAGACGCTTTACTAACACTCTCCTGACTTGGAGAGTCAGTCCCTTTAACCTCCTGTTTGGCCCAGTTTGCAATTTCTGCGGAAGATGAACAGGAATAGGGAGAACCAATGAGAGACTAGCTGGAGGTGTCTGGACGGGCAAAATTAACTCTCATTTCCCACCAGGAAGAGGAAATAACCAAAGGCTCAGCATGCCGTGCCGGAACCAGATTAGGGCCTGAAGCCATCCTGCGGTGTTGCGGCCAGCTCAAAAGAAAGCGAGTTGAAGAAAAGAGCTCAGGGGCACTGTAATTCACAAACCTGCAGAGTTATAAATGACAGCTATCGTCCAAAAATAGACTGAAGTAAAGCTGTCAAGAGGACTTGAAAGCGGGGCAGAATTGCAGGAAACCGATTTCAGGAGGTAGACTGGAATTGCATTGAAAGCATAGGAAAAGAGGCAGAACGTCCACAATGATGCACTTGGCCAAAAAGGGCGTATGCGTTTTTTCCTGAATATATTCAGGAAAAAACGCATACGCCCTTTTTGGCCAACCAAGCAAGCTTGCAAAGGAAACCTGCACTACAATGAAGTCTCACTTCACCCGGTCAAAAGGGCCATCTGAAAAAAGTGTAAAATCCAGAAAGGCAGGACAGGCCATGGAGAACTGGGAGCCTTGTTATGCTGATGGGCGGGATGTAAATTGCCAACAGACACTCGGGAGAAGTGTATGGTGTTTCCTGAAACATCTAAAAAACAAAGCAACAGAGCCTAGGGCACTTCCGCTTATGGTCCCATAGCTTAGGGAAATTAAAATCAAAAAGACACAGCCACCCCAAAATTTGGGACGCCTCTGTTTACAAGAACCTCGTTTACAGTACAAGTTCAACATCGCAGAAAGTGAAAAATGGATAAAGAACTTGTGGTACTTACGTACAAAGCAATATCACTCAGCAATGAAATCTATGTCATCAGGCCCTTAGCAGCACAATGAGTGGATTCAGGTACGATGATTCTAACTGAAATAAGTCACACAGAAAAAGAAACATCATAAGATATCAGTAATACACGGAATGTAAACTTGGTTACACAGGAACTGAATTCCAAAACAGAACAGGGTCTCAAATTTAGAAAACCAACTTATGCTTGCTTAAGGGGAAAGGTGAGTTGGGGTGCTGCATAAAACCAGAGATTGAAATGAGCACAGATAAAGTTCCTTAAGCCAAATATGGAATAGACAAGAGCTATTCCTTGCTCAACGAAATGGACTCAACACCGCATATTAAACGCCTAAGAATGTACCTGACTAGTAAGTATCTTAAAACCTATGGATTGCTATGTCTCCAAAAGAGAATCAAGCGTGTGCACAGGGACATAAACGCAGCAGTGATAGGATTGGAGAGGTTCGGTGAGCAAATGAAGACCTTTGAATTCATATTGCATGGTACCCATTCCACGGGTCTCAACTCTCCAGGTTTAAGGTATTCTTCCTTCAGCTAAAACATGCATGTGGAACCCAGAGTACGATGAACCATGGGAATGGGAGACGTGTTCAAATATGTCTCAGTTTTCCTCCCCTGCTACTCGGGTGCAACATTCCAGACGCTTTACTAACACTCTCCCCACTTGGAGAGTCAGCGCCTTTAACCTCCTGTTTGGCCCAGTTTGCAATTTCTGTGGAAGATGAACAGGAATAGGGAGAACAAATGAGAGACTAGCTGGAGGTGTCTGGACGGGCAAATTTAACTCTCATTTCCCACCAGGAAGAGGAAATAACCAAAGACTCAGCATGCCATGCCGGAACCAGATTAGGGCCTGAAGCCATCCTGCGGTGTTGCGGCCAGCTCAAAAGAAAGCGAGTTGAAGAAAGGAGCTCAGGGGCACTGTAATTCACAAACCTGCAGAGTTATAAATGACAGCTATCGTCCAAAAATATACTGAAGTAAGGCTGTCAAGAGGACTTGAAAGCGGGGCAGAATTGCAGGAAACCGATTTCAGGAGGTAGACTGGAATTGCATTGAAAGCATAGGAAAAGAGGCAGAACGTCCACAATGATGCAATTGGCCAAAAAGGGCGTATGCGTTTTTTCCTGAATATATTCAGGAAAAAACGCATACGCCCTTTTTGGCCAACCAAGCAAGCTTGCAAAGGAAACCTGCACTACAATGAAGTCTCACTTCCACCCGGTCAAAAGGGCCATCTGAAAAAAGTGTAAAATCCAGAAAGGCAGGACAGGCCATGGAGAACTGGGAGCCTTGTTATGCTGATGGGCGGGATGTAAATTGCCAACAGACACTCGGGAGAAGTGTATGGTGTTTCCTGAAACATCTAAAAAACAAAGCAACAGAGCCTAGGGCACTTCCACTTATGGTCCTATAGCTTAGGGAAATTAAAATCAAAAAGACACAGCCACCCCAAAGTTTGGGACGCCTCTGTTTACAAGAACCTCGTTTACAGTACAAGTTCAACATCGCAGAAAGTGAAAAATGGATAAAGAAGTTGTGGTATTTACTTACAAAGCAATATCACTCAGCAATGAAATCTATGTCATCAGGCCCTTAGCAGCACAATGAGTGGATTCAGGTATGATGATTCTAACTGAAAAAAGTCACACAGAAAAAGAAACATCATAAGATATCAGTAATACACGCAATAAACTTGGCTACACAGGAAATGAATTACAGAACAGAACAGGGTCTCAAATTTAGAAAACCAACTTATGCTTAATTAAGGGTAAAGGTGAGTTGGGGTGCTGCATAAAACCAGAGATCGAAATGAGCACAGATAAAGTTCCTTAAGCCAAATATGGAATAGACAAGAGCTACTCCTTGCTCAACGAAATGGACTCAACACCGCATATTAAACGCCTAAGAATGTACCTGACTAGTAAGTATCTTAAAACCTATGGATTGCTATGTCTCCGAAAGAGAATCAAGCATGTGTACAGGGGCATAAACGCAGCAGTGATAGGATTGGAGAGGTTCGTGAGCAAATGAAGACCCTTTGAAGTCATATTGCATGGTACCCATTCCACGGGTTTCTACTACCCAGGTTTAAGGTATTCTTCCTTCAGCTAAAACATGCATGTGGAACCTAGAGTATGATCAACCATGTGATCGGGAGACATGTTCAAACATGTCTCAGTTTTCGTACCCTGGTACTCGGGTGCAACATTCCAGACGCTTTACTAACACTCTCCCGACTTGGAGAGTCAGTCCCTTTAACCTCCTGTTTGGCCCAGTTTGCAATTTCTGCGGAAGATGAACAGGAATAGCGAGAACCAATGAGAGACTAGCTGGAGGTGTCTGGACGGGCAAATTTAACTCTCATTTCCCACCAGGAAGAGGAATTAACCAAAGGCTCAGCGTGCCGTGCCGGAACCAGATTAGGGCCTGAAGCCATCCTGCGGTGTTGCGGCCAGCTCAAAAGAAAGCGAGTTGAAGAAAGGAGCTCAGGGGCACTGTAATTCACAAACCTGCAGAGTTATAAATGACAGCTATCATCCAAAAATATACTGAAGTAAGGCTGCCAAGAGGACTTGAAAGCGGGGCAGAATTGCAGGAAACCGATTTCAGGAGGTAGACTGGAATTGCATTGAAAGCATAGGAAAAGAGGCAGAACGTCCACAATGATGCACTTGGCCAAAAAGGGCGTATGCGTTTTTTCCTGAATATATTCAGGAAAAAATGCATACGCCCTTTTTGGCCAACCAAGCAAGCTTGCAAAGGAAATCTGCACTACAATGAAGTCTCACATCCCCCCGGTCAAAAGGGCCATCTGAAAAAAGTGTAAAATCCAGAAAGGCAGGACAGGCCATGGAGAACTGGGAGCCTTGTTATGCTGATGGGCGGGATGTAAATTGCCAACAGACACTCGGGAGAAGTGTATGGTGTTTCCTGAAACATCTAAAAAACAAAGCAACAGAGCCTAGGGCACTTCCACTTAAGGTCCTATAGCTTAGGGAAATTAAATTCAAAAAGACACAGTCACCCCAAAGTTTGGGACGGCTCTGTTTACAAGAACCTCGTTTACAGTACAAGTTCAAAATCGCAGAAAGTGAAAAATGGATAAAGAACTTGTGGTACTTACGTACAAAGCAATATCACTCAGCAATGAAATCTATGTCATCAGGCCCTTAGCAGCACAATGAGTGGATTCAGGTACGATGATTCTAACTGAAATAAGTCACACAGAAAAAGAAACATCATAAGATATCACTAATACACGGAATGTAAACTTGGCTACACAGGAACTGAATTCCAAAACAGAACAGGATCTCAAATTTAGAAAACCAACTTATGCTTGTTTAAGGGGAAAGGTGAGTTGGGGTGCTGCATAAAACCAGAGATTGAAATGAGCACAGATAAAGTTCCTTAAGCCAAATATGGAATAGACAAGTGCTACTCCTTGCTCAACGTAATGGACTCAACACCCCATATTAAACGCCTAAGAATGTACCTGACTAGTATGTATCTTAAAACCTATGGATTGCTATGCCTCCAAAAGAGAATCAAGCGTGTGTACAGGGGCATAAACGCAGCAGTGATAGGATTGGAGAGGTTCGGTGAGCAAATGAAGACCCTTTGAAGTCATACTGCATGGTACCCATTCCACGGGTCTCAACTCTCCAGGTTTAAGGTATTCTTCCTTCAGCTAAAACATGCATGTGGAACCCAGAATATGATCAACCGTGTGATCGGGAGACGTGTTCAAATATGTCTCAGTTTTCGTACCCTGGTACTCGGGTGCAACATTCCAGACGCTTTACTAACACTCTCCCGACTTGGAGAGTCAGTCCCTTTAACCTCCTGTTTGGCCCAGTTTGCAATTTCTGTGGAAGATGAACACGAATAGGGAGAACAAATGAGAGATTAGCTGGAGGTGTCTGGACGGGCAAATTTAACTCTCATTTCCCACCAGGAAGAGGAAATAACCAAAGGCTCAGCGTGCCGTGCCGGAACCAGATTAGGGCCTGAAGCCATTCTGCGGTGTTGCGGCCAGCTCAAAAGAAAGCGAGTTGAAGAACGGAGCTCAGGGGCACTGTAATTCACAAACCTGCAGAGTTATAAATGACAGCTATCGTCCAAAAATATACTGAAGTAAGGCTGCCAAGAGGACTTGAAAGCGGGGCAGAATTGCAGGAAACCGATTTCAGGAGGTAGACTGGAATTGCATTGAAAGCATAGGAAAAGAGGCAGAACGTCCACAATGATGCACTTGGCCAAAAAGGGCGTATTCGTTTTTTCCTTAATATATTCAGGAAAAAACACATACGCCCTTTTTGGCCAACCAAGCAAGCTTGCAAAGGAAAACTGCACTACAATGAAATCTCACTTCCCCCCAATCAAAAGGACCATCTGAAAAAAGTGTAAAATCCAGAAAGACAGGACAGGCCATGGAGAACTGGGAGCCTTGTTATGCTGATGGGCGGGATGTAAATTGCCAACAGACACTCCGGAGAAGTGTATGGTGTTTCCTGAAACATCTAAAAAACAAAGCAACAGAGCCTAGGGCACTTCCACTTATGGTCCTATAGCTTAGGGAAATTAAAATCAAAAAGACACAGCCACCCCAAAGTTTGGAACGGCTCTGTTTACAAGAACCTCGTTTACAGTAGAAGTTCAACATCGCAGAAAGTGAAAATGGATAAAGAACTTGTGGTACTTACGTACAATGCAGTATCACTCAGCAATGAAATCTATGTCATCAGGACCTTAGCAGCACAATGAGTGGATTCAGGTATGATGACTCTAACTGAAATAAGTCACACAGAAAAAGAAACATCATAAGATATCAGTAATACACGGAATGTAAACTTGGCTACAGAGGAACTGAATTACAGAACAGAATAGGGTCTCAAATTTAGAAAACCAACTTATGCTTGCTTAAGGGGAAAGGTGAGTTGGGGTGCTGCATAAAACCAGAGATTGAAATGAGCACAGATAAAGTTCCTTAAGCCAAATATGGAATAGACAAGAGCTACTCCTTGCTCAACGAAATGGACTCAACACCCCATATTAAACGCCTAAGAATGTACCTGACTAGTAAGTATCTTAAAACCTATGGATTGCTATGTCTCCGAAAGAGAATCAAGCATGTGTACAGGGGCATAAACGCAGCAGTGATAGGATTGGAGAGGTTCGGTGAGCAAATGAAGACCCTTTGAAGTCATATTGCATGGTACCCATTCCACGGGTTTCAACTCTCCAGGTTTAAGGTATTCTTCCTTCAGCTAAAACATGCATGTGGAACCTAGAGTATGATCAACCATGTGACCGGGAGACGTGCTCAAATATGTCTCAGTTTTCGTACCCTGGTACTCGGGTGCAACATTCCAGACGCTTTACTAACACTCTCCCGACTTGGAGAGTCAGTCCCTTTAACCTCCTGTTTGGCCCAGTTTGCAATTTCTGCGGAAGATGAACAGGAATAGCGAGAACCAATGAGAGACTAGCTGGAGGTGTCTGGACGGGCAAATTTAACTCTCATTTCCCACCAGGAAGAGGAATTAACCAAAGGCTCAGCGTGCCGTGCCGGAACCAGATTAGGGCCTGAAGCAATCCTGCGGTGTTGCGGCCAGGTCACAAGAAAGCGAGTTGAAGAAAGGATCTCAGGGACACTGTAATTCACAAACCTGCAGAGTTATAAATGACAGCTATCGTCCAAAAATAGACTGAAGTAAGGCTGCCAAGAGGACTTGAAAGCGGGGCAGAATTGCAGGAAACCGATTTCAGGAGGTAGACTGGAATTGCATTGAAAGCATAGGAAAAGGGGCAGAGCGTCCACAATGATGCACTTGGCCAAAAAGGGCGTATGCGTTTTTTCCTGAATATATTCAGGAAAAAACGCATACGCCCTTTTTGGCCAACCAAGCAAGCTTGCAAAGGAAATCTGCACTGCAATGAAGTCTCACTTCCACCCGGTCAAAAGGGCCATCTGAAAAAAGTGTAAAATCCAGAAAGGCAGGACAGGCCATGGAGAACTGGGAGCCTTGTTATGCTGATGGGCGGGATGTAAATTGCCAACAGACACTCGGGAGAAGTGTATGGTGTTTCCTGAAACATCTAAAAAACAAAGCAACAGAGCCTAGGGCACTTCCACTTATGGTCCCATAGCTTAGGGAAATTAAAATCAAAAAGACACAGCCACCCCAAAATTTGGGACGCCTCTGTTTACAAGAACCTCGTTTACAGTACAAGTTCAACATCGCAGAAAGTGAAAAATGGATAAAGAACTTGTCTTACTTACGTACAATGCAGTATCACTCAGCAATGAAATCAATGTCATCAGGCCCTTAGCAGCACAATGAGTGGATTCAGGTACGATGATTCTAACTGAAATAAGTCACACAGAAAAAGAAACATCATAAGATATCAGTAATACACGGAATGTAAACTTGGCTACACAGGAACTGAATTACAGAACAGAACAGGGTCTCAAATTTAGAAAACCTACTTATGCTTGCTTAAGGGGAAAGGTGAGTTGGGGAGCTGCATAAAACCACAGATTGAAATGAGCACAGATAAAGTTCCTTAAGCCAAATATGGAATAGACAAGAGCTACTCCTTGCTCAACGAAATGGACTCAACACCGCATATTAAACGCCTAAGAATGTACCTGACTAGTAAGTATCTTAAAACCTATGGATTGCTATGTCTCCAAAAGAGAATCAAGCGTGTGTACAGGGGCATAAACGCAGCAGTGATAGGATTGGAGAGGTTCGGTGAGCAAATGAAGACCCTTTGAAGTCATATTGCATGGTACCCATTCCACGGGTTTCACCTACCCAGGTTTAAGGTATTCTTCCTTCAGCTAAAACATGCATGTGGAACCTAGAGTATGATCAACCATGTGATCGGGAGACGTGTTAAAATATGTCTCAGATTTCGTACCCTGGTACTCGGGTGAAACATTCCAGACGCTTTACTAACACTCTCCCGACTTGGAGAGTCAGTCCCTTTAACCTACTGTTTGGCCCAGTTTGCAATTTCTGCGGAAGATGAACAGGAATAGCGAGAACCAATGAGAGACTAGCTGGAGGTGTCTGGACGGGCAAATTTAACTCTCATTTCCCACCAGGAAGACGAATTAACCAAAGGCTCAGCGTGCCGTGCTGGAACCAGATTAGGGCCTGAAGCCATCCTGCGGTGTTGCGGCCAGCTCAAAAGAAAGCGAGTTGAAGAAAGGAGCTCAGGGGCACTGTTATTCACAAACCTGCAGAGTTATAAATGACAGCTATCATCCAAAAATATACTGAAGTAAGGCTGCCAAGAGGACTTGAAAGCGGGGCAGAATTGCAGGAAACCGATTTCAGGAGGTAGACTGGAATTGCATTGAAAGCATAGGAAAAGAGGCAGAACGTCCACAATGATGCACTTGGCCAAAAAGGGCGTATGCGTTTTTTCCTAAATATATTCAGGAAAAAACGCATACGCCATTTTTGGCCAACCAAGCAAGCTTGCAAAGGAAATCTGCACTACAATGAAGTCTCACTTCCCCCCCGGTCAAAAGGGCCATCTGAAAAAAGTGTAAAATCCAGAAAGGCAGGAGAGGCCATGGAGAACTGGGAGCCTTGTTATGCTGATGGGCGGGATGGAAATTGCCAACAGACACTCCGCAGAAGTGTATGGTGTTTCCTGAAACATCTAAAAAACAAAGCAACAGAGCCTAGGGCACTTCCACTTATGGTCCTATAGCTTAGGGAAATTAAAATAAAAAAGACACAGCCACCCCAAAGTTTGGGACGCCTCTGTTTACAAGAACCTCGTTTACAGTACAAGTTCAACATCGCAGAAAGTGAAAAATGGATAAAGAACTTGTGGTACTTACGTACAAAGCAATATCACTCAGCAATGAAATCTATGTCATCAGGCCCTTAGCAGCACAATGAGTGGATTCAGGTACGATGATTCTAACTGAAATAAGTCACACAGAAAAAGAAACATCATAAGATATCAGTAATACACGGAATGTAAACTTGGTTACACAGGAACTGAATTCCAAAACAGAACAGGGTCTCAAATTTAGAAAACCAACTTATGCTTGCTTAAGGGGAAAGGTGAGTTGGGGTGCTGCATAAAACCAGAGATTGAAATGAGCACAGATAAAGTTCCTTAAGCCAAATATGGAATAGACAAGAGCTATTCCTTGCTCAACGAAATGGACTCAACACCGCATATTAAACGCCTAAGAATGTACCTGACTAGTAAGTATCTTAAAACCTATGGATTGCTATGTCTCCGAAAGAGAATCAAGCATGTGCACAGGGACATAAACGCAGCAGTGATAGGATTGGAGAGGTTCGGTGAGCAAATGAAGACCTTTGAATTCATATTGCATGGTACCCATTCCACGGGTCTCAACTGTCGAGGTTTAAGGTATTCTTCCTTCAGCTAAAACATGCATGTGGAACCCAGAGTACGATGAACCATGGGAATGGGAGACGTGTTCAAATATGTCTCAGTTTTCCTCCCCTGGTACTCGGGTGCAACATTCCAGACGCTTTACTAACACTCTCCCCCTTGGAGAGTCAGCGCCTTTAACCTCCTGTTTGGCCCAGTTTGCAATTTCTGTGGAAGATGAACAGGAATAGGGAGAACCAATGAGAGACTAGCTGGAGGTGTCTGGACGGGCAAATTTAACTCTCATTTCCCACCAGGAAGAGGAAATAACCAAAGACTCAGCATGCCATGCCGGAACCAGATTAGGGCCTGAAGCCATCCTGCGGTGTTGCGGCCAGCTCACAAGAAAGCGAGTTGAAGAAAGGAGCTCAGGGGCACTGTAATTCACAAACCTGCAGAGTTATAAATGACAGCTATCGTCCAAAAATATACTGAAGTAAGGCTGTCAAGAGGACTTGAAAGCGGGGCAGAATTGCAGGAAACCGATTTCAGGAGGTAGACTGGAATTGCATTGAAAGCATAGGAAAAGAGGCAGAACGTCCACAATGATGCAATTGGCCAAAAAGGGCGTATGCGTTTTTTCCTGAATATATTCAGGAAAAAACGCATACGCCCTTTTTGGCCAACCAAGCAAGCTTGCAAAGGAAATCTGCACTACAATGAAGTCTCACATCCCCCCGGTCAAAAGGGCCATCTGAAAAAAGTATAAAATCCAGAAAGGCAGGACAGGCCATGGAGAACTGGGTGCCTTGTTATGCTGATGGGCGGGATGTAAATTGCCAACAGACACTCCGGAGAAGTGTATGGTGTTTCCTGAAACATCTAAAAAACAAAGCAACAGAGCCTAGGGCACTTCCACTTACGGTCATATAGCTTAGGGAAATTAAAATCAAAAAGACTCAGCGTCCCCAAAGCTTGGGACGCCTCTGTTTACAAGAACCTCGTTTACTGTATAAGTTCAATATCACAGAAAGTGAAAAATGGATAAAGAACTTGTGGTACATACGTACAATGCAGTATCACTCAGCAATGAAATCTATGTCATCAGGCCCGTAGCAGCATAATGAGTGGATTCAGGTACGATGATTCTAACTGAAATAAGTCACACAGAAAAAGAAACATCATAAGACATCACTAATACACGGAATGTAAACTTGGCTACAAAGGAACTGAATTAGAGAACAGAACAGGGTCTCATATTTAGAAAACCAACTTATGCTTGCTTAAGGGGAAAGGTGAGTTGTGGTGCTGCATAAAACCAGAGATTGAAATGAGCACAGATAAAGTTCCTTATGCCAAATATGGAATAGACAAGAGCTACTCCTTGCTCAACGAAATGGACTCAACACCCCATATTAAACGCCTAAGAATGTAACTGACTAGTAAGTATCTTAAAACCTATGGATTGCTATGTCTCCAAAAGAGAATCAAGCATGTGTACACGGGCATAAACGCAGCAGTGATAGGATTGGAGAGGTTCGGTGAGCAAATGAAGACCCTTTGAAGTCATATTGCATGGTACCCATTACACGGGTCTCAACTCTCCAGGTTTAAGGTATTCTTCCTTCAGCTAAAACATGCATGTGGAACCCAGAGTATGATCAACCGTGTGAAGGGGAGACGTGTTCAAATATGTCTCACTTTTCCTCCCCTTGTACTCGGGTGCAACATTCCAGACGCTTTACTAACACTCTTCCCACTTGGAAAGTCATCGCCTTTAACCTCCTGTTTGGCCCAGTTTGCAATTTCTGCGGAAGATGAACAGGAATAGGGAGAACCAATGAGAGACTAGCTGGAGGTGTCTGGACGGGCAAATTTAACTCTCATTTCCCACCAGCAAGAGGAAATAACCAAAGGCTCAGCGTGCCGTGCCGGAACCAGATTAGGGCCTGAAGCCATCCTGCGGTGTTGCGGCCAGCTCACAAGAAAGCGAGTTGAAGAAAGGAGCTCAGGGGCACTGTAATTCACAAACCTGCAGAGTTATAAATGACAGCTATCGTCCAAAAATAGACTGAAGTAAGGCTGCCAAGAGGACTTGAAAGCGGGGCAGAATTGCAGGAAACCGATTTCAGGAGGTAGACTGGAATTGCATTGAAAGCATAGGAAAAGAGGCAGAGCGTCCACAATGATGCACTTGGCCAAAAAGGGCGTATGCGTTTTTTCCTGAATATATTCAGGAAAAAACGCATACGCCCTTTTTGGCCAACCAAGCAAGCTTGCAAAGGAAATCTGCACTACAATGAAATCTCACTTCCCCCCGGTCAAAAGGGCCATCTGAAAAAAGTGTAAAATCCAGAAAAGCAGGAGAGGCCATGGAGAACTGGGAGCCTTGTTATGCTGATGGGCGGGATGTAAATTGCCAACAGACACTCGGGAGAAGTGTATGGTGTTTCCTGAAACATCTAAAAAACAAAGCAACAGAGCCTAGGGCACTTCCACTTATGGTCCTATAGCTTAGGGAAATTAAAATCATAAAGACACAGCGTCCCCAAAGCTTGGGACACCTCTGTTTACAAGAACCTCGTTTACAGTACAAGTTCAACATCGCAGAAAGTGAAAAATGGATAAAGAACTTGTGGTATTTGCTTACAAAGCAATATCACTCAGCAATGAAATCTATGTCATCAGGCCCGTAGCAGCATAATGAGTGGATTCAGGTACGATGATTCTAACTGAAATAAGTCACACAGAAAAAGAAACATCATAAGATATCAGTAATACACAGAATGTAAACTTGGCTACACAGGAACTGAATTCAAAAACAGAACAGGGTCTCAAATTTAGAAAACCAATTTATGCTTGCTTAAGGGGAAAGGTGAGTTGGGGTGCTGCATAAAACCAGAGATTGAAATGAGCACAGATAAAGTTCCTTAAGCCAAATATGGAATAGACAAGAGCTACTCCTTGCTCAACGAAATGGACTCAACACGCCATATTAAACGCCTAAGAATGTACCTGACTAGTAAGTATCTTAAAACCTATGGATTGCTATGTCTCCAAAAGAGAATCAAGCGTGTGTACAGGGGCATAAACGCAGCAGTGATAGGATTGGAGAGGTTCGGTGAGCAAATGAAGACCCTTTGAAGTCATATTGCATGGTACCCATTCCACGGGTCTCAACACTCCAGGTTTAAGGTATTCTTCCTTCAGCTAAAACATGCATGTGGAACCTAGAGTATGATCAACCATGTGATCGGGAGACGTGTTCAAATATGTCTCAGTTTTCGTACCCTGGTACTCGGGTGCAACATTCCAGACGCTTTACTAACACTCTCCCCACTTGGAGAGTCAGCGCCTTTAACCTCCTGTTTGGCCCAGTTTGCAATTTCTGCGGAAGATGAACAGGAATAGCGAGAACCAATGAGAGACTAGCTGGAGGTGTCTGGACGGGCAAATTTAACTCTCATTTCCCACCAGGAAGAGGAATTAACCAAAGGCTCAGTGTGCCGTGCCGGAACCAGATTAGGGCCTGAAGCCATCCTGCGGTGTTGCGGCCAGCTCAAAAGAAAGCGAGTTGAAGAAAGGAGCTCAGGGGCACTGTAATTCACAAACCTGCAGAGTTATAAATGACAGCTATCGTCCAAAAATAGACTGAAGTAAGGCTGCCAAGAGGACTTGAAAGCGGGGCAGAATTGCAGGAAACCGATTTCAGGAGGTAGACTGGAATTGCATTGAAAGCATAGGAAAAGAGGCAGAACGTCCACAATGATGCACTTGGCCAAAAAGTGCGTATGCCTTTTTTCCTCAGGAAAAAACGCATACGCCCTTTTTGGCCAACCAAGCAAGCTTGCAAAGGAAATCGGCACTAAAATGAAGTCTCACTTCCCCCCGGTCAAAAGGGCCATCTGAAAAAAGTGTAAAATAATGAAAGGCAGGACAGGCCATGGAGAACTGGGAGCCTTGTTATGCTGATGGGCGGGATGTAAATTGCCAACAGACACTCGGGAGAAGTGTATGGTGTTTCCTGAAACATCTAAGAAACAAAGCAACAGAGCCTAGGGCACTTCCACTTATGGTCCTATAGCTTAGGGAAATTAAAATCAAAAAGACACAGCCACCCCAAAGTTTGGGACGCCTCTGTTTACAAGAACCTCGTTTACTGTACAAGTTCAATATCACAGAAAGTGAAAAATGGATAAAGAACTTGTGGTACATACGTACAATGCAGTATCACTCAGCAATGAAATCTATGTCATCAGGCCCGTAGTAGCATAATGAGTGGATTCAGGTACGATGATTCTAACTGAAATAAGTCACACAGAAAAAGAAACATCATAAGATATCACTAATACACGGAATTAAACTTGGCTACACAGTAACTGAATTACAGAACAGAACAGGGTCTCAAATTTAGAAAACCAACTTATGCTTGCTTAAGGGGAAAGGTGAGTTGGGGTGCTGCATAAAACCAGAGATTGAAATGAGCACAGATAAAGTTCCTTAAGCCAAATATGGAATAGACAAGAGCTGCTCCTTGCTCAACGAAATGGACTCAACACCGCATATTAAACGCCTAAGAATGTACCTGACTAGTAAGTATCTTAAAACCTATGGATTGCTATGTCTCCGAAAGAGAATCAAGCATGTGTACAGGGGCATAAACGCAGCAGTGATAGGATTGGAGAGGTTCGCTGAGCAAATGAAGACCCATTGAAGTCATATTGCATGGTACCCATTCCACGGGTTTCAACTACCCAGGTTTAAGGTATTCTTCCTTCAGCTAAATCATGCATGTGGAACCTAGAGTATGATCAACCATGTGATCGGGAGACGTGTTCAAATATGTCTCAGTTTTCCTCCCCGGGTACTTCGGTGCAACATTCCAGACGCTTTACTAACACTCTCCCCACTTGGAGAGTCAGTCCCTTTAACCTCCTGTTTGGCCCAGTTTGCAATTTCTGCGGAAGATGAACAGGAATAGGGAGAACCAATGAGAGACTAGCTGGAGGTGTCTGGACGGGCAAATTTAACTCACATTTCCCACCAGGAAGAGCAAATAACCAAAGGCTCAGCGTGCCGTGCCGGAACCAGATTAGGGCCTGAAGCCATCCTGCGGTGTTGAGGTCATCTCAAAAGAAAGCGAGCTGAAGAAAGGAGCTCAGGGGCACTGTAATTCACAAACCTGCAGAGTTATAAATGACAGCTATCGTCCAAAAATATACTGAAGTAAGGCTGCCAAGAGGACTTGAAAGCGGGGCAGAATTGCAGGAAACCGATATCAGGAGGTAGACTGGAATTGCATTGAAAGCATAGGAAAAGAGGCAGAAAGTCCACAATGATGCACTTGGCCAAAAAGGGCGTATGCGTTTTTTCCTGAATATATTCCAGAAAAAAACGCATACGCCCTTTTTGGCCAACCAAGCAAGTTTGCAAAGGAAATCTGCACTACAATGAAGTCTCACTTCCCCCCGGTCAAAAGAGCCATCTGAAAAAAGTGTAAAATCCAGAAAGGCAGGACAGGCCATGGAGAACTGGGAGCCTTGTTATGCTGATGGGCGGGATGGAAATTGCCAACAGACACTCGGGAGAAGTGTATGGTGTTTCCTGAAACATCTAAAAAACAAAGCAACAGAGCCTAGGGCACTTCCACTTATGGTCCTATAGCTTAGGGATATTAAAATCAAAAAGACACAGCCACCCCAAAGTTTGGGACGCCTCTGTTTACAAAAACGTCGTTTACAGTACAAGTTCAACATCGCAGAAAGTGAAAAATGGATAAAGAAGTTGTGGTATTTACTTACAAAGCAATATCACTCAGCAATGAATTCTATGACATCAGGCCCTTAGCAGCACAATGAGTGGATTCAGGTATGATGATTCTAACTGAAATAAGTCACACAGAAAAAGAAACATCATAAGATATCAGTAATACACAGAATGTAAACTTGGCTACACAGGAACTGAATTACAGAACAGAACAGGGTCTCAAATTTAGAAAACCAACTTATGCTTGCTTAAGGGTAAAGGTGAGTTGGGGTGCTGCATAAAACCAGAGATTGAAATGAGCACAGATAAAGTTCCTTAAGCCAAATATGGAATAGACAAGAGCTACTCCTTGCTCAACGAAATGGACTCAACACCGCATATTAAACGCCTAAGAATGTACCTGACTAGTAAGTATCTTAAAACCTATGGATTGCTATGTCTCCGAAAGAGAATCAAGCATGTGTACAGGGGCATAAACGCAGCACTGATAGGATTGGAGAGGTTCGGTGAGCAAATGAAGACCCTTTGAAGTCATATTGCATGGTACCCATTCCACGGGTTTCAACTCTCCAGGTTTAAGGTATTCTTCCTTCAGCTAAAACATGCATGTGGAACCTAGAGTATGATCAACCATGTGATCGGGAGACGTGTTCAAATATGTCTCAGTTTTCCTCCCCTGGTACTCGGGTGCAACATTCCAGACGCTTTACTAACACTCTCCCCACTTGGAGAGTCAGCGCCTTTAACCTCCTGTTTGGCCCAGTTTGAAATTTCAGCGGAAGATGAACAGGAATAGGGAGAACCAATGAGAGACTAGCTGGAGGTGTCTGGACGGGCAAATTTAACTCTCATTTCCCACCAGGAAAAGGAAATAACCAAAGGCTCAGCGTGCCGTGCAGGAAACAGATTACGGCCTGAAGCCATCCTGCGGTGTTGCGGCCAGCTCACAAGAAAGCGAGTTGAAGAAAGGAGCTCAGGGGCACTGTAATTCACAAACCTGCAGAGTTATAAATGACAGCTATCGTCCAAAAATATACTGAAGTAAGGCTGCCAAGAGGACTTGAAAGCGGGGCAGAATTGCAGGAACCCGATTTCAGGAGGTAGACTGGAATTGCATTGAAAGCATAGGAAAAGAGGCAGAACGTCCACAAATGATGCACTTGGCCAAAAAGGGCGTATTCGTTTTTTCCTGAATATATTCAGGAAAAAATGCATACGCCCTTTTTGGCCAACCAAGCAAGCTTGCAAAGGAAATCTGCACTACAATGAAGTCTCACTTCCCCCCGGTCAAAAGGGCCATCTGAAAAAAGTGTATAATCCAGAAAGGCAGGACAGGCCATGGAGAACTGGGAGCCTTGTTATGCTGATGGGCGGGATGTAAATTGCCAAGAACCACTTGGGAGAAGTGTATGGTGTTTCCTGAAACATCTAAAAAACAAAGCAACAGAGCCTAGGGCACTTCCGCTTATGGTCCTATAGTTTAGAGAAATTAAAATCAAAAAGACACAGCCACCCCAATGTTTGGGACGCCTCTGTTTACAAGAACCTCGTTTACAGTACAAGTTCAACATCGCAGAAAATGAAAAATGGATAAAGAAGTTGTGGTATTTACTTACAAATCAATATCACTGAGCAATGAAATCTATGTCATCAGGCCCTTAGCAGACAGTGAGTGGATTCAGGTATGATGATTCTAACTGAAATAAGTCACACAGAAAAAGAAACATCATAAGATATCAGTAATACACGGAATGTAAACTTGGCTACACAGGAACAGAATTACAGAACAGAACAGGGTCTCAAATTTAGAAAACCAACTTATGCTTGCTTAAGGGGAAAGGTGATTTGGCGTGCTGCATAAAACCAGAGATTGAAATGAGCACAGATAAAGTTCCTTAAGCCAAATATGGAAAAGACAAGAGCTACTCCTTGCTCAACGAAATGGACTCAACACCGCATATTAAACGCCTAAGAATGTACCTGACTAGTAAGTACCTTAAAACCTATGGATTGCTATGTCTCCGAAAGAGAATCAAGCATGTGTACAGGGGCATAAACGCAGCAGTGATAAGATTGGAGAGGTTCGGTGAGCAAATGAAGACCCTTTGAAGTCATATTGCATGGTACCTATTCCACGGGTCTCAACTCTCCAGGTTTAAGGTATTCTTCCTTCAGCTAAAACATGCATGTAGAACCTAGAGTATGATCAACCATGTGATCGGGAGACGTGTTCAAATATGTCTCAGTTTTCGTACCCTGGAACTCGGGTGCAACATTCCAGACGCTTTACTAACACTCTCCCCACTTGGAGAGTCAGCGCCTTTAAACTCCTGTTTGGCCCAGTTTGAAATTTCTGCGGAAGATGAACAGGAATAGGGAGAACCAATGAGAGACTAGCTGGAGGTGTCTGGACGGGCAAATTTAACTCTCATTTCCCACCAGGAAGACGAATTAACCAAAGGCTCAGCGTGCCGTGCCAGAACCAGATTAGGGCCTGAAGCCATCCTGCGGTGTTGCGGCCAGCTCAAATGATAGTGAGTTGAAGAAAGGAGCTCAGGGGCACTGTAATTCACAAACCTGCAGAGTTATAAATGACAGCTATCGTCCAAAAATATACTGAAGTAAGGCTGCCAAGAGGACTTGAAAGCGGGGCAGAATTGCAGGAAACCGATTTCAGGAGGTAGACTGGAATTGCATTGAAAGCATAGGAAAAGAGGCAGAACGTCCACAATGATGCACTTGGCCAAAAAGGGCGTATGCGTTTTTTCCTGAATATATTCAGGAAAAACCGCATACGCCCTTTTTGGCCAACCAAGCAAGCTTGCAAAGGAAATCTGCACTACAAAGAAGTCTCACTTCCCCCCCCCGGTCAAAAGGGCCATCTGAAAAAAGTGTAAAATCCAGAAAGGCAGGACAGGCCATGGAGAACTGGGAGCCTTGTTATGCTGATGGGCGGGATGTAAATTGCCAACAGACACTCCGGAGGAGTGTATGGTGTTTCCTGAAACATCTAAAAAACAAAGCAACAGAGCCTAGGGCACTTCCACTTATGGTCCTATAGCTTAGGGAAATTAAAATCAAAAAGACACAGCCACCCCAAAGTTTGGGACGCCTCTGTTTACAAGAACCTCATTTACCGTACAAGTTCAATATCACAGAAAGTGAAAAATGGATAAAGAACTTGTGGTACTTACGTACAATGTAGTATCACTCAGCAATGAAATCTATGTCATCAGGCCCGTAGCAGCATAATGAGTGGATTCAGGTACGATGATTCTAACTGAAATAAGTCATACAGAAAAAGAAACATCATAAGATATCAGTAATACACGGAATGTAAACTTGGCTACACAGGAACTGAATTCCAAAACAGAACAGGGTCTCAAATTTAGAAAACCAACTTATGCTTGCTTAAGGGTAAAGGTGAGTTGGGGTGCTGCATAAAACCAGAGATTGAAATGAGCACAGATAAAGTTCCTTAAGCCAAATATGGAATAGACAAGAGCTACTCCTTGCTCAACGAAATGGACTCAACACCGCATATTAAACGCCTAAGAATGTACCTGACTAGTAAGTATCTTAAAACCTATGGATTGCTATGTCTCCGAAAGAGAATCAAGCATGTGTACAGGGGCATAAACGCAGCAGTGATAGGATTGGAGATGTTCGGTGAGAAAATGAAGACCCTTTGAAGTCATATTGCATGGTACCCATTCCACGGGTTTCAACTCTCCAGGTTTAAGGTATTCTTCCTTCAGCTAAAACATGCATGTGGAACCTAGAGTATGATCAACCATGTGATCGGGAGACTTGTTCAAATATGTCTCAGTTTTCGTACCCTGGTACTCGGGTGCAACATTCCAGGCGCTTTACTAACACTCTCCCTACTTGGAGAGTCAGTCCCTTTAACCTCCTGTTTGGCCCAGTTTGCAATTGCTGCGGAAGATGAACAGGGATAGCGAGAACCAATGAGAGACTAGCTGGAGGTGTCTGGACGGGCAAATTTAACTCTCATTTCCCACCAGGAAGAGGAATTAACCAAAGGCTCAGCGTGCCGTGCCGGAACCAGATTAGGGCTTGAAGCCATCCTGCTGTGTTGCGGCCAGGTCACAAAAAAGCGAGTTGAAGAAAGGAGCTCAGGGGCACTGTAATTCACAATACTGCAGAGTTATAAATGACAGCTATCGTCCAAAAATATACTGAAGTAAGGCTGCCAAGAGGACTTGAAAGCCGGGCAAAATTGCAGGTAACCGATTTCAGGAGGTAGACTGGAATTGCATTGAAAGCATAGGAAAAGAGGCAGAACGTCCACAATGATGCACTTGGCCAAAAAGGGCGTATGCGTTTTTTCCTGAATATATTCAGGAAAAAACGCATACGCCCTTTTTGGCCAACCAAGCAAGCTTGCAAAGGAAATCTGCACTACAATGAAGTCTCACTTCCCCCCCCGGTCAAAAGGGCCATCTGTAAAAAGTGTAAAATCCAGAAAGGCAGGACAGGCCATGGAGAACTGGGAGCCTTGTTATGCTGATGGGCGGGATGTAAATTGCCAACAGACACTCCGGAGAAGTGTATGGTGTTTCCTGAAACATCTAAAAAACAAAGCAACAGAGCCTAGGGCACTTCCACGTATGGTCCTATAGTTTAGGGAAATTAAAATCAAAAAGACACAGCCACCCCAAAGTTTGGGACGCCTCTGTTTACAAGAACCTCGTTTACCGTACAAGTTCAATATCACAGAAAGTGAAAAATGGATAAAGAACTTGTGGTACTTACGTACAATGCAGTATCACACAGCAATGAAATCTATGTCATCAGGCCCGTAGCAGCATAATGAGTGGATTCAGGTACGATGATTCTAACTGAAATAAGTCACACAGAAAAAGAAACATCATAAGATATCACTAATACACGGAATGTAAACTTGGCTACACAGGAACTGAATTCCAAAACAGAACATGGTCTCAAATTTAGAAAACCAACTTATGCTTGCTTAAGGGGAAAGGTGAGTTGGGGTGCTGCATAAAACCAGAAATTGAAATGAGCACAGATAAAATTCCTTAAGCCAAATATGGAATAGACAAGAGCTACTCCTTGCTCAACGAAATGGACTCAACACCCCATATTAAACGCCTAAGAATGTACCTGACTAGTAAGTATCTTAAAACCTATGGATTGCTATGTCTCCAAAAGAGAATCAAGCGTGTGTACAGGGGCATAAATGCAGCAGTGATAGGATTGGAGAGGATCGGTAGGCAAATGAAGACCCTTTGAAGTAATATTTCATGGTACCCATTCCACGGGTTTCAACTCTCCAGGTTTAACGTATTCTTCCTTCAGCTAAAACATGCATGTGGAACCCAGAGTATGATCAACCGTGTGAACGGGAGACGTGTTCAAATATGTCTCAGTTTTTCTCGCCTGGTACTCGGGTGCAACATTCCAGACGCTTTACTAACACTCTCCCCACTTGGAGAGTCAGCGCCTTTAACCTCCTGTTTGGCCCAGTTTGCAATTTCTGCGGAAGATGAACAGGAATAGCGAGAACCAATGAGAGACTAGCTGGAGGTGTCTGGACGGGCAAATTTAACTCTCATTTCCGACCGGGAAGAGGAATTAACCAAAGGCTCAGGATGCCGTGCCGGAACCAGATTAGGGCCTGAAGCCATCCTGCGGTGTTGCGGCCAGCTCACAAGAAAGCGAGTTGAAGAAAGGAGCTCAGGGACACTGTAATGCACAAACTTGCAGAGTTATAAATGACAGCTATCGTCCAAAAATAGACTGAAGTAAGGCTGCCAAGAGGACTTGAAAGCGGGGCAAAATTGCAGGAAACCGATTTCAGGAGGTAGACTGGAATTGCATTGAAAGCATAGGAAAAGAGGCAGAGCGTCCACAATGATGCACTTGGCCAAAAAGGGCGTATGCGTTTTTCCTGAATATATTCAGGAAAAAACGCATACGCCCTTTTTGGCCAACCAAGCAAGCTTGCAAAGGAAATCTGCACAACAATGAAGTCTCACTTCCCCCCGGTCAAAAGGGCCATCTGAAAAAAGTGTAAAATCCAGAAAGGCAGGACAGTCCATGGAGAAATGGGAGCCTTGTTATGCTGATGGGCGGGATGTAAATTGCCAACAGACACTGGGGAGAAGTGTATGGTGTTTCCTGAAACATCTAAAAAACAAAGCAACAGAGCCTAGGGCACTTCCACTTATGGTCCTATAGCTTAGGGAAATTAAAATCAAAAAGACACAGCCACCCCAAAGTTTGGAACGGCTCTGTTTACAAGAACCTCGTTTACAGAAGAAGTTCAACATCCCAGAAAGTGAAAAATGGATAAAGAAGTTGTGGTATTTACTTACAAAGCAATATCACTCAGCAATGAAATCTATGTCATCAGGCCCTTAGCAGCACAATGAGTGGATTCAGGTATGATGATTCTAACCGAAATAAGTCACACAGAAAAAGAAACATCATAAGATATCACTAATACATGGAATGTAAACTTGGCTACACAGGAACTGAATTCCAAAACAGAACAGGGTCTCAAATTTAGAAAAGCAACTTATGCTTGCTTAAGGGTAAAGGTGAGTTGGGGTGCTGCATAAAACCAGAGATTGAAATGAGCAAAGATAAAGTTCCTTAAGCCAAATATGGAATAGACAAGAGCTACTCCTTGCTCAACGAAATGGACTCAACACCGCATATTAAACGCCTAAGAATGTACCTGACTAGTAAGTATCTTAAAACCTATGGATTGCTATGTCTCCGAAAGAGAATCAAGCATGTGTACAGGGGCATAAACGCAGCAGTGATAGGATTGGAGAGGTTCGGTGAGCAAATGAAAACCCTTTGAAGTCACATTGCATGGTACCCATTCCCGGGTTTCAACTCTGCAGGTTTAACGTATTCTTCCTTCAGCTAAAACATGCATGTGGAACCTAAAGCATGATCAACCATGTGATCGGGAGACGTGTTCAAATATGTCTCAGTTTTCATACCCTGGTACTCGTGTGCAACATTCCAGACGCTTTACTAACACTCTCCCCACTTGGAGAGTCAGCGCCTTTAACCTCCTGTTTGGCCCAGTTTGCAATTTCTGCGGAAGATGAACAGGAATAGCGAGAACCAATGAGAGACTAGCTGGAGGTGTCTGGACGGGCAAATTTAACTCTCATTTCCCACCAGGAAGAGGAATTAACCAAAGGCTCAGCATGCTGTGCCGGAACCAGATTAGGGCCTGAAGCCATCCTGCGGTGTTGCGGCCAGCTCACAAGAAAGCGAGTTGAAGAAAGGAGCTCAGGGCCACTGTAATGCACAAACCTGCAGAGTTATAAATGACAGCTATCGTCCAAAAATATACTGAAGTAAGGCTGCCAAGAGGACTTGAAAGCGGGGCAGAATTGCAGGAAACCAATTTCAGGAGGTAGACTGGAATTGCATTGAAAGCATAGGAAAAGAGGCAGAGCGTCCACAATGATGCACTTGGCCAAAAAGGGCGTATGCGTTTTTTCCTGAATATATTCAGGAAAAAACGCATACGCCCTTTTTGGCCAACCAAGCAAACTTGCAAAGGAAATCTGCACTACAATGAAGTCGCACTTCCCCCCGGTCAAAAGGAACATCTGAAAAAAGTGTAAAATCCAGAAAGGCAGGACAGGCCATGGAGAACTGGGAGCCTTGTTATGCTGATGGGCGGGATGTAAATTGCACACAGACACTCGGGAGAAGTGTATGGTGTTTCCTGAAACATCTAAAAAACAAAGCAACAGAGCCTAGGGCACTTCCACTTATGGTCCTATAGCTTAGGGAAATTAAAATCAAAAAGACACAGCCACCCCAAAGTTTGGGAGGCCTCTGTTTACAAGAACCTCGTTTACCGTACAAGTTCAATATCACAGAAAGTGAAAAATGGATAAAGAAATGGTGGTACTTACGTACAATGCAGTATCACTCAGCAATGAAATCTATGTCATCAGGCCCGTAGCAGCATAATGAGTGGATTCAGGTACGATGATTCTAACTGAAATAAGTCACACAGAAAAAGAAACATCATAAGATATCACTAATACACGGAATGTAAACTTGGCTACACAGGAACTGGATTCCAAAACAGAACAGGGTCTCAAATTTAGAAAACCAACTTATGCTTGCTTAAGGGGAAAGGTGAGTTGGGGTGCTGCATAAAACCAGAGATTGAAATGAGCACAGATAAAGTTCCTTAAGCCAAATATGGAATAGACAAGAGCTACTCCTTGCTCAACGAAATGGACTCAACACCGCATATTAAACGCCTAAGAATGTACCTGACTAGTAAGTATCTTAAAACCTATGGATTGCTATGTCTCCGAAAGAGAATCAAGCATGTGTACAGGGGCATAAACGCAGCAGTGATAGGATTGGAGAGGTTCGCTGAGCAAATGAAGACCCATTGAAGTCATATTGCATGGTACCCATTCCACGGGTTTCAACTACCCAGGTTTAAGGTATTCTTCCTTCAGCTAAATCATGCATGTGGAACCTAGAGTATGATCAACCATGTGATCGGGAGACGTGTTCAAATATGTCTCAGTTTTCCTCCCCGGGTACTTCGGTGCAACATTCCAGACGCTTTACTAACACTCTCCCCACTTGGAGAGTCAGTCCCTTTAACCTCCTGTTTGGCCCAGTTTGCAATTGCTGCGGAAGATGAACAGGAATAGCGAGAACCAATGAGAGATTGGCTGGAGGTGTCTGGACGGGCAAATTTAACTCTCATTTCCCACCAGGAAGAGGAATTAACCAAAGGCTCAGCGTGCCGTGCGGGAACCAGATTAGGGCTTGAAGCCATCCTGCTGTGTTGCGGCCAGGTCACAAAAAAGCGAGTTGAAAAAAGGAGCTCAGGGGCACTGTAATTCACAAACCTGCAGAGTTATAAATGACAGCTATCGTCCAAAAATATACTGAAGTAAGGCTGCCAAGAGGACTTGAAAGCCGGGCAGAATTGCAGGAAACCGATTTCAGGAGGTAGACTGGAATTGCATTGAAAGCATAGGAAAAGAGGCAGAACGTCCACAATGATGCACTTGGCCAAAAAGGGCGTATGCGTTTTTTCCTGAATATATTCAGGAAAAAACGCATACGCCCTTTTTGGCCAACCAAGCAAGCTTGCAAAGGAAATCTGCACTACAATGAAGTCTCACTTCCCCCCGGTCAAAAGGGCCATCTGAAAAAAGTGTAAAATCCAGAAAGGCAGGACAGTCCATGGAGAACTGGGAGCCTTGTTATGCTGATGGGCGGGATGAAAATTGCCAACAGACACTTGGGAGAAGTGTATGGTGTTTCCTGAAACATCTAAAAAACAAAGCAACAGAGCCTAGGGCACTTCCACTTATGGTCCTATAGCTTAGGGAAATTAAAATCAAAAAGACACAGCCACCCCAAAGTTTGGAATGGCTCTGTTTACAAGAACCTCGTTTACAGTAGAAGTTCAACATCCCAGAAAGTGAAAAATGGATAAAGAAGTTGTGGTATTTACTTACAAAGCAATATCACTCAGCAATGAAATCTATGTCATCAGGCCCATAGCAGCATAATGAGTGGATTCAGGTACGATGATTCTAACTGAAATAAGTCACACAGAAAAAGAAACATCATAAGATATCACTAATACACGGAATGTAAACTTGGCTACACAGGAACTGAATTCCAAAACAGAACAGGGTCTCAAATTTAGAAAACCAACTTATGCTTGCTTAAGGGGAAAGGTGAGTTGGGGTGCTGCATAAAACCAGAGATTGAAATGAGCACAGATAAAGTTCCTTAAGCCATTATGGAATAGACAAGAGCTACTCCTTGCTCAATGAAATGGACTCAACACCGCATATTAAACGCCTAAGAATGTACCTGACTAGTAAGTATCTTAAAACCTATGGATTGCTATGTCTCCAAAAGAGAATCAAGCGTGTGTACAGGGACATAAACGCAGCAGTGATAGGATTGGAGAGGTTCAGTGAGCAAATGAAGACCTCTGAAGTCATATTGCATGCTACCCATTCCACGGGTTTCAACTACCCAGGTTTAAGGTATTCTTCCTTCAGCTAAAACATGCATGTGGAACCCAGAGTATGATCAACCATGTGAACGGGAGACGTGTTCAAATATGTCTCAGTTTTCCTCCCCTGGTACTCGGGTGCAACATTCCAGACGCTTTACTAACACTCTCCCCACTTGGAGAGTCAGCGCCTTTAACCTCCTGTTTGGCCCAGTTTGCAATTTCTGCGGAAGATGAACAGGAATAGCGAGAACCAATGAGAGGCTAGCTGGAGGTGTCTGGACGGGCAAATTTAACTCTCATTTCCCACCAGGAAGAGGAAATAACCAAAGGCTCAGCGTGCCGTGCCGGAACCAGATTAGGGCCTGAAGCCATCCTGCGGTGTTGCGGCCAGCTCAAAAGAAAGCGAGTTGAAGAAAAGAGCTCAGGGGCACTGTAATTCACAAACCTTCAGAGTTATAAATGACAGCTATCGTCCAAAAATATACTGAAGTAAGGCTGCCAAGAGGACTTGAAAGCCGGGCAGAATTGCAGGAAACCGATTTCAGGAGGTAGACTGGAATTGCATTGAAAGCATAGGAAAAGAGGCAGAACGTCCACAATGATGCACTTGGCCAAAAAGGGCGTATGCGTTTTTTCCTGAATATATTCAGGAAAAAACGCATACGCCCTTTTTGGGCAACCAAGCAAGCTTGCAAAGGAAATCTGCACTACAATGAAGTCTCACTTCCCCCCGATCAAAAGGGCCATCTGAAAAAAGTGTAAAATCCAGAAAGGCAGGACAGGCCATGGAGAACTGGGAGCCTTGTTATGCTGATGGGCGGGATGTAAATTGCCAACAGACACTCGGGAGAAGTGTATGGTGTTTCCTGAAACATCTAAAAAACAAAGCAACAGAGCCTAGGGCACTGCCACTTAGGGTCCTATAGCTTAGGGAAATTAAAATCAAAAAGACACAGCCACCCCAAAGTTTGGAACGGCTCTGTTTACAAGAACCTCCTTTACAGTAGAACTTCAACATCCCAGAAAGTGAAAAATGGATAAAGAAGTTGTGGTGTTTACTTACAAAGCAATATCACTCAGCAATGAAATCTATGTCATCAGGCCCTTAGCAGCACAATGAGTGGATTCAGGTATGATGATTCTAACTGAAATAAGTCACACAGAAAAAGAAACATCATAAGATATCACTAATACACGGAATGTAAACTTGGTTACACAGGAACTGAATTCCAAAACAGAACAGGGTCTCAAATTTAGAAAACCAACTTATGCTTGCTTAAGGGGAAAGGTGAGTTGGGGTGCTGCATAAAACCAGAGATTGAAATGAGCACAGATAAAGTTCCTTAAGCCAAATATGGAATAGACAAGAGCTACTCCTTGCTCAACGAAATGGACTCAACACCGCATATTAAACGCCTAAGTATGTACCTGACTAGTAAGTATCTTAAAACCTATGGATTGCTATGTCTCCGAAAGAGAATCAAGCGTGTGTACAGGGGCATAAATGCAGCAGTGATACGATTGGAGAGGTTCGGTGAGCAAATGAAGACCCTTTGAAGTCATATTGCATGGTACCCATTCCAAGGGTTTCAACTACTCAGGTTTAAGGTATTCTTCCTTCAGCTAAAACATGCATGTGGAACCTAGAGTATGATCAACCATGTGATCGGGAGATGTGTTCAAATATGTCTCAGTTTTCGTACCCTGGTACTCGGGTGCAACATTCCAGACACTTTACTAACACTCTCCCGACTTGGAGACTCAGTCCCTTTAACCTCCTGTTTGGCCCAGAGTTCAATTTCTGCGGAAGATGAACAGGAATAGCGAGAACCAATGAGAGACTAGCTGGAGGTGTCTGGACGGGTAAATTTAACTCTCATTTACCACCAGGTAGAGGAATTAACCAAAGGCTCAGCATGCCGTGCCGGAACCAGATTAGGGCCTGAAGCCATCCTGCGGTGTTGCGGCCAGCTCAAAAGAAAGCGAGTTGAAGAAAGGAGCTCAGGGGCACTGTAATTCACAAACCTGCAGAGTTATAAATGACAGCTATCGTCCAAAATATACTGAAGTAAGGCTGCCAAGAGGACTTGAAAGCGGGGCAGAATTGCAGGAAACCGATTTCAGGAGGTAGACTGGAATTGCATTGAAAGCATAGGAAAAGAGGCAGAACGTCCACAATGATGCACTTGGCCAAAAAGGGCGTATGCGTTTTTTCCTGAATATATTCAGGAAAAAACGCATACGCCCTTTTTGGCCAACCAAGCAAGCTTGCAAAGGAAAAATGCAGTACAATGAAGTCTCACTTCCCCCCGGTCAAAAGGGCCATCTGAAAAAAGTGTAAAATCCAGAAAGGCAGGACAGGCCATGGAGAACTGGGAGCCTTCTTATGCTGATGGGCGGGATGTAAATAGCCAACAGACATTCTGGAGAAGTGTATGGTGTTTCCTGAAACATCTAAAAAACAAAGCAACAGAGCCTAGGGCACTTCCACTTAAGGTCCTATAGCTTAGGAAAATTAAAATCAAAAAGACACAGCCACCCCAAAGTTTGGGACGCCTCTGTTTACAAGAACCTCGTTTACCGTAAAGTTCAATATCGCAGAAAGTGAAAAATGGTTAAAGAACTTGTGGTACTTACGTACAATGCAGTATCACTCAGCAATGAATTCTATGTCATCAGGCCCGTAGCAGCATAATGAGTGGATTCAGGTACGATGATTCTAACTAAAATAAGTCACACAGAAAAAGAAACATCATAAGATATCACTAATACACGGAATGTAAACTTGGCTACCCAGGAACTGAATTCCAAAACAGAACAGGGTCTCAAATTTAGAAAACCAACTTATGCTTGCTTAAGGGGAAAGGTGAGTTGGGGTGCTGCATAAAACCAGAGATTGAAATGAGCACAGATAAAGTTCCTTAAGCCAAATATGGAATAGACAAGAGCTATTCCTTGCTCAACGAAATGGACTCAACACCCCATATTAAACGCCTAAGAATGTACCTGACTAGTAAGTATCTTAAAACCTATGGATTGCTATGTCTCCAAAAGAGAATCAAGCGTGTGTACAGGGACATAAACGCAGCAGTGATAGGATTGGAGAGGTTCAGTGAGCAAATGAAGACCTTTGAAGTCATATTGCATGGTACCCATTCCACGGGTCTCAACTCTCCAGGTTTAAGGTATTCTTCCTTCAGCTAAAACATGCATGTGGAACCCAGAGTATGATCAACCATGTGAACGGGAGACGTGTTCAAATATGTCTCAGTTTTCCTCCCCTGGTACTCGGGTGCAACATTCCAGACGCTTTACTAACACTCTCCCCCTTGGAGAGTCAGCGCCTTTAACCTCCTGTTTGGCCCAGTTTGCAATTTCTGCGGAAGATGAACAGGAATAGCGAGAACCAATGAGAGGCTAGCTGGAGGTGTCTGGACGGGCAAATTTAACTCTCATTTCCCACCAGGAAGAGGAATTAACCAAAGACTCAGCATGCCGTGCCGGAACCAGATTAGGGCCTGAAGCTATCCTGCGGTGTTGCGGCCAGCTCACAAGAAAGCGAGTTGAAGAAAGGAGCTCAGGGGCACTGTAATTCACAAACCTGCAGAGTTATAAATGACAGCTATCGTCCAAAAATAGACTGAAGTAAGGCTGTCAAGAGGACTTGAAAGCGGGGCAGAATTGCAGGAAACCGATTTCAGGAGGTAGACTGGAATTGCATTGAAAGCATAGGAAAAGAGGCAGAACGTCCACAATGATGCACTTGGCCAAAAAGGGCGTATGCGTTTTTTCCTGAATATATTCAGGAAAAAACGCATACGCCCTTTTTGGCCAACCAAGCACGCTTGCAAAGGAAACCTGCACTACAATGAAGTCTCACTTCCCCCCGGTCAAAAGGGCCATCTGAAAAAAGTGTAAAATCCAGAAAGGCAGGACAGGCCATGGAGAACTGGGAGCCTTGTTATGCTGATGGGCGGGATGGAAATTGCCAACAACCACTCGGGAGAAGTGTATGGTGTTTCCTGAAACATCTAAAAAACAAAGCAACAGAGCCTAGGGCACTTCCACTTATGGTCCCATAGCTTAGGGAAATTAAAATCAAAAAGACACAGCCACCCCAAAGTTTGGGACGCCTCTGTTTACAAGAACCTCGTTTACAGTACAAGTTCAACATCGCAGAAAGTGAAAAATGGATAAAGAAGTTGTGGTATTTACTTACAAAGCAATATCACTCAGCAATGAAATCTATGTCATCAGGCCCTTAGCAGCACAATGAGTGGATTCACGTATGATGATTCTAACTGAAAAAAGTCACACAGAAAAAGAAACATCATAAGATATCGGTAATACACGCAATAAACTTGGCTACACAGGAAATGAATTACAGAACAGAACAGGGTCTCAAATTTAGAAAACCAACTTATGCTTAATTAAGGGTAAAGGTGAGTTGGGGTGCTGCATGAAACCAGAGATCGAAATAAGCACAGATAAAGTTCCTTAAGCCAAATATGGAATAGACAAGAGCTACTCCTTGCTCAACGAAATGGACTCAACACCGCATATTAAACGCCTAAGAATGTACCTGACTAGTAAGTATCTTAAAACCTATGGATTGCTATGTCTCCGAAAGAGAATCAAGCATGTGTACAGGGGCATAAACGCAGCAGTGATAGGATTGGAGAGGTTCGGTGAGCAAATGAAGACCCTTTGAAGTCATATTGCATGGTACCCATTCCACGGTTTTCTACTACCCAGGTTTAAGGTATTCTTCCTTCAGCTAAAACATGCATGTGGAACCTAGAGTATGATCAACCATGTGATCCGGAGACATGTTCAAACATGTCTCAGTTTTCGTACCCTGGTACTCGGGTGCAACATTCCAGACGCTTTACTAACACTCTCCCGACTTGGACAGTCAGTCCCTTTAACCTCCTGTTTGGCCCAGTTTGCAATTTCTGCGGAAGATGAACAGGAATAACGAGAACCAATGAGAGGCTAGCTGGAAGTGTCTGGACGGGCAAATTTAACTCTCATTTCCCACCAGGAAGAGGAATTAACCAAAGGCTCAGCATGCCGGGCCGGAACCAGATTAGGGCCTGAAGCCATCCTGCGGTGTTGCGGCCAGCTGACAAGAAAGCGAGTTGAAAAAGGAGCTCAGGGGCACTGTAATTCACAAACCTGCAGAGTTATAAATGACAGCTATCGTCCAAAAATAGACTGAAGTAAGGCTGCCAAGAGGATTTGAAAGCGGGGCAGAATTGCAGGAAACCGATTTCAGGAGGTAGACTGGAATTGCATTGAAAGCATAGGAAAAGAGGCAGAACGTCCACAATGATGCACTTGGCCAAAAAGGGCGTATGCGTTTTTTCCTGAATATATTCAGGAAAAAACGCATACGCCCTTTTTGGCCAACCAAGCAAGCTTGCAAAGGAAATCTGCACTACAATGAAGTCTCACTTCCCCCCGGTCAAAAGGGCCATCTGAAAAAAGTGTAAAATCCAGAAAGTCAGGACAGGCCATGGAGAACTGGGAGCCTTGTTATGCTGATGGGCGGGATGTAAATTGCCAACAACCACTTGGGAGAAGTGTATGGTGTTTCCTGAAACATCTAAAAAACAAAGCAACAGAGCCTAGGGCACTTCCACTTATGGTCCTATAGCTTAGGGAAATTAAAATCAAAAAGACACAGCCACCCCAAAGTTTGGAATGGCTCTGTTTACAAGAACCTCGTTTACAGTACAAGTTCAACATCGCAGAAAGTGAAAAATGGATAAAGAAGTTGTGGTATTCACTTACAAAGCAATATCACTCAGCAATGAAATCTATGTCATCAGGCCCTTAGCAGCACAATGAGTGGATTCAGGTATGATGATTCTAACTGAAATAAGTCACACAGAAAAAGAAACATCATAAGATATCAGTAATACACGGAATGGAAACTTGGCTACACAGGAACTGAATTACAGAACAGAACAGGGTCTCAAATTTAGAAAACCAACTTATGCTTGCTTAAGGGGAAAGGTGAGTTGGGGTGCTGCATAAAACCAGAGATTGAAATGAGCACAGATAAAGTTCCTTAAGCCAAATATGGAATAGACAAGAGCTACTCCTTGCTCAACGAAATGGACTCAACACCGCATATTAAACGCCTAAGAATGTACCTGACTAGTAAGTATCTTAAAACCTATGGATTGCTATGTCTCCGAAAGAGAATCAAGCATGTGTACAGGGGCATAAACGCAGCAGTGATAGGATTGGAGAGGTTCGGTGAGAAAATGAAGACCCTTTGAAGTCATATTGCATGGTACCCATTACACGGGTCTTAACTCTCCAGGTTTAAGGTATTCTTCCTTCGGCTAAAACATGCATGTGGAACCCAAGTATGATCAACCATGTGAACGGGAGACGTGTTCAAATATGTCTCAGTTTTCCTACCCTGGTACTCGGGTGCAACATTCCAGACGCTTTACTAACACTCTCCCCACTTGGAGAGTCAGCGCCTTTAACTTCCTGTTTGGCCCAGTTTGCAATTTCTGCGGAAGATGAACAGGAATAGCGAGAACCAATGAGAGACTAGCTGGAGGTGTCTGGACGCGCAAATTTAACTCTCATTTCCCACCAGGAAGAGGAAATAACCAAAGGCTCAGCGTGCCGTGCCGGAACCAGATTAGGGCCTGAAGCCATCCTGCGGTGTTGCAGCCAGGTCACAAGAAAGCGAGTTGAAGAAAGGAGCTCAGGGGCACTGTAATTCACAAACCTGCAGAGTTATAAATGACAGCTATCGTCCAGAAATAGACTGAAGTAAGGCTGCCAAGAGGACTTGAAAGCGGGGCAGAATTGCAGGAAACCGATTTCAGGAGGTAGACTGGAATTGCATTGAAAGCATAGGAAAAGAGGCAGAACGTCCAGAATGATGCACTTGGCCAAAAAGGGCGTATGCGTTTTTTCCTGAATATATTCAGGAAAAAACGCATACGCCCTTTTTGGCCAACCAAGCAAGCTTGCAAAGGAAATCTGCACTACAATGAAGTCTCACTTCCCCCCGGTCAAAAGGGCCATCTGAAAAAAGTGTAAAATCCAGAAAGGCAGGACAGGCCATGGAGAACTGGGAGCCTTGTTATGCTGATGGGCGGAATGTAAATTGCCAACAGACACTCTGGAGAAGTGTATGGTGTTTCCTGAAACATCTAAAAAACAAAGCAACAGAGCCTAGGGCACTTCCACTTATGGTCCTATAGCTTAGGGAAATTAAAATCAAAAAGACACAGCCACCCCAAAGTTTCGGACGCCTCCGTTTACAAGAACCTCGTTTACCGTACAAGTTCAATATCACAGAAAGTGAAAAATGGATAAAGAACTTGTGGTACTTACGTACAATGCAGTATCACTCAGCAATGAAATCTATGTCATCAGGCCCGTAGCAGCATAATGAGTGGATTCAGGTACGATGATTCTAACTGAAATAAGTCACACAGAAAAAGAAACATCATAAGATATCACTAATACACGGAATGTAAACTTGGCTACACAGGAACTGAATTACAGAAGAGAACAGGGTCTCAAATTTAGAAAACCAACTTATGCTTGCTTAAGGGGAAAGGCGAGTTGGGGTGCTGCATAAAACCAGAGATTGAAATGAGCACAGATAAAGTTCCTTAAGCCAAATATGGAATAGACAAGAGCTACTCCTTGCTCAACGAAATGGACTCAACACCGCATATTAAACGCCTAAGAATGTACCTGACTAGTAAGTATCTTAAAACCTATGGATTGCTATGTCTCTGAAACAGAATCAAGCATGTGTACCGGGGCATAAACGCAGCAGTGATAGGATTGGAGAGGTTCGGTGAGCAAATGAAGACCCTTTGAAATCATATTGCATGGTACCCATTACACGGGTCTTAACTCTCCAGGTTTAAGGTATTCTTCCTTCGGCTAAAACATGCATGTGGAACCCAAGTATGATCAACCATGTGAACGGGAGACGTGTTCAAAGATGTCTCAGTTTTCCTCCCCTGGTACTCGGGTGCAACATTCCAGACGCTTTACTAACACTCTCCCCACTTGGAGAGTCAGCGCCTTTAACTTCCTGTTTGGCCCAGTTTGCAATTTCTGCGGAAGATGAACAGGAATAGCGAGAACCAATGAGAGACTAGCTGGAGGTGTCTGGACGGGCAAATTTAACTCTCATTTCCCACCAGGAAGAGGAATTAACCAAAGGCTCAGGGTGCCGTGCCGGAACCAGATTAGGGCCTGAAGCCATCCTGCGGTGTTGCGGCCAGCTCACAAGAAAACGAGTGGAAGAAAGGAGCTCAGGGGCACTGTAATTCACAAACCTGCAGAGTTATAAATGACAGCTATCGTCCAATAATAGACTGAAGTAAGGCTGCCAAGAGGACTTGAAATCAGGGCACAATTGCAGGAAACCGATTTCAGGAGGTAGACTGGAATTGCATTGAAAGCATAGGAAAAGAGGCAGAACGTCCACAATGATGCACTTGGCCAAAAAGGGCGTATGCGTTTTTTCCTGAATATATTCAGGAAAAAACGCATACGCCCTTTTTGGCCAACCAAGCAAGCTTGCAAAGGAAATCTGCACTACAATGAAGTCTCACTTCCCCCCGGTCAAAAGGGCCATCTGAAAAAAGTGTAAAATGCAGAAAGACAGGACAGGCCATGGAGAACTGGGAGCCTTGTTATGCTGAAGGGCGGGATGTAAATTGCCAACAAACACTCGGGAGAAGTGTATGGTGTTTCCTGAAACATCTAAAAAACAAAGCAACAGAGCCTAGGGCACTGCCACTTATGGTCCTATAGCTTAGGGAAATTAAAATCAAAAAGACACAGCCACCCCAAAGTTTGGGATGCCTCTGTTTACAAGAACCTCGTTTACAGTACAAGTTCAACATCGCAGAAAGTGAAAAATGGATAAAGAAGTTGTGGTATTTACTTACAAAGCAATATCACTCAGCAATGAAATCTATGTCATCAGGCCCTTAGCAGCATAATGAGTGGATTCAGGTATGATGATTCTAACTGAAATAAGTCACACAGAAAAAGAAACATAATAAGATATCAGTAATACACGGAATGGAAACTTGGCTACACAGGAACTGAATTACAGAATAGAACAGGGTCTCAAATTTAGAAAACGAATTTATGCTTGCTTAAGGGGAAAGGTGAATTGGGGTGTTGCATAAAACCAGAGATTGAAATGAGCACAGATAAAGTTCCTTAAGCCAAATATGGAATAGACAAGAGCTACTCCTTCCTCAACGAAATGGACTCAACACCCCATATTAAACGCATAAGAATGTACCTGACTAGTAAGTATCTTAAAACCTATGGATTGCTATGTCTCCGAAAGAGAATCAAGCATGTGTACAGGGGCATAAACGCAGCAGTGATAGGATTGGAGAGGTTCGGTGAGCATATGAAGACCCTTTGAAGTCATATTGCATGGTACCCATTCCACGGGTCTCAACTCTCCAGGTTTAAGGTATTCTTCCTTCAGCTAAAACATGCATGTGGAACTCAGAGTATGATCAACCATGTGAATGGGAGACGTGTTCAAATATGTCTCAGTTTTCCTCCCCTGGTACTCGGGTGCAACATTCCAGACGCTTTACTAACACTCTGCCCACTTGGAGAGTCAGTCCCTTTAACCTCCTGTTTGGCCCAGTTTGCAATTTCTGCGGAAGTTGAACAGGAATAGCGAGAACCAATGAGAGGCTAGCTGAAGGTGTCTGGACGGGCAAATTTAACTCTCATTTCCCACCAGGAAGAGGAATTAACCAAAGGCTCAGCATGCCGGGCCGGAACCGGATTAGGGCCTGAAGCCATCCTGCGGTGTTGTGGCCAGGTCACAAGAAAGCGAGTTGAAGAAAGGAGCTCAGGGGCACTGTAATTCACAAACCTGCAGAGTTATAAATGACAGCTATCGTCCAAAAATAGACTGAAGTAAGGCTGCCAAGAGGACTTGAAAGCGGGGCAGAATTGCAGGAAACCGATTTCAGGAGGTAGACTGGAATTGCATTGAAAGCATAGGAAAAGAGGCAGAACGTCCACAATGATGCACTTGGCCAAAAAGGGCGTATGCGTTTTTTCCTGAATATATTCAGGAGAATATATTCAGGAAAAAACGCATACGCCCTTTTTGGCCAACCAAGCAAGCTTGCAAAGGAAATCTGCACTACAATGAAGTCTCACTTCCCCCCGGTCAAAAGGGCCATCTGAAAAAAGTGTAAAATCCAGAAAGGCAACAGGCCATTGAGAACTGGGAGCCTTGTTATGCTGATGGACGGGATGTAAATTGCCAACAGACACTCGGGAGAAGTGTATGGTGTTTCCTGAAACATCTAAAAAACAAAGCAACAGAGCCTAGGGCACTTCCACTTATGGTCCTATAGCTTAGGGAAATTAAAATCAAAAAGACACAGCCACCCCAAAGTTTGGGACGCCTCCGTTTACAAGAACCTCGTTTACCGTACAAGTTCAATATCACAGAAAGTGAAAAATGGATAAAGAACTTGTGGTACTTACGTACAATGCAGTATCACTCAGCAATGAAATCTATGTCATCAGGCCCGTAGCAGCATAATGAGTGGATTCAGGTACGATGATTCTAACTGAAATAAGTCACACAGAAAAAGAAACATCATAAGATATCAGTAATACACGGAATGGAAACTTGGCTACACAGGAACTGAATTACAGAACAGAACAGGGTCTCAAATTTAGAAAACCAACTTATGCTTGCTTAAGGGTAAAGGTGAGTTGGGGTGCTGCATAAAACCAGAGATTGAAATGAGCACAGATAAAGTTCCTTAAGCCAAATATGGAATAGACAAGAGCTACTCCTTGCTCAACGAAATGGACTCAACACCGCATATTAAACGCCTAAGAATGTACCTGACTAGTAAGTATCTTACAACCTATGGATTGCTATGTCTCTGAAACAGAATCAAGCATGTGTACAGGGGCATAAACGCAGCAGTGATAGGATTGGAGAGGTTCGGTGAGCAAATGAAGACCCTTTGAAGTCATATTGCATGGTACCCATTACACGGGTCTTAACTCTCCAGGTTTAAGGTATTCTTCCTTCAGCTAAAACATGCATGTGGAACCCAAGTATGATCAACCATGTGAACGGGAGACGTGTTCAAATATGTCTCAGTTTTCCTCCCCTGGTACTCGGGTGCAACATTCCAGACGCTTTACTAACACTCTCCTGACTTGGACAGTCAGTCCCTTTAACCTCCTGTTTGGCCCAGTTTGCAATTTCTGTGGAAGATGAACAGGAATAGCGAAAACCAATGAGAGACTAGCTGGAGGTGTCTGGACGGGCAAATTTAACTCTCATTTCCCACCAGGAAGAGGAAATAACCAAAGGCTAAGCGTGCCGTGCCGGAACCAGATTAGGGCCTGAAGCCATCCTGCGGTGTTGCGGCCAGGTCACAAGAAAGCGAGTTGAAGAAACGAGCTCAGGGGCACTGAAATTCACAAACCTGCAGAGTTATAAATGACAGCTATCGTCCAAAAATAGACTGAAGTAAGGCTGCCAAGAGGACTTGAAAGCGGGGCAGAATTGCAGGAAACCGATTTCAGGAGGTAGACTGGAATTGCATTGAAAGCATAGGAAAAGAGGCAGAACGTCCACAATGATGCACTTGGCCAAAAAGGGCGTATGCGTTTTTTCCTGAATATATTCAGGAAAAAACGCATACGCCCTTTTTGGCCAACCAAGCAAGCTTGCAAAGGAAATCTGCACTACAATGAAGTCTCACTTCCCCCCGGTCAAAAGGGCCATCTGAAAAAAGTGTAAAATCCAGAAAGGCAGGATAGGCCATGGAGAACTGGGAGCCTTGTTAGGCTGATGGGCGGGATGTAAATTGCCAACAGACACTCAGGAGAAGTGTATGGTGTTTCCTGAAACATCTAAAAAACAAAGCAACAGAGCCTAGGGCAATTCCAGTTATGGTCCTATAGCTTAGGGAAATTAAAATCAAAAAGACACAGCCACCCCAAAGTTTGGGACGCCTCCTTTTACAAGAACCTCGGTTACTGTACAAGTTCAATATCACAGAAAGTGAAAAATGTTTAAAGAACTTTTGGTACTTACGTACAATGCAGTATCACTCAGCAATGCAATCTATGTCATCAGGCCCGTAGCAGCATAATGAGTGGATTCAGGTACGATGATTCTAACTGAAATAAGTCACACAGAAAAAGAAACATCATAAGATATCAGTAATACACGGAATGTAAACTTGGCTACACAGGAACTGCATTCCAAAACAGAACAGTGTCTCAAATTTAGAAAACCAACTTATGCTTGCTTAAGGGGAAAGGTGAGTTGGGGTGCTGCATAAAACCAGAGATTGAAATGAGCACAGATAAAGTTCCTTAAGCCAAATATGGAATAGACAAGAGCTACTCCTGTTCAACGAAATGGACTCAACACCCCATATTAAACGCCTAAGAATGTACCTGACTAGTAAGTATCTTAAAACCTATGGATTGCTATGTCTCCAAAAGAGAATCAAGCGTGTGTACAGGGGCATAAATGCAGCAGTGATAGGATTGGAGAGGTTCGGTGAGCAAATGAAGACCCTTTGAAGTCATATTGCATGGTACCCATTACACGGGTCTCAACTCTCCAGGTTTAAGGTATTCTTCCTTCAGCTAAAACATGCATGTGGAACCCAAGTATGATCAACCATGTGAACGGGAGACGTGTTCAAATATGTCTCAGTTTTCCTCCCCTGGTACTCGGGTGCAACATTCCAGACGCTTTACTAACACTCTCCCGACTTGGAGAGTCAGTCCCTTTAACCTCCTGTTTGGCCCAGTTTGCAATTTCTGCGGAAGTTGAACAGGAATAGCGAGAACCAATGAGAGGCTAGCTGGAGGTGTCTGGACGGGCAAATTTAACTCTCATTTCCCACCAGGAAGAGGAATTAACGAAAGGCTAAGCATGCCGGGCCGGAACCAGATTAGGGCCTGAAGCCAACCTGCGGTGTTGCGGCCAGGTCACAAGAAAGCGAGTTGAAGAAACGAGCTCAGGGGCACTGTAATTCACAAACCTGCAGAGTTATAAATGACAGCTATCGTCCAAAAATAGACTGAAGTAAGGCTGCCAAGAGGACTTGAAAGCGGGGCAGAATTGCAGGAAACCGATTTCAGGAGGTAGACTGGAATTGCATTGAAAGCATAGGAAAAGAGGCAGAACGTCCACAATGATGCACTTGGCCAAAAAGGGCGTATGCGTTTTTTCCTGAATATATTCAGGAAAAAACGCATACGCCCTTTTTGGCCAACCAAGCAAGCTTGCAAAGGAAATCTGCACTACAATGAAGTCTCACTTCCCCCCGGTCAAAAGGGCCATCTGAAAAAAGTGTAAAATCCAGAAAGGCAGGACAGGCCATGGAGAACTGGGAGCCTTGTTATGCTGATGGGCGGGATGTAAATTGCCAACAGCCACTGGGGTGAAGTGTATGGTGATTCCTGAAACATCTAAAAAACAAAGCAACAGAGCCTAGGGCACTTCCACTTATGGTCCTATAGCTTAGGGAAATTAAAATCAAAAAGACACAGCCACCCCAAAGTTTCGAAAGGCTCTGTTTACAAGAACCTCGTTTACAGTACAAGTTCAACATCGCAGAAAGTGAAAAATGGATAAAGAAGTTGTGGTATTTACTTACAAAGCAATATCACTCAGCAATGAAATCTGTATCACAAGGACCTTAGCAGCACAATGAGTGAATTCAGGTATGATGATTCTAACTGAAATAAGTCACACAGAAAAAGAAACATCATAAGATATCAGTAATACACGGAATGTAAACTTGGCTACACAGGAACTGAATTACAGAACAGAACAAGGTCTCAAATTTAGAAAACCAACTTATGCTTGCTTAAGGGTAAAGGTGAGATGGGGTGCTGCATAAAACCAGAGATTGAAATGAGCACAGATAAAGTTCCTTAAGCCAAATATGGAATAGACAAGAGCTATTCCTTGCTCAACGAAATGGACTCAACACCGCATATTAAACGCCTAAGAATGTACCTGACTAGTAAGTATCTTACAACCTATGGATTGCTATGTCTCTGAAACAGAATCAAGCATGTGTACAGGGGCATAAACGCAGCAGTGATAGGATTGGAGAGGTTCGGTGAGCAAATAAAGACTCTTTGAAGTCATATTGCATGGTACCCATTACACGGGTCTTAACTCTCCAGGTTTAAGGTATTCTTCCTTCAGCTAAAACATGCATGTGGAACCCAAGTATGATCAACCATGTGAACGGGAGACGTGTTCAAATATGTCTCAGTTTTCCTCCCCTGGTACTCAGGTGCAACATTCCAGACGCTTTACTAACACTCTCCCGACTTGGAGAGTCAGTCCCTTTAACCTCCTGTTTGGCCCTGTTTGCAATTTCTGTGGAAGATGAACAGGAATAGCGAGAACCAATGAGAGGCTAGCTGGAGGTGTCTGGACGGGCAAATTTAACTCTCATTTCCCACCAGGAAGAGGAATTAACCAAAGGCTCAGCATGCCGGGCCGGAACCAGATTAGGGCCTGAAGCCATCCTGCGGTGTTGCGGCCAGGTCACAAGAAAGCGAGTTGAAGAAAGGAGCTCAGGGGCACTGTAATTCACAAACCTGCAGAGTTACAAATGAGAGCTATCGTCCAAAAATAGACTGAAATAAGGCTGCCAAGAGGACTTGAAAGCGGGGCAGAATTGCAGGAAACCGATTTCAGGAGGTAGACTGGAATTGCATTGAAAGCATAGGAAAAGAGGCAGAACGTCCACAATGATGCACTTGGCCAAAAAGGGCGTATGCGTTTTTTCCTGAATATATTCAGGAAAAAACGCATACGCCCTTTTTGGCCAACCAAGCAGGCTTGCAAAGGAAATCTGCACTACAATGAAGTCTCACTTCCCCCCGGTCAAAAGGGCCATCTGAAAAAAGTGTAAAATCCAGAAAGGCAACAGGCCATTGAGAACTGGGAGCCTTGTTATGCTGATGGGCGGGATGTAAATTGCCAACAGACACTCAGGAGAAGTGTATGGTGTTTCCTGAAACATCTAAAAAACAAAGAAACAGAGCCTAGGACACTTCCACTTATGGTCTTATAGCTTAGGGAAATTAAAATCAAAAAGACACAGCCACCCCAAAGTTTGGGACGCCTCCGTTTACAAGAACCTCGTTTACCGTACAAGTTCAATATCACAGAAAGTGAAAAATGGATAAAGAACTTGTGGTACTTACGTACAATGCAGTATCACTCAGCAATGAAATCTATGTCATCAGGCCCGTAGCAGCATAATGAGTGGATTCAGGTACGATGATTCTAACTGAAATAAGTCACACAGAAAAAGAAACATCATAAGATATCACTAATACACGGAATGTAAACTTGGCTACACAGGAACTGCATTCCAAAACAGAACAGGGTCTCAAATTTAGAAAACCAACTTATGCTTGCTTAAGGGGAAAGGTGACTTGGGGTGCTGCATAAAACCAGAGATTGAAATGAGTACAGATAAAGTTCCTTAAGTCAAATATGGAATAGACAAGAGCTACTCCTTGCTCAACGAAATGGACTCAACACCCCATATTAAACGCCTAAGAATGTACCTGACTAGTAAGTATCTTAAAACCTATGGATTGCTATGTCTCCAAAAGAGAATCAAGCGTGTGTACAGGGGTATAAACGCAGCAGTGATAGGATTGGAGAGGTTCGGTGAGCAAATGAAGACCCTTTGAAGTCATATTGCATGGTACCCATTCCACGGCTTTCAAATACACAGGTTTAAGGTATTCTTCCTTCACCTAAAACATGCATGTGGAACCCAAGTATGATCAACCATGTGAACGGTAGACGTGTTCAAATATGTCTCAGTTTTCCTCCCCTGGTACTCAGGTGCAACATTCCAGACGCTTCACTAACACTCTCCCGACTTGGAGAGTCAGTCCCTTTAACCTCCTGTTTGGTCCAGTTTGCAATTTCTGTGGAAGATGAACAGGAATAGCGACAACCAATGAGAGACTAGCTGGAGGTGTCTGGACGGGCAAATTTAACTCTCATTTCCCACCAGGAAGAGGAATTAACCAAAGACACAGCATGCCGTGCCGGAACCAGATTAGGGCCTGAAGCCATCCTGCGGTGTTGCGGCCAGCTCAAAAGAAAGCGAGTTGAAGAAAGGAGCTCAGGGGCACTGTAATTCACAAACCTGCAGAGTTATAAATGACAGCTATCGTCCAAAAATAGACTGAAGTAAGGCTGCCAAGAGGACTTGAAAGCGGGGCAGAATTTGCAGAAACCGATTTCAGGAGGTAGACTGGAATTGCATTGAAAGCATAGGAAAAGAGGCAGAACATCCACAATGATGCACTTGGCCAAAAAGGGCGTATGCGTTTTTTCCTGAATATATTCAGGAAAAAACGCATACGCCCTTTTTGGCCAACCAAGCAAGCTTGCAAAGGAAATCTGCACTACAATGAAGTCTCACTTCCCCCCCGGTCAAAAGGGCCATCTGAAAAAAGTGTAAAATCCAGAAAGGCAGGACAGGCCATGGAGAACTGGGAGCCTTGTTATGCTGATGGGCGGGATGGAAATTGCCAACAACCACTCGGGAGAAGTGTATGGTGTTTCCTGAAACATCTAAAAAACAAAGCAACAGAGCCTAGGGCACTTCCACTTATGGTCCTATAGCTTAGGGAAATTAAAATCAAAAAGACACAGCCACCCCAAAGTTTGGAACGGCTCTGTTTACAAGAACCTCGTTTACAGTACAAGTTCAACATCGCAGAAAGTGAAAAATGGATAAAGAACTTGTGGTACTTACGTACAATGCAGTATCACTCAGCAATGAAATCTATGTCATCAGGCCCGTAGCAGCATAATGAGTGGATTCAGGTATGATGATTCTAACTGAAATAAGTCACACAGAAAAAGAAACATCATAAGATATCACTAATACACGGAATGTAAACTTGGCTACACAGGAACTGCATTCCAAAACAGAACAGGGTCTCAAATTTAGAAAACCAACTTATGCTTGCTTAAGGGGAAAGGTGAGTTGGGGTGCTGCATAAAACCAGAGATTGAAATGAGTACAGATAAAGTTCCTTAAGCCAAATATGGAATAGACAAGAGCTACTCCTTGCTCAACGAAATGGACTCAACACCCCATATTAAACGCCTAAGAATGTACCTGACTAGTAAGTATCTTAAAACCTATGGATTGCTATGTCTCCAAAAGAGAATCAAGCGTGTGTACAGGGGTATAAACGCAGCAGTGATAGGATTGGAGAGGTTCGGTGAGCAAATGAAGACCCTTTGAAGTCATATTGCATGGTACCCATTACACGGGTCTCAACTCTCCAGGTTTAAGGTATTCTTCCTTCAGCTAAAACATGCATGTGGAACCCAGAGTATGATCAACCATGTGAACGGGAGACGTGTTCAAATATGTCTCAGTTTTCCTCCCCTGGTACTCGGGTGCAACATTCCAGACGCTTTACTAACACTCTCCCCACTTGGAGAGTCAGCGCCTTTAACCTCCTGTTTGGCCCAGTTTGCAATTTCTGCGGAAGATGAACAGGAATAGCGAGAACCAATGAGAGGCTAGCTGGAGGTGTCTGGACGGGCAAATTTAACTCTCATTTCCCACCAGGAAGAGGAAATAACCAAAGGCTCAGCGTGACATACCGGAACCAGATTAGGGCCTGAAGCCATCATGCGGTGTTGCGGCCAGCTCAAAAGAAAGCGAGTTGAAGAAAGGAGCTCAGGGGCACTGTAATTCACAAACCTGCAGAGTTATAAATGACAGCTATCGTCCAAAAATAGACTGAAGTAAGGCTGCCAAGAGGACTTGAAAGCGGGGCAGAATTGCAGGAAACCGATTTCAGGAGGTAGACTGGAATTGCATTGAAAGCATAGGAAAAGAGGCAGAACGTCCACAATGATGCACTTGGCCAAAAAGGGCGTATGCGTTTTTTCCTGAATATATTCAGGAAAAAACGCATACGCCCTTTTTGGCCAACCAAGCAAGCTTGCAAAGGAAATCTGCACTACAATGAAGTCTCACTTCCCCCGGTCAAAAGGGCCATCTGAAAAAAGTATAAAATGCAGAAAGGCAGGACAGGCCATGGAGAACTGGGAGCCTTGTTATGCTGAAGGGCGGGATGTAAATTGCCAACAAACACTCGGGAGAAGTGTATGGTGTTTCCTGAAACATCTAAAAAACAAAGCAACAGAGCCTAGGGCACTTCCACTTATGGTCCTATAGCTTAGGGAATTTAAAATCAAAAAGACACAGCCACCCCAAAGTTTCGATCGGCTCTGTTTACAAGAACCTCGTTTACAGTACAAGTTCAACATCGCAGAAAGTGAAAAATGGATAAAAAAGTTGTGGTATTTACTTACAAAGCAATATCACTCAGCAATGAAATCTGTGTCATCAGGCCCTTAGCAGCACAATGAGTGGATTCAGGTATAATGATTCTAACTGAAATAAGTCACACAGTAAAAGAAACATCATAAGATATCAGTAATACACAGAATGTAAACTTGGCTACACAGGAACTCAGTTACAGAACAGAACAGGGTCTCAAATTTAGAAAACCAACTTATGCTTGCTTAAGGGGAAAGGTGAGTTGGGGTGCTGCATAAAACCAGAGATTGAAATGAGCACAGATAAAGTTCCTTAAGACAAATATGGAATAGACAAGAGCTACTCCTTGCTCAACGAAATGGACTCAACACCGCATATTAAACGCCTAACAATGTACCTGACTAGTAAGTATGTTAAAACCTATGGATTGCTATGTCTCCGAAAGAGAATCAAGCATGTGTACAGGGGCATAAACGCAGCAGTGATAGGATTGGAGAGGTTCGGTAAGCAAATGAAGACCCTTTGAAGTCATATTGCATGGTACCCATTCCACGGCTTTCAAATACACAGGTTTAAGGTATTCTTCCTTCACCTAAAACATGCATGTGGAACCCAAGTATGATCAACCATGTGAACGGGAGACGTGTTCAAATATGTCTCAGTTTTCCTCCCCTGGTACTCAGGTGCAACATTCCAGACGCTTTACTAACACTCTCCCGACTTGGAGAGTCAGTCCCTTTAACCTCCTGTTTGGCCCAGTTTGCAATTTCTGTGGAAGATGAACAGGAATAGCGACAACCAATGAGAGACTAGCTGGAGGTGTCTGGACGGGCAAATTTAACTCTCATTTCCCACCAGGAAGAGGAAATAACCAAAGGCTCAGCATGCCGTGCCGGAACCAGATTAAGGCCTGAAGCCATCCTGCGGTGTTGCGGCCAGCTCAAAAGAAAGCGAGTTGAAGAAAGGAGCTCAGGGGCACTGTAATTCACAAACCTGCAGAGTTATAAATGACAGCTATCGTCCAAAAATAGACTGAAGTAAGGCTGCCAAGAGGACTTGAAAGCGGGGCAGAATTGCAGGAAACCGATTTCAGGAGGTAGACTGGAATTGCATTGAAAGCATAGGAAAAGAGGCAGAACGTCCACAATGATGCACTTGGCCAAAAAGGGCGTATGCGTTTTTTCCTGAATATATTCAGGAAAAAACGCATACGCCCTTTTTGGCCAACCAAGCAAGCTTGCAAAGGAAATCTGCACTACAATGAAGTCTCACTTCCCCCCCGGTCAAAAGGGCCATCTGAAAAAAGTGTAAAATCCAGAAAGGCAGGACAGGCCATGGAGAACTGGGAGCCTTGTTATGCTGATGGGCGGGATGGAAATTGCCAACAACCACTCGGGAGAAGTGTATGGTGTTTCCTGAAACATCTAAAAAACAAAGCAACAGAGCCTAGGGCACTTCCACTTATGGTCCTATAGCTTAGGGAAATTAAAATCAAAAAGACACAGCCACCCCAAAGTTTGGAATGGCTCTGTTTACAAGAACCTCATTTACAGTACAAGTTCAACATCGCAGAAAGTGAAAAATGGATAAAGAACTTGTGGTACTTACGTACAATGCAGTATCACTCAGCAATGAAATCTATGTCATCAGGCCCGTAGCAGCATAATGAGTGGATTCAGGTACGATGATTCTAACTGAAATAAGTCACACAGAAAAAGAAACATCATAAGATATCACTAATACACGGAATGTAAACTTGGCTACACAGGAACTGCATTCCAAAACAGAACAGGGTCTCAAATTTAGAAAACCAACTTATGCTTGCTTAAGGGGAAAGGTGAGTTGGGGTGCTGCATAAAACCAGAGATTGAAATGAGTACAGATAAAGTTCCTTAAGCCAAATATGGAATAGACAAGAGCTACTCCTTGCTCAACGAAATGGACTCAACACCCCATATTAAACGCCTAAGAATGTACCTGACTAGTAAGTATCTTAAAACCTATGGATTGCTATGTCTCCAAAAGAGAATCAAGCGTGTGTACAGGGGTATAAACGCAGCAGTGATAGGATTGGAGAGGTTCGGTGAGCAAATGAAGACCCTTTGAAGTCATATTGCATGGTACCCATTACACGGGTCTCAACTCTCCAGGTTTAAGGTATTCTTCTTTCAGCTAAAACATGCATGTGGAACCCAGAGTATGATCAACCATGTGAACGGGAGACGTGTTCAAATATGTCTCAGTTTTCCTCCCCTGGTACTCGGGTGCAACATTCCAGACGCTTTACTAACACTCTCCCCACTTGGAGAGTCAGCGCCTTTAACCTCCTGTTTGGCCCAGTTTGCAATTTCTGCGGAAGATGAACAGCAATAGCGAGAACCAATGAGAGGCTAGCTGGAGGTGTCTGGACGGGCAAATTTAACTCTCATTTCCCACCAGGAAGAGGAAATAACCAAAGGCTCAGCGTGCCGTACCGGAACCAGATTAGGGCCTGAAGCCATCATGCGGTGTTGCGGCCAGCTCAAAAGAAAGCGAGTTGAAGAAAGGAGCTCAGGGGCACTGTAATTCACAAACCTGCAGAGTTATAAATGACAGCTATCGTCCAAAAATAGACTGAAGTAAGGCTGCCAAGAGGACTTGAAAGCGGGGCAGAATTGCAGGAAACCGATTTCAGGAGGTAGACTGGAATTGCATTGAAAGCATAGGAAAAGAGGCAGAACGTCCACAATGATGCACTTGGCCAAAAAGGGCGTATGCGTTTTTTCCTGAATATATTCAGGAAAAAACGCATACGCCCTTTTTGGCCAACCAAGCAAGCTTGCAAAGGAAATCTGCACTACAATGAAGTCTCACTTCCCCCGGTCAAAAGGGCCATCTGAAAAAAGTGTAAAATGCAGAAAGGCAGGACAGGCCATGGAGAACTGGGAGCCTTGTTATGCTGAAGAGCGGGATGTAAATTGCCAACAAACACTCGGGAGAAGTGTATGGTGTTTCCTGAAACATCTAAAAAACAAAGCAACAGAGCCTAGGGCACTTCCACTTATGGTCCTATAGCTTAGGGAATTTAAAATCAAAAAGACACAGCCACCCCAAAGTTTCGAACGGCTCTGTTTACAAGAACCTCGTTTACAGTACAAGTTCAACATCGCAGAAAGTGAAAAATGGATAAAAAAGTTGTGGTATTTACTTACAAAGCAATATCACTCAGCAATGAAATCTGTGTCATCAGGCCCTTAGCAGCACAATGAGTGGATTCAGGTATGATGATTCTAACTGAAATAAGTCACACAGAAAAAGAAACATCATAAGATATCAGTAATACACGGAATGTAAACTTGGCTACACAGGAACTCAGTTACAAAACAGAACAGGGTCTCAAATTTAGAAAACCAACTTATGCTTGCTTAAGGGTAAAGGTGAGTTGGGGTGCTGCATAAAACCAGAGATTGAAATGAGCACAGATAAAGTTCCTTAAGCCAAATATGGAATAGACAAGAGCTACTCCTTGCTCAACGAAATGGACTCAACACCGCATATTAAACGCCTAAGAATGTACCTGACTAGTAAGTATGTTAAAACCTATGGATTGCTATGTCTCCGAAAGAGAATCAAGCATGTGTACAGGGGCATAAACGCAGCAGTGATAGGATTGGAGAGGTTCGGTAAGCAAATGAAGACCCTTTGAAGTCATATTGCATGGTACCCATTCCACGGCTTTCAAATACACAGGTTTAAGGTATTCTTCCTTCACCTAAAACATGCATGTGGAACCCAAGTATGATCAACCATGTGAACGGGAGACGTGTTCAAATATGTCTCAGTTTTCCTCCCTTGGTACTCAGGTGCAACATTCCAGACGCTTTACTAACACTCTCCCGACTTGGAGAGTCAGTCCCTTTAACCTCCTGTTTGGCCCAGTTTGCAATTTCTGTGGAAGATGAACAGGAATAGCGACAACCAATGAGAGACTAGCTGGAGGTGTCTGGACGGGCAAATTTAACTCTCATTTCCCACCAGGAAGAGGAAATAACCAAAGGCTCAGCATGCCGTGCCGGAACCAGATTAGGGCCTGAAGCCATCCTGCGGTGTTGCGGCCAGCTCAAAAGAAAGCGAGTTGAAGAAAGGAGCTCAGGGGCACTGTAATTCACAAACCTGCAGAGTTATAAATGACAGCTATCGTCCAAAAATAGACTGAAGTAAGGCTGCCAAGAGGACTTGAAAGCGGGGCAGAATTGCAGGAAACCGATTTCAGGAGGTAGACTGGAATTGCATTGAAAGCATAGGAAAAGAGGCAGAACGTCCACAATGATGCACTTGGCCAAAAAGGGCGTATGCGTTTTTTCCTGAATATATTCAGGAAAAAACGCATACGCCCTTTTTGGCCAACCAAGCAAGCTTGCAAAGGAAATCTGCACTACAATGAAGTCTCACTTCCCCCCGGTCAAAAGGGCCATCTGAAAAAAGTGTAAAATCCAGAAAGGCAGGACAGGCCATGGAGAACTGGGAGCCTTGTTAGGCTGATGGGCGGGATGGAAATTGCCAACAACCACTCGGGAGAAGTGTATGGTGTTTCCTGAAACATCTAAAAAACAAAGCAACAGAGCCTAGGGCACTTCCACTTATGGTCCTATAGCTTAGGGAAATTAAAATCAAAAAGACACAGCCACCCCAAAGTTTGGAACGGCTCTGTTTACAAGAACCTCGTTTACAGTACAAGTTCAACATCGCAGAAAGTGAAAAATGGATAAAGAACTTGTGGTACTTACGTACAATGCAGTATCACTCAGCAATGAAATCTATGTCATCAGGCCCGTAGCAGCATAATGAGTGGATTCAGGTACGATGATTCTAACTGAAATAAGTCACACAGAAAAAGAAACATCATAAGATATCACTAATACACGGAATGTAACCTTGGCTACACAGGAATTGCATTCCAAAACAGAAGAGGGTCTCAAATTTAGAAAACCAACTTATGCTTGCTTAAGGGGAAAGGTGAGTTGGGGTGCTGCATAAAACCAGAGATTGAAATGAGCACAGATAAAGTTCCTTAAGCCAAATATGGAATAGACAAGAGCTACTCCTTGCTCAACGAAATGGACTCAAAACCCCATATTAAACGCCTAAGAATGTACCTGACTAGTAAGTATCTTAAAACCTATGGATTGCTATGCCTCCAAAAGAGAATCAAGCATGTGTACAGGGGCATAAACGCAGCAGTGATAGGATTGGAGAGGTTCGGTGAGCAAATGAAGACCCTTTGAAGTCATATTGCATGGTACCCATTCCACGGGTTTCAACTACCCAGGTTTAAGGTATTCTTCCTTCAGCTAAAACATGCATGTGGAACCTAGAGTATGATCAACCATGTGATCGGGAGACGTGTTCATATATGTCTCAGTTTTCGTACCCTGGTACTCGGGTGCAACATTCCAGACGCTTTACTAACACTCTCCCCACTTGGAGAGTCAGTCCCTTTAACCTCCTGTTTGGCCCAGTTTTCAATTACTGTGGAAGATGAACAGGAATAGCGAGAACCAATGAGAGACTAGCTGGAGGTGTCTGGATGGGCAAATTTAACTCTCATTTCCCACCAGGAAGAGGAATTAACCAAAGGCTCAGCGTGCCGTGCCGGAACCAGATTAGGGCCTGAAGCCATCCTGCGGTGTTGCGGCCAGCTCACAAGAAAGCGAGTTGAAGAAAGGAGCTCAGGGGCACTGTAATTCACAAACCTGCAGAGTTATAAATGACAGCTATCGTCCAAAAATAGACTGAAGTAAGGCTGCCAAGAGGACTTGAAAGCGGGGCAGAATTGCAGGAAACCGATTTCAGGAGGTAGACTGGAATTGCATTGAAAGCATAGGAAAAGAGGCAGAACGTCCACAATGATGCACTTGGCCAAAAAGGGCGTATGCGTTTTTTCCTGAATATATTCAGGAAAAAACGCATACGCCCTTTTTGGCCAACCAAGCAAGCTTGCAAAGGAAATCTGCACTACAATGAAGTCTCACTTCCCCCCGGTCAAAAGGGCCATCTGAAAAAAGTGTAAAATCCAGAAAGGCAGGACAGGCCATTGAGAACTGGGAGCCTTGTTATGCTGAAGGGCGGTATGTAAATTGCCAACAAACACTCGGGAGAAGTGTATGGTGTTTCCTGAAACATCTAAAAAACAAAGCAACAGAGCCTAGAGCACTTCCACTTATGGTCCTATAGCTTAGGGAATTTAAAATCAAAAAGACACAGCCACCCCAAAGTTTCGAACGGCTCTGTTTACAAGAACCTCGTTTACAGTACAAGTTCAACATCGCAGAAAGTGAAAAATGAATAAAAAAGTTGTGGTATTTACTTACAAAGCAATATAACTCAGCAATGAAATCTGTGTCATCAGGCCCTTAGCAGCACAATGAGTGGATTCAGGTATGATGATTCTAACTGAAATAAGTCACACAGAAAAAGAAACATCATAAGATATCAGTAATACACGGAATGTAAACTTGGCTACACAGGAACTGAATTACAGAACAGAACAGGGTCTCAAATTTAGAAAACCAACTTATGCTTGCTTAAGGGGAAAGGTGAGTTGGGGTGCTGCATAAAACCAGAGATTGAAATGAGCACAGATAAAGTTCCTTAAGCCAAATATGGAATAGACAAGAGCTACTCCTTGCTCAACGAAATGGACTCAACACCGCATATTAAACGCCTAAGAATGTACCTGACTAGTAAGTATCTTAAAACCTATGGATTGCTATGTCTCCGAAAGAGAATAAAGCATGTGTACAGGGGCATAAACGCAGCAGTGATAGGATTGGAGAGGTTCGGTGAGCAAATGAAGACCCTTTGAAGTCATATTGCATGGTACCCATTCCACGGGTTTCAAATACACAGGTTTAAGGTATTCTTCCTTCAGCTAAAAGATGCATGTGGAAACCAAGTATGATCAACCATGTGAACGGGAGACGTGTTCAAATATTTCTCAGTTTTCCTCCCCTGGTACTCGCGTGCAACATTCCAGACGCTTTACTAACACTCTCCCCACTTGGAGAGTCAGCGCCTTTAACCTCCTGTTTGGCCCAGTTTGCAATTTCTTGTAAGATGAACAGGAATAGCGAGAACCAATGAGAGACTAGCTGCAGGTGTCTGGACGGGCAAATTTAACTCTCATTTCCCACCAGGAAGAGGAAATAACCAAAGGCTCAGCGTGCCGTGCCGGAACCAGATTAGGGCCTGAAGCCATCCTGCGGTGTTACGGCCAGGTCACAAGAAAGCGAGGTGAAGAAAGGAGCTCAGGGGCACTGTAATTCACAAACCTGCAGAGTTATAAATGACAGCTATCGTCCAAAAATAGACTGAAGTAAGGCTGCCAAGAGGACTTGAAAGCGGGGAAGAATTGCAGGAAACCGATTTCAGGAGGTAGACTGGAATTGCATTGAAAGCATAGGAAAAGAGGCAGAACGTCCACAATGATGCACTTGGCCAAAAAGGGTGTATGCGTTTTTTCCTGAATATATTCAGGAAAAAACGCATACACCCTTTTTGGCCAACCAAGGAAGCTTGCAAAGGAAATCTGCACGACAATGAAGTCTCACTTCCCCCCGGTCAAAAGGGCCATCTGAAAAAACTGTAAAATCCAGAAAGGCAGGACAGGCCATGGAGAACTGGGAGCCTTTTTATGCTGATGGGCGGGATGTAAATTGCCAACAACCACTCGGGAGAATTGTATGGTGTTTCCTGAAACATCTAAAAAACAAAGCAACAGAACCTCGGGCACTTCCACTTATGGTCCTATAGCTTAGGGAAATTAAAATCAAAAAGACACAGCCACCCCAAAGTTTGGAACGGCTCTGTTTACAAGAACCTCGTTTACAGTACAAGTTCAACATCGCAGAAAGTGAAAAATGGATAAAGAAGTTGTGGTATTTACTTACAAAGCAATATCACTCAGCAATGAAATCTGTGTCATCAGGCCCTTAGCAGCACAATGAGTGGATTCAGGTATGATGATTCTAACTGAAATAAGTCACACAGAAAAAGAAACATCATAAGATATCAGTAATACACGGAATGGAAACTTGACTACACAGGAACTGAATTACAGAACAGAACAGGGTCTCAAATTTAGAAAACCAACTTATGCTTGCTTAAGGGGAAAGGTCAGTTGGGGTGCTGCATAAAACCAGAGATTGAAATGAGCACAGATAAAGTTCCTTAAGCCAAATATGGAATAGACAAGAGCTACTCCTTGCTCAACGAAATGGACTCAAAGCCCCATATTAAATGCCTAAGAATGTACCTGACTAGTAAGTATCTTAAAACCTATGGATTGCTATGCCTCCAAAACAGAATAAAGCATGTGTACAGGGGCATAAACGCAGCAGTGATAGGATTGGAGAGGTTCGGTGAGCAAATGAAGACCCTTTGAAGTCATATTGCATGGTACCCATTCCACGGGTCTCAACTCTCCAGGTTTAAGGTATTCTTCCTTCAGCTAAAACATGCATGTGGAACCCAGAGTATGATCAACCATGTGAACGGGAGACGTGTTCAAATATGTCTCAGTTTTCCTCCCCTGGTACTCGGGTGCAACATTCCAGACGCTTTACTAACACTCTCCCCACTTGGAGAGTCAGCGCCTTTAACCTCCTGTTTGGCCCAGTTTGCAATTTCTGCGGAAGATGAACAGGAATAGCGAGAACCAATGAGAGGCTAGCTGGAGGTGTCTGGACGGGCAAATTTAACTCTCATTTCCCACCAGGAAGAGGAAATAACCAAAGGCTCAGCGTGCCGTACTGGAACCAGATTAGGGCCTGAAGGCACCCTGCGGTGTTGCGGCCAGCTCAAAAGAAAGCGAGTTGAAGAAAGGAGCTCAGGGGCACTGTAATTCACAAACCTGCAGAGTTATAAATGACAGCTATCGTCCAAAAATAGACTGAAGTAAGGCTGCCAAGAGGACTTGAAAGCGGAGCAGAATTGTAGGAAACCGATTTCAGGAGGTAGACTGGAATTGCATTGAAAGCATAGGAAAAGAGGCAGAACGTCCACAATGATGCACTTGGCCAAAAAGGGCGTATGCGTTTTTTCCTGAATATATTCAGGAAAAAACGCATACGCCCTTTTTGGCCAACCAAGCAAGCTTGCAAAGGAAATCTGCACTACAATGAAGTCTCACTTCCCCCCGGTCAAAAGGGCCATCTGAAAAAAGTGTAAAATCCAGAAAGGCAGGACAGGCCATGGAGAACTGGGAGCCTTGTTATGCTGATGGGCGGGATGTAAATTGCCAACAACCACTCGGGAGAAGTGTATGGTGTTTCCTGAAACATCTAAAAAACAAAGCAACAGAACCTAGGGCACTTCCACTTATGGTCCTATAGCTTAGGGAAATTAAAATCAAAAAGACACAGCCACCCCAAAGTTTGGAACGGCTCTGTTTACAAGAACCTCGTTTACAGTACAAGTTCAACATCGCAGAAAGTGAAAAATGGATAAAGAAGTTGTGGTATTTACTTACAAAGCAATATCACGCAGCAATGAAATCTGTGTCATCAGGCCCTTAGCAGCACAATGAGTGAATTCAGGTATGATGATTCTAACTGAAATAAGTCACACAGAAAAAGAAACATCATAAGATATCAGTAATACACGGAATGGAAACTTGGCTACACAGGAACTGAATTACACAACAGAACAGGGTCTCAAATTTAGAAAACCAACTTATGCTTGCTTAAGGGTAAAGGTGAGTTGGGGTGCTGCATAAAACCAGAGATTGAAATGAGCACAGATAAAGTTCCTTAAGCCAAATATGGAATAGACAAGAGCTACTCCTTGCTCAACGAAATGGACTCAACACCCCATATTAAACGCCTAAGAATGTACCTGACTAGTAAGTATCTTAAAACCTATGGATTGCTATGTCTCCGAAAGAGAATCAAGCATGTGTACAGGGGCATAAACACAGCAGTGATAGGATTGGAGAGGTTCGTGAGCAAATGAAGACCCTTTGAAGTCATATTGCATGGTACCCATTCCACGGGTTTCAACTACCCAGGTTTAAGGTATTCTTCCTTCATCTAAAACATGCATGTGGAACCTAGAGTATGATCAACCATGTGATCGGGAGACGTGTTCAAATATGTCTCAGTTTTCGTACCCTGGTACTCGGGTGCAACATTCCAGACGCTTTACTAACACTCTCCCCACTTGGAGAGTCAGTCCCTTTAACCACCTGTTTGGCCCAGTTTGCAATTTCTGTGGAAGATGAACAGGAATAGCGAGAACCAATGAAAGACTAGCTGGAGGTGTCTGGATGGGCAAATTTAACTCTCATTTCCCACCAGGAAGAGGAATTAACCAAAGGCTCAGCGTGCCATGCCGGAACCACATTAGGGCCTGAAGCCATCCTGCGGTGTTGCGGCCAGGTCACAAGAAAGCGAGTTGAAGAAAGGAGCTCAGGGGCACTGTAATTCACAAACCTGCAGAGTTATAAATGACAGCTATCGTCCAAAAATAGACTGAAGTAAGGCTGCCAAGAGGACTTGAAAGCGGGGCAGAATTGCAGGAAACCGATTTCAGGAGGTAGACTGGAATTGCATGGAAAGCATAGGAAAAGAGGCAGAACGTCCACAATGATGCACTTGGCCAAAAAGGGCGTATGCGTTTTTTCCTGAATATATTCAGGAAAAAACGCATACGCCCTTTTTGGCCAACCAAGCAAGCTTGCAAAGGAAATCTGCACTACAATGAAGTCTCACTTCCCCCCGGTCAAAAGGGCCATCTGAAAAAAGTGTAAAATCCAGAAAGGCAGGACAGGCCATGGAGAACTGGGAGCCTTTTTATGCTGATGGGCGGGATGTAAATTACCAACAGACACTCAGGAGAAGTGTATGGTGTTTCCTGAAACATCTAAAAAACAAAGCAACAGAACCTAGGGCACTTCCACTTATGGTCCTATAGCTTAGGGAAATTAAAATCAAAAAGACACAGCCACCCCAAAGTTTGGGACGCCTCTGTTTACAAGAACCTCGTTTACAGTACAAGTTCAACATCGTAGAAATTGAAAAATGGATAAAGAAGTTGTGGTATTTACTTACAAAGCAATATCACTCAGCAATGAAATCTGTGTCATCAGGCCCTTAGCAGCACAATGAGTGGATTCAGGTATGATGATTCTAACTGAAATAAGTCACACAGAAAAAGAAACATCATAAGATATCAGTAATACACGGAATGTAAACTTGGCTACACAGGAACTGAATTACAGAACAGAACAGGGTCTCAAATTTAGAAAACCAACTTATGCTTGCTTAAGGGTAAAGGTGAGTTGGGGTGCTGCATAAAACCAGAGATTGAAATGAGCACAGATAAAGTTCCTTAAGCCAAATATGGAATAGACAAGAGCTACTTCTTGCTCAAAGAAATGGACTCAACACCCCATATTAAACGCCTAAGAATGTACCTGACTAGTAAGTATCTTAAAACCTATGGATTGCTATGTCTCCGAAAGAGAATCAAGCATGTGTACAGGGGCATAAACGCAGCAGTGATAGGATTGGAGAGGTTTGGTGAGCAAATGAAGAAGCTTTGAAGTCATATTGCATGGTACCCTTTCCACGGGTTTCAACTACCCAGGTTTTAGGTATTCTTCCTTCAGCTAAAACATGCATGTGGAACCCAAGTATGATCAACCATGTGAATGGGAGACGTGTTCAAATATGTCTCAGTTTTCCTCCCCTGGTACTCGGGTGCAACATTCCAGACGCTTTACTAACACTCTCCCCACTTGGAGAGTCAGCGCCTTTAACCTCCTGTTTGGCCCAGTTTGCAATTTCTGCGGAAGATGAACAGGAATAGCGAGAACCAATAAGAGGCTAGCTGGAGGTGTCTGGACGGGCAAATTTAACTCTCATTTCCCACCAGGAAGAGGAAATAACCAAAGGCGCAGCGTGCCGTACCGGAACCAGATTAGGGCCTGAAGCCATCCTGCGGTGTTGCGGCCAGCTCAAAAGAAAGCGAGTTGAAGAAAGGAGCTCAGGGGCACTGTAATTCACAAACCTGCAGAGTTATAAATGACAGCTATCGTCCAAAAATAGACTGAAGTAAGGCTGCCAAGAGGACTTGAAAGCGGGGCAGAATTGCAGGAAACCGATTTCAGGAGGTAGACTGGAATTGCATTGAAAGCATAGGAAAAGAGGCAGAACATCCACAATGATGCACTTGGCCAAAAAGGGCGTATGCGTTTTTTCCTGAATATATTCAGGAAAAAACGCATACGCCCTTTTTGGCCAACCAAGCAAGCTTGCAAAGGAAATCTGCACTACAATGAAGTCTCACTTCCCCCTGGTCAAAAGGGCCATCTGAAAAAAGGGTAAAATCCAGAAAGGCAGGACAGGCCATGGAGAACTGGGAGCCTTGTTATGCTGATGGGAGGGATGTAAATTGCCAACAACCACTGGGGAGAAGTGTATGGTGTTTCCTGAAACATCTAAAGAACAAAGCAACAGAGCCTAGGCACTTCCAATTATGGTCCTATAGCTTAGGGAATTTAAAATCAAAAAGACACAGCCACCCCAAATTTTGGAATGGCTCTGTTTACAAAAACCTCGTTTACAGTACAAGTTCAACATCGCAGAAAGTGAAAAATGGATAAAAAAGTTGTGGTATTTACTTACAAAGCAATATCACTCAGCAATGAAATCTGTGTCATCAGGCCCTTAGCAGCACAATGAGTGGATTCAGGTATGATGATTCTAACTGAAATAAGTCACACAGAAAAAGAAACATCATAAGATATCAGTAATACACGGAATGTAAACTTGGCTACACAGGAACTGAATTACAGAACAGAACAGGGTCTCAAATTTAGAAAACCAACTTCAGCTTAATTAAGGGGAAAGGTGAGTTGGGGTGCTGCATAAAACCAGAGATTGAAATGAGCACAGATAAAGTTCCTTAAGCCAAATATGGAATAGACAAGAGCTACTCCTTGCTCAACGAAATGGACTCAACACCACATATTAAACGCCTAAGAATGTACCTGACTAGTAAGTATCTTAAAACCTATGGATTGCTATGTCTCCGAAAGAGAATCAAGCATGTGTACAGGGGCATAAACGCAGCAGTGATAGGATTGGAGATGTTCGGTGAGCAAATGAAGACCCTTTGAAGTCATATTGCATGGTACCCATTCCACGGGTTTCAACTACCCAGGTTTAAGGTATTCTTCCTTCAGCTAAAACATGCATGTGGAACCTAGAGTATGATCAACCATGTGATCGGAAGACGTGTTCAAATATGTCTCAGATTTCGTACCCTGGTACTCGGGTGCAACATTCCAGACGCTTTACTAACACTCTCCCGTCTTGGAGAGTCAGTCCCTTTAACCTCCTGTTTGGCCCAGTTTGCAATTTCTGTGGAAGATGAACAGGAATAGCGAGAACCAATGAGAGACTAGCTGGAGGTGTCTGGACGGGCAAATTTAACTCTCATTTCCCACCAGGAAGAGGAATTAACCAAAGGCTCAGCGTGCCGTTCCGGAACCAGATTAGGGCCTGAAGCCATCCTGCGGTGTTGCGGCCAGCTCACAAGAAATTGAGTTGAAGAAAGGAGCTCAGGGGCACTGTAATTCACAAACCTGCAGAGTTATAAATGACAGCTATCGTCCAAAAATAGACTGAAGTAAGGCTGCCAAGAGGACTTGAAAGCGGGGCAGAATTGCAGGAAACCGATTTCAGGAGGTAGACTGGAATTGCATGGAAAGCATAGGAAAAGAGGCAGAACGTCCACAATGATGCACTTGGCCAAAAAGGGCGTATGCGTTTTTTCCTGAATATATTCAGGAAAAAACGCATACACCCTTTTTGGCCAACCAAGCAAGCTTGCAAAGGAAATCTGCACTACAATGAAGTCTCACTTCCCCCCGGTCAAAAGGGCCATCTGATAAAAGTGTAAAATCCAGAAAGGCAGGACAGGCCATGGAGAACTGGGAGCCTTGTTATGCTGATGGGCGGGATGTAAATTGCCAACAGACACTCGGGAGAAGTGTATGGTGTTTCCTGAAACATCTAAAAAACAAAGCAACAGAGCCTAGGGCACTTCCACTTATGGTCCTATAGCTTAGGGAAATTAAAATCAAAAAGACACAGCCACCCCAAAGTTTGGGACGCCTCTGTTTACAAGAACCTCGTTTACCTTACAAGTTCAATATCACAGAAAGTGAAAAATGGATAAAGAACTTGTGGTACTTACGTACAATGCAGTATCACTCAGCAATGAAATCTATGTCATCAGGCCCGTAGCAGCATAATGAGTGGATTCAGGTACGATGATTCTAACTGAAATAAGTCACACAGAAAAAGAAACATCATAAGATATCAGTAATACACGGAATGGAAACTTGGCTACACAGGAACTGAATTACAGAACAGAACAGGGTCTCAAATTTAGAAAACCAACTTATGCTTGCTTAAGGGGAAAGGTGAGTTGGGGTGCTGCATAAAACCAGAGATTGAAATGAGCACAGATAAAGTTCCTTAAGCCAAATATGGAATAGACAAGAGCTACTCCTTGCTCAACGAAATGGACTCAACACCGCATATTAAACGCCTAAGAATGTACCTGACTAGTAAGTATCTTAAAACCTATAGATTGCTATGTCTCCGAAAGAGAATCAAGCATGTGTACAGGGGCATAAACGCAGCAGTGATAGGATTGGAGAGGTTCGGTGAGCAAATGAAGACCCTTTGAAGTCATATTGCATGGTACCCATTCCACGGGTTTCAACTACCCAGGTTTTAGGTATTCTTCCTTCAGCTAAAACATGCATGTGGAACCCAGAGTATGATCAACCATGTGATCGGGAGACGTGTTCAAATATGTCTCAGTTTTCCTCCCCTGGTACTCGGGTGCAACATTCCAGACGCTTTACTAACACTCTCCCCACTTGGAGAGTCAGCGCCTTTAACCTCCTGTTTGGCCCAGTTTGCAATTTCTGCGGAAGATGAACAGGAATAGCGAGAACCAATAAGAGGCTAGCTGGAGGTGTCTGGACGGGCAAATTTAACTCTCATTTCCCACCAGGAAGAGGAAATAACCAAAGGCTCAGCGTGCCGTACCGGAACCAGATTAGGGCCTGAAGCCATCCTGCGGTGTTGCGGCCAGCTCAAAAGAAAGCGAGTTGAAGAAAGGAGCTCAGGGGCACTGTAATTCACAAACCTGCAGAGTTATAAATGACAGCTATCGTCCAAAAATAGACTGAAGTAAGGCTGCCAAGAGGACTTGAAAGCGGGGCAGAATTGCAGGAAACCGATTTCAGGAGGTAGACTGGAATTGCATTGAAAGCATAGGAAAAGAGGCAGAACATCCACAATGATGCACTTGGCCAAAAAGGGCGTATGCGTTTTTTCCTGAATATATTCAGGAAAAAACACATACGCACTTTTTGGCCAACCAAGCAAGCTTGCAAAGGAAATCTGCACTACAATGAAGTCTCACTTCCCCCTGGTCAAAAGGGCCATCTGAAAAAAGGGTAAAATCCAGAAAGGCAGGACAGGCCATGGAGAACTGGGAGCCTTGTTATGCTGATGGGCGGGATGTAAATTGCCAACAACCACTCGGGAGAAGTGTATGGTGTTTCCTGAAACATCTAAAAAACAAAGCAACAGAGTCTAGGCACTTCCAATTATGGTCCTATAGCTTAGGGAATTTAAAATCAAAAAGACACAGCCACCCCAAATTTTGGAACGGCTCTGTTTACAAAAACCTCGTTTACAGTACAAGTTCAACATCGCAGAAAGTGAAAAATGGATAAAAAAGTTGTGGTATTTACTTACAAAGCAATATCACTCAGCAATGAAATCTGTGTCATCAGGCCCTTAGCAGCACAATGAGTGGATTCAGGTATGATGATTCTAACTGAAATAAGTCACACAGAAAAAGAAACATCATAAGATATCAGTAATACACGGAATGTAAACTTGGCTACACAGGAACTGAATTACAGAACAGAACAGGGTCTCAAATTTAGAAAACCAACTTATGCTTGCTTAAGGGTAAAAGTGAGTTTGGGTGCTGCATAAAACCAGAGATTGAAATGAGCACAGATAAAGTTCCTTAAGCCAAATATGGAATAGACAAGAGTTACTCCTTGCTCAACGAAATGGACTCAACACCCCATATTAAACGCCTAAGAATGTACCTGACTAGTAAGTATCTTAAAACCTATGGATTGCTATGTCTCCGAAAGAGAATCAAGCATGTGTACAGGGGCATAAACGCAGCAGTGATAGGATTGGAGAGGTTCGGTGAGCAAATGAAGACCCTTTGAAGTCATATTGCATGGAACCCATTCCACGGGTTTCAACTACCCAGGTTTAAGGTATTCTTCCTTCAGCTAAAACATGCATGTGGAACCTAGAGTATGATCAACCATGTGATCGGGAGACGTGTTCAAATATGTCTCAGTTTTCGTACCCTGGTACTCGGGTGCAACATTCCAGACGCTATACTAACACTCTCCCGTCTTGGAGAGTCAGTCCCTTTAACCTCCTGTTTGGCCCAGTTTGCAATTTCTGCGGAAGATGAACAGGAATAGCGAGAACCAATGAGAGACTAGCTGGAGGTGTCTGGACGGGCAAATTTAACTCTCATTTCCCACCAGGAAGAGGAATTAACCAAAGGCTCAGCGTGCCGTGCCGGAACCAGATTAGGGCCTGAAGCCATCCTGCGGTGTTGCGGCCAGCTCAAAAGAAAGCGAGTTGAAGAAAGGAGCTCAGGGGCACTGTAATTCACAAACCTGCAGAGTTATAAATGACAGCTATCGTCCAAAAATAGACTGAAGTAAGGCTGCCAAGAGGACTTGAAAGCGGGGCAGAATTGCAGGAAACCGATTTCAGGAGGTAGACTGGAATTGCATTGAAAGCATAGGAAAAGAGGCAGAACGTCCACAATGATGCACTTGGCCAAAAAGGGCGTATGCGTTTTTTCCTGAATATATTCAGGAAAAAACGCATACGCCCTTTTTGGCCAACCAAGCAAGCTTGCAAAGGAAATCTGCACGACAATGAAGTCTCACTTCCCCCCGGTCAAAAGGGCCATCTGAAAAAAGTGTAAAATCCAGAAAGGCAGGACAGGCCATGGAGAACTGGGAGCCTTGTTATGCTGATGGGCAGGATGTAAATTGCCAACAGACACTCGGGAGAAGTGTATGGTGTTTCCTGAAACATCTAAAAAACAAAGCAACAGAGCCTAGGGCACTTCCACTTATGGTCCTATAGCTTAGGGAAATTAAAATCAAAAAGACACAGCCACCCCAAAGTTTGGGACGCCTCTGTTTACAAGAACCTCGTTTACCGTACAAGTTCAATATCACAGAAAGTGAAAAATGGATAAAGAACTTGTGGTACTTACGTACAATGCAGTATCACTCAGCAAAGAAATCTATGTCATCAGGCCCGTAGCAGCATAATGAGTGGATTCAGGTACGATGATTCTAACTGAAATAAGTCACACAGAAAAAGAAACATCATAAGATATCAGTAATACACGGAATGGAAACTTGGCTACACAGGAACTGAATTACAGAACAGAACAGGGTCTCAAATTTAGAAAACCAACTTATGCTTGCTTAAGGGGAAAGGTGAGTTGGGGTGCTGCATAAAACCAGAGATTGAAATGAGCACAGATAAAGTTCCTTAAGCCAAATATGGAATAGACAAGAGCTACTCCTTGCTCAATGAAATGGACTCAACACCGCATATTAAACGCCTAAGAATGTACCTGACTAGTAAGTATCTTAAAACCTATAGATTGCTATGTCTCCGAAAGAGAATCAAGCATGTGTACAGGGGCATAAACGCAGCAGTGATAGGATTGGAGACGTTCGGTGAGCAAATGAAGACCCTTTGAAGTCATATTGCATGGTACCCATTCCACGGGTTTCAACTACCCAGGTTTTAGGTATTCTTCCTTCAGCTAAAACATGCATGTGGAACACAGAGTATGATCAACCATGTGAACGGGAGACGTGTTCAAATATGTCTCAGTTTTCCTCCCCTGGTACTCGGGTGCAACATTCCAGACGCTTTACTAACACTCTCCCCACTTGGAGAGTCAGCGCCTTTAACCTCCTGTTTGGCCCAGTTTGCAATTTCTGCGGAAGATGAACAGGAATAGCGAGAACCAATGAGAGGCTAGCTGGAGGTGTCTGGACGGGCAAATTTAACTCTCATTTCCCACCAGGAAGAGGAAATAACCAAAGGCTCAGCGGGCCGTACCGGAACCAGATTAGGGCCTGAAGCCATCCTGCGGTGTTGCGGCCAGCTCAAAAGAAAGCGAGTTGAAGAAAGGAGCTCAGGGGCACTGTAATTCACAAACCTGCAGAGTTATAAATGACAGCTATCGTCCAAAAATAGACTGAAGTAAGGCTGCCAAGAGGACTTGAAAGCAGGGCAGAATTACAGGAAACGGATTTCAGGAGGTAGACTGGAAATGCATTGAAAGCATAGGAAAAGAAGCAGAACGTCCACAATGATGCACTTGGCCAAAAAGGGCGTATGCGTTTTTTCCTGAATATATTCAGGAAAAAACGCATACGCCCTTTTTGGCCAACCAAGCAAGCTTGCAAAGGAAATCTGCACTACAATGAAGTCTCACTTCCCCCCGGTCAAAAGGGCCATCTGAAAAAAGTGTAAAATCCAGAAAGGCAGGACAGGCCATGGAGAACTGGGAGCCTTGTTATGCTGATGGGCGGGATGTAAATTGCCAACAACCACTCGGGAGAAGTGTATGGTGTTTCCTGAAACATCTAAAAAACAAAGCAACAGAACCTAGGGCACTTCCACTTATGGTCCTATAGCTTAGGGAAATTAAAATCAAAAAGACACAGCCACCCCAAAGTTCGGGACGCCTCCGTTTACAAGAACCTCGTTTACCGTACAAGTTCAATATCACAGAAAGTGAAAAATGGATAAAGAACTTGTGGTACTTACGTACAATGCAGTATCACTCAGCAATGAAATCTATGTCATCAGGCCCGTAGCAGCATAATGAGTGGATTCAGGTATGATGATTCTAACTGAAATAAGTCACACAGAAAAAGAAACATCATAAGATATCACTAATACACGGAATGTAAACTTGGCTACACAGGAACTGCATTCCAAAACAGAACAGGGTCTCAAATTTAGAAAACCAACTTATGCTTGCTTAAGGGGAAAGGTGAGTTGGGGTGCTGCATAAAACCAGAGATTGAAATGAGCACAGATAAAGTTCCTTAAGCCAAATATGGAATAGACAAGAGCTACTCCTTGCTCAACGAAATGGACTCAAAACCCCATATTAAACGCCTAAGAATGTACCTGACTAGTAAGTATCTTAAAACCTATGGATTGCTATGTCTCCAAAAGAGAATCAAGCGTGTGTACAGGGGCATAAATGCAGCAGTGATAGGATTGGAGAGGTTTGGTGAGCAAATGAAGACCCTTTGAAGTCATATTGCACGGTACCCATTCCACGGGTCTCAACTCTCCAGGTTTAAGGTATTCTTCCTTCAGCTAAAAGATGCATGTGGAACCCAGAGTATGATCAACCATGTGATCGGGAGACGTGTTCAAATATGTCTCAGTTTTCGTACCCTGGTACTCGGGTGCAACATTCCAGATGCTTTACTAACACTCTCCCGACTTGGAGAGTCAGTCCCTTTAACCTCCTGTTTGGCCCAGTTTGCAATTTCTGTGGAAGATGAACAGGAATAGCGAGAACCAATGAGAGACTAGCTGGAGGTGTCTGGATGGGCAAATTTAACTCTCATTTCCCACCAGGAAGAGGAATTAACCAAATGCTCAGCGTGCAGTGCCAGAACCAGATTAGGGCCTGAAGCCATCCTGCGGTGTTGCGGCCAGGTCACAAGAAAGCGAGTTGAAGAAAGGAGCTCAGGGGCACTGTAATTCACAAACCTGCAGAGTTATAAATGACAGCTATCGTCCAAAAATAGACTGAAGTAAGGCTGCCAAGAGGACTTGAAAGCGGGGCAGAATTGCAGGAAACCGATTTCAGGAGGTAGACTGGAATTGCATTGAAAGCATAGGAAAAGAGGCAGAACGTCCACAATGATGCACTTGGCCAAAAAGGGCGTATGCGTTTTTTCCTGAATATATTCAGGAAAAAACGCATACGCCCTTTTTGGCCAACCAAGCAAGCTTGCAAAGGAAATCTGCACTACAATGAAGTCTCACTTCCCCCCGGTCAAAAGGGCCATCTGAAAAAAGTGTAAAATCCAGAAAGGCAGGACAGGCCATGGAGAACTGGGAGCCTTGTTATGCTGATGGGCGGGATGTAAATTGCCAACAGACACTCGGGAGATGTGTATGGTGTTTCCTGAAACATCTAAAAAACAAAGCAACAGAGCCTAGGGCACTGCCACTTATGGTCCTATAGCTTAGGGAAATTAAAATCAAAAAGACACAGCCACCCCAAAGTTTCGGACGCCTCTGTTTACAAGAACCTCGTTTACAGTACAAGTTCAACATCGCAGAAAGTGAAAAATGGATAAAGAAGTTGTGGTATTTACTTACAAAGCAATATCACTCAGCAATGAAATCTATGTCATCAGGCCCGTAGCAGCACAATGAGTGGATTAAGGTATGATGATTTTAACTGAAATAAGTCACACAGAAAAAGAAACATCATAAGATATCAGTAATACACGGAATGTATACTTGGCTACACAGGAACTGAATTACAGAACAGAACAGGGTCTCAAATTTAGAAAATCAACTTATGCTTGCTTAAGGGGAAAGGTGAGTTGGGGTGCTGCATAAAACCAGAGATTGAAATGAGCACAGATAAAGTTCCTTAAGCCAAATATGGAATAGACAAGAGCTACTCCTTGCTCAAAGAAATGGACTCAAAACCCCATATTAAACGCCTAAGAATGTACCTGACTAGTAATTATCTTAAAACCTATGGATTGCTATGTCTCCGAAAGAGAATCAAGCATGTGTACAGGGGCATAAACGCAGCAGTGATAGGATTGGAGAGTTTCGGTGAGCATATGAAGACCCTTTGAAGTCATATTGCATGGTACCCATTCCACGGGTCTCAACTCTCCAGGTTTAAGGTATTCTTCCTTCAGCTAAAACATGCATGTGGAACTCAGAGTATGATCAACCATGTGAATGGGAGACGTGTTCAAATATGTCTCAGTTTTCCTCCCCTGGTACTCGGGTGCAACATTCCAGACGCTTTACTAACACTCTGCCCACTTGGAGAGTCAGCCCCTTTAACCTCCTGTTTGGCCCAGTTTGCAATTTCTGCGGAAGTTGAACAGGAATAGCGAGAACCAATGAGAGGCTAGCTGAAGGTGTCTGGACGGGCAAATTTAACTCTCATTTCCCACCAGGAAGAGGAATTAACCAAAGGCTCAGCATGCCGGGCCGGAACCGGATTAGGGCCTTAAGCCATCCTGCGGTGTTGTGGCCAGGTCACAAGAAAGCGAGTTGAAGAAAGGAGCTCAGGGGCACTGTAATTCACAAACCTGCAGAGTTATAAATGACAGCTATCGTCCAAAAATAGACTGAAGTAAGGCTGCCAAGAGGACTTGAAAGCGGGGCAGAATTGCAGGAAACCGATTTCAGGAGGTAGACTGGAATTGCATTGAAAGCATAGGAAAAGAGGCAGAACGTCCACAATGATGCACTTGGCCAAAAAGGGCGTATGCGTTTTTTCCTGAATATATTCAGGAGAATATATTCAGGAAAAAACGCATACGCCCTTTTTGGCCAACCAAGCAAGCTTGCAAAGGAAATCTGCACTACAATGAAGTCTCACTTCCCCCCGGTCAAAAGGGCCATCTGAAAAAAGTGTAAAATCCAGAAAGGCAACAGGCCATTGAGAACTGGGAGCCTTGTTATGCTGATGGACGGGATGTAAATTGCCAACAGACACTCGGGAGAAGTGTATGGTGTTTCCTGAAACATCTAAAAAACAAAGCAAAGAGCCTAGGGCACTTCCACTTATGGTCCTATAGCTTAGGGAAATTAAAATCAAAAAGACACAGCCACCCCAAAATTTGGGACGCCTCCGTTTACAAGAACCTCGTTTACCGTACAAGTTCAATATCACAGAAAGTGAAAAATGGATAAAGAACTTGTGGTACTTACGTACAATGCAGTATCACTCAGCAATGAAATCTATGTCATCAGGCCCGTAGCAGCATAATGAGTGGATTCAGGTACGATGATTCTAACTGAAATAAGTCACACAGAAAAAGAAACATCATAAGATATCAGTAATACACGGAATGGAAACTTGGCTACACAGGAACTGAATTACAGAACAGAACAGGGTCTCAAATTTAGAAAACCAACTTATGCTTGCTTAAGGGTAAAGGTGAGTTGGGGTGCTGCATAAAACCAGAGATTGAAATGAGCACAGATAAAGTTCCTTAAGCCAAATATGGAATAGACAAGAGCTACTCCTTGCTCAACGAAATGGACTCAACACCGCATATTAAACGCCTAAGAATGTACCTGACTAGTAAGTATCTTACAACCTATGGATTGCTATGTCTCTGAAACAGAATCAAGCATGTGTACAGGGGCATAAACGCAGCAGTGATAGGATTGGAGAGGTTCGGTGAGCAAATGAAGACCCTTTGAAGTCATATTGCATGGTACCCATTACACGGGTCTTAACTCTCCAGGTTTAAGGTATTCTTCCTTCAGCTAAAACATGCATGTGGAACCCAAGTATGATCAACCATGTGAACGGGAGACGTGTTCAAATATGTCTCAGTTTTCCTCCCCTGGTACTCGGGTGCAACATTCCAGACGCTTTACTAACACTCTCCTGACTTGGACAGTCAGTCCCTTTAACCTCCTGTTTGGCCCAGTTTGCAATTTCTGTGGAAGATGAACAGGAATAGCGAAAACCAATGAGAGACTAGCTGGAGGTGTCTGGACGGGCAAATTTAACTCTCATTTCCCACCAGGAAGAGGAAATAACCAAAGGCTAAGCGTGCCGTGCCGGAACCAGATTAGGGCCTGAAGCCATCCTGCGGTGTTGCGGCCAGGTCACAAGAAAGCGAGTTGAAGAAACGAGCTCAGGGGCACTGAAATTCACAAACCTGCAGAGTTATAAATGACAGCTATCGTCCAAAAATAGACTGAAGTAAGGCTGCCAAGAGGACTTGAAAGCGGGGCAGAATTGCAGGAAACCGATTTCAGGAGGTAGACTGGAATTGCATTGAAAGCATAGGAAAAGAGGCAGAACGTCCACAATGATGCACTTGGCCAAAAAGGGCGTATGCGTTTTTTCCTGAATATATTCAGGAAAAAACGCATACGCCCTTTTTGGCCAACCAAGCAAGCTTGCAAAGGAAATCTGCACTACAATGAAGTCTCACTTCCCCCCGGTCAAAAGGGCCATCTGAAAAAAGTGTAAAATCCAGAAAGGCAGGATAGGCCATGGAGAACTGGGAGCCTTGTTAGGCTGATGGGCGGGATGTAAATTGCCAACAGACACTCAGGAGAAGTGTATGGTGTTTCCTGAAACATCTAAAAAACAAAGCAACAGAGCCTAGGGCACTTCCAGTTATGGTCCTATAGCTTAGGGAAATTAAAATCAAAAAGACACAGCCACCCCAAAGTTTGGGACGCCTCCTTTTACAAGAACCTCGGTTACTGTACAAGTTCAATATCACAGAAAGTGAAAAATGTTTAAAGAACTTTTGGTACTTACGTACAATGCAGTATCACTCAGCAATGCAATCTATGTCATCAGGCCCGTAGCAGCATAATGAGTGGATTCAGGTACGATGATTCTAACTGAAATAAGTCACACAGAAAAAGAAACATCATAAGATATCAGTAATACACGGAATGTAAACTTGGCTACACAGGAACTGCATTCCAAAACAGAACAGTGTCTCAAATTTAGAAAACCAACTTATGCTTGCTTAAGGGGAAAGGTGAGTTGGGGTGCTGCATAAAACCAGAGATTGAAATGAGCACAGATAAAGTTCCTTAAGCCAAATATGGAATAGACAAGAGCTACTCCTGTTCAACGAAATGGAGTCAACACCCCATATTAAACGCCTAAGAATGTACCTGACTAGTAAGTATCTTAAAACCTATGGATTGCTATGTCTCCAAAAGAGAATCAAGCGTGTGTACAGGGGCATAAATGCAGCAGTGATAGGATTGGAGAGGTTCGGTGAGCAAATGAAGACCCTTTGAAGTCATATTGCATGGTACCCATTACACGGGTCTCAACTCTCCAGGTTTAAGGTATTCTTCCTTCAGCTAAAACATGCATGTGGAACCCAAGTATGATCAACCATGTGAACGGGAGACGTGTTCAAATATGTCTCAGTTTTCCTCCCCTGGTACTCGGGTGCAACATTCCAGACGCTTTACTAACACTCTCCCGACTTGGAGAGTCAGTCCCTTTAACCTCCTGTTTGGCCCAGTTTGCAATTTCTGCGGAAGTTGAACAGGAATAGCGAGAACCAATGAGAGGCTAGCTGGAGGTGTCTGGACGGGCAAATTTAACTCTCATTTCCCACCAGGAAGAGGAATTAACGAAAGGCTAAGCATGCCGGGCCGGAACCAGATTAGGGCCTGAAGCCAACCTGCGGTGTTGCGGCCAGGTCACAAGAAAGCGAGTTGAAGAAACGAGCTCAGGGGCACTGTAATTCACAAACCTGCAGAGTTATAAATGACAGCTATCGTCCAAAAATAGACTGAAGTAAGGCTGCCAAGAGGACTTGAAAGCGGGGCAGAATTGCAGGAAACCGATTTCAGGAGGTAGACTGGAATTGCATTGAAAGCATAGGAAAAGAGGCAGAACGTCCACAATGATGCACTTGGCCAAAAAGGGCGTATGCGTTTTTTCCTGAATATATTCAGGAAAAAACGCATACGCCCTTTTTGGCCAACCAAGCAAGCTTGCAAAGGAAATCTGCACTACAATGAAGTCTCACTTCCCCCCGGTCAAAAGGGCCATCTGAAAAAAGTGTAAAATCCAGAAAGGCAGGACAGGCCATGGAGAACTGGGAGCCTTGTTATGCTGATGGGCGGGATGTAAATTGCTAACAGCCACTGGGGTGAAGTGTATGGTGATTCCTGAAACATCTAAAAAACAAAGCAACAGAGCCTAGGGCACTTCCACTTATGGTCCTATAGCTTAGGGAAATTAAAATCAAAAAGACACAGCCACCCCAAAGTTTCGAAAGGCTCTGTTTACAAGAACCTCGTTTACAGTACAAGTTCAACATCGCAGAAAGTGAAAAATGGATAAAGAAGTTGTGGTATTTACTTACAAAGCAATATCACTCAGCAATGAAATCTGTATCACAAGGAACTTAGCAGCACAATGAGTGAATTCAGGTATGATGATTCTAACTGAAATAAGTCACACAGAAAAAGAAACATCATAAGATATCAGTAATACACGGAATGTAAACTTGGCTACACAGGAACTGAATTACAGAACAGAACAAGGTCTCAAATTTAGAAAACCAACTTATGCTTGCTTAAGGGTAAAGGTGAGATGGGGTGCTGCATAAAACCAGAGATTGAAATGAGCACAGATAAAGTTCCTTAAGCCAAATATGGAATAGACAAGAGCTACTCCTTGCTCAACGAAATGGACTCAACACCGCATATTAAACGCCTAAGAATGTACCTGACTAGTAAGTATCTTACAACCTATGGATTTCTATGTCTCTGAAACAGAATCAAGCATGTGTACAGGGGCATAAACGCAGCAGTGATAGGATTGGAGAGGTTCGGTGAGCAAATAAAGACTCTTTGAAGTCATATTGCATGGTACCCATTACACGGGTCTTAACTCTCCAGGTTTAAGGTATTCTTCCTTCAGCTAAAACATGCATGTGGAACCCAAGTATGATCAACCATGTGAACGGGAGACGTGTTCAAATATGTCTCAGTTTTCCTCCCCTGGTACTCAGGTGCAACATTCCAGACGCTTTACTAACACTCTCCCGACTTGGAGAGTCAGTCCCTTTAACCTCCTGTTTGGCCCTGTTTGCAATTTCTGTGGAAGATGAACAGGAATAGCGAGAACCAATGAGAGGCTAGCTGGAGGTGTCTGGACGGGCAAATTTAACTCTCATTTCCCACCAGGAAGAGGAATTAACCAAAGGCTCAGCATGCCGGGCCGGAACCAGATTAGGGCCTGAAGCCATCCTGCGGTGTTGCGGCCAGGTCACAAGAAAGCGAGTTGAAGAAAGGAGCTCAGGGGCACTGTAATTCACAAACCTGCAGAGTTACAAATGAGAGCTATCGTCCAAAAATAGACTGAAATAAGGCTGCCAAGAGGACTTGAAAGCGGGGCAGAATTGCAGGAAACCGATTTCAGGAGGTAGACTGGAATTGCATTGAAAGCATAGGAAAAGAGGCAGAACGTCCACAATGATGCACTTGGCCAAAAAGGGCGTATGCGTTTTTTCCTGAATATATTCAGGAAAAAACGCATACGCCCTTTTTGGCCAACCAAGCAGGCTTGCAAAGGAAATCTGCACTACAATGAAGTCTCACTTCCCCCCGGTCAAAAGGGCCATCTGAAAAAAGTGTAAAATCCAGAAAGGCAACAGGCCATTGAGAACTGGGAGCCTTGTTATGCTGATGGGCGGGATGTAAATTGCCAACAGACACTCAGGAGAAGTGTATGGTGTTTCCTGAAACATCTAAAAAACAAAGCAACAGAGCCTAGGACACTTCCACTTATGGTCTTATAGCTTAGGGAAATTAAAATCAAAAAGACACAGCCACCCCAAAGTTTGGGACGCCTCCGTTTACAAGAACCTCGTTTACCGTACAAGTTCAATATCACAGAAAGTGAAAAATGGATAAAGAACTTGTGGTACTTACGTACAATGCAGTATCACTCAGCAATGAAATCTATGTCATCAGGCCCGTAGCAGCATAATGAGTGGATTCAGGTACGATGATTCTAACTGAAATAAGTCACACAGAAAAAGAAACATCATAAGATATCACTAATACACGGAATGTAAACTTGGCTACACAGGAACTGCATTCCAAAACAGAACAGGGTCTCAAATTTAGAAAACCAACTTATGCTTGCTTAAGGGGAAAGGTGACTTGGGGTGCTGCATAAAACCAGAGATTGAAATGAGTACAGATAAAGTTCCTTAAGTCAAATATGGAATAGACAAGAGCTACTCCTTGCTCAACGAAATGGACTCAACACCCCATATTAAACGCCTAAGAATGTACCTGACTAGTAAGTATCTTAAAACCTATGGATTGCTATGTCTCCAAAAGAGAATCAAGCGTGTGTACAGGGGTATAAACGCAGCAGTGATAGGATTGGAGAGGTTCGGTGAGCAAATGAAGACCCTTTGAAGTCATATTGCATGGTACCCATTCCACGGCTTTCAAATACACAGGTTTAAGGTATTCTTCCTTCACCTAAAACATGCATGTGGAACCCAAGTATGATCAACCATGTGAACGGTAGACGTGTTCAAATATGTCTCAGTTTTCCTCCCCTGGTACTCAGGTGCAACATTCCAGACGCTTTACTAACACTCTCCCGACTTGGAGAGTCAGTCCCTTTAACCTCCTGTTTGGCCCAGTTTGTAATTTCTGTGGAAGATGAACAGGAATAGCGACAACCAATGAGAGACTAGCTGGAGGTGTCTGGACGGGCAAATTTAACTCTCATTTCCCACCAGGAAGAGGAATTAACCAAAGACTCAGCATGCCGTGCCGGAACCAGATTAGGGCCTGAAGCCATCCTGCGGTGTTGCGGCCAGCTCAAAAGAAAGCGAGTTGAAGAAAGGAGCTCAGGGGCACTGTAATTCACAAACCTGCAGAGTTATAAATGACAGCTATCGTCCAAAAATAGACTGAAGTAAGGCTGCCAAGAGGACTTGAAAGCGGGGCAGAATTTGCAGAAACCGATTTCAGGAGGTAGACTGGAATTGCATTGAAAGCATAGGAAAAGAGGCAGAACATCCACAATGATGCACTTGGCCAAAAAGGGCGTATGCGTTTTTTCCTGAATATATTCAGGAAAAAACGCATACGCCCTTTTTGGCCAACCAAGCAAGCTTGCAAAGGAAATCTGCACTACAATGAAGTCTCACTTCCCCCCCGGTCAAAAGGGCCATCTGAAAAAAGTGTAAAATCCAGAAAGGCAGGACAGGCCATGGAGAACTGGGAGCCTTGTTATGCTGATGGGCGGGATGGAAATTGCCAACAACCACTCGGGAGAAGTGTATGGTGTTTCCTGAAACATCTAAAAAACAAAGCAACAGAGCCTAGGGCACTTCCACTTATGGTCCTATAGCTTAGGGAAATTAAAATCAAAAAGACACAGCCACCCCAAAGTTTGGAACGGCTCTGTTTACAAGAACCTCGTTTACAGTACAAGTTCAACATCGCAGAAAGTGAAAAATGGATAAAGAACTTGTGGTACTTACGTACAATGCAGTATCACTCAGCAATGAAATCTATGTCATCAGGCCCGTAGCAGCATAATGAGTGGATTCAGGTATGATGATTCTAACTGAAATAAGTCACACAGAAAAAGAAACATCATAAGATATCACTAATACACGGAATGTAAACTTGGCTACACAGGAACTGCATTCCAAAACAGAACAGGGTCTCAAATTTAGAAAACCAACTTATGCTTGCTTAAGGGGAAAGGTGAGTTGGGGTGCTGCATAAAACCAGAGATTGAAATGAGTACAGATAAAGTTCCTTAAGCCAAATATGGAATAGACAAGAGCTACTCCTTGCTCAACGAAATGGACTCAACACCCCATATTAAACGCCTAAGAATGTACCTGACTAGTAAGTATCTTAAAACCTATGGATTGCTATGTCTCCAAAAGAGAATCAAGCGTGTGTACAGGGGTATAAACGCAGCAGTGATAGGATTGGAGAGGTTCGGTGAGCAAATGAAGACCCTTTGAAGTCATATTGCATGGTACCCATTACACGGGTCTCAACTCTCCAGGTTTAAGGTATTCTTCCTTCAGCTAAAACATGCATGTGGAACCCAGAGTATGATCAACCATGTGAACGGGAGACGTGTTCAAATATGTCTCAGTTTTCCTCCCCTGGTACTCGGGTGCAACATTCCAGACGCTTTACTAACACTCTCCCCACTTGGAGAGTCAGCGCCTTTAACCTCCTGTTTGGCCCAGTTTGCAATTTCTGCGGAAGATGAACAGGAATAGCGAGAACCAATGAGAGGCTAGCTGGAGGTGTCTGGACGGGCAAATTTAACTCTCATTTCCCACCAGGAAGAGGAAATAACCAAAGGCTCAGCGTGACATACCGGAACCAGATTAGGGCCTGAAGCCATCATGCGGTGTTGCGGCCAGCTCAAAAGAAAGCGAGTTGAAGAAAGGAGCTCAGGGGCACTGTAATTCACAAACCTGCAGAGTTATAAATGACAGCTATCGTCCAAAAATAGACTGAAGTAAGGCTGCCAAGAGGACTTGAAAGCGGGGCAGAATTGCAGGAAACCGATTTCAGGAGGTAGACTGGAATTGCATTGAAAGCATAGGAAAAGAGGCAGAACGTCCACAATGATGCACTTGGCCAAAAAGGGCGTATGCGTTTTTTCCTGAATATATTCAGGAAAAAACGCATACGCCCTTTTTGGCCAACCAAGCAAGCTTGCAAAGGAAATCTGCACTACAATGAAGTCTCACTTCCCCCGGTCAAAAGGGCCATCTGAAAAAAGTATAAAATGCAGAAAGGCAGGACAGGCCATGGAGAACTGGGAGCCTTGTTATGCTGAAGGGCGGGATGTAAATTGCCAACAAACACTCGGGAGAAGTGTATGGTGTTTCCTGAAACATCTAAAAAACAAAGCAACAGAGCCTAGGGCACTTCCACTTATGGTCCTATAGCTTAGGGAATTTAAAATCAAAAAGACACAGCCACCCCAAAGTTTCGATCGGCTCTGTTTACAAGAACCTCGTTTACAGTACAAGTTCAACATCGCAGAAAGTGAAAAATGGATAAAAAAGTTGTGGTATTTACTTACAAAGCAATATCACTCAGCAATGAAATCTGTGTCATCAGGCCCTTAGCAGCACAATGAGTGGATTCAGGTATAATGATTCTAACTGAAATAAGTCACACAGTAAAAGAAACATCATAAGATATCAGTAATACACAGAATGTAAACTTGGCTACACAGGAACTCAGTTACAGAACAGAACAGGGTCTCAAATTTAGAAAACCAACTTATGCTTGCTTAAGGGTAAAGGTGAGTTGGGGTGCTGCATAAAACCAGAGATTGAAATGAGCACAGATAAAGTTCCTTAAGCCAAATATGGAATAGACAAGAGCTACTCCTTGCTCAACGAAATGGACTCAACACCGCATATTAAACGCCTAAGAATGTACCTGACTAGTAAGTATGTTAAAACCTATGGATTGCTATGTCTCCGAAAGAGAATCAAGCATGTGTACAGGGGCATAAACGCAGCAGTGATAGGATTGGAGAGGTTCGGTAAGCAAATGAAGACCCTTTGAAGTCATATTGCATGGTACCCATTCCACGGCTTTCAAATACACAGGTTTAAGGTATTCTTCCTTCACCTAAAACATGCATGTGGAACCCAAGTATGATCAACCATGTGAACGGGAGACGTGTTCAAATATGTCTCAGTTTTCCTCCCCTGGTACTCAGGTGCAACATTCCAGACGCTTTACTAACACTCTCCCGACTTGGAGAGTCAGTCCCTTTAACCTCCTGTTTGGCCCAGTTTGCAATTTCTGTGGAAGATGAACAGGAATAGCGACAACCAATGAGAGACTAGCTGGAGGTGTCTGGACGGGCAAATTTAACTCTCATTTCCCACCAGGAAGAGGAAATAACCAAAGGCTCAGCATGCCGTGCCGGAACCAGATTAGGGCCTGAAGCCATCCTGCGGTGTTGCGGCCAGCTCAAAAGAAAGCGAGTTGAAGAAAGGAGCTCAGGGGCACTGTAATTCACAAACCTGCAGAGTTATAAATGACAGCTATCGTCCAAAAATAGACTGAAGTAAGGCTGCCAAGAGGACTTGAAAGCGGGGCAGAATTGCAGGAAACCGATTTCAGGAGGTAGACTGGAATTGCATTGAAAGCATAGGAAAAGAGGCAGAACGTCCACAATGATGCACTTGGCCAAAAAGGGCGTATGCGTTTTTTCCTGAATATATTCAGGAAAAAACGCATACGCCCTTTTTGGCCAACCAAGCAAGCTTGCAAAGGAAATCTGCACTACAATGAAGTCTCACTTCCCCCCGGTCAAAAGGGCCATCTGAAAAAAGTGTAAAATCCAGAAAGGCAGGACAGGCCATGGAGAACTGGGAGCCTTGTTATGCTGATGGGCGGGATGGAAATTGCCAACAACCACTCGGGAGAAGTGTATGGTGTTTCCTGAAACATCTAAAAAACAAAGCAACAGAGCCTAGGGCACTTCCACTTATGGTCCTATAGCTTAGGGAAATTAAAATCAAAAAGACACAGCCACCCCAAAGTTTGGAACGGCTCTGTTTACAAGAACCTCGTTTACAGTACAAGTTCAACATCGCAGAAAGTGAAAAATGGATAAAGAACTTGTGGTACTTACGTACAATGCAGTATCACTCAGCAATGAAATCTATGTCATCAGGCCCGTAGCAGCATAATGAGTGGATTCAGGTACGATGATTCTAACTGAAATAAGTCACACAGAAAAAGAAACATCATAAGATATCACTAATACACGGAATGTAACCTTGGCTACACAGGAATTGCATTCCAAAACAGAAGAGGGTCTCAAATTTAGAAAACCAACTTATGCTTGCTTAAGGGGAAAGGTGAGTTGGGGTGCTGCATAAAACCAGAGATTGAAATGAGCACAGATAATGTTCCTTAAGCCAAATATGGAATAGACAAGAGCTACTCCTTGCTCAACGAAATGGACTCAAAACCCCATATTAAACGCCTAAGAATGTACCTGACTAGTAAGTATCTTAAAACCTATGGATTGCTATGCCTCCAAAAGAGAATCAAGCATGTGTACAGGGGCATAAACGCAGCAGTGATAGGATTGGAGAGGTTCGGTGAGCAAATGAAGACCCTTTGAAGTCATATTGCATGGTACCCATTCCACGGGTTTCAACTACCCAGGTTTAAGGTATTCTTCCTTCAGCTAAAACATGCATGTGGAACCTAGAGTATGATCAACCATGTGATCGGGAGACGTGTTCATATATGTCTCAGTTTTCGTACCCTGGTACTCGGGTGCAACATTCCAGACGCTTTACTAACACTCTCCCCACTTGGAGAGTCAGTCCCTTTAACCTCCTGTTTGGCCCAGTTTTCAATTACTGTGGAAGATGAACAGGAATAGCGAGAACCAATGAGAGACTAGCTGGAGGTGTCTGGATGGGCAAATTTAACTCTCATTTCCCACCAGGAAGAGGAATTAACCAAAGGCTCAGCGTGCCGTGCCGGAACCAGATTAGGGCCTGAAGCCATCCTGCGGTGTTGCGGCCAGGTCACAAGAAAGCGAGTTGAAGAAAGGAGCTCAGGGGCACTGTAATTCACAAACCTGCAGAGTTATAAATGACAGCTATCGTCCAAAAATAGACTGAAGTAAGGCTGCCAAGAGGACTTGAAAGCGGGGCAGAATTGCAGGAAACCGATTTCAGGAGGTAGACTGGAATTGCATTGAAAGCATAGGAAAAGAGGCAGAACGTCCACAATGATGCACTTGGCCAAAAAGGGCGTATGCGTTTTTTCCTGAATATATTCAGGAAAAAACGCATACGCCCTTTTTGCCAACCAAGCAAGCTTGCAAAGGAAATCTGCACTACAATGAAGTCTCACTTCCCCCCGGTCAAAAGGGCCATCTGAAAAAAGTGTAAAATCCAGAAAGGCAGGACAGGCCATTGAGAACTGGGAGCCTTGTTATGCTGAAGGGCGGTATGTAAATTGCCAACAAACACTCGGGAGAAGTGTATGGTGTTTCCTGAAACATCTAAAAAACAAAGCAACAGAGCCTAGAGCACTTCCACTTATGGTCCTATAGCTTAGGGAATTTAAAATCAAAAAGACACAGCCACCCCAAAGTTTCGAACGGCTCTGTTTACAAGAACCTCGTTTACAGTACAAGTTCAACATCGCAGAAAGTGAAAAATGAATAAAAAAGTTGTGGTATTTACTTACAAAGCAATATAACTCAGCAATGAAATCTGTGTCATCAGGCCCTTAGCAGCACAATGAGTGGATTCAGGTATGATGATTCTAACTGAAATAAGTCACACAGAAAAAGAAACATCATAAGATATCAGTAATACACGGAATGTAAACTTGGCTACACAGGAACTGAATTACAGAACAGAACAGGGTCTCAAATTTAGAAAACCAACTTATGCTTGCTTAAGGGGAAAGGTGAGTTGGGGTGCTGCATAAAACCAGAGATTGAAATGAGCACAGATAAAGTTCCTTAAGCCAAATATGGAATAGACAAGAGCTACTCCTTGCTCAACGAAATGGACTCAACACCGCATATTAAACGCCTAAGAATGTACCTGACTAGTAAGTATCTTAAAACCTATGGATTGCTATGTCTCCGAAAGAGAATAAAGCATGTGTACAGGGGCATAAACGCAGCAGTGATAGGATTGGAGAGGTTCGGTGAGCAAATGAAGACCCTTTGAAGTCATATTGCATGGTACCCATTCCACGGGTTTCAAATACACAGGTTTAAGGTATTCTTCCTTCAGCTAAAAGATGCATGTGGAAACCAAGTATGATCAACCATGTGAACGGGAGACGTGTTCAAATATTTCTCAGTTTTCCTCCCCTGGTACTCGCGTGCAACATTCCAGACGCTTTACTAACACTCTCCCCACTTGGAGAGTCAGCGCCTTTAACCTCCTGTTTGGCCCAGTTTGCAATTTCTTGTAAGATGAACAGGAATAGCGAGAACCAATGAGAGACTAGCTGCAGGTGTCTGGACGGGCAAATTTAACTCTCATTTCCCACCAGGAAGAGGAAATAACCAAAGGCTCAGCGTGCCGTGCCGGAACCAGATTAGGGCCTGAAGCCATCCTGCGGTGTTACGGCCAGGTCACAAGAAAGCGAGGTGAAGAAAGGAGCTCAGGGGCACTGTAATTCACAAACCTGCAGAGTTATAAATGACAGCTATCGTCCAAAAATAGACTGAAGTAAGGCTGCCAAGAGGACTTGAAAGCGGGGAAGAATTGCAGGAAACCGATTTCAGGAGGTAGACTGGAATTGCATTGAAAGCATAGGAAAAGAGGCAGAACGTCCACAATGATGCACTTGGCCAAAAAGGGTGTATGCGTTTTTTCCTGAATATATTCAGGAAAAAACGCATACACCCTTTTTGGCCAACCAAGGAAGCTTGCAAAGGAAATCTGCACGACAATGAAGTCTCACTTCCCCCCTGTCAAAAGGGCCATCTGAAAAAACTGTAAAATCCAGAAAGGCAGGACAGGCCATGGAGAACTGGGAGCCTTGTTATGCTGATGGGCGGGATGTAAATTGCCAACAACCACTCGGGAGAATTGTATGGTGTTTCCTGAAACATCTAAAAAACAAAGCAACAGAACCTCAGGCACTTCCACTTATGGTCCTATAGCTTAGGGAAATTAAAATCAAAAAGACACAGCCACCCCAAAGTTTGGAACGGCTCTGTTTACAAGAACCTCGTTTACAGTACAAGTTCAACATCGCAGAAAGTGAAAAATGGATAAAGAAGTTGTGGTATTTACTTACAAAGCAATATCACTCAGCAATGAAATCTGTGTCATCAGGCCCTTAGCAGCACAATGAGTGGATTCAGGTATGATGATTCTAACTGAAATAAGTCACACAGAAAAAGAAACATCATAAGATATCAGTAATACACGGAATGGAAACTTGGCTACACAGGAACTGAATTACAGAACAGAACAGGGTCTCAAATTTAGAAAACCAACTTATGCTTGCTTAAGGGGAAAGGTCAGTTGGGGTGCTCTGCATAAAACCAGAGATTGAAATGAGCACAGATAAAGTTCCTTAAGCCAAATATGGAATAGACAAGAGCTACTCCTTGCTCAACGAAATGGACTCAACACCGCATATTAAACGCCTAAGAATGTACCTGACTAGTAAGTATGTTAAAACCTATGGATTGCTATGTCTCCGAAAGAGAATCAAGCATGTGTACAGGGGCATAAACGCAGCAGTGATAGGATTGGAGAGGTTCGGTGAGCAAATGAAGACCCTTTGAAGTCATATTGCATGGTACCCATTCCACGGCTTTCAAATACACAGGTTTAAGGTATTCTTCCTTCAGCTAAAACATGCATGTGGAACCCAAGTATGATCAACCATGTGAACGGGAGACGTGTTCAAATATGTCTCAGTTTTCCTCCCCTGGTACTCAGGTGCAACATTCCAGACGCTTTACTAACACTCTCCCGACTTGGAGAGTCAGTCCCTTTAACCTCCTGTTTGGCCCAGTTTGCAATTTCTGTGGAAGATGAACAGGAATAGCGACAACCAATGAGAGACTAGCTGGAGGTGTCTGGACGGGCAAATTTAACTCTCATTTCCCACCAGGAAGAGGAAATAACCAAAGGCTCAGCATGCCGTGCCGGAACCAGATTAGGGCCTGAAGCCATCCTGCGGTGTTGCGGCCAGCTCAAAAGAAAGCGAGTTGAAGAAAGGAGCTCAGGGGCACTGTAATTCACAAACCTGCAGAGTTATAAATGACAGCTATCGTCCAAAAATAGACTGAAGTAAGGCTGCCAAGAGGACTTGAAAGCGGGGCAGAATTGCAGGAAACCGATTTCAGGAGGTAGACTGGAATTGCATTGAAAGCATAGGAAAAGAGGCAGAACGTCCACAATGATGCACTTGGCCAAAAAGGGCGTATGCGTTTTTTCCTGAATATATTCAGGAAAAAACGCATACGCCCTTTTTGGCCAACCAAGCAAGCTTGCAAAGGAAATCTGCACTACAATGAAGTCTCACTTCCCCCCGGTCAAAAGGGCCATCTGAAAAAAGTGTAAAATCCAGAAAGGCAGGACAGGCCATGGAGAACTGGGAGCCTTGTTATGCTGATGGGCGGGATGGAAATTGCCAACAACCACTCGGGAGAAGTGTATGGTGTTTCCTGAAACATCTAAAAAACAAAGCAACAGAGCCTAGGGCACTGCCACTTATGGTCCTATAGCTTAGGGAAATTAAAATCAAAAAGACACAGCCACCCCAAAGTTTGGAACGGCTCTGTTTACAAGAACCTCGTTTACAGTACAAGTTCAACATCGCAGAAAGTGAAAAATGGATAAAGAACTTGTGGTACTTACGTACAATGCAGTATCACTCAGCAATGAAATCTATGTCATCAGGCCCGTAGCAGCATAATGAGTGGATTCAGGTACGATGATTCTAACTGAAATAAGTCACACAGAAAAAGAAACATCATAAGATATCACTAATACACGGAATGTAACCTTGGCTACACAGGAATTGCATTCCAAAACAGAACAGGGTCTCAAATTTAGAAAACCAACTTATGCTTGCTTAAGGGGAAAGGTGAGTTGGGGTGCTGCATAAAACCAGAGATTGAAATGAGCACAGATAAAGTTCCTTAAGCCAAATATGGAATAGACAAGAGCTACTCCTTGCTCAACGAAATGGACTCAAAACCCCATATTAAACGCCTAAGAATGTACCTGACTAGTAAGTATCTTAAAACCTATGGATTGCTATGCCACCAAAAGAGAATCAAGCATGTGTACAGGGGCATAAACGCAGCAGTGATAGGATTGGAGAGGTTCGGTGAGCAAATGAAGACCCTTTGAAGTCATATTGCATGGTACCCATTCCACGGGTTTCAACTACCCAGGTTTAAGGTATTCTTCCTTCAGCTAAAACATGCATGTGGAACCTAGAGTATGATCAACCATGTGATCGGGAGACGTGTTCATATATGTCTCAGTTTTCGTACCCTGGTACTCGGGTGCAACATTCCAGACGCTTTACTAACACTCTCCCCACTTGGAGAGTCAGTCCCTTTAACCTCCTGTTTGGCCCAGTTTGCAATTTCTGTGGAAGATGAACAGGAATAGCGAGAACCAATGAGAGACTAGCTGGAGGTGTCTGGATGGGCAAATTTAACTCTCATTTCCCACCAGGAAGAGGAATTAACCAAAGGCTCAGCGTGCCGTGCCGGAACCAGATTAGGGCCTGAAGCCATCCTGCGGTATTGCGGCCAGGTCACAAGAAAGCGAGTTGAAGAAAGGAGCTCAGGGGCACTGTAATTCACAAACCTGCAGAGTTATAAATGACAGCTATCGTCCAAAAATAGACTGAAGTAAGGCTGCCAAGAGGACTTGAAAGCGGGGCAGAATTGCAGGAAACCGATTTCAGGAGGTAGACTGGAATTGCATTGAAAGCATAGGAAAAGAGGCAGAACGTCCACAATGATGCACTTGGCCAAAAAGGGCGTATGCGTTTTTTCCTGAATATATTCAGGAAAAAACGCATACGCCCTTTTTGGCCAACCAAGCAAGCTTGCAAAGGAAATCTGCACTACAATGAAGTCTCACTTCCCCCCGGTCAAAAGGGCCATCTGAAAAAAGTGTAAAATCCAGAAAGGCAGGACAGGCCATTGAGAACTGGGAGCCTTGTTATGCTGATGGGCGGGATGTAAATTGCCAACAGACACTCGGGAGAAGTGTATGGTGTTTCCTGGAACATCTAAAAAACAAAGCAACAGAGCCTAGGGCACTTCCACTTATGGTCCTATAGCTTAGGGAATTTAAAATCAAAAAGACACAGCCACCCCAAAGTTTCGAACGGCTCTGTTTACAAGAACCTCGTTTACAGTACAAGTTCAACATCACAGAAAGTGAAAAATGGATAAAAAAGTTGTGGTATTTACTTACAAAGCAATATCACTCAGCAATGAAATCTGTGTCATCAGGCCCTTAGCAGCACATTGAGTGGATTCAGGTATGATGATTCTAACTGAAATAAGTCACACAGAAAAAGAAACATCATAAGATATCAGTAATACACGGAATGTAAACTTGGCTACACAGGAACTGAATTACAGAACAGAACAGGGTCTCAAATTTAGAAAACCAACTTATGCTTGCTTAAGGGGAAAGGTGAGTTGGGGTGCTGCATAAAACCAGAGATTGAAATGAGCACAGATAAAGTTCCTTAAGCCAAATATGGAATAGACAAGAGCTACTCCTTGCTCAACGAAATGGACTCAACACCGCATATTAAACGCCTAAGAATGTACCTGACTAGTAAGTATCTTAAAACCTATGGATTGCTATGTCTCCGAAAGAGAATCAAGCATGTGTACAGGGGCATAAACGCAGCAGTGATAGGATTGGAGAGGTTCGGTGAGCAAATGAAGACCCTTTGAAGTCATATTGCATGGGACCCATTCCACGGGTTTCAAATACCCAGGTTTAAGGTATTCTTCCTTCAGCTAAAAGATGCATGTGGAACCTAGAGTATGATCAACCATGAGATCGGGAGACGTGTTCAAATATGTCCCTGTTTTCATACCCTGGTACTCGGGTGCAACATTCCAGACGCTTTACTAACACTCTCCCGACTTGGAGAGTCAGTCCCTTTAACCTCCTGTTTGGCCCAGTTTGCAATTTCTGCGTAAGATGAACAGGAATAGCGAGAACCAATGAGAGGCTAGCTGGAGGTGTCTGGACGGGCAAATTTAACTCTCATTTCCCACCAGGAAGAGGAATTAACCAAAGGCTCAGCGTGCCGTGCCGGAACCAGATTAGGGCCTGAAGCCATCCTGCGGTGTTACGGCCAGCTCAAAAGAAAGCGAGTTGAAGAAAGGAGCTCAGGGGCACTGTAATTCACAAACCTGCAGAGTTATAAATGAGAGCTATCGTCCAAAAAGAGACTGAAGTAAGGCTGCCAAGAGGACTTGAAAGCGGGGCAGAATTGCAGGAAACCGATTTCAGGAGGTAGACTGGAATTGCATTGAAAGCATAGGAAAAGAGGCAGAACGTCCACAATGATGCACTTGGCCAAAAAGGGCGTATGCGTTTTTTCCTGAATATATTCAGGAAAAAACGCATACGCCCTTTTTGGCCAACCAAGCAAGCTTGCAAAGGAAATCGGCACTACAATGAAGTCTCACTTCCCCCAGGTCAAAAGGGCCATCTGAAAAAAGTGTAAAATCCAGAAAGGCAGGACAGGCCATGAAGAACTGGGAGCCTTGTTATGCTGAAGGGCGGGATGTAAATTGCCAACAAACACTTGGGAGAAGTGTATGGTGTTTCCTGAAACATCTAAAAGACAAAGCAACAGAGCCTAGGGCACTTCCACTTATGGTCCTATAGCTTAGGGAATTTAAAATCAAAAAGGCACAGCCTCCCCAAAGTTTGGAACGGCTCGGTTTACAAGAACCTCGTTTACAGTACAAGTTCAACATCGCAGAAAGTGAAAAATGGATAAAGAACTTGTGGTACTTACGTACAATGCAGTATCACTCAGCAATGAAATCTATGTCATCAGGCCCGTAGCAGCATAATGAGTGGATTCAGGTACGATGATTCTAACTGAAATAAGTCACACAGAAAAAGAAACATCATAAGATATCACTAATACACGGAATGTAAACTTGGCTACACAGGAACTGAATTACAGAACAGAACAGGGTCTCAAATTTAGAAAACCAACTTATGCTTGGTTAAGGGGAAAGGTGAGTTGGGGTGCTGCATAAAACCAGAGATTGAAATGAGCACAGATAAAGTTCCTTAAGCCAAATATGGAATAGACAAGAGCTACTCCTTGCTCAACGAAATGGACTCAAAGCCCCATATTAAATGCCTAAGAATGTACCTGACTAGTAAGTATCTTAAAACCTATGGATTGCTATGCCTCCGAAAGAGAATAAAGCATGTGTACAGGGGCATAAACGCAGCAGTGATAGGATTGGAGAGGTTCGGTGAGCAAATGAAGACCCTTTGAAGTCATATTGCATGGTACCCATTCCACGGGTCTCAACTCTCCAGGTTTAAGGTATTCTTCCTTCAGCTAAAACATGCATGTGGAACCCAGAGTATGATCAACCATGTGAACGGGAGACGTGTTCAAATATGTCTCAGTTTTCCTCCCCTGGTACTCGGGTGCAACATTCCAGACGCTTTACTAACACTCTCCCCACTTGGAGAGTCAGCGCCTTTAACCTCCTGTTTGGCACAGTTTGCAATTTCTGCGGAAGATGAACAGGAATAGCGAGAACCAATGAGAGGCTAGCTGGAGGTGTCTGGACGGGCAAATTTAACTCTCATTTCCCACCAGGAAGAGGAAATAACCAAAGGCTCAGCGTGCCGTACTGGAACCAGATTAGGGCCTGAAGCCACCCTGCGGTGTTGCGGCCAGCTCAAAAGAAAGCGAGTTGAAGAAAGGAGCTCAGGGGCACTGTAATTCACAAACCTGCAGAGTTATAAATGACAGCTATCGTCCAAAAATAGACTGAAGTAAGGCTGCCAAGAGGACTTGAAAGCGGAGCAGAATTGTAGGAAACCGATTTCAGGAGGTAGACTGGAATTGCATTGAAAGCATAGGAAAAGAGGCAGAACGTCCACAATGATGCACTTGGCCAAAAAGGGCGTATGCGTTTTTTCCTGAATATATTCAGGAAAAAACGCATACGCCCTTTTTGGCCAACCAAGCAAGCTTGCAAAGGAAATCTGCACTACAATGATGTCTCACTTCCCCCTGGTCAAAAGGGCCATCTGAAAAAAGTGTAAAATCCAGAAAGGCAGGACAGGCCATGGAGAAGTGGGAGCCTTGTTATGCTGATGGGCGGGATGTAAATTGCCAACAACCACTCGGGAGAAGTGTATGGTGTTTCCTGAAACATCTAAAAAACAAAGCAACAGAACCTAGGGCACTTCCACTTATGGTCCTATAGCTTAGGGAAATTAAAATCAAAAAGACACAGCCACCCCAAAGTTTGGAACGGCTCTGTTTACAAGAACCTCGTTTACAGTACAAGTTCAACATCGCAGAAAGTGAAAAATGGATAAAGAAGTTGTGGTATTTACTTACAAAGCAATATCACTCAGCAATGAAATCTGTGTCATCAGGCCCTTAGCAGCACAATGAGTGGATTCAGGTATGATGATTCTAACTGAAATAAGTCACACAGAAAAAGAAACATCATAAGATATCAGTAATACACGGAATGTAAACTTGGCTACACAGGAACTGAATTACAGAACAGAACAGGGTCTCAAATTTAGAAAACCAACTTATGCTTGCTTAAGGGTAAAGGTGAGTTGGGGTGCTGCATAAAACCAGAGATTGAAATGAGCACAGATAAAGTTCCTTAAGCCAAATATGGAATAGACAAGAGCTACTCCTTGCTCAACGAAATGGAATCAACACCCCATATTAAACGCCTAAGAATGTACCTGACTAGTAAGTATCTTAAAACCTATGGATTGCTATGTCTCCGAAAGAGAATCAAGCATGTGTATAAGGGCATAAACGCAGCAGTGATAGGATTGGAGAGGTTCGTGAGCAAATGAAGACCCTTTGAAGTCATATTGCATGGTACCCATTCCACAGGTTTCAACTACCCAGGTTTAAGGTATTCTTCCTTCATCTAAAACATGCATGTGGAACCTAGAGTATAATCAACCATGTGATCGGGAGACGTGTTCAAATATGTCTCAGTTTTCGAACCCTGGTACTCGGGTGCAACATTCCAGACGCTTTACTAACACTCTCCCCACTTGGAGAGTCAGTCCCTTTAACCACCTGTTTGGCCCAGTTTGCAATTTCTGTGGAAGATGAACAGGAATAGCGAGAACCAATGAAAGACTAGCTGGAGGTGTCTGGATGGGCAAATTTAACTCTCATTTCCCACCAGGAAGAGGAATTAACCAAAGGCTCAGGGTGCCATGCCGGAACCACATTAGGGCCTGAAGACATCCTGCGGTGTTGCGGCCAGCTCAAAAGAAAGCGAGTTGAAGAAAGGAGCTCAGGGGCACTGTAATTCACAAACCTGCAGAGTTATAAATGACAGCTATCGTCCAAAAATAGACTGAAGTAAGGCTGCCAAGAGGACTTGAAAGCGGGGCAGAATTGCAGGAAACCGATTTCAGGAGGTAGACAGGAATTGCATTTCAAGCATAGGTAAAGAGGCAGAACGTCCACAGTGATGCACTTGGCCAAAAAGGGCGTATGCGTTTTTTCCTGAATATATTCAGGAAAAAACGCATACGCCCTTTTTGGCCAACCAAGCAAGCTTGCAATGGAAATCTGCACTACAATGAAGTCTCACTTCCCCCCGGTCAAAAGGGTCATCTGAAAAAAGTGTAAAATCCAGAAAGGCAGGACAGGCCATGGAGAACTGGGAGCCTTGTTATGCTGATGCGCGGGATGTAAATTGCCAACAGACACTCGGGAGAAGTGTATGGTGTTTCCTGAAACATCTAAAAAACAAAGCAACAGAGCCTAGTGCACTTCCACTTATGGTCCTATAGCTTAGGGAAATTAAAATCAAAAAGACACAGCCACCTCAAAGTTTGGGACGCCTCTGTATACAAGAACCTCGTTTACCGTACAAGTTCAATATCACAGAAAGTGAAAAATGGATAAAGAAGTTGTGGTACTCATGTACAAAGCAATATCACTCAGCAATGAAATCTATGTCACCAGGCCCGTAGCAGCATAATGAGTGGATTCGGGTATGGTGATTCTAACTGAAATAAGTCTAACAGAAAAAGAAACATCAAAAAATATCACTAATACATGGAATTTAAACTTGGCTACAGAGGAACAGAATTACAAAACAGAACAGGGTCTCAAATTTAGAAAACCAACTTATGCTTGCTTAAGTGGAAAGGTGAGTTGGGGTGCTGCATAAAACCAGAGACTGAAATGAGCACAGATAAAGTTCCTTAAGCCAAATATGGAATAGACAAGAGCTACTCCTTGCTCAACGAAATGGACTCCACACCCCATATTAAACGCTTAAGAATATACCTGACTAGTAAGTATCTTAAAACCTATGGATTGCTATGTCTCCAAAAGAGAATCAAGCGTGTGTACAAGGGTCATAAACGCAGCAGTGATAGGATTGGAGAGATTCGGTGAGCAAATGAAGACCCTTTGAAGTCATATTGCATGGTACCCATTCCACGGGTCTCAACTCTCCAGGTTTAAGGTATTCTTCCTTCAGCTAAAACATGCATGTGGAACCCAGAGTATGATCAACCATGTGATCGGGAGACATGTTCAAATATGTCTCAGTTTTCATCCCCTGGTACTGCGGTGCAACATTCCAGACGCTTTACTAACACTCTCCCCACTTGGAGAGTCAGTGCCTTTAACCTCCTGTTTGGCCCAGTTTGCAATTTCTGCGGAAGATGAACAGGAATAGCGAGAACCAATGAGAGGCTAGCTGGAGGTGTCTGGACGGGCAAATTTAACTCTCATTTCCCACCAGGAAGAGGAAATAACCAAAGGCTCAGCGTGCCGTGCCACAACCAGATTAGGGCCTGAAGCCATCCTGCGGTGTTGCGGCCAGGTCACAAGAAAGCGAGTTGAAGAAAGGAGCTCAGGGGCACTGTAATTCACAAACCTGCAGAGTTATAAATGACAGCTATCGTCCAAAAATAGACTGAAGTAAGGCTGCCAAGAGGACTTGAAAGCGGGGCAGAATTGCAGGAAACCGATTTCAGGAGGTAGACTGGAATTGCATTGAAAGCATAGGAAAAGAGGCAGAAGGTCCACAATGATGCACTTGGCCAAAAAGGGCGTATGCGTTTTTTCCTGAATATATTCAGGAAAAAACGCATACGCCCTTTTTGGCCAAACAAGCAACTTGCAAAGGAAATCTGCACTACAATGAAGTCTCACTTCCCCCCTGTCAAAAGGGCCATCTGAAAAAAGTGTAAAATCCAGAAAGGCAGGACAGGCCATGGAGAACTGGGAGCCTTGTTATGCTGATGGGCGGGATGTAAATTGCCAACAGACACTCGGGAGAAGTGTATGGTGTTTCCTGAAACATCTAAAAAACAAAGCAACAGAGCCTAGGGCACTGCCACTTATGGTACTATAGCTTAGGGAAATTAAAATCAAAAAGACACAGCCACCCCAAAGTTTGGGACGCCTCTGTTTACAAGAACCTCGATTACCGTACAAGTTCAATATCACAGAAAGTGAAAAATGGATAAAGAACTTGTGGTACTTACGTACAATGCAATATCACTCAGCAATGAAATCTATGTCATCAGGCCCGTAGCAGCATAATGAGTGGATTCAGGTACGATGATTCTAACTGAAATAAGTCACACAGAAAAAGAAACATCAAAAGATATCACTAATACACGGAATGTAAACTTGGCTACACATGAACTGAATTACAAAACAGAACAGGGTCTCAAGTTTAGAAAACCAACTTATGCCTGCTTAAGGGGGAAGGTGAGTTGGGGTGCTGCATAAAAGCAGAGTTTGAAATTAGCACAGATACCGTTCCATAAGCCAAATATGTAATAGACAAGAGCTACCCCTTGCTCAACGAAATGGATTCAACAATGAGGTATCACCTCACACCTGGTAGAATAGGCATCATTGAAAATCTACAAACAAAAAATGCTGGAAAGGGTCTGGAGAAAAGGAACCCTCTTCCACTATTGTTGGGAATATAAATTGATACAGTCATTATGGAGAACAATATGGAATTTCTTAAGAAACTAACAATAGAATTACCATATGATACAGCAATCCCAGTACTGGACATATACCCAGACAAAACCATAAATCAAAAAGAGTCATTCACCGCAATGTTCATTGCATCACTATTTACAATATCGAGGTAATGGAAGCAACCTAAATGCCCACAGACAGACGAATGCATAAAGCTGTGGTACATATATAAAATGGAATATTACTAAGCCATGAAAAGGAATGAAATTGGGTCATTTGTAGAGACGTCGATGGATCTAGAGACTGTCATACAGAGTGAAGTAAGTCAGAAAGAGAAAAACAAATCTTGTATATTCATGCATATATGTGGAACCTAGAAAAACTGTACAGATTAACCATTTTGCAAGGCATAAATAGAGCAACAGATGTAGACAACAAACGTATGGACAACAACGGGGGAAAGCTGTTGGGGGGTGGTGGTGGGAGGAGTTGAGAGACTGGGATTGGCATGTATACATTTATATGTATAAAATAGATAACCAATAAGAACCTGCTGTATAAAAATATAAAATAAAATTCAAAATTAAAAAGAAATAAAATTTAAAAAATAAAACAGAAAAAACAATTATTCCCTGCACATACATGTATTTATATGAATAAATTATTTCCATGCTTATATCTGTAAATACAAAAAAGAGGAATAAAATCTACCTTGAACCAAAAACGAAAAAGAGAAAAAAACACAGAACCCACCAGTTACACAGAGGAAAACCGTATCAGGGCACTTGCTCCAGTTGTAAACAATTCTGAAGTTGGTCAGTGGTGGGGAATCGTCTCCCATTCAGCCAGCAGCCCCCACGCAACAAGCGTCCTCATTGCAAAGCTGGGGCACCGTGCCGAGGCATCTGTGAGTAAACGTGAGCTGAGCCCCAGGCCAGTTGCTGCTGAACTATTCCCACCCGTCCCAGGTAAAACACCTGAATATATACAAGGACTTGAAAGCCTAGAGGAAGGGCCATAGAGCCACACGAATGACAGCATGCCGGCCGACTTGGTGCCTGCAGGCCAGCCAGGATGGTCCTGGCCCTGGGTGCTCTTCTGGAAGATTTCCATTTCCCTGCCTGAGATACCCGTCCTGTCCCTGCCCCCACTGCTTTTTTCCTTCCTCACCTCTGCCCAGGGAGAAATTCCAGCAGCAGGTATGGGTGACACATCCTCTTCTTTAGCAGGTGGCAGCCTGGCAACTGCTGCAGAAAGTCCAGCAGAGCCCCACTCACACTGGGCCACCCACAAAGCTGTGGCCTCTCACTCCCTCCCACCAGCCCAGCCCCGAGACTGCTGACAGGGCAGAGAAAATGGCGTCAGGCACGGCTGCAGGGGCTCTTGCTGCCTGGAGTGGTATTTATATTGATCTCAACCCAGGCACACCTGGGGAGGGCTGGCCGGCACGGTAAGGCTGCCCAGGTCAGCCAATCATCACCCCTCAGGGGCTCACAGTTGCAGAAAATGGAACTTGCTGAACCGGCCAGGTCCAAGGAACAGGTGTGGGCTCCTGAGAGTCAGGATAGACAAGGGGCTGCAGCTTTGGCTTGTTTTCTAATCATTTTATCTGGCCCATGAGTGGGAGACAACTTCAAGAAAACCCTCTCCTAATGAGAGGAACCCAGGAGTCAGGCAGAGGAGGGGTGGGTGGTGGTTGGAGACAGAGGCCTGGTGCCCCGGGTGCAGTGGAAGTCTCTGGAAGACCAGGTGGAGGGAGGCCTCACGGAGTGATGCCCAGGGTCACAGACCTGTTGCAGCTGCTGTTTGTTAGTTCAAGTCCTGCTCTGAGGTGCTCTGTGTCAGCTCTGAGCGACAGGTGAGCTGGGGGTGCTCTGCAATGAGGGCTATGTGCACGGTTCCTGTGTGCCCAGCCCTGCCACGGTACCTGCAAGGGTAGCTCTGTATCCTGGGAGGGGCCTGACCACGAGAGCCCCGTGGGCTGGGGTGGGGGTGGGGTACCTGCCCAGGTGAGCTCCATATTCTGGGATTGGTCTGACCACGAGAGCCCCATGGGCTGCTGGGGACCTGGTAAAGGATGTCAGGACAGTCAGTGAAGCCACCGAGGATATACCTCCAGTTGCTCCTAATTCCTACACCCTGCTGGTCATTCTACCAACCACCAGGACATGGTATTCTGTATTAGTCTTCAATGATGCCTTCTTTTGTATTCCATTAGTCCCAGAGTCACAAGAAATTTTGGCTTGTGAGTGGCAGGACTCAACATACAACTAAAACAATACTTCCGGGCCGTCTGGCCCCAAGGGTGCAAAAATTCCCACACCATCTTTGGGGAAAGCTTAGCTAAAGACCTAAAAGTTCTACCTCTGGAAAAGGAAACCCTCCTTCAATATGCAGACGACATTCTGATCACCAGCCCTACTAAGGAGGCCTCTGAACTACCAAGCCAATAAAGGATAGAAGTTGTCCAAGAAAAAGCTCAAATATCACAGACTGCGGTGACCTGCCTGGGCTTCATTCTCACAGAAGGTCAGAGAAGCCCATCCCAGGAAAGGGAAGAAACCATTTTCAGCCTTACCCCTTTCTAAAACTAGAAGACAGCTTAGGGGTTCCTGGGGAGGCCAGGGTTTGCTGCTTCTGGATCCCTAACTACAGTCTACTAGCTGGGCCTCTATATGAAACACTGAAAGGAAAAGATGATGATCCTTTTGAATAGAATCCAGAAGTGGCCTTTCAAGAATGGAAAGAGCAGTCAATTCAGACCCTTGCCCTGGAACTCCCTAATTTAGCTAAACCCTTTGATCTTTACAATCCCGGTGAAAGGTGAATCGCCATTGGAGAATTAGTGCAAAAACTGGGACCACTTGAAATGGAACAATGCAAGAATGCCATCCAGGTAGGATAAACTACGGTCACTAAGGGGCTTGGCCCACTGCCACATCTGGCCAAGATACTGGCGGTATCTAAAAACCTGGAAATCAGCAGCCCAAAAGGCCACCTCCCTCCTAAGGGAAAAGGACCCCACGTGGTGATCCTAACCACCAACCATGCCCTGAAGTTGCAGGGTTCGCTCCGTGGGCACACCGACCTCGAGTGAGGAGGCCCTCCAACTCCAACATCCAGAGAGATAACCGGGGGCAACAGGGCACCATGACGACTCGTGTGAACATCACTTGACCTGGAGTTTCTCTCATAAAACAACAAGAGTGTGTCCCAAAAGAGTAGACTACTGCTTGCAGGACTTACTGCACCCAGAGGGGAGCTAATAATCTTGGCGGGGGAACAGTATACCACACTGTCACCATAGAAAAGCCTACAGACACCGTGATGATGGTGGCCAATAAGACCGGCTGGACTCCTGTTTACTTCAAAAGGCTGTTGACTCAGTAGCCATCATGGTCCTTGGTCACCACTGACCCTGGACTGTCTGGGAGTTGAGCGGGCAGGGCTCTGACACCTGGTGCTGTTTGTACGTTAATTCAGGGGCCTAAGTGAAGAAAGCGCAGACTACTGGTCAGAGCATCTAGGCTGGCAGAGACGGTCAGCCTAAGGTGGCCGAACAAATGTGGGGCGGGGTGAAACCGGCCCCCACAGCGTCTCTGCACATCTCTTTCCTGGACCCTTAAAGGTCATTAGAATCTATAACACTTCCAATGCTGGTGCTCAGGTGGACGAGCAGGGAGGCAGGGGTCCTGGGGACAATCAACGTCACCGGGAGGCTGCTGGGGAGAAGCTCTGACCCTCGCCCCAGGGTATGAGGGCTCCCAACTCAGCACTCAGCAGTTACAGAAGAAGGGTCTGCACCCTCAGCACTCCAAGAATGAGGAACGGGACAAAAGGCAGAGGAGGGGTTTGTCCCCAGCAAAGCCCATTAAAAATCCCTGGGAGATAAAAATAGAATCTGGGCAATAAAGTCAAGTCTAACCTTTTTTATCCTTTGTGCTTTGTCTAATTTCACGTGCTCCTAGGGTCCCGCATGCAGAGGTTCCACACCCGGCACTTCAGACCAGATTTCCTAGTGCAGAATGGCTGGGTTGACACCTCAGCTCCTGGGGCCCAGTGCAGACTCCACGATATAGAGCCTGAGCTACAGCCAACCCGGCCCTCGAGAGCTCCGCCGCCTCCCTCCCTCCCACTGACTCTGACAGGATCTCTACACAGCAGCCCAGCCCACAGCCCACGGGGTAGTGCATGCTCTCACCTCTCCATTCTCTGATCAAAATATAAAGTTTCCTTTGCTTGTGAACCAAACTCAGTCTCGATCTGTTGGCCCCAATGACACTGGGCAGGGGGACATTTGTTGGGGTCCACTCTGGAGGATCAGTAACAGAAATTGAGACTATTGTAACCTCAATGAACAGATGTGTGAGCCAAACTGTAGTTAACATAGAACAGTGTATAAGGCTCGGGTAAAATAAGATGTTTTTAACACTTCCATTTGATATTTCCATCACTTTTTATAAGCAAGTTCAGTGAAAAGGTTTGTCTTATTTGTCAGGTCAATATTAGAGAAACGAAGTGATTTCTTTCCAAGGATGTACAGCTAATAATCTTGGTTAAACCTTCAATCTTGTTTTAAATGCTTTTCCATTGAAAATGATACCTCTCTTTCAGCTCCCCCATTTCTGAGAAGTATAAAATCTTATAATTTATTATTACCAAAGGGGAAAGGTGGGAGGAGGGATAAATTAACAGTTTGGAATGAACACATACACACTGCTATGTATAAAATAGATCATCAACAAGGAACTACTGTATAGCACAGGGAACTACACTCAACATTTTGCAATAACCTATAAGGGGAAATAATCTGAAAAAGAATAGATATTTTTATTGACATCATCTATCAATGACAGTTAAAGTGTAGCCTAAGGGAAGCTGGTGGTGAGTGCTTCTGACCCTGAAGACTTCAATCATCTAAAGTTTGGACTCTGCCTACTTCCCAAGGCCCTTAATGAACATATGTGTAGCCGTAGCTTAAAAACTTCCCCAGTTTGGGTTTCGGGGAGACACTGATTTTGAAAAAGCCCTGGTGTTCTCCTTACATGAATGGGACTCTTCCTACTGCTAAAACATGTCTGTCACACCCAGAGGATGGTATACCATCTGATCGGGAAGAGTTTGGAAAAGGCATCTCATCTCCTCATCTCCTGGTGCTCGGGTTCACCCCTCCAGCGTCTTTACTAACAGTCTCCCCACTTGGAGATGTCAGCACTGTCAACATCCTGTTGCGTACAGTTTGGAATTTGTCCAGAGGATGAAGCGGAAGGATGAGGAACAATGAGAGACAAGTCCTAGGTGTTCAGACAGGCACATGTCACTCTAATTTCCAATCAGGAAGACGAATTGACCAAAGGCTAGGGTTGCCCATGGAAACAGTATAGGGCTTGAGGAAATCCCGCTGCTTTGTGGCCAGTTCCCATAAACACGAGTTGAACAATGGAACTCAGGGGCAGTAAAATTCACAAAACTGCAGAGTTGAAAATATCCATCACTGAAAAATGTCTTGAGGAAAGTCAGAGAAAAGGACTTGTAAGCAAGGGAGAATGGCAGGAAAGGGATTTGAGGAGGTAGAAAGGACTCGCCATTAAGCACAAGAAAAGGAGCTGAACATTGCCAACATTGCCAACATTGCAGTTGGCCAAAAAGGGTGTATGCGTTCTTTTCTGTATATATTCAAGAAAAGGGCATACACTTTTTTAGCCAACCAAACAGGTGGGCACTGGAAGTCAATACTACAAAAGATATCACTTCGCATCAGTCAGAAGAGCCATCCTCATAAAGCATAAACAACAGAAACGCAGGACAGGGCAACGAGAAGAGGGAGCCCTGTGAGACTTATAGTGGAAATGTATATTGCCAACGGCCATTCTGGAGAAGTGTATTGTGTTTACTAAAGCATCTAAAAAATGAGCTACAGAGCATAGGGCACTTGCACTCATGGGCGTATATCTTGGGAAAAACAAAAATTGAGAGGACACAGGCACCCCAATGTTTACCCCCTCTCTGTTTAAAAGATCCTCGACTAGGATATAACTTAAATGTCTCTGGAGGGAAAAAATGGATAGAGATGTGGTACTTAGGTAGAGTGGAATATTATTCAGCCTGGAAATCAATGAAATATGGCCAGTTGTAACAACTCCGGAGGAGTTACGTATGATCATTCTAAGTGACAGAATTCAAAAAGAAAAAGACACATATCATAAGATATCACTTAAAGGTGGAATCCAAAATGGCTACACATGAAATAAATTACAAAACAAAAACATAGTCAAATATGTAGAAAACACGCATAAGGCTGCTAAACGGGAAAGGTGGGGAGGGGTGAGGCATCATCCAGGAGGTTGAAATTAGCAAAGATACCATTCCAAATACCAAACTGATAATCAACAAGGCCTACACGGTAGCTAAAAGAACTGCACTCAGCACACTCAAGTCACCGGAAAAGAATATATACGACTGGTAAGAATCTGAAAAAGAATTTATTGATGTCTCTCTGTACGTGAATCAAGTGGATATACAGCAGCAAGAAACAGAGCTTTGAAAATCAGCTGTAACCAATATAGTAATAAATTGAAAAAAATAAACGACAGAGAGACAGAGAAAACCTCTTACAACTTTTCCTCAGGGACGGTGATGCAACATGGATTGAACACATCTAGACCCACAGCAGGATGAGACATAAGGCTGGAAACTGTTTGCGCTAAGAGAAATGTGAGGTTGGGTGAGGAAATGCACACCCTTTAAAGTAATACTACCTGGTACCCATTCAATGGGTCCCAAATCTGCAGGTTCAAGGGATCTTCCTACAGCTAAAACATGCATGGAAAACCCAGAGGACTGTACACCATGTGATCGGGAGATGTGTCTAAAATGCACCTCATTTATCCTCTCCTGGTGCTCCTGTTCACCATTCCAGCCACGCTACTTAGAATCTCCCCACTTGGAGAATCAGCACATTTAAACTTCTGTTTCACACATTTTGCAAATTGTGAGGAGGATGAACGGGAAGAGGGGGAACCAATGAGAGAAGAGTTGTAGGGGTTTGGACGGGCACATATCACTCTAATTTCCCATTAAGAATAAGAATTAAAGAAAGGCTCAGCCTGCCTCGCCGGAGCCAAAATAGGGCCTGAAGCAATCCTGCGGGTTTGAGGCCAGCTCACAAAAGAGCAACTTAAACAATGGAGCTCAGGGTCACTGCAATTCACAAACCTGCAGAGTTATAAATGAAAACTAACGTCCAAAAATATGTTGAGGTAAGGCAAAGAAGAGGATCTGAATGCAAGACAGAATTGCAAGAAACAGATTTCAAGAGATAGATTGGACTCGTCTTTAACGCACATGAAAAGCGGCAGAATTTCGACAATGATGCAGTTGGCCCAAAAGGGCGTATGCGTTTTTTCCTGATTATATCCAGGAAAAAACGCATACGCACTTTATGGGCAACGAAGCAAGCAAGCAATGCAAATGTGCACAACAAAGAAGTCTCACTTCCCACCGGTCAAAAGGGCCATCCTAAAAAATTGTAAAAACCAGAAATGCAGGACAGGCCATGGAGAACAGGGAGCCTTTATACGCTGATGGGCAGTGTGTGAACTGCCAAGAGCCACTCTGGAGAAGTGTATGGTGGTTCCTAAATCATCTAAAAAACAGAGCTACAGAGCATAGGACACTTCCAATCATGGGAGTATATCTAGGGAAGTCTAAAAATCAACAAGACACAAGCACACCACAGTTTAGGGCTACTCTGTTTACAAGAACCTCAACTTCAGTACACCTTAAATATCCCAGGAAAGAGAACAATGGATAAAGAAGATGTGGTACTTATGTACAATGGAATATCTCTTCACCATGAAATCAATGTAATAAGGCTAGTAGAAGGATAAAGAGTGGATTTAGGTCCGATAATACTACTTGAAATAAGTCAAACAGAAAAAGAAACATATCATAAGATATCACTTATAGAGGGAGGGTAAATATGGCTGCACAAGAAATGAATTACAGAACAGAACAGTGTCTCACATTTAGAAAACACACTTATGTCAGCTTAAGGGGAAAGGAGAGGTGGGGTGATGCATAAAACCAGAGTTTGAAATTAGCACAGATACCGTTCAATAAACCAAATAGGTATTAGACAAGATCTACACCTTGCTCAATGAACAGGCCTCAACACACCCTATACACCGCAGAGAAATATATCTGAGGAATAAGAATCTTAAAACCCATGTATTGACATATCTCCATAAGGGAATCAAGTGTGTGCAGAGCGGCACAAACACAGCAGTGAAAAGGAGCTAAACCCCATTATAGAAATAAATTTTAAAAACAAAACGCTGAAACAATGAAAGAGAGAAAAATTCTTACAAAATTCGCTCAGGGGCTGTGATGCAACCTGGATTGACCACATATAAACCCACAGCTGGATAAGACATAAGGCTGGACACTTGGGGCTGACAGGATTGGTGAGCTTTGGTGAGCAACTGCCGAAAGTTTAATGCAATACTTCATGCTACTCAGTCCAAGGGTCCCAACACTCCAGGTTGAAGGGAATCTTCCTACAGCTAAACCATGCTTGGGAAACCCAGCGACTGGTATACCATATGATCGGGAAAGGTTTCTAAAACGCACCTCATTTTTCCTCTCCTGGGGCTCCGGATCGACATTCCAGCCGCTTTACTAACAACATCCCCACATGGAGTCAATGCCTTTAAGTTCTGGTATCGCACAGTCTGCAGTTAGTGCAGAGGATGAATGGGAATAGGGGGAACCAGTGAGAAACTAGCTGTAGCGGTTTCAATGGGCACATGTCACTCTAATATCACATCAGTAAGAAGAATTAACCAAAGGCACAGCAAGGTGCCCCAGAAGAAAAATAGGGCTTCAAGGAATCCTGTGGTTATGGGGCAAGACCACAAAAATAAGAGCTAAAAAATGGAGCTAAGGGCCACTGCAATTCAAAAACCTGCAGAGTTATAAAGGCCAACTATTTTTAAAAAATATATTGAGGTAAGGCTATGAAGAGGCATTGAAAGCAAGGCAGAATTGCAGGAAACCGATTTCAGGAGGTAGACAGGAATTGCATTGAAAGCATATGAAGAGAGTCAGAAACTCGACAATGATGCACTTGGCCAAAAAGGGCGTATGCGTTTTTTCCTGAATATATTCAGGAAAAAACGCATACGCACTTTTTGGCCAACCAAGCAAGCTTGCAAAGGAAATCTGCACTACAATGAAGTCTCACTTCCCCCCGGTCAAAAGGGCCATCTGAAAAAAGTGTAAAATCCATAAAGGCACGACAGGCCATGGAGAACTGGGAGCCTTCTTATGCTGATGGGCGGGATGTAAATGGCCAAAAGCCACTCTGGAGAAGTGTATGGTGTTTCCTGAAACATCTAAAAAACAAAGCAACAGAGCCTAGGGCACTTCCACTTATGGTCCTATAGCTTAGGGAAATTAAAATCAAAAAGACACAGCCACCCCAAAGTTTGGGACGGCTCTGTTTACAAGAACCTCGTTTACGGTACAAGTTCAATATCGCAGAAAGTGAAAAATGGATAAAGAACTTGTGGTACTTACGTACAATGCAATATCACTCAGCAATGAAATCTATGTCATCAGGCCCGTAGCAGCATAATGAGTGGATTCAGGTATGATGATTCGAACTGAAATAAGTCACACAGAAAAGAAACATCATAAGGTATCACTAATACACAGAATGTGAACTTGGCTACACATGAACTGAATTACATAACAGAACAGTGTCTCAAGTTTAGAAAACCAACTTATGCTTGCTTAAGGGGGAAGGTGAGGTGGGGTGCTGCATAAAACCAGAGATTGAAATGAGCACAGATAAAGTTCCTTAAGCCAAATATGGAATAGACAAGAGCTACTCCTTTCTCAACGAAATGGACTCAACACCCCATATTAAACGCCTAAGAATATACCTGACTAGTAAGTATCTTAAAACCTATGGATTGCTATGTCTCCGAAAGATAATCAAGCATGTGTACAGGGGCATAAACACAGCAGTGATAGGATTGGAGAGGTTCATGTGCAAATGAAGACCCTTTGAAGTCATATTGCATGGTACCCTTTCCACGGGTCTTAACTCTCCAGGTTTAAGGTATTCTTCCTTCAGCTAAAACATGCATGTGGAACACAGAGTATGATCAACCATGTGAACGGGAGACGTGTTCAAATATGTCTCAGTTTTCCCCCCCTGGTACTCGGGTGCAACATTCCAGACGCTTTACTAACACACTCCCATCTTGGAGAGTCAGTCCCTTTAACCTCCTGTTTGGCCCAGTTTGCAATTTCTGCGAAAGATGAACAGGAATAGCGAGAACCAATGAGAGGCTAGCTGGAGGTGTCTGGACGGGCAAATTTAACTCTCATTTCCCACCAGGAAGAGGAATTAACCAAAGGCTCAGCGTACCGTGCCGGAACCAGATTAGGGCCTGAAGCCATCCTGCGGTGTTGCGGCCAGCTCACAAGAAAGCGAGTTGAAGAAAGGAGCTCAGGGGCACTGTAATTCACAAACCTGCAGAGTTATAAATGACAGCTATCGCCCAAAAATAGACTGAAGTAAGGGTGCCAAGAGGACTTGAAAGCGGGGCAGAATTGCAGGAAAACGATTTCAGGAGGTAGACTGAAATTGCATTGAAAGCATAGGAAAAGAGGCAGAACGTCCACAATGATGCACTTGGCCAAAAAGGGCGTATGCGTTTTTTCCTGAATATATTCAGGAAAAAACGCATACGCCCTTTTTGGCCAAACAAGCAAGCTTGCAAAGGAAATCTGCACTACAATGAAGTCTCACTTCCCCCGGGTCAAAAGGGCCATCTGAAAAATGTGTAAAATCCAGAAAGGCAGGACAGGCCATGGAGAACTGGGAGCCTTGTTATGCTGATGGGCGGGATGTAAATTGCCAACAGCCACTCTGGAGAAGTGTATGGTGTTTCCTGAAACATCTAAAAAACAAAGCAACAGAGCCTAGGGCACTGCCACTTATGGTCCTATAGCTTAGGGAAATTAAAATCAAAAAGACACAGCCACCCCAAAGTTTGGGACGCCTCTGTTTATAAGAACCTCGTTCACAGTACAAGTTCAACATCGCAGAAAGTGAAAAATGGATAAAGAAGTTGTGGTATTTACTTACAAAGCAATATCACTCAGCAATGAAATCTATGTCATCAGGCCCTTAGCAGCACAATGAGTGGGTTCAGGTATGATGATTCTAACTGAAATAAGTCACACAGAAAAAGAAACATCATAAGATATCAGTAATACACGGAATGTAAACTTGGCTACACAGGAACTGAATTACAGAACAGAACAGGGTCTCAAATTTAGAAAACCAACTTATGCTTGCTTAAGGGTAAAGGTGAGTTGGGGTGCTGCATAAAACCAGAGATTGAAATGAGCACAGATAAAGTTACTTAAGTCAAATATGGAATAGACACGAGCTACTCCTTGCTCAACGAAATGGACTCAACACCGCATATTAAACGCGTAAGAATGTACCTGACTAGTAAGTATCTTAAAACCTATGGATTGCTATGTCTCCGAAAGAGAATCAAGCATGTGTACAGGGGCATAAACGCAGCAGTGATAGGATTGGAGAGGTTCGGTGAGCAAATGAAGACCCTTTGAAGTCATATTGCATGGTACCCATTACACGGGTCTCAACTCTCCAGGTTTAAGGTATTCTTCCTTCAGCTAAAACATGCATGTGGATCTCAAGTATGATCAACCATGTGAACGGGAGACGTGTTCAAATATGTCTCAGTTTTCCTCCCCTGGTACTCGGGTGCAACATTCCAGATGCATAACTAACACTCTCCCCACTTGGAGAGTCAGCGCCTTTAACCTCCTGTTTGGCCCAGTTTGCAATTTCTGCGGAAGATGAACAGGAATAGCGAGAACCAATGAGAGGCTAGCTGGAGGTGTCTGGACGGGCAAATTTAACTCTCATTTCCCACCAGGAAGTGGAAATAACCAAAGGCTCAGTGTGCCATGCCGGAACCAGATTAGGGCCTGAAGCCATCCTGCGGTGTTGCGGCCAGCTCAAAAGAAAGCGAGTTGAAGAAAGGAGCTCAGGGGCACTGTAATTCACAAACCTGCAGAGTTATAAATGACAGCTATCGTCCAAAAATAGACTGAATTAAGGCTGCCAAGAGGACTTGAAAGCGGGGCAGAATTGCAGGAAACCGATTTCAGGGGGTAGACTGGAATTGCATTGAAAGCATAGGAAAAGAGGCAGAACGTCCACAATGATGCACTTGGCCAAAAAGGGCGTATGCGTTTTTTCCTGAATATATTCAGGAAAAAACGCATACGCCCTTTTTGGCCAACCAAGCAAGCTTGCAAAGGAAATCTGCACTACAATGAAGTCTCAATTCCCCTAGGTCAAAAGGGCCATCTGAAAAAAGTGTAAAATCCAGAAAGGCAGGACAGGCCATGGAGAACTGGGAGACTTGTTATGCTGATCGGCGGGATGAAAATTGCCAACAGACACTCGGGAGAAGTGTATGGTGTTTCCTGAAACATCTAAAAAACAAAGCAACAGAACCTAGGGCACTTCCACTTATGGTCCTATAGCTTAGGGAAATTAAAATCAAAAAGACACAGCCACCCCAAAGTTTGGAACGGCTCTGTTTACAAGAACCTCGTTTACAGTACAAGTTCAACATCGCAGAAAGTGAAAAATGGATAAAGAAGTTGTGGTATTTACTTACAAAGCAATATCACTCAGCAATGAAATCTGTGTCATCAGGCCCTTAGCATCACAATGAGTGGATTCAGTTACGATGATTCTAACTGAAATAAGTCACACAGAAAAAGAAACATCATAAGATATCAGTAATACACGGAATGTAAACTTGGCTACACAGGAACTGAATTACAGAACAGAACAGGGTCTCAAATTTAGAAAACCAACTTATGCTTGCTTAAGGGGAAAGGTGAGTTGGGGTGCTGCATAAAACCAGAGATTGAAATGAGCACAGATAAAGTTCCTTAAGCCAAATATGGAATAGACAAGAGCTACTCCTTGCTCAACGAAATGGACTCAACACCCCATATTAAACGCCTAAGAATATACCTGACTAGTAAGTATCTTAAAACCTATGGATTGCTATGTCTCCGAAAGATAATCAAGCATGTGTACAGGGGCATAAACACAGCAGTGATAGGATTGGAGAGGTTCATGTGCAAATGAAGACCCTTTGAAGTCATATTGCATGGTACCCATTACACGGGTCTCAACTCTCCAGGTTTAAGGTATTCTTCCTTCAGCTAAAACATGCATGTGGATCTCAAGTATGATCAACCATGTGAACGGGAGACGTGTTCAAATATGTCTCAGTTTTCCTCCCCTGGTACTCGGGTGCAACATTCCAGATGCATAACTAACACTCTCCCCACTTGGAGAGTCAGCGCCTTTAACCTCCTGTTTGGCCCAGTTTGCAATTTCTGCGGAAGATGAACAGGAATAGCGAGAACCAATGAGAGGCTAGCTGGAGGTGTCTGGACGGGCAAATTTAACTCTCATTTCCCACCAGGAAGTGGAAATATCCAAAGGCTCAGTGTGCCATGCCGGAACCAGATTAGGGCCTGAAGCCATCCTGCGGTGTTGCGGCCAGCTCAAAAGAAAGCGAGTCGAAGAAAGGAGCTCAGGGGCACTGTAATTCACAAACCTGCAGAGTTATAAATGACAGCTATCGTCCAAAAATAGACTGAAGTAAGGCTGCCAAGAGGACTTGAAAGCGGGGCAGAATTGCAGGAAACCGATTTCAGGAGGTAGACTGGAATTGCACTGTAAGCATAGGAAAAGAGGCAGAACGTCCACAATGATGCACTTGGCCAAAAAGGGCGTATGCGTTTTTTCCTGAATATATTCAGGAAAAAACGCATACGCCCTTTTTGGCCAACCAAGCAAGCTTGCAAAGGAAATCTGCACTACAATGAAGTCTCACTTCCCCCCGGTCAAAAGGGCCATCTGAAAAAAGTGTAAAATCCAGAAAGGCAGGACAGGCCATGGAGAACTGGGAGCCTTGTTATGCTGATGGGCGGGATGTAAATTGCCAACAGCCACTCTGGAGAAGTGTATGGTGTTTCCTGAAACATCTAAAAAACAAAGCAACAGAGCCTAGGGCACTGCCACTTATGGTCCTATAGCTTAGGGAAATTAAAATCAAAAAGACACAGCCACCCCAAAGTTTGGGACGCCTCTGTTTATAAGAACCTCGTTCACAGTACAAGTTCAACATCGCAGAAAGTGAAAAATGGATAAAGAAGTTGTGGTATTTACTTACAAAGCAATATCACTCAGCAATGAAATCTATGTCATCAGGCCCTTAGCAGCACAATGAGTGGGTTCAGGTATGATGATTCTAAATGAAATAAATCACACAGAAAAAGAAACATCATAAGATATCAGTAATACACGGAATGTAAACTTGGCTACACAGGAACTGAATTACAGAACAGAACAGGGTCTAAAATTTAGAAAACCAACTTATGCTTGCTTAAGGGGAAAGGTGAGTTGGGGTGCTGCATAAAACCAGAGATTGAAATGAGCACAGATAAAGTTCCTTAAGTCAAATATGGAATAGACAAGAGCTACTCCTTGCTGAACGAAATGTACTCAACACCGCATATTAAACACGTAAGAATGTACCTGACTAGTAAGTATCGTAAAACCTATGGATTGCTATGTCTCCGAAAGAGAATCAAGCATGTGTACAGGGGCATAAACGCAGCAGTGATAGGATTGGAGAGGTTCGGTGAGCAAATGAAGACCCTTTGAAGTCATATTGCATGGTACCCATTACACGGGTCTCAACTCTCCAGGTTTAAGGTATTCTTCCTTCAGCTAAAACATGCATGTGGAACCCAAGTATGATCAACCATGTGAACGGGAGACGTGTTCAAATATGTCTCAGTTTTCCTCCCCTGGTACTCGGGTGCAACATTCCAGATGCTTTACTAACACTCTCCCCACTTGGAGAGTCAGCGCCTTTAACCTCCTGTTTGGCCCAGTTTGCAATTTCTGCGGAAGATGAACAGGAATAGCGAGAACCAATGAGAGGCTAGCTGGAGGTGTCTGGACGGGCAAATTTAACTCTCATTTCCCACCAGGAAGTGGAAATATCCAAAGGCTCAGCGTGCCGTGCCGGAACCAGATTAGGGCCTGAAGCCATCCTGCGGTGTTGCGGCCAGCTCAAAAGAAAGCGAGTTGAAGAAAGGAGCTCAGGGGCACTGTAATTCACAAACCTGCAGAGTTATAAATGACAGCTATCGTCCAAAAATAGACTGAAGTAAGGCTGCCAAGAGGACTTGAAAGCGGGGCAGAATTACAGGAAACCGATTTCAGGAGGTAGACTGGAATTGCATTGAAAGCATAGGAAAAGAGGCAGAACGTCCACAATGATGCACTTTGCCAAAAGGGCGTATGCGTTTTTTCCTGAATATATTCAGGAAAAAACGCATACGCCCTTTTTGGCCAACCAAGCAAGCTTGCAAAGGAAATCTGCACTACAATGAAGTCTCACTTCCCCCCGGTCAAAAGGGCCATCTGAAAAAAGTGTAAAATCCAGAAAGGCAGGACAGGCCATGGAGAACTGGGAGCCTTGTTATGCTGATGGGCGGGATGTAAATTGCCAACAGACACTCGGGAGAAGTGTATGGTGTTTCCTGAAACATCTAAAAAACAAAGCAACAGAGCCTAGGGCACTTCCACTTATGGTCCTATAGCTTAGGGAAATTAATATCAAAAAGACACAGCAACCCCAAAATTTGGGACGGCTCTTTTTACAGGAATCTCTTCTCCGGCACAAGTTAAATATCCCAGAGAGCAAATAATGGATAAAGAAGTTGCGGTACTTCTGTACAACAGAATACCACTCAGCAATGAAATCTATGTCACCAGGCCCGTACCAGCATAATGAGTGGATTGAGGCACGATGATTCTAAGTGAAATAAGTCACACAGAAAAAGAAACATCATAAGGTATCACTAATACACGGAATGTGAACTTGGCTACACATGAACTGAATTACAAAACAGAACAGGGTCTCAAGTTTAGAAAACCAACTTATGCCTGCTTAAGGGGGAAGGTGAGTTGGGGTGCTGCATAAAAGCAGAGTTTGAAATTAGCACAGATACCGTTCCATAAGCCAAATATGTAATAGACAAGAGCTACCCCTTGCTCAACGAAATGGATTCAACAATGAGGTATCACCTCACACCTGGTAGAATAGGCATCATTGAAAATCTACAAACAAAAAATGCTGGAAAGGGTGTGGAGAAAAGGAACCCTCTTCCACTATTGTTGGGAATATAAATTGATACAGTCATTATGGAGAACAATATGGAATTTCTTAAGAAACTAACAATAGAATTACCATATGATACAGCAATCCCAGTACTGGACATATACCCAGACAAAACCATAAATCAAAAAGAGTCATTCACCGCAATGTTCATTGCATCACTATTTACAATATCGAGGTAATGGAAGCAACCTAAATGCCCACAGACAGACGAATGCATAAAGCTGTGGTACATATATAAAATGGAATATTACTAAGCCATGAAAAGGAATGAAATTGGGTCATTTGTAGAGACGTCGATGGATCTAGAGACTGTCATACAGAGTGAAGTAAGTCCGAAGGAGAAAAACAAATTTTGTATATTCATGCATATATGTGGAACCTAGAAAAACTGTACAGATTAACCATTTTGCAAGGCATAAATAGAGCAACAGATGTAGACAACAAACGTATGGACAACAAGGGGGGAAAGCTGTTGGGGGGGTGGTGGTGGGAGGAGTTGAGAGACTGGGATTGGCATGTATACATTTATATGTATAAAATAGATAACCAATAAGAACCTGCTGTATAAAAATATAAAATAAAATTCAAAATTAAAAAGAAGTAAAATTTAAAAAATAAAACAGAAAAAACAATTATTCCCTGCACATACATGTATTTATATGAATAAATTATTTCCATGCTTATATCTGTAAATACAAAAAAGAGGAATAAAATCTACCTTGAACCAAAAACGAAAAAGAGAAAAAAAACACAGAACCCACCAGTTCCACAGAGGAAAACCGTATCAGGGCACTTGCTCCAGTTGTAAACAATTCTGAAGTTGGTCAGTGGTGGGGAATCGTCTCCCATTCAGCCAGCAGCCCCCACGCAACAAGCGTCCTCATTGCAAAGCTGGGGCACCGTGCCGAGGCATCTGTGAGTAAACGTGAGCTGAGCCCCAGGCCAGTTGCTGCTGAACTATTCCCACCCGTCCCAGGTAAAACACCTGAATATATACAAGGACTTGAAAGCCTAGAGGAAGGGCCATAGAGCCACACGAGTGACAGCATGCCAGCCGACTTGGTGCCTGCAGGCCAGCCAGGATGGTCCTGGCCCTGGGTGCTCTTCTGGAAGATTTCCATTTCCCTGCCTGAGATACCCGTCCTGTCCCTGCCCCCACTGCTTTTTTCCTTCCTCACCTCTGCCCAGGGAGAAATTCCAGCAGCAGGTATGGGTGACACATCCTCTTCTTTAGCAGGTGGCAGCCTGGCAACTGCTGCAGAAAGTCCAGCAGAGCCCCACTCACACTGGGCCACCCACAAAGCCGTGGCCTCTCACTCCCTCCCACCAGCCCAGCCCCGAGACTGCTGACAGGGCAGAGAAAATGGCGTCAGGCACGGCTGCAGGGGCTCTTGCTGCCTGGAGTGATATTTATATTGATCTCAACCCAGGCACACCTGGGGAGGGCTGGCCGGCACGGTAAGGCTGCCCAGGTCAGCCAATCATCACCCCTCAGGGGCTCACAGTTGCAGAAAATGGAACTTGCTGAACCGGCCAGGTCCAAGGAACAGGTGTGGGCTCCTGAGAGTCAGGATAGACAAGGGGCTGCAGCTTTGGCTTGTTTTCTAATCATTTTATCTGGCCCATGAGTGGGAGACAACTTCAAGAAAACCCTCTCCTAATGAGAGGAACCCAGGAGTCAGGGAGAGGAGGGGTGGGTGGTGGTTGGAGACAGAGGCCTGGTGCCCCGGGTGCAGTGGAAGTCTCTGGAAGACCAGGTGGAGGGAGGCCTCACGGAGTGATGCCCAGGGTCACAGACCTGTCGCAGCTGCTGTTTGTTAGTTCAAGTCCTGCTCTGAGGTGCTCTGTGTCAGCTCTGAGCGACAGGTGAGCTGGGGGTGCTCTGCAATGAGGGCTATGTGCACGGTTCCTGTGTGCCCAGCCCTGCCACGGTACCTGCAAGGGTAGCTCTGTATCCTGGGAGGGGCCTGACCACGAGAGCCCCGTGGGCTGGGGTGGGGGTGGGGTACCTGCCCAGGTGAGCTCCATATTCTGGGATTGGTCTGACCACGAGAGCCCCATGGGCTGCTGGGGACCTGGTAAAGGATGTCAGGACAGTCAGTGAAGCCACCGAGGATATACCTCCAGTTGCTCCTAATTCCTACACCCTGCTGGTCATTCTACCAACCACCAGGACATGGTATTCTGTATTAGTCTTCAATGATGCCTTCTTTTGTATTCCATTAGTCCCAGAGTCACAAGAAATTTTGGCTTGTGAGTGGCAGGACTCTACATACAACTAAAACAATACTTCCGGGCCGTCTGGCCCCAAGGGTGCAAAAATTCCCACACCATCTTTGGGGAAAGCTTAGCTAAAGACCTAAAAGTTCTACCTCTGGAAAAGGAAACCCTCCTTCAATATGCAGACGACATTCTGATCACCAGCCCTACTAAGGAGGCCTCTGAACTACCAAGCCAATAAAGGATAGAAGTTGTCCAAGAAAAAGCTCAAATATCACAGACTGCGGTGACCTGCCTGGGCTTCATTCTCACAGAAGGTCAGAGAAGCCCATCCCAGGAAAGGGAAGAAACCATTTTCAGCCTTACCCCTTTCTAAAACTAGAAGACAGCTTAGGGGTTCCTGGGGAGGCCAGGGTTTGCTGCTTCTGGATCCCTAACTACAGTCTACTAGCTGGGCCTCTATATGAAACACTGAAAGGAAAAGATGACGATCCTTTTGAATAGAATCCAGAAGTGGCCTTTCAAGATTGGAAAGAGCAGTCAATTCAGACCCTTGCCCTGGAACTCCCTAATTTAGCTAAACCCTTTGATCTTTACAATCCCGGTGAAAGGTGAATCGCCATTGGAGAATTAGTGCAAAAACTGGGACCACTTGAAATGGAACAATGCAAGAATGCCATCCAGGTAGGATAAACTACAGTCACTAAGGGGCTTGGCCCACTGCCACATCTGGCCAAGATACTGGCGGTATCTAAAAACCTGGAAATCAGCAGCCCAAAAGGCCACCTCCCTCCTAAGGGAAAAGGACCCCACGTGGTGATCCTAACCACCAACCATGCCCTGAAGTTGCAGGGTTCGCTCCGTGGGCACACCGACCTCGAGTGAGGAGGCCCTCCAACTCCAACATCCAGAGAGATAACCGGGGGCAACAGGGCACCATGACGACTCGTGTGAACATCACTTGACCTGGAGTTTCTCTCATAAAACAACAAGAGTGTGTCCCAAAAGAGTAGACTACTGCTTGCAGGACTTACTGCACCCAGAGGGGAGCTAATAATCTTGGCGGGGGAACAGTATACCACACTGTCACCATAGAAAAGCCTACAGACACCGTGATGATGGTGGCCAATAAGACCGGCTGGACTCCTGTTTACTTCAAAAGGCTGTTGACTCAGTAGCCATCATGGTCCTTGATCACCACTGACCCTGGACTGTCTGGGAGTTGAGCGGGCAGGGCTCTGACACCTGGTGCTGTTTGTACGTTAATTCAGGGGCCTAAGTGAAGAAAGCGCAGACTACTGGTCAGAGCATCTAGGCTGGCAGAGACGGTCAGCCTAAGGTGGCCGAACAAATGTGGGGCGGGGTGAAACCGGCCCCCACAGCGTCTCTGCACATCTCTTTCCTGGACCCTTAAAGGTCATTAGAATCTATAACACTTCCAATGCTGGTGCTCAGGTGGACGAGCAGGGAGGCAGGGGTCCTGGGGACAATCAACGTCACCGGGAGGCTGCTGGGGAGAAGCTCTGACCCTCGCCCCAGGGTATGAGGGCTCCCAACTCAGCACTCAGCAGTTACAGAAGAAGGGTCTGCACCCTCAGCACTCCAAGAATGAGGAACGGGACAAAAGGCAGAGGAGGGGTTTGTCCCCAGCAAAGCCCATTAAAAATCCCTGGGAGATAAAAATAGAATCTGGGCAATAAAGTCAAGTCTAACCTTTTTTATCCTTTGTGCTTTGTCTAATTTCACGTGCTCCTAGGGTCCCACATGCAGAGGTTCCACACCCGGCACTTCAGACCAGATTTCCTAGTGCAGAATGGCTGGGTCGACACCTCAGCTCCTGGGGCCCAGTGCAGACTCCACGATATAGAGCCTGAGCTACAGCCAACCCGGCCCTCGAGAGCTCCGCCGCCTCCCTCCCTCCCACTGACTCTGACAGGATCTCTACACAGCAGCCCAGCCCACAGCCCACGGGGTAGTGCATGCTCTCACCTCTCCATTCTCTGATCAAAATATAAAGTTTCCTTTGCTTGTGAACCAAACTCAGTCTCGATCTGTTGGCCCCAATGACACTGGGCAGGGGGACACTTGTTGGGGTCCACTCTGGAGGATCAGTAACAGAAATTGAGACTATTGTAACCTCAATGAACAGATGTGTGAGCCAAACTGTAGTTAACATAGAACAGTGTATAAGGCTCGGGTAAAATAAGATGTTTTTAACACTTCCATTTGATATTTCCATCACTTTTTATAAGCAAGTTCAGTGAAAAGGTTTGTCTTATTTGTCAGGTCAATATTAGAGAAACGAAGTGATTTCTTTCCAAGGATGTACAGCTAATAATCTTGGTTAAACCTTCAATCTTGTTTTAAATGCTTTTCCATTGAAAATGATACCTCTCTTTCAGCTCCCCCATTTCTGAGAAGTATAAAATCTTATAATTTATTATTACCAAAGGGGAAAGGTGGGAGGAGGGATAAATTAACAGTTTGGAATGAACACATACACACTGCTATGTATAAAATAGATCATCAACAAGGAACTACTGTATAGCACAGGGAACTACACTCAACATTTTGCAATAACCTATAAGGGGAAATAATCTGAAAAAGAATAGATATTTTTATTGACATCATCTATCAATGACAGTTAAAGTGTAGCCTAAGGGAAGCTGGTGGTGAGTGCTTCTGACCCTGAAGACTTCAATCATCTAAAGTTTGGACTCTGCCTACTTCCCAAGGCCCTTAATGAACATATGTGTAGCTGTAGCTTAAAAAATTCCCCAGTTTGGGTTTCGGGGAGACACTGATTTTGAAAAAGCCCTGGTGTTCTCCTTACATGAATGGGACTCTTCCTACTGCTAAAACATGTCTGTCACACCCAGAGGATGGTATACCGTCTGATCGGGAAGAGTTTGGAAAAGGCATCTCATCTCCTCATCTCCTGGTGCTCGGGTTCACCCCTCCAGCGTCTTTACTAACAGTCTCCCCACTTGGAGATGTCAGCACTGTCAACATCCTGTTGCGTACAGTTTGGAATTTGTCCAGAGGATGAAGTGGAAGGATGAGGAACAATGAGAGACAAGTCCTAGGTGTTCAGACAGGCACATGTCACTCTAATTTCCAATCAGGAAGACGAATTGACCAAAGGCTAGGGTTGCCCATGGAAACAGTATAGGGCTTGAGGAAATCCCGCTGCTTTGTGGCCAGTTCCCATAAACACGAGTTGAACAATGGAACTCAGGGGCAGTAAAATTCACAAAACTGCAGAGTTGAAAATATCCATCACTGAAAAATGTCTTGAGGAAAGTCAGAGAAAAGGACTTGTAAGCAAGGGAGAATGGCAGGAAAGGGATTTGAGGAGGTAGAAAGGACTCGCCATTAAGCACAAGAAAAGGAGCTGAACATTGCCAACATTGCCAACATTGCAGTTGGCCAAAAAGGGTGTATGCGTTCTTTTCTGTATATATTCAAGAAAAGGGCATACACTTTTTTAGCCAACCAAACAGGTGGGCACTGGAAGTCAATACTACAAAAGATATCACTTCGCATCAGTCAGAAGAGCCATCCTCATAAAGCATAAACAACAGAAACGCAGGACAGGGCAACGAGAAGAGGGAGCCCTGTGAGACTTATAGTGGAAATGTATATTGCCAACGGCCATTCTGGAGAAGTGTATTGTGTTTACTAAAGCATCTAAAAAATGAGCTACAGAGCATAGGGCACTTGCACTCATGGGCGTATATCTTGGGAAAAACAAAAATTGAGAGGACACAGGCACCCCAATGTTTACCCCCTCTCTGTTTAAAAGATCCTCGACTAGGATATAACTTAAATGTCTCTGGAGGGAAAAAATGGATAGAGATGTGGTACTTAGGTAGAGTGGAATATTATTCAGCCTGGAAATCAATGAAATATGGCCAGTTGTAACAACTCCGGAGGAGTTACGTATGATCATTCTAAGTGACAGAATTCAAAAAGAAAAAGACACATATCATAAGATATCACTTAAAGGTGGAATCCAAAATGGCTACACATGAAATAAATTACAAAACAAAAACATAGTCAAATATGTAGAAAACACGCATAAGGCTGCTAAACGGGAAAGGTGGGGAGGGGTGAGGCATCATCCAGGAGGTTGAAATTAGCAAAGATACCATTCCAAATACCAAACTGATAATCAACAAGGCCTACACGGTAGCTAAAAGAACTGCACTCAGCACACTCAAGTCACCGGAAAAGAATATATACGACTGGTAAGAATCTGAAAAAGAATTTATTGATGTCTCTCTGTACGTGAATCAAGTGGATGTACAGCAGCAAGAAACAGAGCTTTGAAAATCAGCTGTAACCAATATAGTAATAAATTGAAAAAAATAAACGACAGAGAGACAGAGAAAACCTCTTACAACTTTTCCTCAGGGATGGTGATGCAACATGGATTGAACACATCTAGACCCACAGCAGGATGAGACATAAGGCTGGAAACTGTTTGCGCTAAGAGAAATGTGAGGTTGGGTGAGGAAATGCACACCCTTTAAAGTAATACTACCTGGTACCCATTCAATGGGTCCCAAATCTGCAGGTTCAAGGGATCTTCCTACAGCTAAAACATGCATGGAAAACCCAGAGGACTGTACACCATGTGATCGGGAGATGTGTCTAAAATGCACCTCATTTATCCTCTCCTGGTGCTCCTGTTCACCATTCCAGCCACGCTACTTAGAATCTCCCCACTTGGAGAATCAGCACATTTAAACTTCTGTTTCACACATTTTGCAAATTGTGAGGAGGATGAACGGGAAGAGGGGGAACCAATGAGAGAAGAGTTGTAGGGGTTTGGACGGGCACATATCACTCTAATTTCCCATTAAGAATAAGAATTAAAGAAAGGCTCAGCCTGCCTCGCCGGAGCCAAAATAGGGCCTGAAGCAATCCTGCGGGTTTGAGGCCAGCTCACAAAAGAGCAACTTAAACAATGGAGCTCAGGGTCACTGCAATTCACAAACCTGCAGAGTTATAAATGAAAACTAACGTCCAAAAATATGTTGAGGTAAGGCAAAGAAGAGGATCTGAATGCAAGACAGAATTGCAAGAAACAGATTTCAAGAGATAGATTGGACTCGTCTTTAACGCACATGAAAAGCGGCAGAATTTCGACAATGATGCAGTTGGCCCAAAAGGGCGTATGCGTTTTTTCCTGATTATATCCAGGAAAAAACGCATACGCACTTTATGGGCAACGAAGCAAGCAAGCAATGCAAATGTGCACAACAAAGAAGTCTCACTTCCCACCGGTCAAAAGGGCCATCCTAAAAAATTGTAAAAACCAGAAATGCAGGACAGGCCATGGAGAACAGGGAGCCTTTATACGCTGATGGGCAGTGTGTGAACTGCCGAGAGCCACTCTGGAGAAGTGTATGGTGGTTCCTAAATCATCTAAAAAACAGAGCTACAGAGCATAGGACACTTCCAATCATGGGAGTATATCTAGGGAAGTCTAAAAATCAACAAGACACAAGCACACCACAGTTTAGGGCTACTCTGTTTACAAGAACCTCAACTTCAGTACACCTTAAATATCCCAGGAAAGAGAACAATGGATAAAGAAGATGTGGTACTTATGTACAATGGAATATCTCTTCACCATGAAATCAATGTAATAAGGCTAGTAGAAGGATAAAGAGTGGATTTAGGTCCGATAATACTACTTGAAATAAGTCAAACAGAAAAAGAAACATATCATAAGATATCACTTATAGAGGGAGGGTAAATATGGCTGCACAAGAAATGAATTACAGAACAGAACAGTGTCTCACATTTAGAAAACACACTTATGTCAGCTTAAGGGGAAAGGAGAGGTGGGGTGATGCATAAAACCAGAGTTTGAAATTAGCACAGATACCGTTCAATAAACCAAATAGGTATTAGACAAGATCTACACCTTGCTCAATGAACAGGCCTCAACACACCCTATACACCGCAGAGAAATATATCTGAGGAATAAGAATCTTAAAACCCATGTATTGACATATCTCCATAAGGGAATCAAGTGTGTGCAGAGCGGCACAAACACAGCAGTGAAAAGGAGCTAAACCCCATTATAGAAATAAATTTTAAAAACAAAACGCTGAAACAATGAAAGAGAGAAAAATTCTTACAAAATTCGCTCAGGGGCTGTGATGCAACCTGGATTGACCACATATAAACCCACAGCTGGATAAGACATAAGGCTGGACACTTGGGGCTGACAGGATTGGTGAGCTTTGGTGAGCAACTGCCGAAAGTTTAATGCAATACTTCATGCTACTCAGTCCAAGGGTCCCAACACTCCAGGTTGAAGGGAATCTTCCTACAGCTAAACCATGCTTGGGAAACCCAGCGACTGGTATACCATATGATCGGGAAAGGTTTCTAAAACGCACCTCATTTTTCCTCTCCTGGGGCTCCGGATCGACATTCCAGCCGCTTTACTAACAACATCCCCACATGGAGTCAATGCCTTTAAGTTCTGGTATCGCACAGTCTGCAGTTAGTGCAGAGGATGAATGGGAATAGGGGGAACCAGTGAGAAACTAGCTGTAGCGGTTTCAATGGGCACATGTCACTCTAATATCACATCAGTAAGAAGAATTAACCAAAGGCACAGCAAGGTGCCCCAGAAGAAAAATAGGGCTTCAAGGAATCCTGTGGTTATGGGGCAAGACCACAAAAATAAGAGCTAAAAAATGGAGCTAAGGGCCACTGCAATTCAAAAACCTGCAGAGTTATAAAGGCCAACTATTTTTAAAAAATATATTGAGGTAAGGCTATGAAGAGGCATTGAAAGCAAGGCAGAATTGCAGGAAACCGATTTCAGGAGGTAGACAGGAATTGCATTGAAAGCATATGAAGAGAGTCAGAAACTCGACAATGATGCACTTGGCCAAAAAGGGCGTATGCGTTTTTTCCTGAATATATTCAGGAAAAAACGCATACGCACTTTTTGGCCAACCAAGCAAGCTTGCAAAGGAAATCTGCACTACAATGAAGTCTCACTTCCCCCCGGTCAAAAGGGCCATCTGAAAAAAGTGTAAAATCCATAAAGGCACGACAAGCCATGGAGAACTGGGAGCCTTCTTATGCTGATGGGCGGGATGTAAATTGCCAACAGCCACTCTGGAGAAGTGTATGGTGTTTCCTGAAACATCTAAAAAACAAAGCAACAGAGCCTAGGGCACTTCCACTTATGGTCCTATAGCTTAGGGAAATTAAAATCAAAAAGACACAGCCACCCCAAAGTTTGGGACGGCTCTGTTTACAAGAACCTCGTTTACGGTACAAGTTCAATATCGCAGAAAGTGAAAAATGGATAAAGAACTTGTGGTACTTACGTACAATGCAATATCACTCAGCAATGAAATCTATGTCATCAGGCCCGTAGCAGCATAATGAGTGGATTCAGGTATGATGATTCGAACTGAAATAAGTCACACAGAAAAGAAACATCATAAGGTATCATTAATACACAGAATGTCGACTTGGCTACACATGAACTGAATTACAAAACAGAACAGTGTCTCAAGTTTAGAAAACCAACTTATGCTTGCTTAAGGGGGAAGGTGAGGTGGGGTGCTGCATAAAACCAGAGATTGAAATGAGCACAGATAAAGTTCCTTAAGCCAAATATGGAATAGACAAGAGCTACTCCTTGCTCAACGAAATGGACTCAACACCCCATATTAAACGCCTAAGAATGTACCTGACTAGTAAGTATCTTAAAACCTATGGATTGCTATGTCTCCAAAAGAGAATCAAGCGTGTGTACAGGGGCATAAACGCAGCAGTGATAGGATTGGAGAGGTTCGGTGAGCAAATGAAGACCCTTTGAAGTCATATTGCATGGTACCCATTCCACGGGTCTCAACTCTCCAGGTTTAAGGTATTCTTCCTTCAGCTAAAACATGCATGTGGAACCCAGAGTATGATCAACCGTGTGAACGGGAGACGTTTTCAAATATGTCTCAGTTTTCCTCCCCTGGTACTCGGGTGCAACATTCCAGACGCTTTACTAACACTCCCGACTTGGAGAGTCAGTGCCTTTAACCTCCTGTTTGGCCCAGTTTGCAATTTCTGCGGAAGATGAACAGGAATAGCGAGAACCAATGGGAGGCTAGCTGGAGGTGTCTGAACGGGCAAATTTAACTCTCATTTCCCACCAGGAAGAGGAATTAACCAAAGGCTCAGCATGCCGGGCTGGAACCAGATTAGGGCCTGAAGCCATCCTGCGGTGTTGCGGCCAGGTCACAAGAAAGCGAGTTGAAGAAAGGAGCTCAGGGGCACTTTAATTCACAAACCTGCAGAGTTATAAATGACAGCTATTGTCCAAAAATATACTGAAGTAAGGCTGCCAAGAGGACTTGAAAGCGGGGCAGAATTGCAGGAAACCGATTTCAGGAGGTAGACTGGAATTGCATTGAAAGCATAGGAAAAGAGGCAGAACGTCCACAATGATGCACTTGGCCAAAAAGGGCGTATGCGTTTTTTCCTGAATATATTCAGGAAAAAACGCATACGCCCTTTTTGGCCAACCAAGCAAGCTTGCAAAGGAAATCTGCACTACAATGAAGTCTCACTTCCCCCCGGTCAAAAGGGCCATCTGAAAAAAGTGTAAAATCCAGAAAGGCAGGACAGGCCATGGAGAACTGGGAGCCTTGTTATGCTGATGGGCGGGATGTAAATTGCCAACAGACACTGGGGAGAAGTGTATGGTGTTTCCTGAAACATCTAAAAAACAAAGCAACAGAGCCTAGGGCACTGCCACTTATGGTCCTATAGCTTAGGGAAATTAAAATCAAAAAGACACAGCCACCCCAAAGTTTGGGACGCCTCTGTTTACAAGAACCTCGTTGACCGTACAAGTTCAATATCACAGAAAGTGAAAAATGGATAAAGAACTTGTGGTACTTACGTACAATGCAGTATCACTCAGCAATGAAATCTATGTCATCAGGCCCGTAGCAGCATAATGAGTGGATTCAGGTACGATGATTCTAACTGAAATAAGTCACACAGAAAAAGAAACATCATAAGATATCAGTAATACACGGAATGGAAACTTGGCTACACAGGAACTGAATTACAGAACAGAACAGGGTCTCAAATTTAGAAAACCAACTTATGCTTGCTTAAGGGGAAAGGTGAGTTGGGGTGCTGCATAAAACCAGAGATTGAAATGAGCACAGATAAAGTTCCTTAAGCCAAATATGGAATAGACAAGAGCTACTCCTTGCTCAACGAAATGGACTCAACAGCCCATATTAAACGCCTAAGAATGTACCTGACTAGTAAGTATCTTAAAACCTATAGATTGCTATGTCTCCGAAAGAGAATCAAGCATGTGTACAGGGGCATAAACGCAGCAGTGATAGGATTGGAGAGGTTCGGTGAGCAAATGAAGACCCTTTGAAGTCATATTGCATGGTACCCATTCCACGGGTTTCAACTACCCAGGTTTAAGGTATTCTTCCTTCAGCTAAAACATGCATGTGGAACCCAGAGTATGATCAACCATGTGATCGGGAGACGTGTTCAAATATGTCTCAGTTTTCCTCCCCTGGTACTCGGGTGCAACATTCCAGACGCTTTACTAACACTCTCCCCACTTGGAGAGTCAGTGCCTTTAACCTCCTGTTTGGCCCAGTTTGCAATTTCTGCGGAAGATGAACAGGAATAGCGAGAACCAATAAGAGGCTAGCTGGAGGTGTCTGGACGGGCAAATTTAACTCTCATTTCCCACCAGGAAGAGGAAATAACCAAAGGCTCAGCGTGCCGTACCGGAACCAGATTAGGGCCTGAAGCCATCCTGCGGTGTTGCGGCCAGCTCAAAAGAAAGCGAGTTGAAGAAAGGAGCTCAGGGGCACTGTAATTCACAAACCTGCAGAGTTATAAATGACAGCTATCGTCCAAAAATAGACTGAAGTAAGGCTGCCAAGAGGACTTGAAAGCGGGGCAGAATTGCAGGAAACCGATTTCAGGAGGTAGACTGGAATTGCATTGAAAGCATAGGAAAAGAGGCAGAACATCCACAATGATGCACTTGGCCAAAAAGGGCGTATGCGTTTTTTCCTGAATATATTCAGGAAAAAACGCATACGCCCTTTTTGGCCAACCAAGCAAGCTTGCAAAGGAAATCTGCACTACAATGAAGTCTCACTTCCCCCCGGTCAAAAGGGCCATCTGAAAAAAGGGTAAAATCCAGAAAGGCAGGACAGGCCATGGAGAACTGGGAGCCTTGTTATGCTGATGGGCGGGATGTAAATTGCCAACAACCACTCGGGAGAAGTGTATGGTGTTTCCTGAAACATCTAAAAAACAAAGCAACAGAGCCTAAGCACTTCCAATTATGGTCCTATAGCTTAGGGAATTTAAAATCAAAAAGACACAGGCACCCCAATTTTGGAACGGCTCTGTTTACAAAAACCTCGTTTACAGTACAAGTTCAACATCGCAGAAAGTGAAAAATGGATAAAAAAGTTGTGGTATTTACTTACAAAGCAATATCACTCAGCAATGAAATCTGTGTCATCAGGCCCTTAGCAGCACAATGAGTGGATTCAGGTATGATGATTCTAACTGAAATAAGTCACACAGAAAAAGAAACATCATAAGATATCAGTAATACACGGAATGTAAACTTGGCTACACAGGAACTGAATTACAGAACAGAACAGGGTCTCAAATTTAGAAAACCAACTTATGCTTGCTTAAGGGGAAAGGTGAGTTGGGGTGCTGCATAAAACCAGAGATTAAAATGAGCACAGATAAAGTTCCTTAAGTCAAATATGGAATAGACAAGAGCTACTCCTTGCTCAACGAAATGGACTCAACACCGCATATTAAACGCCTAAGAATGTACCTGACTAGTAAGTATCTTAAAACCTATGGATTGCTATGTCTCCGAAAGAGAATCAAGCATGTGTACAGGGGCATAAACGCAGCAGTGATAGGATTGGAGATGTTCGGTGAGCAAATGAAGACCCTTTGAAGTCATATTGCATGGTACCCATTCCACGGGTTTCAACTACCCAGGTTTAAGGTATTCTTCCTTCAGCTAAAACATGCATGTGGAACCTAGAGTATGATCAACCATGTGATCGGGAGACGTGTTCAAATATGTCTCAGTTTTTGTACCCTGGTACTCGGGTGCAACATTCCAGACGCTTTACTAACACTCTCCCGTCTTGGAGAGTCAGTCCCTTTAACCTCCTGTTTGGCCCAGTTTGCAATTTCTGCGGAAGATGAACAGGAATAGCGAGAACCAATGAGAGACTAGCTGGAGGTGTCTGGACGGGCAAATTTAACTCTCATTTCCCACCAGGAAGAGGAATTAACCAAAGGCTCAGCGTGCCGTGCCGGAACCAGATTAGGGCCTGAAGCCATCCTGCGGTGTTGCGGCCAGCTCACAAGAAAGCGAGTTGAAGAAAGGAGCTCAGGGGCACTGTAATTCACAAACCTGCAGAGTTATAAATGACAGCTATCGTCCAAAAATAGACTGAAGTAAGGCTGCCAAGAGGACTTGAAAGCGGGGCAGAATTGCAGGAAACCGATTTCAGGAGGTAGACTGGAATTGCATTGCAAGCATAGGAAAAGAGGCAGAACGTCCACAATGATGCACTTGGCCAAAAAGGGCGTATGCGTTTTTTCCTGAATATATTCAGGAAAAAACGCATACGCCCTTTTTGGCCAACCAAGCAAGCTTGCAAAGGAAATCTGCACTACAATGAAGTCTCACTTCCCCCCGGTCAAAAGGGCCATCTGAAAAAAGTGTAAAATCCAGAAAGGCAGGACAGGCCATGGAGAACTGGGAGCCTTGTTATGCTGATGGGCCGGATGTAAATTGCCAACAGACACTCGGGAGAAGTGTATGGTGTTTCCTGAAACATCTAAAAAACAAAGCAACAGAGCCTAGGGCACTTCCACTTATGGTCCTATAGCTTAGGGAAATTAAAATCAAAAAGACACAGCCACCCCAAAGTTTGGGACGCCTCTGTTTACAAGAACCTCGTTTACCGTACAAGTTCAATATCACAGAAAGTGAAAAATGGATAAAGAACTTGTGGTACTTACGTACAATGCAGTATCACTCAGCAATGAAATCTATGTCATCAGGCCCGTAGCAGCATAATGAGTGGATTCAGGTACGATGATTCTAACTGAAATAAGTCACACAGAAAAAGAAACATCATAAGATATCAGTAATACACGGAATGGAAACTTGGCTACACAGGAACTGAATTACAGAACAGAACAGGGTCTCAAATTTAGAAAACCAACTTATGCTTGCTTAAGGGGAAAGGTGAGTTGGGGTGCTGCATAAAACCAGAGATTGAAATGAGCACAGATAAAGTTCCTTAAGCCAAATATGGAATAGACAAGAGCTACTCCTTGCTCAACGAAATGGACTCAACAGCCCATATTAAACGCCTAAGAATGTACCTGACTAGTAAGTATCTTAAAACCTATAGATTGCTATGTCTCCGAAAGAGAATCAAGCATGTGTACAGGGGCATAAACGCAGCAGTGATAGGATTGGAGAGGTTCGGTGAGCAAACGAAGACCCTTTGAAGTCATATTGCATGGTACCCATTCCACGGGTTTCAACTACCCAGGTTTAAGGTATTCTTCCTTCAGCTAAAACATGCATGTGGAACCCAGAGTATGATCAACCATGTGATCGGGAGACGTGTTCAAATATGTCTCAGTTTTCCTCCCCTGGTACTCGGGTGCAACATTCCAGACGCTTTACTAACACTCTCCCCACTTGGAGAGTCAGCGCCTTTAACCTCCTGTTTGGCCCAGTTTGCAATTTCTGCGGAAGATGAACAGGAATAGCGAGAACCAATAAGAGGCTAGCTGGAGGTGTCTGGACGGGCAAATTTAACTCTCATTTCCCACCAGGAAGAGGAAATAACCAAAGGCTCAGCGTGCCGTACCGGAACCAGATTAGGGCCTGAAGCCATCCTGCGGTGTTGCGGCCAGCTCAAAAGAAAGCGAGTTGAAGAAAGGAGCTCAGGGGCACTGTAATTCACAAACCTGCAGAGTTATAAATGACAGCTATCGTCCAAAAATAGACTGAAGTAAGGCTGCCAAGAGGACTTGAAAGCGGGGCAGAATTGCAGGAAACCGATTTCAGGAGGTAGACTGGAATTGCATTGAAAGCATAGGAAAAGAGGCAGAACATCCACAATGATGCACTTGGCCAAAAAGGGCGTATGCGTTTTTTCCTGAATATATTCAGGAAAAAACGCATACGCCCTTTTTGGCCAACCAAGCAAGCTTGCAAAGGAAATCTGCACTACAATGAAGTCTCACTTCCCCCCGGTCAAAAGGGCCATCTGAAAAAAGGGTAAAATCCAGAAAGGCAGGACAGGCCATGGAGAACTGGGAGCCTTGTTATGCTGATGGGCGGGATGTAAATTGCCAACAACCACTCGGGAGAAGTGTATGGTGTTTCCTGAAACATCTAAAAAACAAAGCAACAGAGCCTAAGCACTTCCAATTATGGTCCTATAGCTTAGGGAATTTAAAATCAAAAAGACACAGCCACCCCAATTTTGGAACGGCTCTGTTTACAAAAACCTCGTTTACAGTACAAGTTCAACATCGCAGAAAGTGAAAAATGGATAAAAAAGTTGTGGTATTTACTTACAAAGCAATATCACTCAGCAATGAAATCTGTGTCATCAGGCCCTTAGCAGCACAATGAGTGGATTCAGGTATGATGATTCTAACTGAAATAAGTCACACAGAAAAAGAAACATCATAAGATATCAGTAATACACGGAATGTAAACTTGGCTACACAGGAACTGAATTACAGAACAGAACAGGGTCTCAAATTTAGAAAACCAACTTATGCTTGCTTAAGGGTAAAAGTGAGTTTGGGTGCTGCATAAAACCAGAGATTGAAATGAGCACAGATAAAGTTCCTTAAGCCAAATATGGAATAGACAAGAGTTACTCCTTGCTCAACGAAATGGACTCAACACCCCATATTAAACGCCTAAGAATGTACCTGACTTGTAAGTATCTTAAAACCTATGGATTGCTATGTCTCCGAAAGAGAATCAAGCATGTGTACAGGGGCATAAACGCAGCAGTGATAGGATTGGAGAGGTTCGGTGAGCAAATGAAGACCCTTTGAAGTCATATTGCATGGTACCCATTCCACGGGTTTCAACTACCCAGGTTTAAGGTATTCTTCCTTCAGCTAAAACATGCATGTGGAACCTAGAGTATGATCAACCATGTGATCGGGAGACGTGTTCAAATATGTCTCAGTTTTCGTACCCTGGTACTCGGGTGCAACATTCCAGACGCTTTACTAACACTCTCCCGTCTTGGAGAGTCAGTCCCTTTAACCTCCTGTTTGGCCCAGTTTGCAATTTCTGCGGAAGATGAACAGGAATAGTGAGAACCAATGAGAGACTAGCTGGAGGTGTCTGGACGGGCAAATTTAACTCTCATTTCCCACCAGGAAGAGGAATTAACCAAAGGCTCAGCGTGCCATGCCGGAACCAGATTAGGGCCTGAAGCCATCCTGCGGTGTTGCGGCCAGCTCAAAAGAAAGCGAGTTGAAGAAAGGAGCTCAGGGGCACTGTAATTCACAAACCTGCAGAGTTATAAATGACAGCTATCGTCCAAAAATAGACTGAAGTAAGGCTGCCAAGAGGACTTGAAAGCGGGGCAGAATTGCAGGAAACCGATTTCAGGAGGTAGACTGGAATTGCATTGAAAGCATAGGAAAAGAGGCAGGACGTCCACAATGATGCACTTGGCCAAAAAGGGCGTATGCGTTTTTTCCTGAATATATTCAGGAAAAAACGCATACGCCCTTTTTGGCCAACCAAGCAAGCTTGCAAAGGAAGTCTGCACGACAATGAAGTCTCACTTCCCCCCGGTCAAAAGGGCCATCTGAAAAAAGTGTAAAATCCAGAAAGGCAGGACAGGCCATGGAGAACTGGGAGCCTTGTTATGCTGATGGGCGGGATGTAAATTGCCAACAGACACTCGGGAGAAGTGTATGGTGTTTCCTGAAACATCTAAAAAACAAAGCAACAGAGCCTAGGGCACTTCCACTTATGGTCCTATAGCTTAGGGAAATTAAAATCAAAAAGACACAGCCACCCCAAAGTTTGGGACGCCTCTGTTTACAAGAACCTCGTTGACCGTACAAGTTCAATATCACAGAAAGTGAAAAATGGATAAAGAACTTGTGGTACTTACGTACAATGCAGTATCACTCAGCAATGAAATCTATGTCATCAGGCCCGTAGCAGCATAATGAGTGGATTCAGGTACGATGATTCTAACTGAAATAAGTCACACAGAAAAAGAAACATCATAAGATATCAGTAATACACGGAATGGAAACTTGGCTACACAGGAACTGAATTACAGAACAGAACAGGGTCTCAAATTTAGAAAACCAACTTATGCTTGCTTAAGGGGAAAGGTGAGTTGGGGTGCTGCATAAAACCAGAGATTGAAATGAGCACAGATAAAGTTCCTTAAGCCAAATATGGAATAGACAAGAGCTACTCCTTGCTCAATGAAATGGACTCAACACCGCATATTAAACGCCTAAGAATGTACCTGACTAGTAAGTATCTTAAAACCTATAGATTGCTATGTCTCCAAAAGAGAATCAAGCATGTGTACAGGGGCATAAACGCAGCAGTGATAGGATTGGAGAGGTTCGGTGAGCAAATGAAGACCCTTTGAAGTCATATTGCATGGTACCCATTCCACGGGTTTCAACTACCCAGGTTTTAGGTATTCTTCCTTCAGCTAAAACATGCATGTGGAACCCAGAGTATGATCAAACATGTGAACGGGAGACGTATTCAAATATGTCTCAGTTTTCCTCCCCTGGTACTCGGGTGCAACATTCCAGACGCTTTACTAACACTCTCCCCACTTGGAGAGTCAGCGCCTTTAACCTCCTGTTTGGCCCAGTTTGCAATTTCTGCGGAAGATGAACAGGAATAGCGAGAACCAATGAGAGGCTAGCTGCAGGTGTCTGGACGGGCAAATTTAACTCTCATTTCCCACCAGGAAGAGGAAATAACCAAAGGCTCAGCGGGCCGTACCGGAACCAGATTAGGGCCTGAAGCCATCCTGCGGTGTTGCGGCCAGCTCAAAAGAAAGCGAGTTGAAGAAAGGAGCTCAGGGGCACTGTAATTCACAAACCTGCAGAGTTATAAATGACAGCTATCGTCCAAAAATAGACTGAAGTAAGGCTGCCAAGAGGACTTGAAAGCGGGGCAGAATTGCAGGAAACCGATTTCAGGAGGTAGACTGGAATTGCATTGAAAGCATAGGAAAAGAGGCAGAACATCCACAATGATGCACTTGGCCAAAAAGGGCGTATGTGTTTTTTCCTGAATATATTCAGGAAAAAACACATACGCCCTTTTTGGCCAACCAAGCAAGCTTGCAAAGGAAATCTGCACTACAATGAAGTCTCACTTCCCCCCGGTCAAAAGGGCCATCTGAAAAAAGTGTAAAATCCAGAAAGGCAGGACAGGCCATGGAGAACTGGGAGCCTTGTTATGCTGATGGGCGGGATGTAAATTGCCAACAGACACTCGGGAGAAGTGTATGGTGTTTCCTGAAACATCTAAAAAACAAAGCAACAGAGCCTAGGGCACTGCCACTTATGGTCCTATAGCTTAGGGAAATTAAAATCAAAAAGACACAGCCACCCCAAAGTTTGGGACGCCTCTGTTTACAAGAACCTCGTTTACAGTACAAGTTCAACATCGCAGAAAGTGAAAAATGGATAAAGAAGTTGTGGTATTTACTTACAAAGCAATATCACTCAGCAATGAAATCTGTGTCATCAGGCCCTTAGCAGCACAATGAGTGGATTCAGGTATGATGATTCTAACTGAAATAAGTCACACAGAAAAAGAAACATCATAAGATATCAGTAATACACGGAATGTAAACTTGGCTACACAGGAACTGAATTACAGAACAGAACAGGGTCTCAAATTTAGAAAACCAACTTATGCTTGCTTAAGGGGAAAGGTGAGTTGGGGTGCTGCATAAAACCAGAGATTAAAATGAGCACAGATAAAGTTCCTTAAGTCAAATATGGAATAGACAAGAGCTACTCCTTGCTCAACGAAATGGACTCAACACCGCATATTAAACGCCTAAGAATGTACCTGACTAGTAAGTATCTTAAAACCTATGGATTGCTATGTCTCCGAAAGAGAATCAAGCATGTGTACAGGGGCATAAACGCAGCAGTGATAGGATTGGAGATGTTCGGTGAGCAAATGAAGACCCTTTGAAGTCATATTGCATGGTACCCATTCCACGGGTTTCAACTACCCAGGTTTAAGGTATTCTTCCTTCAGCTAAAACATGCATGTGGAACCTAGAGTATGATCAACCATGTGATCGGGAGACGTGTTCAAATATGTCTCAGTTTTTGTACCCTGGTACTCGGGTGCAACATTCCAGACGCTTTACTAACACTCTCCCGTCTTGGAGAGTCAGTCCCTTTAACCTCCTGTTTGGCCCAGTTTGCAATTTCTGCGGAAGATGAACAGGAATAGCGAGAACCAATGAGAGACTAGCTGGAGGTGTCTGGACGGGCAAATTTAACTCTCATTTCCCACCAGGAAGAGGAATTAACCAAAGGCTCAGCGTGCCATGCCGGAACCAGATTAGGGCCTGAAGCCATCCTGCGGTGTTGCGGCCAGCTCAAAAGAAAGCGAGTTGAAGAAAGGAGCTCAGGGGCACTGTAATTCACAAACCTGCAGAGTTATAAATGACAGCTATCGTCCAAAAATAGACTGAAGTAAGGCTGCCAAGAGGACTTGAAAGCGGGGCAGAATTGCAGGAAACCGATTTCAGGAGGTAGACTGGAATTGCATTGAAAGCATAGGAAAAGAGGCAGAACGTCCACAATGATGCACTTGGCCAAAAAGGGCGTATGCGTTTTTTCCTGAATATATTCAGGAAAAAACGCATACGCCCTTTTTGCCAACCAAGCAAACTTGCAAAGGAAATCTGCACTACAATGAAGTCTCATTCCCCCCGGTCAAAAGGGCCATCTAAAAAAAGTGTAAAATCCAGAAAGGCAGGACAGGCCATGGAGAACTGAGAGCCTTGTTATGCTGATGGGCGGGATGTAAATTGCCAACAACCACTCGGGTGAAGTGTATGGTGTTTCCTGAAACATCTAAAAAACAAAGCAACAGAACCTAGGGCACTTCCACTTATGGTCCTATAGCTTAGGGAAATTAAAATCAAAAAGACACAGCCACCCCAAAGTTTGGAACGGCTCTGTTTACAAGAACCTCGTTTACAGTACAAGTTCAACATCGCAGAAAGTGAAAAATGGATAAAGAAGTTGTGGTATTTACTTACAAAGCAATATCACTCAGCAATGAAATCTGTGTCATCAGGCCCTTAGCAGCACAATGAGTGGATTCAGGTATGATGATTCTAACTGAAATAAGTCACACAGAAAAAGAAACATCATAAGATATCAGTAATACATGGAATGTAAACTTGGCTACACAGGAACTGAATTACAGAACAGAACAGGGTCTCAAATTTAGAAAACCAACTTATGCTTGCTTAAGGGTAAAGGTGATTTGGGGTGCTGCATAAAACCAGAGATTGAAATGAGCACAGATAAAGTTCCTTAAGCCAAATATGGAATAGACAAGAGCTACTCCTTGCTCAACGAAATGGACTCAACAGCCCATATTAAACGCCTAAGAATGTACCTGACTAGTAAGTATCTTAAAACCTATGGATTGCTATGTCTCCGAAAGAGAATCAAGCGTGTTTACAGGGGCATAAACGCAGCAGTGATAGGATTGGAGAGGTTCGGTGAGCAAATGAAGACCCTTTGAAGTCATATTGCATGGTACCCATTACACGGGTCTCAACTCTCCAGGTTTAAGGTATTCTTCCTTCAGCTAAAATATGCATGTGGAACCCAGAGTATGATCAACCATGTGATCGGGAGACGTGTTCAAATATGTCTCAGTTTTCCTCCCCTGGTACTCGGGTGCAACATTCCAGATGCTTAACTAACACTCTCCCGACTTGGAGAGTCAGTCCCTTTAACCTCCTGTTTGGCCCAGTTTGCAATTTATGTGGAAGATGAAGAGGAATAGCGAGAACCAATGAGAGACTAGCTGGAGGTGTCTGGATGGGCAAATTTAACTCTCATTTCCCACCAGGAAGAGGAATTAACCAAAGGCTCAGCGTGCCGTGCCAGAACCAGATTAGGGCCTGAAGACATCCTGCGGTGTTGCGGCCAGGTCACAAGAAAGCGAGTTGAAGAAAGGAGCTCAGGGGCACTGTAATTCACAAACCTGCAGAGTTATAAATGACAGCTATCGTCCAAAAATATACTGAAGTAAGGCTGCCAAGAGGACTTGAAAGCGGGGCAGAATTACAGGAAACCGATTTCAGGAGGTAGACTGGAATTGCATTGAAAGCATAGGAAAAGAGGCAGAACGTCCACAATGATGCACTTGGCCAAAAAGGGCGTATGCGTTTTTTCCTGAATATATTCAGGAAAAAACGCATACGCCCTTTTTGGCCAACCAAGCAAGCTTGCAAAGGAAATCTGCACTACAATGAAGTCTCACTTCCCCCCGGTCAAAAGGGCCATCTGAAAAAAGTGTAAAATCCAGAAAGGCAGGACAGGCCATGGAGAACTGGGAGCCTTGTTATGCTGATGGGCGGGATGTAAATTGCCAACAGACACTCGGGAGAAGTGTATGGTGTTTCCTGAAACATCTAAAAAACAAAGCAACAGAACCTAGGGCACTTCCACTTATGGTCCTATAGCTTAGGGAAATTAAAATCAAAAAGACACAGCCACCCCAAAGTTCGGGACGCCTCCGTTTACAAGAACCTCGTTTACCGTACAAGTTCAATATCACAGAAAGTGAAAAATGGATAAAGAACTTGTGGTACTTACGTACAATGCAGTATCACTCAGCAATGAAATCTATGTCATCAGGCCCGTAGCAGCATAATGAGTGGATTCAGGTACGATGATTCTAACTGAAATAAGTCACACAGAAAAAGAAACATCATAAGATATCACTAATACACGGAATGTAAACTTGGCTACACAGGAACTGCATTCCAAAACAGAACAGGGTCTCAAATTTAGAAAACCAACTTATGCTTGCTTAAGGGGAAAGGTGAGTTGGGGTGCTGCATAAAACCAGAGATTGAAATGAGCACAGATAAAGTTCCTTAAGCCAAATATGGAATAGACAAGAGCTACTCCTTGCTCAACGAAATGGACTCAAAACCCCATATTAAACGCCTAAGAATGTACCTGACTAGTAAGTATCTTAAAACCTATGGATTGCTATGTCTCCAAAAGAGAATCAAGCGTGTGTACAGGGGCATAAATGCAGCAGTGATAGGATTGGAGAGGTTCGGTGAGCAAATGAAGACCCTTTGAAGTCATATTGCATGGTACCCATTCCACGGGTCTCAACTCTCCAGGTTTAAGGTATTCTTCCTTCAGCTAAAAGATGCATGTGGAACCCAGAGTATGATCAACCATGTGATCGGGAGACGTGTTCAAATATGTCTCAGTTTTCGTACCCTGGTACTCGGGTGCAACATTCCAGATGCTTTACTAACACTCTCCCGACTTGGAGAGTCAGTCCCTTTAACCTCCTGTTTGGCCCAGTTTGCAATTTCTGTGGAAGATGAACAGGAATAGCGAGAACCAATGAGAGACTAGCTGGAGGTGTCTGGATGGGCAAATTTAACTCTCATTTCCCACCAGGAAGAGGAATTAACCAAAGGCTCAGCGTGCCATGCCAGAACCAGATTAGGGCCTGAAGCCATCCTGCAGTGTTGCGGCCAGGTCACAAGAAAGCGAGTTGAAGAAAGGAGCTCAGGGGCACTGTAATTCACAAACCTGCAGAGTTATAAATGACAGCTATCGTCCAAAAATAGACTGAAGTAAGGCTGCCAAGAGGACTTGAAAGCGGGGCAGAATTGCAGGAAACCGATTTCAGGAGGTAGACTGGAATTGCATTGAAAGCATAGGAAAAGAGGCAGAACGTCCACAATGATGCACTTGGCCAAAAAGGGCGTATGCGTTTTTTCCTGAATATATTCAGGAAAAAACGCATACGCCCTTTTTGGCCAATCAAGCAAGCTTGCAAAGGAAATCTGCACTACAATGAAGTCTCACTTCCCCCCGGTCAAAAGGGCCATCTGAAAAAAGTGTAAAATCCAGAAAGGCAGGACAGGCCATGGAGAACTGGGAGCCTTGTTATGCTGATGGGCGGGATGTAAATTGCCAACAACCACTCGGGAGAAGTGTATGGTGTTTCCTGAAACATCTAAAAAACAAAGCAACAGAGCCTAGGGCACTTCCACTTATGGTCCTATAGCTTAGGGAAATTAAAATCAAAAAGACACAGCCACCCCAAAGTTTGGGACGCCTCCGTTTACAAGAACCTCGTTTACCGTACAAGTTCAATATCACAGAAAGTGAAAAATGGATAAAGAACTTGTGGTACTTACGTACAATGCAGTATCACTCAGCAATGAAATCTATGTCATCAGGCCCGTAGCAGCATAATGAGTGGATTCAGGTACGATGATTCTAACTGAAATAAGTCACACAGAAAAAGAAACATCATAAGATATCACTAATACACGGAATGTAAACTTGGCTACACAGGAACTGCATTCCAAAACAGAACAGGGTCTCAAATTTAGAAAACCAACTTATGCTTGCTTAAGGGGAAAGGTGAGTTGGGGTGCTGCATAAAACCAGAGATTGAAATGAGCACAGATAAAGTTCCTTAAGCCAAATATGGAATAGACAAGAGCTACTCCTTGCTCAACGAAATGGACTCAAAACCCCATATTAAACGCCTAAGAATGTACCTGACTAGTAAGTATCTTAAAACCTATGGATTGCTATGTCTCCAAAAGAGAATCAAGCGTGTGTACAGGGGCATAAATGCAGCAGTGATAGGATTGGAGAGGTTCGGTGAGCAAATGAAGACCCTTTGAAGTCATATTGCACGGTACCCATTCCACGGGTCTCAACTCTCCAGGTTTAAGGTATTCTTCCTTCAGCTAAAAGATGCATGTGGAACCCAGAGTATGATCAACCATGTGATCGGGAGACGTGTTCAAATATGTCTCAGTTTTCGTACCCTGGTACTCGGGTGCAACATTCCAGATGCTTAACTAACACTCTCCCGACTTGGAGAGTCAGTCCCTTTAACCTCCTGTTTGGCCCAGTTTGCAATTTCTGTGGAAGATGAACAGGAATAGCGAGAACCAATGAGAGACTAGCTGGAGGTGTCTGGATGGGCAAATTTAACTCTCATTTCCCACCAGGAAGAGGAATTAACCAAAGGCTCAGCGTGCCGTGCCAGAACCAGATTAGGGCCTGAAGCCATCCTGCGGTGTTGCGGCCAGCTCAAAAGAAAGCGAGTTGAAGAAAGGAGCTCAGGGGCACTGTAATTCACAAACCTGCAGAGTTATAAATGACAGCTATCGTCCAAAAATAGACTGAAGTAAGGCTGCCAAGAGGACTTGAAAGCGGGGCAGAATTGCAGGAAACCGATTTCAGGAGGTAGACTGGAATTGCATTGAAAGCATAGGAAAAGAGGCAGAACGTCCACAATGATGCACTTGGCCAAAAAGGGCGTATGCGTTTTTTCCTGAATATATTCAGGAAAAAACGCATACGCCCTTTTTGGCCAATCAAGCAAGCTTGCAAAGGAAATCTGCACTACAATGAAGTCTCACTTCCCCCCGGTCAAAAGGGCCATCTGAAAAAAGTGTAAAATCCAGAAAGGCAGGACAGGCCATGGAGAACTGGGAGCCTTGTTATGCTGATGGGCGGGATGTAAATTGCCAACAACCACTCGGGAGAAGTGTATGGTGTTTCCTGAAACATCTAAAAAACAAAGCAACAGAGCCTAGGGCACTTCCACTTATGGTCCTATAGCTTAGGGAAATTAAAATCAAAAAGACACAGCCACCCCAAAGTTTGGGACGCCTCCGTTTACAAGGACCTCGTTTACCATACAAGTTCAATATCACAGAAAGTGAAAAATGGATAAAGAACTTGTGGTACTTACGTACAATGCAGTATCACTCAGCAATGAAATCTATGTCATCAGGCCCGTAGCAGCATAATGAGTGGATTCAGGTACGATGATTCTAACTGAAATAAGTCACACAGAAAAAGAAACATCATAAGATATCACTAATACACGGAATGTAAACTTGGCTACACAGGAACTGCATTCCAAAACAGAACAGGGTCTCAAATTTAGAAAACCAACTTATGCTTGCTTAAGGGGAAAGGTGAGTAGGGGTGCTGCATAAAACCAGAGATTGAAATGAGCACAGATAAAGTTCCTTAAGCCAAATATGGAATAGACAAGTGCTACTCCTTGCTCAACGAAATGAACTCAAAACCCCATATTAAACGCCTAAGAATGTACCTGACTAGTAAGTATCTTAAAACCTATGGATTGCTATGTCTCCAAAAGAGAATCAAGCGTGTGTACAGGGGCATAAATGCAGCAGTGATAGGATTGGAGAGGTTCGGTGAGCAAATGAAGACCCTTTGAAGTCATATTGCACGGTACCCATTCCACGGGTCTCAACTCTCCAGGTTTAAGGTATTCTTCCTTCAGCTAAAACATGCATGTGGAACCCAGAGTATGATCAACCATGTGAACGGGAGACGTGTTCAAATATGTCTCAGTTTTCCTACCCTCGTACTCGGGTGCAACACTCCAGACGCTTTACTAACACTCTCCCGACTTGGAGAGTCAGTCCCTTTAACCTCCTGTTTGGCCCAGTTTGCAATTTCTGCGGAAGATGAACAGGAATAGCGAGAACCAATGAGAGGCTAGCTGGAGGTGTCTGGACGGGCAAATTTAACTCTCATTTCCCACCAGGAAGAGGAATTAACCAAAGGCTCAGCATGCCGGGCCGGAACCAGATTAGGGCCTGAAGCCATCCTGCGGTGTTGCGGCCAGCTCACAAGAAAGCGAGTTGAAGAAAGGAGCTCAGGGGCACTGTAATTCACAAACCTGCAGAGTTATAAATGACAGCTATCGTCCAAAATATACTGAAGTAAGGCTGCCAAGAGGACTTGAAAGCGGGGCAGAATTGCAGGAAACCGATTTCAGGAGGTAGACTGGAATTGCATTGAAAGCATAGGAAAAGAGGCAGAACGTCCACAATGATGCACTTGGCCAAAAAGGGCGTATGCGTTTTTTCCTGAATATATTCAGGAAAAAACGCATACGCCCTTTTTGGCCAACCAAGCAAGCTTGCAAAGGAAATCTGCACTACAATGAAGTCTCACTTCCCCCCGGTCAAAAGGGCCATCTGAAAAAAGTGTAAAATCCAGAAAGGCAGGACAGGCCATGGAGAACTGGGAGCCTTGTTATGCTGATGGGCGGGATGTAAATTGCCAACAGACACTCGGGAGAAGTGTATGGTGTTTCCTGAAACATCTAAAAAACAAAGCAACAGAGCCTAGGGCACTGCCACTTATGGTCCTATAGCTTAGGGAAATTAAAATCAAAAAGACACAGCCACCCCAAAGTTTCGGACGCCTCTGTTTACAAGAACCTCGTTTACAGTACAAGTTCAACATCGCAGAAAGTGAAAAATGGATAAAGAAGTTGGGGTATTTACTTACAAAGCAATATCACTCAGCAATGAAATCTATGTCATCAGGCCCTTAGCAGCACAATGAGTGGATTCAGGTATGATGATTCTAACTGAAATAAGTCACACAGAAAAAGAAACATCATAAGATATCAGTAATACACGGAATGTATACTTGGCTACACAGGAACTGAATTACAGAACAGAACAGGGTCTCAAATTTAGAAAATCAACTTATGCTTGCTTAAGGGGAAATGTGAGTTGGGGTGCTGCATAAAACCAGAGATTGAAATGAGCACAGATAAAGTTCCTTAAGCCAAATATGGAATAGACAAGAGCTACTCCTTGCTCAAAGAAATGGACTCAACACCGCATATTAAACGCCTAAGAATGTACCTGATTAGTAATTATCTTAAAACCTATGGATTGCTATGTCTCCGAAAGAGAATCAAGCATGTGTACAGGGGCATAAACGCAGCAGTGATAGGATTGGAGATGTTCGGTGAGCAAATGAAGACCCTTTGAAGTCATATTGCATGGTACCCATTCCACGGGTCTCAACTCTCCAGGTTTAAGGTATTCTTCCTTCAGCTAAAACATGCATGTGGAACCCAGAGTATGATCAACCATGTGATCGGGAGACGTGTTCAAATATGTCTCAGTTTTCGTACCCTGGTACTCGGGTGCAACATTCCAGATGCTTTACTAACACTCTCCCGACTTGGAGAGTCAGTCCCTTTAACCTCCTGTTTGGCCCAGTTTGCAATTTCTGTGGAAGATGAACAGGAATAGCGACAACCAATGAGAGACTAGCTGGAGGTGTCTGGATGGGCAAATTTAACTGTCATTTCCCACCAGGAAGAGTAATTAACCAAAGTCTCAGCGTGCCGTGCCAGAACCAGATTAGGGCCTGAAGACATCCTGCGGTGTTGCGGCCAGGTCACAAGAAAGCGAGTTGAAGAAAGGAGCTCAGGGGCACTGTAATTCACAAACCTGCAGAGTTATAAATGACAGCTATCGTCCAAAAATAGACTGAAGTAAGGCTGCCAAGAGGACTTGAAAGCGGGGCAGAATTGCAGGAAACCGATTTCAGGAGGTAGACTGGAATTGCATTGAAAGCATAGGAAAAGAGGCAGAACGTCCACAGTGATGCACTTGGCCAAAAAGGGCGTATGCGTTTTTTCCTGAATATATTCAGGAAAAAACGCATACGCCCTTTTTGGCCAACCAAGCAAACTTGCAAAGGAAATCTGCACTACAATGAAGTCTCACTTCCCCCCGGTCAAAGGGGCCATCTGAAAAAAGTGTAAAATCCAGAAAGGCAGGACAGGCCATGGAGAACTGGGAGCCTTGTTATGCTGATGGGCGGGATGTAAATTGCCAACAGACACTCGGGAGAAGTGTATGGTGTTTCCTGAAACATCTAAAAAACAAAGCAACAGAGCCTAGGGCACTTCCACTTATGGTCCTATAGCTTAGGGAAATTAAAATCAAAAAGACACAGCCACCCCAAAGTTTGGGATGCCTCTGTTTACAAGAACCTCGTTTACCGTACAAGTTCAATATCACAGAAAGTGAAAAATGGATAAAGAACTTGTGGTACTTACGTACAATGCAGTATCACTCAGCAATGAAATCTATGTCATCAGGCCCGTAGCAGCATAATGAGTGGATTCAGGTACGATGATTCTAACTGAAATAAGTCACACAGAAAAAGAAACATCATAAGATATCAGTAATACATGGAATGGAAACTTGGCTACACAGGAACTGAATTACAGAACAGAACAGGGTCTCAAATTTAGAAAACCAACTTATGCTTGCTTAAGGGGAAAGGTGAGTTGGGGTGCTGCATAAAACCAGAGATTGAAATGAGCACAGATAAAGTTCCTTAAGCCAAATATGGAATAGACAAGAGCTACTCCTTGCTCAACGAAATGGACTCAACACCCCATATTAAACGCCTAAGAATGTACCTGACTAGTAAGTATCTTAAAACCTATGGATTGCTATGTCTCCAAAAGAGAATCAAGCGTGTGTACAGGGGCATAAATGCAGCAGTGATAGGATTGGAGAGGTTCGGTGAGCAAATGAAGACCCTTTGAAGTCATATTTCACGGTACCCATTCCACGGGTCTCAACTCTCCAGGTTTAAGGTATTCTTCCTTCAGCTAAAAGATGCATGTGGAACCCAGAGTATGATCAACCATGTGATCGGGAGACGTGTTCAAATATGTCTCAGTTTTCGTACCCTGGTACTCGGGTGCAACATTCCAGATGCTTTACTAACACTCTCCCGACTTGGAGAGTCAGTCCCTTTAACCTCCTGTTTGGCCCAGTTTGCAATTTCTGTGGAAGATGAACAGGAATAGCGACAACCAATGAGAGACTAGCTGGAGGTGTCTGGATGGGCAAATTTAACTGTCATTTCCCACCAGGAAGAGTAATTAACCAAAGTCTCAGCGTGCCGTGCCAGAACCAGATTAGGGCCTGAAGACATCCTGCGGTGTTGCGGCCAGGTCACAAGAAAGCGAGTTGAAGAAAGGAGCTCAGGGGCACTGTAATTCACAAACCTGCAGAGTTATAAATGACAGCTATCGTCCAAAAATAGACTGAAGTAAGGCTGCCAAGAGGACTTGAAAGCGGGGCAGAATTGCAGGAAACCGATTTCAGGAGGTAGACTGGAATTGCATTGAAAGCATAGGAAAAGAGGCAGAACGTCCACAGTGATGCACTTGGCCAAAAAGGGCGTATGCGTTTTTTCCTGAATATATTCAGGAAAAAACGCATACGCCCTTTTTGGCCAACCAAGCAAACTTGCAAAGGAAATCTGCACTACAATGAAGTCTCACTTCCCCCCGGTCAAAGGGGCCATCTGAAAAAAGTGTAAAATCCAGAAAGGCAGGACAGGCCATGGAGAACTGGGAGCCTTGTTATGCTGATGGGCGGGATGTAAATTGCCAACAGACACTCGGGAGAAGTGTATGGTGTTTCCTGAAACATCTAAAAAACAAAGCAACAGAGCCTAGGGCACTTCCACTTATGGTCCTATAGCTTAGGGAAATTAAAATCAAAAAGACACAGCCACCCCAAAGTTTGGGATGCCTCTGTTTACAAGAACCTCGTTTACCGTACAAGTTCAATATCACAGAAAGTGAAAAATGGATAAAGAACTTGTGGTACTTACGTACAATGCAGTATCACTCAGCAATGAAATCTATGTCATCAGGCCCGTAGCAGCATAATGAGTGGATTCAGGTACGATGATTCTAACTGAAATAAGTCACACAGAAAAAGAAACATCATAAGATATCAGTAATACATGGAATGGAAACTTGGCTACACAGGAACTGAATTACAGAACAGAACAGGGTCTCAAATTTAGAAAACCAACTTATGCTTGCTTAAGGGGAAAGGTGAGTTGGGGTGCTGCATAAAACCAGAGATTGAAATGAGCACAGATAAAGTTCCTTAAGCCAAATATGGAATAGACAAGAGCTACTCCTTGCTCAACGAAATGGACTCAACACCCCATATTAAACGCCTAAGAATGTACCTGACTAGTAAGTATCTTAAAACCTATGGATTGCTATGTCTCCAAAAGAGAATCAAGCGTGTGTACAGGGGCATAAATGCAGCAGTGATAGGATTGGAGAGGTTCGGTGAGCAAATGAAGACCCTTTGAAGTCATATTTCACGGTACCCATTCCACGGGTCTCAACTCTCCAGGTTTAAGGTATTCTTCCTTCAGCTAAAAGATGCATGTGGAACCCAGAGTATGATCAACCATGTGATCGGGAGACGTGTTCAAATATGTCTCAGTTTTCGTACCCTGGTACTCGGGTGCAACATTCCAGATGCTTTACTAACACTCTCACGACTTGGAGAGTCAGTCCCTTTAACCTCCTGTTTGGCCCAGTTTGCAATTTCTGTGGAAGATGAACAGGAATAGCGACAACCAATGAGAGACTAGCTGGAGGTGTCTGGATGGGCAAATTTAACTCTCATTTCCCACCAGGAAGAGGAATTAACCAAAGGCTCAGCGTGCCGTGCCAGAACCAGTTTAGGGCCTGAAGACATCCTGCGGTGTTGCGGCCAGGTCACAAGAATGCGAGTTGAAGAAAGGAGCTCAGGGGCACTGTAATTCACAAACCTGCAGAGTTATAAATGACAGCTATCGTCCAAAAATAGACTGAAGTAAGGCTGCCAAGAGGACTTGAAAGCGGGGCAGAATTACGGGAAACTGATTTCAGAAGGTAGACTGGAATTGCATTGAAAGCATAGGAAAAGATGCAGAACGTCCACAATGATGCACTTGGCCAAAAAGGGCGTATGCGTTTTTTCCTGAATATATTCAGGAAAAAACGCATACGCCCTTTTTGGCCAACCAAGAAAACTTGCAAAGGAAATCTGCACTACAATGAAGTCTCACTTCCCCCCGGTCAAAAGGGCCATCTGAAAAAAGTGTAAAATCCAGAAAGGCAGGACAGGCCATGGAGAACTGGGAGCCTTGTTATGCTGATGGGCGGGATGTAAATTGCCAACAGACACTCAGGAGAAGTGTATGGTGTTTCCTGAAACATCTAAAAAACAAAGCAACAGAGCCTAGGGCACTTCCACTTATGGTCCTATAGCTTAGGGAAATTAAAATCAAAAAGACACAGCCACCCCAAAGTTTGGGACGCCTCCGCTTACAAGAACCTCGTTGACCGTACAAGTTCAATATCACAGAAAGTGAAAAATGGATAAAGAACTTGTGGTACTTACGTACAATGCAGTATCACTCAGCAATGAAATCTATGTCATCAGGCCCGTAGCAGCATAATGAGTGGATTCAGGTACGATGATTCTAACTGAAATAAGTCACACAGAAAAAGAAACATCATAAGATATCACTAATACACGGAATGTAAACTTGGCTACACAGGAACTGCATTCCAAAACAGAACAGGGTCTCAAATTTAGAAAACCAACTTATGCTTGCTTAAGGGGAAAGGTGAGTTGGGGTGCTGCATAAAACCAGAGATTGAAATGAGCACAGATAAAGTTCCTTAAGCCAAATATGGAATAGACAAGAGCTACTCCTTGCTCAACGAAATGGACTCAAAACCCCATATTAAACGCCTAAGAATGTACCTGACTAGTAAGTATCTTAAAACCTATGGATTGCTATGTCTCCAAAAGAGAATCAAGCGTGTGTACAGGGGCATAAATGCAGCAGTGATAGGATTGGAGAGGTTCGGTGAGCAAATGAAGACCCTTTGAAGTCATATTGCACGGTACCCATTCCACGGGTCTCAACTCTCCAGGTTTAAGGTATTCTTCCTTCAGCTAAAACATGCATGTGGAACCCAGAGTATGATCAACCATGTGAACGGGAGACGTGTTCAAATATGTCTCAGTTTTCCTACCCTGGTACTCGGGTGCAACACTCCAGACGCTTTACTAACACTCTCCCGACTTGGAGAGTCAGTCCCTTTAACCTCCTGTTTGGCCCAGTTTGCAATTTCTGCGGAAGATGAACAGGAATAGCGAGAACCAATGAGAGATTGGCTGGAGGTGTCTGGACGGGCAAATTTAACTCTCATTTCCCACCAGGAAGAGGAATTAACCAAAGGCTCAGCATGCCGGGCCGGAACCAGATTAGGGCCTGAAGCCATCCTGCGGTGTTGCGGCCAGGTCACAAGAAAGCGAGTTGAAGAAAGGAGCTCAGGGGCACTGTCATTCACAAACCTGCAGAGTTATAAATGACAGCTATCGTCCAAAAATAGACTGAAGTAAGGCTGCCAAGAGGACTTGAAAGCGGGGCAGAATTGCAGGAAACCGATTTCAGGAGGTAGACTGGAATTGCATTGAAAGCATACGAAAAGAGGCAGAACGTCCACAATGATGCACTTGGCCAAAAAGGGCGTATGCGTTTTTTCCTGAATATATTCAGGAAAAAACGCATACGCCCTTTTTGGCCAACCAAGCAAGCTTGCAAAGGAAATCTGCACTACAATGAAGTCTCACTTCCCCGCGGTCAAAAGGGCCATCTGAAAAAAGTGTAAAATCCAGAAAGGCAGGACAGGCCATGGAGAACTGGGAGCCTTGTTATGCTGATGGGCGGGATGTAAATTGCCAGCAGACACTTGGGAGAAGTGTATGGTGTTTCCTGAAACATCTAAAAAACAAAGCAACAGAGCCTAGGGCACTGCCACTTATGGTCCTATAGCTTAGGGAAATTAAAATCAAAAAGACACAGCCACCCCAAAGTTTGGGACGCCTCTGATTACAAGAACCTCGTTTAGAGTACAAGTTCAACATCGCAGAAAGTGAAAAATGGATAAAGAAGTTGTGGTAATTACTTACAAAGCAATATCACTCAGCAATGAAATCTATGTCATCAGGCCCTTAGCAGCACAATGAGTGGATTCAGGTATGATGATTCTAACTGAAATAAGTCACACAGAAAAAGAAACATCATAAGATATCAGTAATACACGGAATGGAAACTTGGCTACACAGGAACTGAATTACAGAACAGAACAGGGTCTCAAATTTAGAAAACCAACTTATGCTTGCTTAAGGGTAAAGGTGAGTTGGGGTGCTGCATAAAACCAGAGATTGAAATGAGCACAGATAAAGTTCCTTAAGCCAAATATGGAATAGACAAGAGCTACTCCTTGCTCAACGAAATGGACTCAACACCGCATATTAAACGCCTAAGAATGTACCTGACTAGTAAGTATCTTAAAACCTATGGATTGCTATGTCTCCGAAAGAGAATCAAGCGTGTTTACAGGGGCATAAACGCAGCAGTGATAGGATTGGAGAGGTTCGGTGAGCAAATGAAGACCCTTTGAAATCATATTGCATGATACCCATTACACGGGTCTCAACTCTCCAGGTTTAAGGTATTCTTCCTTCAGCTAAAACATGCATGTGGAACCCAGAGTATGATCAACCATGTGAACGGGAGACGTATTCAAATATGTCTCAGTTTTCCTCCCCTGGTACTCGGGTGCAACATTCCAGACGCTTTACTAACACTCTCCCCACTTGGAGAGTCAGCGCCTTTAACCTCCTGTTTGGCCCAGTTTGCAATTTCTGCGGAAGATGAACAGGAATAGCGAGAACCAATGAGAGGCTAGCTGCAGGTGTCTGGACGGGCAAATTTAACTCTCATTTCCCACCAGGAAGAGGAAATAACCAAAGGCTCAGCGGGCCGTACCGGAACCAGATTAGGGCCTGAAGCCATCCTGCGGTGTTGCGGCCAGCTCAAAAGAAAGCGAGTTGAAGAAAGGAGCTCAGGGGCACTGTAATTCACAAACCTGCAGAGTTATAAATGACAGCTATCGTCCAAAAATAGACTGAAGTAAGGCTGCCAAGAGGACTTGAAAGCGGGGCAGAATTGCAGGAAACCGATTTCAGGAGGTAGACTGGAATTGCATTGAAAGCATAGGAAAAGAGGCAGAACATCCACAATGATGCACTTGGCCAAAAAGGGCGTATGTGTTTTTTCCTGAATATATTCAGGAAAAAACACATACGCCCTTTTTGGCCAACCAAGCAAGCTTGCAAAGGAAATCTGCACTACAATGAAGTCTCACTTCCCCCCGGTCAAAAGGGCCATCTGAAAAAAGTGTAAAATCCAGAAAGGCAGGACAGGCCATGGAGAACTGGGAGCCTTGTTATGCTGATGGGCGGGATGTAAATTGCCAACAGACACTCGGGAGAAGTGTATGGTGTTTCCTGAAACATCTAAAAAACAAAGCAACAGAGCCTAGGGCACTGCCACTTATGGTCCTATAGCTTAGGGAAATTAAAATCAAAAAGACACAGCCACCCCAAAGTTTGGGACGCCTCTGTTTACAAGAACCTCGTTTACAGTACAAGTTCAACATCGCAGAAAGTGAAAAATGGATAAAGAAGTTGTGGTATTTACTTACAAAGCAATATCACTCAGCAATGAAATCTGTGTCATCAGGCCCTTAGCAGCACAATGAGTGGATTCAGGTATGATGATTCTAACTGAAATAAGTCACACAGAAAAAGAAACATCATAAGATATCAGTAATACACGGAATGGAAACTTGGCTACACAGGAACTGAATTACAGAACAGAACAGGGTCTCAAATTTAGAAAACCAACTTATGCTTGCTTAAGGGGAAAGGTGAGTTGGGGTGCTGCATAAAACCAGAGATTAAAATGAGCACAGATAAAGTTCCTTAAGTCAAATATGGAATAGACAAGAGCTACTCCTTGCTCAACGAAATGGACTCAACACCGCATATTAAACGCCTAAGAATGTACCTGACTAGTAAGTATCTTAAAACCTATGGATTGCTATGTCTCCGAAAGAGAATCAAGCATGTGTACAGGGGCATAAACGCAGCAGTGATAGGATTGGAGATGTTCGGTGAGCAAATGAAGACCCTTTGAAGTCATATTGCATGGTACCCATTCCACGGGTTTCAACTACCCAGGTTTAAGGTATTCTTCCTTCAGCTAAAACATGCATGTGGAACCTAGAGTATGATCAACCATGTGATCGGGAGACGTGTTCAAATATGTCTCAGTTTTTGTACCCTGGTACTCGGGTGCAACATTCCAGATGCTTTACTAACACTCTCCCGTCTTGGAGAGTCAGTCCCTTTAACCTCCTGTTTGGCCCAGTTTGCAATTTCTGCGGAAGATGAACAGGAATAGCGAGAACCAATGAGAGACTAGCTGGAGGTGTCTGGACGGGCAAATTTAACTCTCATTTCCCACCAGGAAGAGGAATTAACCAAAGGCTCAGCGTGCCATGCCGGAACCAGATTAGGGCCTGAAGCCATCCTGCGGTGTTGCGGCCAGCTCAAAAGAAAGCGAGTTGAAGAAAGGAGCTCAGGGGCACTGTAATTCACAAACCTGCAGAGTTATAAATGACAGCTATCGTCCAAAAATAGACTGAAGTAAGGCTGCCAAGAGGACTTGAAAGCGGGGCAGAATTGCAGGAAACCGATTTCAGGAGGTAGACTGGAATTGCATTGAAAGCATAGGAAAAGAGGCAGAACGTCCACAATGATGCACTTGGCCAAAAAGGGCGTATGCGTTTTTTCCTGAATATATTCAGGAAAAAACGCATACGCCCTTTTTGCCAACCAAGCAAGCTTGCAAAGGAAATCTGCACTACAATGAAGTCTCATTCCCCCCGGTCAAAAGGGCCATCTAAAAAAAGTGTAAAATCCAGAAAGGCAGGACAGGCCATGGAGAACTGAGAGCCTTGTTATGCTGATGGGCGGGATGTAAATTGCCAACAACCACTCGGGTGAAGTGTATGGTGTTTCCTGAAACATCTAAAAAACAAAGCAACAGAACCTAGGGCACTTCCACTTATGGTCCTATAGCTTAGGGAAATTAAAATCAAAAAGACACAGCCACCCCAAAGTTTGGAACGGCTCTGTTTACAAGAACCTCGTTTACAGTACAAGTTCAACATCGCAGAAAGTGAAAAATGGATAAAGAAGTTGTGGTATTTACTTACAAAGCAATATCACTCAGCAATGAAATCTGTGTCATCAGGCCCTTAGCAGCACAATGAGTGGATTCAGGTATGATGATTCTAACTGAAATAAGTCACACAGAAAAAGAAACATCATAAGATATCAGTAATACATGCAATGTAAACTTGGCTACACAGGAACTGAATTACAGAACAGAACAGGGTCTCAAATTTAGAAAACCAACTTATGCTTGCTTAAGGGTAAAGGTGATTTGGGGTGCTGCATAAAACCAGAGATTGAAATGAGCACAGATAAAGTTCCTTAAGCCAAATATGGAATAGACAAGAGCTACTCCTTGCTCAACGAAATGGACTCAACAGCCCATATTAAACGCCTAAGAATGTACCTGACTAGTAAGTATCTTAAAACCTATGGATTGCTATGTCTCCGAAAGAGAATCAAGCGTGTTTACAGGGGCATAAACGCAGCAGTGATAGGATTGGAGAGGTTCGGTGAGCAAATGAAGACCCTTTGAAGTCATATTGCATGGTACCCATTACACGGGTCTCAACTCTCCAGGTTTAAGGTATTCTTCCTTCAGCTAAAATATGCATGTGGAACCCAGAGTATGATCAACCATGTGATCGGGAGACGTGTTCAAATATGTCTCAGTTTTCCTCCCCTGGTACTCGGGTGCAACATTCCAGATGCTTAACTAACACTCTCCCGACTTGGAGAGTCAGTCCCTTTAACCTCCTGTTTGGCCCAGTTTGCAATTTATGTGGAAGATGAAGAGGAATAGCGAGAACCAATGAGAGACTAGCTGGAGGTGTCTGGATGGGCAAATTTAACTCTCATTTCCCACCAGGAAGAGGAATTAACCAAAGGCTCAGCGTGCCGTGCCAGAACCAGATTAGGGCCTGAAGACATCCTGCGGTGTTGCGGCCAGGTCACAAGAAAGCGAGTTGAAGAAAGGAGCTCAGGGGCACTGTAATTCACAAACCTGCAGAGTTATAAATGACAGCTATCGTCCAAAAATATACTGAAGTAAGGCTGCCAAGAGGACTTGAAAGCGGGGCAGAATTACAGGAAACCGATTTCAGGAGGTAGACTGGAATTGCATTGAAAGCATAGGAAAAGAGGCAGAACGTCCACAATGATGCACTTGGCCAAAAAGGGCGTATGCGTTTTTTCCTGAATATATTCAGGAAAAAACGCATACGCCCTTTTTGGCCAACCAAGCAAGCTTGCAAAGGAAATCTGCACTACAATGAAGTCTCACTTCCCCCCGGTCAAAAGGGCCATCTGAAAAAAGTGTAAAATCCAGAAAGGCAGGACAGGCCATGGAGAACTGGGAGCCTTGTTATGCTGATGGGCGGGATGTAAATTGCCAACAGACACTCGGGAGAAGTGTATGGTGTTTCCTGAAACATCTAAAAAACAAAGCAACAGAACCTAGGGCACTTCCACTTATGGTCCTATAGCTTAGGGAAATTAAAATCAAAAAGACACAGCCACCCCAAAGTTCGGGACGCCTCCGTTTACAAGAACCTCGTTTACCGTACAAGTTCAATATCACAGAAAGTGAAAAATGGATAAAGAACTTGTGGTACTTACGTACAATGCAGTATCACTCAGCAATGAAATCTATGTCATCAGGCCCGTAGCAGCATAATGAGTGGATTCAGGTACGATGATTCTAACTGAAATAAGTCACACAGAAAAAGAAACATCATAAGATATCACTAATACACGGAATGTAAACTTGGCTACACAGGAACTGCATTCCAAAACAGAACAGGGTCTCAAATTTAGAAAACCAACTTATGCTTGCTTAAGGGGAAAGGTGAGTTGGGGTGCTGCATAAAACCAGAGATTGAAATGAGCACAGATAAAGTTCCTTAAGCCAAATATGGAATAGACAAGAGCTACTCCTTGCTCAACGAAATGGACTCAAAACCCCATATTAAACGCCTAAGAATGTACCTGACTAGTAAGTATCTTAAAACCTATGGATTGCTATGTCTCCAAAAGAGAATCAAGCGTGTGTACAGGGGCATAAATGCAGCAGTGATAGGATTGGAGAGGTTCGGTGAGCAAATGAAGACCCTTTGAAGTCATATTGCATGGTACCCATTCCACGGGTCTCAACTCTCCAGGTTTAAGGTATTCTTCCTTCAGCTAAAAGATGCATGTGGAACCCAGAGTATGATCAACCATGTGATCGGGAGACGTGTTCAAATATGTCTCAGTTTTCGTACCCTGGTACTCGGGTGCAACATTCCAGATGCTTTACTAACACTCTCCCGACTTGGAGAGTCAGTCCCTTTAACCTCCTGTTTGGCCCAGTTTGCAATTTCTGTGGAAGATGAACAGGAATAGCGAGAACCAATGAGAGACTAGCTGGAGGTGTCTGGATGGGCAAATTTAACTCTCATTTCCCACCAGGAAGAGGAATTAACCAAAGGCTCAGCGTGCCATGCCAGAACCAGATTAGGGCCTGAAGCCATCCTGCAGTGTTGCGGCCAGGTCACAAGAAAGCGAGTTGAAGAAAGGAGCTCAGGGGCACTGTAATTCACAAACCTGCAGAGTTATAAATGACAGCTATCGTCCAAAAATAGACTGAAGTAAGGCTGCCAAGAGGACTTGAAAGCGGGGCAGAATTGCAGGAAACCGATTTCAGGAGGTAGACTGGAATTGCATTGAAAGCATAGGAAAAGAGGCAGAACGTCCACAATGATGCACTTGGCCAAAAAGGGCGTATGCGTTTTTTCCTGAATATATTCAGGAAAAAACGCATACGCCCTTTTTGGCCAATCAAGCAAGCTTGCAAAGGAAATCTGCACTACAATGAAGTCTCACTTCCCCCCGGTCAAAAGGGCCATCTGAAAAAAGTGTAAAATCCAGAAAGGCAGGACAGGCCATGGAGAACTGGGAGCCTTGTTATGCTGATGGGCGGGATGTAAATTGCCAACAACCACTCGGGAGAAGTGTATGGTGTTTCCTGAAACATCTAAAAAACAAAGCAACAGAGCCTAGGGCACTTCCACTTATGGTCCTATAGCTTAGGGAAATTAAAATCAAAAAGACACAGCCACCCCAAAGTTTGGGACGCCTCCGTTTACAAGAACCTCGTTTACCGTACAAGTTCAATATCACAGAAAGTGAAAAATGGATAAAGAACTTGTGGTACTTACGTACAATGCAGTATCACTCAGCAATGAAATCTATGTCATCAGGCCCGTAGCAGCATAATGAGTGGATTCAGGTACGATGATTCTAACTGAAATAAGTCACACAGAAAAAGAAACATCATAAGATATCACTAATACACGGAATGTAAACTTGGCTACACAGGAACTGCATTCCAAAACAGAACAGGGTCTCAAATTTAGAAAACCAACTTATGCTTGCTTAAGGGGAAAGGTGAGTTGGGGTGCTGCATAAAACCAGAGATTGAAATGAGCACAGATAAAGTTCCTTAAGCCAAATATGGAATAGACAAGAGCTACTCCTTGCTCAACGAAATGGACTCAAAACCCCATATTAAACGCCTAAGAATGTACCTGACTAGTAAGTATCTTAAAACCTATGGATTGCTATGTCTCCAAAAGAGAATCAAGCGTGTGTACAGGGGCATAAATGCAGCAGTGATAGGATTGGAGAGGTTCGGTGAGCAAATGAAGACCCTTTGAAGTCATATTGCACGGTACCCATTCCACGGGTCTCAACTCTCCAGGTTTAAGGTATTCTTCCTTCAGCTAAAAGATGCATGTGGAACCCAGAGTATGATCAACCATGTGATCGGGAGACGTGTTCAAATATGTCTCAGTTTTCGTACCCTGGTACTCGGGTGCAACATTCCAGATGCTTAACTAACACTCTCCCGACTTGGAGAGTCAGTCCCTTTAACCTCCTGTTTGGCCCAGTTTGCAATTTCTGTGGAAGATGAACAGGAATAGCGAGAACCAATGAGAGACTAGCTGGAGGTGTCTGGATGGGCAAATTTAACTCTCATTTCCCACCAGGAAGAGGAATTAACCAAAGGCTCAGCGTGCCGTGCCAGAACCAGATTAGGGCCTGAAGCCATCCTGCGGTGTTGCGGCCAGCTCAAAAGAAAGCGAGTTGAAGAAAGGAGCTCAGGGGCACTGTAATTCACAAACCTGCAGAGTTATAAATGACAGCTATCGTCCAAAAATAGACTGAAGTAAGGCTGCCAAGAGGACTTGAAAGCGGGGCAGAATTGCAGGAAACCGATTTCAGGAGGTAGACTGGAATTGCATTGAAAGCATAGGAAAAGAGGCAGAACGTCCACAATGATGCACTTGGCCAAAAAGGGCGTATGCGTTTTTTCCTGAATATATTCAGGAAAAAACGCATACGCCCTTTTTGGCCAATCAAGCAAGCTTGCAAAGGAAATCTGCACTACAATGAAGTCTCACTTCCCCCCGGTCAAAAGGGCCATCTGAAAAAAGTGTAAAATCCAGAAAGGCAGGACAGGCCATGGAGAACTGGGAGCCTTGTTATGCTGATGGGCGGGATGTAAATTGCCAACAACCACTCGGGAGAAGTGTATGGTGTTTCCTGAAACATCTAAAAAACAAAGCAACAGAGCCTAGGGCACTTCCACTTATGGTCCTATAGCTTAGGGAAATTAAAATCAAAAAGACACAGCCACCCCAAAGTTTGGGACGCCTCCGTTTACAAGGACCTCGTTTACCATACAAGTTCAATATCACAGAAAGTGAAAAATGGATAAAGAACTTGTGGTACTTACGTACAATGCAGTATCACTCAGCAATGAAATCTATGTCATCAGGCCCGTAGCAGCATAATGAGTGGATTCAGGTACGATGATTCTAACTGAAATAAGTCACACAGAAAAAGAAACATCATAAGATATCACTAATACACGGAATGTAAACTTGGCTACACAGGAACTGCATTCCAAAACAGAACAGGGTCTCAAATTTAGAAAACCAACTTATGCTTGCTTAAGGGGAAAGGTGAGTTGGGGTGCTGCATAAAACCAGAGATTGAAATGAGCACAGATAAAGTTCCTTAAGCCAAATATGGAATAGACAAGTGCTACTCCTTGCTCAACGAAATGAACTCAAAACCCCATATTAAACGCCTAAGAATGTACCTGACTAGTAAGTATCTTAAAACCTATGGATTGCTATGTCTCCAAAAGAGAATCAAGCGTGTGTACAGGGGCATAAATGCAGCAGTGATAGGATTGGAGAGGTTCGGTGAGCAAATGAAGACCCTTTGAAGTCATATTGCACGGTACCCATTCCACGGGTCTCAACTCTCCAGGTTTAAGGTATTCTTCCTTCAGCTAAAACATGCATGTGGAACCCAGAGTATGATCAACCATGTGAACGGGAGACGTGTTCAAATATGTCTCAGTTTTCCTACCCTGGTACTCGGGTGCAACACTCCAGACGCTTTACTAACACTCTCCCGACTTGGAGAGTCAGTCCCTTTAACCTCCTGTTTGGCCCAGTTTGCAATTTCTGTGGAAGATGAACAGGAATAGCGAGAACCAATGAGAGGCTAGCTGGAGGTGTCTGGACGGGCAAATTTAACTCTCATTTCCCACCAGGAAGAGGAATTAACCAAAGGCTCAGCATGCCGGGCCGGAACCAGATTAGGGCCTGAAGCCATCCTGCGGTGTTGCGGCCAGCTCACAAGAAAGCGAGTTGAAGAAAGGAGCTCAGGGGCACTGTAATTCACAAACCTGCAGAGTTATAAATGACAGCTATCGTCCAAAATATACTGAAGTAAGGCTGCCAAGAGGACTTGAAAGCGGGGCAGAATTGCAGGAAACCGATTTCAGGAGGTAGACTGGAATTGCATTGAAAGCATAGGAAAAGAGGCAGAACGTCCACAATGATGCACTTGGCCAAAAAGGGCGTATGCGTTTTTTCCTGAATATATTCAGGAAAAAACGCATACGCCCTTTTTGGCCAACCAAGCAAGCTTGCAAAGGAAATCTGCACTACAATGAAGTCTCACTTCCCCCCGGTCAAAAGGGCCATCTGAAAAAAGTGTAAAATCCAGAAAGGCAGGACAGGCCATGGAGAACTGGGAGCCTTGTTATGCTGATGGGCGGGATGTAAATTGCCAACAGACACTCGGGAGAAGTGTATGGTGTTTCCTGAAACATCTAAAAAACAAAGCAACAGAGCCTAGGGCACTGCCACTTATGGTCCTATAGCTTAGGGAAATTAAAATCAAAAAGACACAGCCACCCCAAAGTTTCGGACGCCTCTGTTTACAAGAACCTCGTTTACAGTACAAGTTCAACATCGCAGAAAGTGAAAAATGGATAAAGAAGTTGGGGTATTTACTTACAAAGCAATATCACTCAGCAATGAAATCTATGTCATCAGGCCCTTAGCAGCACAATGAGTGGATTCAGGTATGATGATTCTAACTGAAATAAGTCACACAGAAAAAGAAACATCATAAGATATCAGTAATACACGGAATGTATACTTGGCTACACAGGAACTGAATTACAGAACAGAACAGGGTCTCAAATTTAGAAAATCAACTTATGCTTGCTTAAGGGGAAATGTGAGTTGGGGTGCTGCATAAAACCAGAGATTGAAATGAGCACAGATAAAGTTCCTTAAGCCAAATATGGAATAGACAAGAGCTACTCCTTGCTCAAAGAAATGGACTCAACACCGCATATTAAACGCCTAAGAATGTACCTGATTAGTAATTATCTTAAAACCTATGGATTGCTATGTCTCCGAAAGAGAATCAAGCATGTGTACAGGGGCATAAACGCAGCAGTGATAGGATTGGAGATGTTCGGTGAGCAAATGAAGACCCTTTGAAGTCATATTGCATGGTACCCATTCCACGGGTCTCAACTCTCCAGGTTTAAGGTATTCTTCCTTCAGCTAAAACATGCATGTGGAACCCAGAGTATGATCAACCATGTGATCGGGAGACGTGTTCAAATATGTCTCAGTTTTCGTACCCTGGTACTCGGGTGCAACATTCCAGATGCTTTACTAACACTCTCCCGACTTGGAGAGTCAGTCCCTTTAACCTCCTGTTTGGCCCAGTTTGCAATTTCTGTGGAAGATGAACAGGAATAGCGACAACCAATGAGAGACTAGCTGGAGGTGTCTGGATGGGCAAATTTAACTGTCATTTCCCACCAGGAAGAGTAATTAACCAAAGTCTCAGCGTGCCGTGCCAGAACCAGATTAGGGCCTGAAGACATCCTGCGGTGTTGCGGCCAGGTCACAAGAAAGCGAGTTGAAGAAAGGAGCTCAGGGGCACTGTAATTCACAAACCTGCAGAGTTATAAATGACAGCTATCGTCCAAAAATAGACTGAAGTAAGGCTGCCAAGAGGACTTGAAAGCGGGGCAGAATTGCAGGAAACCGATTTCAGGAGGTAGACTGGAATTGCATTGAAAGCATAGGAAAAGAGGCAGAACGTCCACAGTGATGCACTTGGCCAAAAAGGGCGTATGCGTTTTTTCCTGAATATATTCAGGAAAAAACGCATACGCCCTTTTTGGCCAACCAAGCAAACTTGCAAAGGAAATCTGCACTACAATGAAGTCTCACTTCCCCCCGGTCAAAGGGGCCATCTGAAAAAAGTGTAAAATCCAGAAAGGCAGGACAGGCCATGGAGAACTGGGAGCCTTGTTATGCTGATGGGCGGGATGTAAATTGCCAACAGACACTCGGGAGAAGTGTATGGTGTTTCCTGAAACATCTAAAAAACAAAGCAACAGAGCCTAGGGCACTTCCACTTATGGTCCTATAGCTTAGGGAAATTAAAATCAAAAAGACACAGCCACCCCAAAGTTTGGGATGCCTCTGTTTACAAGAACCTCGTTTACCGTACAAGTTCAATATCACAGAAAGTGAAAAATGGATAAAGAACTTGTGGTACTTACGTACAATGCAGTATCACTCAGCAATGAAATCTATGTCATCAGGCCCGTAGCAGCATAATGAGTGGATTCAGGTACGATGATTCTAACTGAAATAAGTCACACAGAAAAAGAAACATCATAAGATATCAGTAATACATGGAATGGAAACTTGGCTACACAGGAACTGAATTACAGAACAGAACAGGGTCTCAAATTTAGAAAACCAACTTATGCTTGCTTAAGGGGAAAGGTGAGTTGGGGTGCTGCATAAAACCAGAGATTGAAATGAGCACAGATAAAGTTCCTTAAGCCAAATATGGAATAGACAAGAGCTACTCCTTGCTCAACGAAATGGACTCAACACCCCATATTAAACGCCTAAGAATGTACCTGACTAGTAAGTATCTTAAAACCTATGGATTGCTATGTCTCCAAAAGAGAATCAAGCGTGTGTACAGGGGCATAAATGCAGCAGTGATAGGATTGGAGAGGTTCGGTGAGCAAATGAAGACCCTTTGAAGTCATATTTCACGGTACCCATTCCACGGGTCTCAACTCTCCAGGTTTAAGGTATTCTTCCTTCAGCTAAAAGATGCATGTGGAACCCAGAGTATGATCAACCATGTGATCGGGAGACGTGTTCAAATATGTCTCAGTTTTCGTACCCTGGTACTCGGGTGCAACATTCCAGATGCTTTACTAACACTCTCACGACTTGGAGAGTCAGTCCCTTTAACCTCCTGTTTGGCCCAGTTTGCAATTTCTGTGGAAGATGAACAGGAATAGCGACAACCAATGAGAGACTAGCTGGAGGTGTCTGGATGGGCAAATTTAACTCTCATTTCCCACCAGGAAGAGGAATTAACCAAAGGCTCAGCGTGCCGTGCCAGAACCAGTTTAGGGCCTGAAGACATCCTGCGGTGTTGCGGCCAGGTCACAAGAATGCGAGTTGAAGAAAGGAGCTCAGGGGCACTGTAATTCACAAACCTGCAGAGTTATAAATGACAGCTATCGTCCAAAAATAGACTGAAGTAAGGCTGCCAAGAGGACTTGAAAGCGGGGCAGAATTACGGGAAACTGATTTCAGAAGGTAGACTGGAATTGCATTGAAAGCATAGGAAAAGATGCAGAACGTCCACAATGATGCACTTGGCCAAAAAGGGCGTATGCGTTTTTTCCTGAATATATTCAGGAAAAAACGCATACGCCCTTTTTGGCCAACCAAGAAAACTTGCAAAGGAAATCTGCACTACAATGAAGTCTCACTTCCCCCCGGTCAAAAGGGCCATCTGAAAAAAGTGTAAAATCCAGAAAGGCAGGACAGGCCATGGAGAACTGGGAGCCTTGTTATGCTGATGGGCGGGATGTAAATTGCCAACAGACACTCAGGAGAAGTGTATGGTGTTTCCTGAAACATCTAAAAAACAAAGCAACAGAGCCTAGGGCACTTCCACTTATGGTCCTATAGCTTAGGGAAATTAAAATCAAAAAGACACAGCCACCCCAAAGTTTGGGACGCCTCCGCTTACAAGAACCTCGTTGACCGTACAAGTTCAATATCACAGAAAGTGAAAAATGGATAAAGAACTTGTGGTACTTACGTACAATGCAGTATCACTCAGCAATGAAATCTATGTCATCAGGCCCGTAGCAGCATAATGAGTGGATTCAGGTACGATGATTCTAACTGAAATAAGTCACACAGAAAAAGAAACATCATAAGATATCACTAATACACGGAATGTAAACTTGGCTACACAGGAACTGCATTCCAAAACAGAACAGGGTCTCAAATTTAGAAAACCAACTTATGCTTGCTTAAGGGGAAAGGTGAGTTGGGGTGCTGCATAAAACCAGAGATTGAAATGAGCACAGATAAAGTTCCTTAAGCCAAATATGGAATAGACAAGAGCTACTCCTTGCTCAACGAAATGGACTCAAAACCCCATATTAAACGCCTAAGAATGTACCTGACTAGTAAGTATCTTAAAACCTATGGATTGCTATGTCTCCAAAAGAGAATCAAGCGTGTGTACAGGGGCATAAATGCAGCAGTGATAGGATTGGAGAGGTTCGGTGAGCAAATGAAGACCCTTTGAAGTCATATTGCACGGTACCCATTCCACGGGTCTCAACTCTCCAGGTTTAAGGTATTCTTCCTTCAGCTAAAACATGCATGTGGAACCCAGAGTATGATCAACCATGTGAACGGGAGACGTGTTCAAATATGTCTCAGTTTTCCTACCCTGGTACTCGGGTGCAACACTCCAGACGCTTTACTAACACTCTCCCGACTTGGAGAGTCAGTCCCTTTAACCTCCTGTTTGGCCCAGTTTGCAATTTCTGCGGAAGATGAACAGGAATAGCGAGAACCAATGAGAGATTGGCTGGAGGTGTCTGGACGGGCAAATTTAACTCTCATTTCCCACCAGGAAGAGGAATTAACCAAAGGCTCAGCATGCCGGGCCGGAACCAGATTAGGGCCTGAAGCCATCCTGCGGTGTTGCGGCCAGGTCACAAGAAAGCGAGTTGAAGAAAGGAGCTCAGGGGCACTGTCATTCACAAACCTGCAGAGTTATAAATGACAGCTATCGTCCAAAAATAGACTGAAGTAAGGCTGCCAAGAGGACTTGAAAGCGGGGCAGAATTGCAGGAAACCGATTTCAGGAGGTAGACTGGAATTGCATTGAAAGCATACGAAAAGAGGCAGAACGTCCACAATGATGCACTTGGCCAAAAAGGGCGTATGCGTTTTTTCCTGAATATATTCAGGAAAAAACGCATACGCCCTTTTTGGCCAACCAAGCAAGCTTGCAAAGGAAATCTGCACTACAATGAAGTCTCACTTCCCCGCGGTCAAAAGGGCCATCTGAAAAAAGTGTAAAATCCAGAAAGGCAGGACAGGCCATGGAGAACTGGGAGCCTTGTTATGCTGATGGGCGGGATGTAAATTGCCAGCAGACACTTGGGAGAAGTGTATGGTGTTTCCTGAAACATCTAAAAAACAAAGCAACAGAGCCTAGGGCACTGCCACTTATGGTCCTATAGCTTAGGGAAATTAAAATCAAAAAGACACAGCCACCCCAAAGTTTGGGACGCCTCTGATTACAAGAACCTCGTTTAGAGTACAAGTTCAACATCGCAGAAAGTGAAAAATGGATAAAGAAGTTGTGGTAATTACTTACAAAGCAATATCACTCAGCAATGAAATCTATGTCATCAGGCCCTTAGCAGCACAATGAGTGGATTCAGGTATGATGATTCTAACTGAAATAAGTCACACAGAAAAAGAAACATCATAAGATATCAGTAATACACGGAATGGAAACTTGGCTACACAGGAACTGAATTACAGAACAGAACAGGGTCTCAAATTTAGAAAACCAACTTATGCTTGCTTAAGGGTAAAGGTGAGTTGGGGTGCTGCATAAAACCAGAGATTGAAATGAGCACAGATAAAGTTCCTTAAGCCAAATATGGAATAGACAAGAGCTACTCCTTGCTCAACGAAATGGACTCAACACCGCATATTAAACGCCTAAGAATGTACCTGACTAGTAAGTATCTTAAAACCTATGGATTGCTATGTCTCCGAAAGAGAATCAAGCGTGTTTACAGGGGCATAAACGCAGCAGTGATAGGATTGGAGAGGTTCGGTGAGCAAATGAAGACCCTTTGAAATCATATTGCATGATACCCATTACACGGGTCTCAACTCTCCAGGTTTAAGGTATTCTTCCTTCAGCTAAAACATGCACGTGGAACCCAAGTATGATCAACCATGTGAACGAGAGACGTGTTCAAATATGTCTCAGTTTTCCTCCCCTGGTACTCGGGTGCAACATTCCAGATGCTTTACTAACACTCTCCCCACTTGGAGAGTCACCGCCTTTAACCTCCTGTTTGGC